>NC_143056.1:32980000-33605000 GCF_052426305.1 Pelodiscus sinensis
TACCTAGGGAAGTAGTGGAGTCTCCATCCCTAGAGGTGTTTAAGTCTCGGCTTGACAAAGCCCTGGCCGGGTTGATTTAGTTGGAATTGGTCCTGCCTAGAGCAGGGGGCTGGCCTTGATGACCTTCTGAGGTCTCTTCCAGTTCTATGATTCTATGATTCTAACTTAAAGCAAGGAAAGTGTTTGGTTGTGCCAGGAAAATGGGAATGAGCCTGGAATGGGACTCCTCATAAAACCATACAGAAAAGACTATGGGTATGTCTACACTACAGAGTTTTTCCAGAAAAACATCAATTTTTCCGGAAAAACTACACTTACATCCACACTGCAATTATGTTCTTTTGACAGAATGTCAAAAGAACACATGGGTTTTTCCAGTAGCGGTAAACCTGTTTCTACAAGGAAGAAGCCTTTTTCCAAAAGAGCTCTTAAGGAAAAAAGCGTGTGTGAACTGGGAAGAGGGTTTTTTTTCAAAGAAGAGGCCTCCAGGAAAAAGCAGATGGGTCACTCCATCCATAATAATCACAACTTAAATGCGAAATAGCATCCACATTGATTGGATGCTATCTTTGAAAAAAGCAGATCGCTTTTTTGATGTGCTTTTGCTGTGTGGATGCTCTCTTTCAAAAGAAGTTTTTCTGGAAGATCTCTTCCAGAAAAGCTTCTTCCGAAAGAAGCCTGCAGTCTAGGGATAACCTAAGAGGGGCAGTCATATTAGTTTCTAACTTTAAAAAAACAACCAGTAATCCTGTAGAACTAAAAGACTAACAAAAATTATATATGTAATATTGTGAGCTTTCATGGGCAAAACCCACTTCCTCAGATGAGAGTGGAGAAAAAAGGAAAAACCTCTCAAATTATAACAGAAAAAGAAGGGGGAGGGGAGGCCTGTCAATTGTAGTGCCTGTGCTAATGAGGCTAATTGAGTGGGCTGTAAGTGTCCCAGAGTTAGTTTATGATTCATCTACAAAGGAATTTCAGGAACCAACTGCAAAGAGAAATTGCAGAACTGGCATTCATAAGCAAATTTGACATGATCTGGGACTAAAATAAGACATGAACTGGATGGGCCATTATATAGAACACCCAAATGACATCAAAAGCTAAGTATGGGACACTAACAGCCCACTCAGTTAACCTCATTAGCACAGGCACTTCAATTAACAGTTTCCCCCCTTCTTTGTCTATTATAGTTTGGGAGGTTTTTTTCTTTTTTCTCCACTCTCATCAGAGGAAGCTCACAATACTATATAGATATCATTTTTGTTAATCTCTTAGGTGCTACAGGACTACTCATTTTCATACAGAAAAGAGAATCACCAAGCACGTGAAAGGGACTGGCTAGGGGTGTGCCCGCTGCCCCACCCCCCATATCTGGGATTGCCCCAGCTCCAAATGTCCCATCCCCCAGGAACCCTTTAGGGATGGTAGAGAGGGCTGAAGCTTCCACCTCCGTCTTCCCCCCCCCCCCCCAATTTGTATGGGAATACTGCTGGCTGTTTCCCTTTGTCAGGTAACAAGGGGAAACTGCACAGTTTACTGCATTTCTCATGCTGGTTGTTCGATATCTTCATAAATGATTTATATCAGTGGTTCTGAAAGTGTGCTCTGTGGGCCATCTTGCAGGTGGGCCATGGGCTAGGGGCTCACACACCCTCCCCCAGCCAAAAGTAGTCCACACTGGTTCTTCAGTCCCTCCCCCCCCCATACCCATGAGGTTGGGGCGCCAGCTTCCTGTTGCAAGGGAGAGATTCCCAATCCTTGCAGGCCTGATCCAACTTGCAGGGGAAAGAAGCAACTCCACATGCTACCACTCCCCCTTCCCTTGGCTGAGGGAATGGCAGTAAAGGAAAGCATTCATGCTGGAGGCTTTCCCAACTGCTCCCATTGACTAGAATCTGGGCCTATGGTAGATGCACGGGCAGTGCCTGAGAGCAGCAGAATACAAGGAGCCAGATAAGTGTCCCCCATTCCCTTCATGCCCAGACTCCTCCCCAATCTCCCTCACACACACCTCTCCCACCAAGACTCCCACTGTCAGCCGGCTCCTGCTCCCTCCCTCTTGCCCAGACACCCCAATCCCAGGAGCACTCTTATCCCTTCTCCTGCATCCTCCCTACCACCCAGACCTCATATTCCACCTCCTCCTGCATCCATTTTGTCATCCTGGTTGGTTGGCTGGAAGTCTGTGGGAAGGTTGATGGTGAGTAGGATGGGCCATGAGCCAAACAGTTTGAGAATCGCTGATTTAGATAATGGCACAGAGAGTACACTTAAAATGTTTGCAGATGATACCAAGCTAGAAGGGGTTGCAAGTATTTTGGAGGATAGGATTAAAATTCAAAATGATTTGGACAAACTGGAGTAAATAGGGTGAAATTCAATACGGACAAATACAATCAATTGCACACTTGCAAAATGGGAAATGACTACTTAGGAAGGAGTACTGCAGGAAGGGATTCGGAGGTCATAGTGGACTACAGCAGCAAGGGAGGTTTAAATTGGACATTAAGAAAAATTTACTGACTTTCAGGGTGAGTAAGTACTGATATAAATTGCCTAGGGAGATTGAGGAATTTCCTTCATTCAAGATATTAAAGAGCAGGTTAGACAGGTTAGGCCTGTCAGAGATGATCTAGATAATATTTAGTCCTGCCATGAGTACAGGGGACTGGACTCTCTCAAGGTTCTTTCCAGTCCTATGTTTCATCCAAGGTACTGTCACATCTGGGGCAGTCTCATAGGTGGATGGGAAGGAAGTTAGACAGACTACACCTAAGTTATTGGAGGAGTATTTTACAGAAATACTGGGTATTTTACAGAAATACTTTGTTTGCACACTTATTTTATTATGATGGCTATTCTTGTGATTGGCATGCTTGGGATTGAACCAATGCTCTCCTGAGTTGAATGTATGAGCAACTACAGGTTGAGCACAATAGTCAAGCCTCTGTGGTTGGGGGCTATAACTTATCCTCCTTGAGGGTATGTCTACACTACAGAGTTTTGTTGGGAAAATGGCCATTTTTCCGACAAAATCTGAGTTATGGCCGCACTGCAATTGCATTCTTCCAAAAGTAAATTGAAAGAACAGAGGGGTTTTTCCGGCATTGATAATCCTCTTTCTACGAGGAAGAAGCCTTTTCCGAAAGAGCTCTTTCAGAAAAAGGAGTGTGTGGATGGGGAAGAGGGAGTTCTTTCGAAAGAAGAGGAAGGAGGAAAAAACACAAGTGCCCTGGTGGCCAGTCTGTCCATAGTTATCACAGCTTAAATGCGAGATAGTGTCCATTCAGTGTGGACTCTATCTTTCAAAAAGCAGATCGCTTTTTCGATGTGCTTTTATGTGTGGACGCTCTCTTTCAAAAGAAGTTTTTTCAGAAGATCTCTTCCAAAAAAAGCCTGCAGTCTAGACATACCCTGAATTGGCACATGAAGAGATGTGGGGACCTGTAACACATGCTCACCGGTGATTTGAGTAAGTTTCTTATTCCTTGTTGTATACCATCTTGGAGGGCTTGTGAGTGGAGAAGTTCTGCCTGTTAAAGGCACCTAGGGAAGGGGGTATTTAGTTTTCCTTGTTTCTTGGTGGGGGCTTGAACTGGTTTAGTTATTTGTCAAAAGGACCCGAGAGATACTGAATCCAACTTTATTGCTGTTGTTAACCACCTGGTGGAAGAATTATATGTGTATGATTTATCTTTTGCTCTCCTGGGACTAAGTTGCTATAACTGTTAAAATCTAGTACAGTGTAATTTACTTTTTAAAGGATCTGTATGTTTGCTTGATTGGAATATGAGTGTGCTGCTTAAATTACAGTCTGTGGGCAGCCCAGGATCTGTGAAGCCTATCCTGCTGGTCTTCAAAATGAAATATCTTGAGAATCAAGCTGAGGTCAATGGGACTTTTACAAACAAGAACCTGCGAGATCAGCCCCAACATAAGATTGTCCTTGCTTATATTGATTGTTTCTTCACTTATACCAGATGGCCATTATTTCATATATATAGTCAATTTTTAAATTGCAGTTGCATTTATATAGACATTCAAGTGAAGCACGTTAGTGTAAACCAGTGATACTCAGACTAAGTTTCGGGAGATGCAAGTGGTTTTTTATTGTGTCTCTTGCTACTTTTTGCAGCACATGATATTAAAACATTGATTTAATTATTAAACAATCTATATTATTAATCTGTCAGGATGCTTTTACTATGTTATTAACTAATTATAGAATACTTGGTGATTTTCTGTGAGAATATGTGTATAAAAATAGTAAATCACTACTGTGGCTTTTCTGGTTAATGTTGGTTTCTAATTTGGCTCCTGAACCATGGAGGTCTGAATACCACTGGTTTAAATGTTTTAACCATTGAGTAGCTGAAAGAATGGCATTGCAGCAAGTCTAGATGGGAATCAAAGAGCTCTTGCCAATGGATGCTGCCTTCTTGGTCCCAGCAACAAAAGGGGAGACATGAAGGCCCCACTTAGTCATTTGCAGGACATCTGTTGAGTCTGCATTTGAAAAAATTGAGTCAACCATTCTTGGTATGGAAGGTCAGAACCGGGGGGGCTAAACTGTTGGGTTTGGCTATGTTTAAACTTTGTTCTTGCCACCTGATACACTATCAAGTGGTGACATTGAGGTTCTTAAAAAGGAATTGTCCAAATTGGGTGCCTTGAGCTAACTCTGTAAATTACACACTTCTTTAAAAAGGGGCAGATGTGTTATGTCTTACTCCTTAATAAGCCGATTCTGTAAGGTGATTTGTCACAGGATATCAGAAGAGGCAGTGCTGGGCAGGACCACCAGCAAGGCCAGGTTGGTTTCACATTGCCAGTTATATACAGAGTTTCATTATTTTTGCTGAATGTCCACTAGATCTAGCTGAGCCACACCAGGAAGCAGTACTCTTCTTCAGAATAGCACAGGGCAAGCTCAGAGCTTCTTAGGGTACGTCTACAGTAGCCCCCTAGATCGATCTGGGGAGGCTAATGAGGGTGACTGAAATTGCAAATCAAGCCCAGGATTTAAATATCCCGCGCTTGATTTGCATGTTCCCAGCCGGTCACCATTTTAGAAATTGACTAGCTCGAAGTAACTGCCTGCGTTTACACGCAGCAGTGAAACGGGATTCCGATTTAAAGCCCTAACTCGAATTAGCTGGTATTCCTCCTGCAATGAGGTTTACCAGCTAATTCGATTTAAGGGCTTTAAATCGGAATCCTGTTTCACTGCCGCGGCTGTGAACAAACAAGAGAAGTGGTCAGTTATCCCTGGGGACACAGTGGGTGAAGCCCAGCCCCCCTCTGCAAGGCAAAGATGACAGGTCTCTGCACCATCAGAGCCGATGTGCTAGCACAGAGGCCATGTTCGGGATGTCCTGCTATACCAGGGAGTGGGAGCTGGCCCGGCAGTGCACATATGCCCTTGTGGGGGGGGGGGGAGATGTCCCCTGCCTCTGTGTAGAGGGAGCTTGTTGAGGGAGGGCGTCCTGCTGTGTCCCACCCCGGGGTCAGGAGCACATCATGTACCTTCATACATACACGCGTGTGGGTAACAGGCAAAGGTCCCTGTGTGGCATCCAGCTGAGGCCAAGTGCCCAGGGGTGGCACGGCAGATGCACAGGTTGCTGCATGATCCGCGGACAGCGCGCAGTCTCCCTCCTCTACTGCCCCCGCATAAGGGGACAGTGATGGCACTCACATGTTGTTGCCTGCCCGGCCTCGGACAACACCAACAACAGGCTCGCTGGGACGGCTCAGAGGTCCTGGCTGCGCAGCATGCTCCCTCCGGGTTCCTGCGGCTCCTGGCCCTCCTCCTCCTCTTCCTCCTCCTTCTTCTCTGTGCCCTGATCAGGGTCCTCTTCCCCAGGGTCGATGACCATCTGGGGGGCACAGACTGTCCCGCCCCCTAGGATGCGGTCCAGGGCATCAAAATAGGGGCAGGTGTCTGGGTCTGCCCCTGTTTGGGAGCTGCCCCCTGTTACCCTGGCATACGCCTGCCACAGCTCCTTGATTTTCATCCAAACCTGCTCCTGGGTTTGGATGTGGCCTTTGGTGGCCAGGCTGGCAGCCATGTGGCTGTAGATGGCTGCGTTCCTCCATTTAGTGTGGAGATCATGGACGTTGGATGCATCCCCCCCAAACCTCAATGAGGTCCCTGAACTCCGCACTGGACCAGGAAGGCACCTGCCTTTTCCAGCCCCTGGCAGGCTACCGAGAGATGGCAGACTGGTCCTGGGGAGATGTGGAGGGCTGGCTGGCAGTGTCTTGCTGGCTCATGTTGGGGCCACTGGGTTGGGGCAGCGAGTACTGGCTCTGGGCTGGCAGGCCTGGAGCTGGCACAGGCACTGTGGCCAGACTCTACCCCTTTAAGGGCTTGGGGCGGGGGGAGTTTTCCTGGTTGGGGCCAGAGTGGCCAGCAGGGGACCCTGGGAAGGGCTGGAGGCCCCCCTATTTTGAAATAGCCCCTATTCTGCATCTACACAGCGCTTATTTTGAAATAGCAATTTCGAAATAGGCGCTATTCCTCATGGAATGAGGTTTACCAAGGTCGAAATAAGCCCTCCGCTATTTCGATATAATTTCAAAAGAGCAGTTGGCTTGTGTAGATGCTAGTAAAGTTATTTTGAAATAACGGCTCTTATTTTGAAATAACTTTGCTGTGTAGAAATACCCTGAAGGTATGTCTACACTACAAAGTTAATTCGAACTAACAGCTGTTAGTTCGAATTAACTTTAATAGGTGCTACACAGGCAAACCGCTAGTTGAAACTTAATTCGAACTAGCAGAGCTCTTAATTCGAACTAGGTAAACCTCATTCTACAAGGACTAACGCCTAGTTCGAATTAAGTAGTTCGAATTAAGGGCTGTGTAACCACTTAATTCGAACTAGTGGGAGGCTAGCCCTCCCCAGCTTGCCCTGGTGGCCTCTGTGGGCACCACCAGGGAAACTTGTCTGCCCCCCTCTCGGCCCCAGAGCCCTTAAAGGGGCACGGTCTGGCTACGGTGCCCGTGCCAGGTGCAAGCCTGCCAGCACCCAGCCAGCAGACCCTGCACCTGGCACGGCACGAGCCAGCCACCCGCTGCCATCCAGCCCTCCGCCTCTTCTCGGGACCAGGCTGGCGGCTCCCAAGAGCCTGCCCGGGGCCACAAGAGGCGGGCGCCCGCCTGGTCTAGTGCGGACATCATGGACCTCATCCACAACCTCCGCACTAGGCACAGGAAAGTGGCCGTCTAGGGCAGGATAGCTGCCAGCCTGGCCACCTAGGAGCAGGTTTGCATGAAAATCAAGGTGGTCCAGTGAGACCCCCGACCCTGAGCCCTGAGCTTAGAACATAAAAACATAAGAACGGCCGTACTGGGTCAGACCAAAGGTCCATCTAGCCCAGTAGGCTGTCTGCCGACAGCGGCCAACACCAGGTACGCCGGAGGGGATGGACCAAAGACAATGACTAAGCCATTTGTCTCGTGCCATCCATCTCCAGCCTTCCACAAACAGAGGCCAGGGACACCATTTCTACCCCCTGGCTAATAGCACTCCATGGACCCAACCTCCATGACTTTATCTAACTTGTCTTTAAACTCTGTTCTAGTTCTAGCCTCCACAGCCTCCTGCAGCAAGGAGTTCCACAGATTGACTATTTGCTTTGTGAAGAAGAACTTTCTCTTATTAGTTTGAAGCCTACTACCCATTCATTTCATTTGGTGTCCTCTAGTCCTTCTATTATGGGAACTAATGAGGAACTTTTCTTTATGCACCCTCTCCACACCACTCATGATTTTATAGCCCTCTATCATATCCTCCCTCGGTCTACTCTTTTCTAAGCTGAAAAATCCCAGTCTCTTTAGCCTCTCTTCATATGGGACCTGTTCCAAACCCCTGATCATTTTAGTTGCCCTTTTCTGAAACTTTTCCAAGGCCAAAACATCTTTTCTGGGGTAAGGAGACCACATCTGTACACATATCTGTACTGAAGATATGGCGTACCATAGTTTGATACTTCCCCTCCTTCTTCTTCCCCTGGCTTCCCCCTTCCAGCTCCCTCCTCCCAGGTTTCCCCTTCCCCTCTCCCACCCACTCTCTTCCCCTCTCCCACCTCCTTTTCCCAGTCTCCCCAGAGGTTAATTCCCCCCCCCCAGTTTTGTTAAATAAAGAGAGTTTCTATTTTTGAACACACATGTCCTTTATTTTGTACATCAGAAATGGGGGCTAGGGAGGGGTAAGTGGAAGGAGGTGAGGGAGGAATGGGGTACGAGCCCCCGATGGGGAGGACTGGGCTGGCTCTGTGGGCTTCTTGTGGTGGAAGCTCTCCTGCAGCCCCCCGATTGACACCCCCCCCCTCCAGATGGCAGCCTGCGGCAAGTGCAGCCGGGCTGATGGCCGAGTGCTGTGATGTGCCGAGTGTGGACATTCAGGGCACTCTAAGCCAGGACTGCTTTGCTGTCCCTCATCGAGTTAGACAAGCGAGCAGGGAACCCCGAGAACTGTCTTTCCGGGAAGGGGGTCGGGTCCCTTTAAGCACAGCCCTCAGCTAGCCTGAGACAGCAGCTCCATGCTCTAAGTCCTAATCTGATGCCCTGCCGACACTGCTTCCGGCCATCCTTAACCTCGGTTCAGGGTCCACTCAATGTGGACATGCTAGTTCGAATTAGCAAAATGCTAATTTGAACTAGTTTTTAGGTCTAGATGCACTAGTTCGAATTAGCTTAGTTCGAATTAACTAATTCGAATTAAGTTAGTTCGAATTAGTGCTGTAGTGTAGAAATACCCTAAGACTCTGAGATGTCCAAAGATCTGGTGTACTTGGTTGGGACATACTGTTTGAATCTACATGAGTGCCACAACCAGAGGTGACTGGTGATGGAGGGGGTGCACCAGTCACATGTTCCACCCACTCCAGATAAGGGTCAGGACAACCCCCTTCTGCCGCAGACCTGCTCCTGCCCCACCTCTTATCCCAGTCTAGGTAGCTCAGGGGATTAGCAGGGCTGGTGATGGGGCAGGTGCAGCAAGGTAGCTCCGGCTATGCCACTGCAAGGGAAGCCACTCCAACAAGAAGTGGCGCTGCTCTGCCTGAAAGTAGCACACTCTGCTGCCTCCTTGCTGTTCTTCCCCGCATCCCTGCTGCCAGTGAGTGCGGGGAGTGGGGGGGACTGAGCCACCTGCTGCCAGCGTGTCCCCCTGCAAGCCCACGCTCCCTCCCCTCCCCCAGCCACACTCCCTGGCAGCGGTAGGAAAGGACTGCAAGGTGGCTCAGCTCGTGCTACTCTCTGGCCGCACTGCTCCGCTTCCTGCTGCAGAATGTGGGGGCGGTACAGCCCCTCACCCCTGAGCAATGTGGCCGAAGAGCAGCATGAGCTGGAGCCACTTTTCTGCGCTTTCCCTGCTACTGCTGTTGTGCAGGGGCACAGACTCCTGCGGAAAGCACCTGCCCCGCTACTCCCCCTCCAGGATGCTGCCTGGCCCCTCCCATCTTGTGATCACAACATGGATGCATTATGATCAATATCTGAACAAACCTTAGACATTTTGTTCACAGCAGCCCATGATACCAGCTGTAGATTTGTAAATTTACCAAATCACCTGAGTTTAAGAGAAGTGAGTCATTGTGGCTACAAAAAAAAATCAGTGATTTAATACCAAAACTTATTAGACACCCATGACACACACCAGCCACACACTGTAGTAAAATCAGTGCCTTGGTTATATGTTTGCAATTAAAGAGAAAACAGCATAAGGCACAGCTGGTTGCAGTAGAGCCCAGCTTAAATCAAGAAGAGAAAGAATTCTTTTTATTCAGATTTGTTTAGCTGAGGTCCAGAATTCCAGGACCAGATACTCAACTCGAGACAATGAGCTACAGTTAGAGCTGAGGCGGGGGAGCACCTCATTCTGAGCCAGTTCTGTACTGTCTTTGTCTCTTCCATAGTTTAAGGCAACCTTGAGATGCTTAGAAATGTGGGACAGTGTACTAAGTGTCTGAAACAACTAATCAGCATATTTCTTCCTGTCTTAAGACATCTGAGAGGAGTGGAAAAATATACTGATAGTCTTCGAAACTGTCAAATATTAAAAAAAGAATAGCTTGTGGGAATACTTATAGCAGAATGGCATGGACGACTCTGCTAAATTTTGGAAAAACAAAGCAAACTATGTCATGAGAAAGCTGGTACAGTCAAGGTTGTGGCATTATAATACATTTGAACTTTGCTATATAATATATACCCACACACATAAAATAATCTTATGTTTTGTGTGTTTTATAAAACCAATCTACTGAGATTTTAACTAATAAGTAAAGATGTGTAGAGAGTATGTACGCTTATTGTCTATCAATCCAAGTCCTTATCTAAAAATGCTAGTCACATGAAGAATGCCTGCTCATGCTGTAGGTTACAGGTAATGTTTATGAATGTTCAGCAGAAAAGATTAAAACAAATTCTAAGGTGCATATGTATTTGGACTTGTTGAATGTCTAATTTTTCCAATATAAATTTAAAAAACAACAAATGGTCTGGTAGTACTTTATAGACTAACAAAACATGTAGATTGTATCATGAGCTTTCGTGGGCACAGCCCACTTCTTCAGATGACTGGTCGGTCATCTGAAGAAGTGGGCTGTGCCCCTGAAAGCTCATGATACCATCTATATGTTTTGTTAGTCTATAAAGTGCTACCAGACCATTTTTTTTAAGTTTATCCTGTACAGACTAACTCGGCTACTCCCTGAAGCTTATTTTTCCAAGTTATCATGCAGATACTCTAGCTTTTAGTGCCTGTAGTGATTATAAATCTGGTGAACAAGTAAGCTGTGATTGTAGAAAGTTGCAGGATGCTTGTGTTGTAGATATGAAATTCCCAACAAAGCTTCCTTTGCCCTGCCTTGGCCCTGCAAGGAGCATGCGGCACATCAAAGTGCCACATGCTCCTCGCAGGACGGGAGGAGGCTTCGAGCGCTCCCCCACCTCCAGTCCCTGATTGGCCTGGAGGTGGGGGAGTGCCCGAAGCCTCCTCCCACCCTACCCCTCCTCGCAGGGCATGGCATGGGTGCCTAGTGGGAAGGGGGGGGCAAAGGAGCTCCCTCACCCACAGACCCAATCATGGTCTGTGGGTGAGGTAGCCCAGAAGCATACTGGCCCCGCCCCTTCCAGTTTAGGTCCTGCCCCTTCTGGGCAGCCCGGGGGCACTTCAAAACTTTTTGAACTGGCCTCCAGCCAAAAATTAGTGCCCACTCCTACCCTAACAGAAAGAAGCTGAATGAGAGACAGGCCATTGCCTGCTGATTGCAGCTTCATCCAAACCTGCCTTGCCACCCCAACAAACCTCGCTTCCCTATCTCATCAACCTGGCGCCCTTGGATTGGATCTATCAGACCCTGCAAGAATTGCACCAGACTACTTCTAATACCAGTAGACTTACTGACTACCCATGTATCACTTCATGGCTCTGGACTGCTCCAACTTGGCATTATATGGACAAATACATAACAAGAACATAAAAACCCAAAATAAACATTTAAAATTTGTCTTATTAAAATGACTTGCTAAAATATTTGAAGCATAAAATATCAATTAAAAGCCAAATAAAAAATATTTTAAAAAATTATCATTATTGGCATAATTAGATACTTTGGCAGCTGCCTTAGTGCAATGAGAGCAGTTTGAGAAGGCTTTATCCTGAACTACTTATTGTCTGACATAAGAACTGGCTCTCCAACTCTAGGCTGTTACATTGGTAGGCAAATGCCTTTGTACACCTCCCCTGAAGATAATTAGGACATCTATCTCCAGGGCTGTCAAACTATTCAAATCAAATTTTGCAATTCTTTTTAAATGGGATGTTCAATGAAGGTGTTTTTGTTTAATTTATTTTGTCCATTAAGTTTGATATAAAGTGAAAGTATCAAGAAAAAAAAAGCCAAGTTTAAAAGTTCAGAGTTTCTCAGAGAATTTCTACTGTTAAATAGGGATTACTTCATCGTTGTGCTGCTGTGCTTCAGAATATCTTGGATTCTTGGAAAGGAAACTCTGTACCTTCCAAAATGAATGACAACAGTTCTCACTGAAATGGCAATCTGCCATCTCTCACTTGAGCGTTTTTTCTTAAACTGTTTCTGTTACACAGTGGTTTTGCATTTGACTTCCTGTTATTACATCAAAATAATGTGACTTCCTGAAGATATTCTCAGGGTTGATGTAAAAAGTCCTTTCAGCACACATCCTGGAATGTCCATTTAAAGAGCTCTTCCATAGACGAGTATGAAACAGAGCAATTGTCTACAAAGTTACTAGTTCAATTACGACAGATCTTAATACTTTTAGATTAATGTCTTCAGAGTGCTGTCCATTTACTTTTATAGAACTTTATGTTTTGATCAGATAAGTCATTATATGGCTTTAGATTATGCCGTGAATTTGTATGGAAATAGTTTAATTGTAGACTAAATCAAAAATAGGCAAAATGATCACTTATATTGATAGTAATGTTGCACCCAAGAAAGACACACTTAAAAAGGTCATCATTTTTAAATAATCCTGCCGAGAGCATAATAAAGGTTCTGATAAGATTTTAACTACGTTTTGGCTCTGTACAATAGGCCTGAGAAGAATCAAGAGACAAACTAGAAAACTATAGATCAGTGAATTTCATTTGAACAGGGGAAATTAACTTTCAGAGTATTAAAGAAAAACCAGGTAAAATACATTATCTGATTAAACCAGGATTGTCACCCAAACATGGTTATGTTAAAAGGAACCTTCCTGTTAAACAGATTTTTTTTTTCCTATCCATATTCAGTTTTCAGTGATAAAAGTAAGTTTTTGCTATATCAAAAGCACTGCATCACGGTCAACATAGCTATGAGAGATTTAGAAAATTCTGTTCCTTCTTCATCAAGAGAGTCAGCATTATGTTTGTATCACAGGGCTGGGCAATAGTTTTTGACTTCAAAAAATCAGAAGGGGCGGGGCCAGTACGCTTCTGGGCTACCCCACCCACAGACCATAATTGGTCTGTGGGTGGGGGAGCTCCTTTGCCCCCCTCTTTTCTACTAGGCACCCATGCCATGCCCTGCGAGGAGGGGGTAGGGTGGGAGAAGGCTTCGGGCGCTCCCCCACCCCCAGGTTCGAAACCTCCTCCCGTCCTGTGAGGAGCATATGGCACTTTGATGTGCAGCACGCTCCTTGCAGGGCCGAATTGGCCTGGGGGCAGGGGGAGCGCTCGAAGCCTTCTGCCACCATATGCCTGCCCTGCAAGGAGCACGCAGAACATCAAAGTGCCAATCAGAGCCTGGGGGCAGGGGAGCTGCGTGAAGCTTCCTTCGCCCTCCCCCATCCTGCGCGAGCGTATGGTACTTTGAAGTGCTGTGCATGCCTCGCAGGGGCGGGGGAAGGGCAGAGGAAACTTTGTGTACTCCTCCTCCCCCAGGCCAATCAGGGCTTGGGGTGGAGGAGCACGTGACTTCTCCTCCCGCCCTGCAAGGAGCACCTAGCACTTTGAAGTGCAGCATGATCCTCACAGGGCGGGAGGAAGTTTCGCATGCTCCCCTGCCCCCAGGCTCCAATTGGCTTGGGGGTGGGGGAGCTGCAGGGCCTCCACGGGCCAGATTAACCCACTTGGTGGGCTGGATGTGGCCCACAGAGGCCTTTTTGCATACCCCTGTTGTAGCAGATAGGGAACTGGCAGAATGGACGACTAAGTTCACCAGTTTCTGGGCAAGATAGGGGGCGGCTCTGGGCCCCTGGGAGGGGTGATGCCTTGGCCACAATGGGGCAGGCTAGTCTCCCCTAGTCAGGCCTTTAGCGCTGTCTGGGACACCAGCAATGATTTAAATGGCCCAGGGTGCCAGTAACTGCCGTTGCTGCAGTAGCGGCAGAGGTGATCAGGAGCCTTGTGCCTATTTAGATCGGCAGGCCCCAAAGCCGCTGCTCCCTTTCCCCCACACCATCGGTGGGTCTGGGCACTGAACTACCAGTCAGTACTTCAGTTGTGTTCCTGGATTTGCCGTTTATTTGCTCTATAACCTTGGACAAGTCAATTCATCTGTCTGTATTGCTGCTGTTTTCCCTCCATGCCTTTTTCTTTTCCAGTCCACTACTACTTATTCTATATCTACTTATAGTTGCCATCTTGCCTCCAGGCCCAGTCAAACAACCATTGAGGTTTTTTAATTTTTAACAGAATCCATTGATACCAATTTCTGGATCAATCAGCAGAAATGAACTATTCATCTTCTATGATGCATCTAGTATCTCTGAGGCTTATCTTGGGATTCAAGCCTGGGCACATAATATTTTGCATCTATATTGTTGAGCCACTTTGTATTTTCTCAATCCCTAGACCATGTGAAATATGCACATAATTGCAGTCTAGATGCAGTATGATCTGCTTTGCTTATTAATCATTAAAGATACTATTTGGCCGTGTACAAACACAATCATGTTTCATATGATCCCATTTAGTTTTTATAAGGACCTGATATAAAAATAATGTCTTGTCAAAACCTTTGTAAGAAATGCATGCTAAATAATAAATTCACTCTCCATGCCCAACTGAATAGAAACACTGATTAAGTTTCCAAGAAGCTCTCATGTTACTTTAAATTTAAACTTTTCTATGAACTGTAGTTGCAAAAGTGACACCTCAACCAGCTGTAGCAAAATGCAGACAGACAGGTAATTTTAGGAAAAGATGGGATTCAAAGGCACTTGGGAAAAACATTGGACCTGATCCAACTTCAGCATAAGTAAATGGCAGAACTCCCATTGATATAAATGAGTGTAGAATCTAGCTCATCTTTCTGTGGCTATAAGTAGAGTCCAACCAAATTCATGGTCCTTTTTGGTCACTTTCACACAGTTGTAGAATTTAAAAAATTGTAAATGTCGTTATTTCAGCCATTTAAATATGAAATTTCACAGTGGAGCAATTGTCGGAATTCTGGCCCAGAATGAGTTTTAGGGAGCTCACAACATCAGTATGGGGAGGCGTGCTTTGGGACTGCTATACTTACTTCTGTGCTGCTGCTGGCAGTGGCACTACCTTCAGAGTTGGACAGCTGCAGAGCCTGGGCTTCTGGGAGGGAACCCAGTTCTGAAGGGAGAACCATCACCAGCAGCAGTGCAGAAATAAGGATGGCATGCTATAGTATTGTCTGCTTACTTCTGCACCGCTGCCTTCAGAGTCGGGCGCCCAGCCAACAGCCACTGCTCTCTGACCACCCAGTTCTGCAGGCAGTGCAGAAGTAAGAGTAGCAATACTGTGACCCGTCACCCCCCACACTCCGAACTACCTAGTTCATGCCGAGTGTAGCCGCGCGGCATGTAGTCCGCACTAGTGGACATTTAAAAATGGCGGCGCCCGGCGAGATGCAAATGAAGCCCGGGAAATTCAAATCCCGGGCTTCATTTGCAACTCCGGTTGCCTACATTACCACCCTAGTTCGAACTAGGGTGGTAGTGTAGACATACCCCTAATGATTATACCAAAATATTAAGCATAGTATATGGCCAGGTTGATCTCTAACCTGTATTTGAGCTTAGAAAACTGATATTTTATTAAAATCCGCTAGTATATAAAATATATTTGGTTTTATAAAATCTCTCTTTTTAAAAATGTATCTACCTGACAATGTCTTTTTAAAACAGTGATTACTGTCATTTCAAATGTGTGCAAAAGAGATAAAGTAGGTGACTAGAAGCTCATTATTAATTTGCTGGTTTTATCTTTTTTGAAATTAACATGCTGGCACCAATTTAATTGAGCTTTTTATAAATTCTCATGATGAGGCCTTGTTTTTGTCTTTTGGGACTGCAGATAGAAACCAGCATCTGGTGTTTGAGGATGGTAGGAATTTACACCATAGTATGTGTAATATTTCTACTGTAAATAAACAAAATGAATTATTAAGTGAATAATGAGGTGTTCTGAATAAAGACTTTTCTGACAATACCTATAGAAAATGTAAGTAATTTTTCGCACTCCTGCAGTGTGTTCTCTGTTGGGCATCTTGAGTGTGGCATTGCTCACATGGAAATTAATAAGAATATTTCCCAAGCAAAAGCTGGAAATACCATGAATCAAGGTCATCAAATATAAATAAAGAGCCTACCAGGCCACAGTTATAGTATCTGCTTACAGTAAAAAGTGTAATACATCAGAATATCAGAGTGTTAACTAGGTTTTTTTATTTAAAGCAGATTTAAAAGGAAGTGACGTTGAAAGTGTGATTTTGTCTCATACCAGGACAGAACATATGTGCTAAAATACCATACATGAAACCATGTATAGATTCCTGGAATTTTTCAGTTTTCTTGTAATAAAGGGTGTGTCTACACAGCAGGGCTTAACTCGAAATAAGCTACGCAAATTGAGCTATGTCAATTGCGTAGCTTATTTTGAAGTAGCTTATTTTGAAATTGGGAGCATCTACACAGCACTTATTTAAAAATAGAACACTTTTCCTCCACCTTTCCTTAATCCTTGTACAATGAGGTTTACAGAAGTCAGAGTACGAAGTCCTCCAGCTTGACAGCATTTCAACATTATTTCGAAATAACTGTCTGCTGGGTAGACTCAGACTAAGTTACTTTGAAATAATGCTAGTTATTTCAAAATAATGTTTGTGTGTAGATATACCCAAAGATAGTCCAAAGGGTTAGTTTCCCCTACTAGCTAGAGAGTTCTTTATATATTATCTGATGGCATGTGATAAGTATTCATTGGTTCATAGTCCTTCCATAATAATCTAAAATAATAATCTTTCTCAAAAGAAAAATACCAAGTTTTTATTTTTAAAGTTACCTGAGATCCAGGGGTAAAGCTTCCACTGTATCACCAGCTCTTCCCAGAATATCTACACCAAATAGCACATCTAGACGCATGTTCTACCATAAATTAGCAAAGTCTAAATACAGGCAACTATGGTGAAGTCTAGGATTTTGCAAGGAGTTCCAATTAATAGGAATGAAGTTGTGCAAATCACTGCCATATTGTTGGTGTATGTGATGGGCCTATCCACTCACTGCTAAGTATGGTGTCTCCTCCTGGCATTTCTAGAGAATACCTTGTGAGGTCACTGCCTCTTCTCTCAGGGTACGTCTAGCTTTACGTCTACACTACAAGCTTCTTTTGAAAGAGGCTTTTTCAAGAGAATCTTTCGAAAAAGCCTCTTTCGAAAGAGAGCGTCTAGACTGCAATCACTTCTTTCGAAAAAATGAGACACTTTTTTGAAAGAGAGCACCCAGGCAGTCTGGATGCTCTCTTTCGAAAAAGCTCTGTTTGCATTCAAGAACACCGTTTTTCAAAAGAGCACTCTTCCTCATAAAATGAGGTTTACTGCAGTCGAAAAAACGGCTGCGTTCTTTCGATTTAATTTAGAAAGAACATGGTGGCAGTCTAGATGCAAGGGACGTTTTTTCGGAAAAAATCCTGTAGTCTAGACACCCCCCAAGTTGCATGCTGTTTTTTTGTCTAGGTACGTCTAGACAGCAGATTTTTTCCAGGATACTGGAGATATCCCAGAAAAGCTCTGCCGCATCCAAGGAGCATGTCTGCTTTTCCAAACAAAAATTCAGAAAAGCAGACCCATTTTTTCAGCATCCTTGTAAACTTCGTTTTATGAGGAAGAAGCGATGTTTTGAAAGAGGCTTTTTTTCTGACATTTGGTCCTGTGTAGATTGGCCAATTGTCGGAAAAGCCTCTTTCGGAAGAAAAGTGGAAAAAGATACGCAAATTGTGGTTTGCAATTTGCGTATCTTTTTTCAATAGAACTTTGTAATGTAGACACAGCCTCTCTCTCTCTGGGTTTGCAGCCCCTTTCTGACTTTAGGAACTACGTCAGCCTTTCATGACTCAGCTCTCCAGCCAGGTCACACTACATGTTTTCCCCCTTCCAAGGTACCAAAGTCTTCCTTCCATTGTTATAGGCAGCAATGTTCCCTCTAATTTTTTCCATCCATGTGCAGAATACATTTTGTAATGTGCACTGAGGCATGTGTGGATGTACACCACCAGAATAAACACATGCAGCCAGCTGTGGGTGGCTATGGACACTCTGCTAATCACCTGGGTGGCATTTGAATTTCTACTGAGTGGCAACCCAAGCACTCAGCTTTTAGGGTGCACTGGTAGGTTATTCTCCCATTCGCTCCTTTGTAATGTCACTCCCTCACTGTCTGGTAAAGAAACGTGGGTCCACCTCTACTCTGGGTTCTGGCTCAGGGACCCTCTAATAGATGTCAAGGCTTGTTGTTCCCTTCTAGGCCTTACTTCTATTCCCTGCTCTTTGTTCTTGTTCCCTGGCTTCCCTGCTGTGTAGGTTTGCTAGTCTAAACACAACCCTCTTCTTCTAGGGAGTGACTGAAGACTTTGCCGGCAGCTCCCTCTGTTTCCAATTTCTGGTCTTTATAAATCCAGCCTATCTCTTTTCACCTTAGTCAGGGAACTACTTGGCCACCTGATTCCCCCACCTGTGGCCCATTGGGGCAATTAGCCACCTGGTCACCCAGCATTCACTCTTTCTGGTCAAATGTGAGCTAAATATTCCATCATGCTGTATAGTACAGGTAGTGCTCAAAAACCTTACAACAGAGAGAGGATGCTCTTGTGGTAAGTTAGAGCACAAAGGATCAGAAAATCTATGTTCTACAGCCAGCTCTTTTATTGACTTCCAATTTGGCCTTAGGAAAATTAGTTACTCTTTCTGTGCCTCAGTTTCTTCATGTGTACATTGAAAATAACAAGATTGAACTGTTTTATTCACCCTTAGATAAAAGAACTATGACAATGCAAATGTTAACATTACCAAGCCACTGTCAGATGTTAAACAAGGTTCACAGTTTGAGATACAGAGACCTCAGCCTGCTTAGTCCTGTGACAAACATATCACCTTGTAACTTTATTAAACCCCTTGTAACTTTATTAAAATTAAAGAAAAGAAGGCAAAGCAGACCAGATCTGAGATGCAAAATATTAAGTAAAGGTTTAGTTTTAACAGTGTGCCTTGTTCCCTTTTCCTTTAGTTGGAGAGAGTTTTTAGAAGGATAGTCTGGTATTAAATATGGTAATAACTGTCCTTTTGGGGAAAAGAGAGGCAGTTGTCTGAGAGGGCTCGAACTGTTTTTGTTCCTGTTAAAATCTAGTCCCATTTCATCCCAGGCAATGTCTGGGATTCAGCTGACGTGAATAGACATGGTAATGTCATCTGAGGCCCTCTCTCAGGCCTTGTCTGGTCAGGCCCTCAGCATCAGGATGATGGGAGCCTGTGATCCCAGGAAATGGTGGAGGTGGCAGCCAAAATGGTTCCTCTGGCTCTGCAGGCAGGTACCTTATCCCCTGCACCACTGGAGGAAACCCCCAACCTCTTTACCTGCAGGGCCCCCCTTATGCCTCCCTTGTTCCCAGAGTGCCAGCTCCATCCCTTGGGCAGTAGCCAATTTTTCTCCCATAGCCTCTTTCTTTAAGAACCAACAAAGCAGGCAAAGAGTGGAATACCCCATTCTTTCATTATTTTGTCTACAAGTTAGACCTAGTTTCCAACACAGCAATTTAGTTTTGCTGATTTCTGGTTCTACACATTTCTTGTTTACCAAGCCTGATCTTAACATAGTCCTTGATTTATATCAGTAGGTCTTTTGTCTCAACTAATTCAGTTTTTCTGTCTATCTTGCGTATCTTTTCTCACTAGCATTTGTTATTATAGGTGATTGTGACACCTTACTATCTTTCAAATACTTTTTACATCTGAGCTCAAATTTAGGCTAATTTTATAGGTCCAGTTATTACAACAGTTTTATCAACTCCCTGGACTTCTAGTGAGCTTCAGGGGCAGATATAGGGCAGGGCGAACGGGGCGGCCGCCCCGGGTCCTGCGCTTCAGAAAGCCCCGCGCATGCGCCGTGGTGCCGCTGCACATGCGCCGTGGCAAAGAGGGGGCCCCGCGGAATTACGCTGCCCGGGGCCCCGCAAAACTGTCATCTGCCCCTGGTGAGCTTCATGAGGAGATGAATGGAATGGACTGGGCTTGCTGTGCACATTGCTTCAACTCCATCTCTGTTACTGAAAAATACAGTCTTTTTGGGTCCTCCTTTCTGGGGGGCTTCCAAAAACTAAGGGAATTCAAGCCATGGTGGAGCAAGGTAATTCCAATGATCTATTTCAGCTTTCCATCTTAGAGGCATCTTCATTTCAGTGGTGGACAAAGAAATTCATATGTACATTTAATACAAAAATTATATTTTGAAGTTTAATCATGTTTTTATCTAAGGATTGGAAGGGAAGTTAAATTACTTTGCTAAGTCAGACAATGAAATAGAGTCAAGGCTGAGAGTAGAACCAATCAGCTGTGATTCAGCCTCATGCTTAGTCCACTGTAAAATGCTCCTTCCACCAAGGAAGTTTGTGCAGTCAAAGCACAAGATCATTAACATTTTTTCAGCCTTACAGTCTGAGTTTTCTGACACCACCAATTTGCCAAGGTTGGGGGAGGGGTAGCTCAGTGGTTTGAGCATTGGTCCACTAAACCCCAGGTTGTGAGTTTAATCCTTGAGGGGGTCATTTAGGGATCTGAGGCAAATCTGTCAGGGATGGTATTTGGTCCTGCTATGAGGGCAGGAGAGTGGACTCCATGACATCTCAAAGTCCCTTCCAGCTCTATGAGATGGTATAGCTCTAAATATTATAACAACCAAGTCATACTCTTGAACAGATCATAAAGTCCATAGATGTTACTATATCTACACAAAGAGTAGTTTGTCCAATAATTACACTACCACCAAGGGCAAACTATTTTTAGAGCTGTCATGTATAATTGCACCTGAGCTTTATTTGTCCTGTGATTAAAAGAGGCTTTACTTCAGATCAGTTAACTTGATTTTATGCTCATTTACTAAGTTGCATGTTCCAATTCAATTTATTTTAAAGTAGATTCTTTAGGGAAAATCATAATGCTAATTTGAATTGATTATTTGGAGATTCTGATTTAAATGAAATGCCATAAAATTGGCAAAGTGAAAAAATAGAACAGTATGTTATACATTTTACTTGGTAAACATAGTAGGGATGTTAGCATATACTCAAACAATTAACCGATAAGCCTAGGCTTATCGGTTAATCCTGTCGGCTACACGCACTCCCCTGCTTGCTGCCTCTTTATAGGAGGCAGCAAGTGGAGGGGAGCAGAGCCAGTTCTCGTGAGGCACTGGATTTAAGCAGGCTCCCTGTGAGCACCACATCTGCCTGCTCTCCCACCCCCACACTGCTGCCTCTGATGGGGGCGGGCTGGAGCCAATACACATAGGGTGCTAGCTTTCAAGCAGGCTTCCCACGCATGCCAGTTCTGCAGACCTCCTGCCTCCCTCATTGCTGCCTCCTACAGAGGCAGCAAGGAGGGGCAGGCAGGAGCTGATGCTGGGGGATACTGCCTCTTATCAGCAGGTGGTCCATCTGTCCGCAGGGGGTCCAAACTGCAAGCCTGGGCCCTCCATGGGCAGAGGCTGTTTCAAAACAGCAGTCCCTGTCCACGGGGGCCCCAAGGTCCCTACAAACAGAGGAGCTCAGACCTCCCACGGACGGGGGCTGCTGCCACCCCACACCACTGCCTCTGATAGAGGCAGCAGTGCAGAGTGGCAAGGGGTTCCCTGGGATTGGGAACAGACTGCACTGGCTGCTGACCCCACCCCCAGGGACTGTTGAATTGTCGTGTAACTACAAACATTTCATGGAGTTACACATCTATTTAATTACATGATATCTAACATCCCTGAGACATAGCCATCTTACTCTTTCCTACTGCTGAGGGTTTTGATATATTGTAGTTCAGACACTTTAAACAACACTGAAGTTTTAGTTACTAAGAAACTTGAAGAGATTTTCCCTTGAAAAAATTATTCAGAATGAAACGTTATGACTGAAAGGATCATTAAGGGACTAATTCTCCACTCCCACCAGTGTAACTGCAGACTATACCAGATAAAAGAATCAAGTCCTATATTCATAATATCAATAAAGTGGTGATTTGTCATTTGATGCTAGTTGTTTTGCGTGACTAATGAGTGAGGGATCATAGTTTTACTGTACCTACAGCTCATTTCATTTCCAACTCATGGAGCAAAATTTTTTAAAAAGTAATTTGTCATTTTTGGTGTCTCTGTAATTGGGACCCTATCATGAGACAGCTGTACCACTCTGTCTGGAAGGGATTAAAGAAGGGTAATCAGGGAGAGGCGTGTAAGAAGCCAATCAGAGGGCAGCTTGCTGGGTCAGCCCTGTATATACGTAGCTGCTCAGCGGAGCAGATCTCAAGCGGGTCCCGACCAGGGATGGTGCAGGACTGGTTCCCAAGTGGAAGCACCATAACGGGAGTAGGAGAGATGGTAGGGTCAGGGGAGCAGGAGAGAGGCACCAGCCTGACACCTGCCAGGCTTCAGGCCTTTACTCTGGAGATGCAGAGGTCACAGGGAAAGTGGCCCAGGGAACAGGATGCAGTAAAAGGGGAGAGAAGGAGGGCAGGACAAGGTTATTACCAGAGGGTCCCTGGGCCAAGACCCAGAGTAGTGGACAGGCCTGGGTCCCCCACCCTTGCAACATACCTAACCACACTGAGGAGTGGCTTTTATGGATTGTGGCTTGTCACTAAGATGAGGGGCTAGACTGAAGCTGCAGTTGGCCGTGGTGGCAGTCATGAGACTCAGGACTGCTGATACCCCTGGAAGGGGGTGTCAGCCGACGGTCAGGGCGTGAGTCCCTTATGACCGGATGAAGTTCTTTTAAATTGTGCTTGGTTCTGTTACAGCAACTGAAGGAGTCAGGTTAAAACTTAAACAGTTACTATTTTATTGTTACAGGGTAAACTTAGTTGTTAAATGCTACTATCTGTTACTACAGATAACACAGCCACTACAAAGGACAGGACAGAAATTACACTAATAAATCACTAATAGGTACCATGAAACCCCTTTGGTTCTCTGAGCTCTTATTAAATGCATGCAAAATAGACACACAGCAGGTATAATTCTCACCCCTGCATTCCAGACTTGGCGTGGCCAGCGTCTTTCTCTCAATCCCTCGGGAAGAAGTAGGGCGAGGTTGGGTGTCCCACAGACCTCGGGAGACAATCAATACCTGCCAGCAGGTATAGATGATTGGAGCTCAAATGGGGTCTGCTACTATATCCCTCTTTATACCCCTTGGGTCATGTGGGCTTCTTCCTGGTCTCAAGTGGCCAATTAGGAAAAATGGCTTTGAATGCCAAGTTTCCCACGCAGGGTGCAAAGCATAATTTACACCTGGGAAAATGCAGACAATGGGCACCTCTGGTATGTGATGGGTGAAGATTCCTCTTCTGGGACAGTGCAGGCATGTCAATTACTGGTACTAGCCATCAGGGCGACGGGAGGCCCCGGGTCGTCAGCTAGTCCATTTACTGTCTGGTTTCTGTTTATGGTAGAGTCAGGGACAGGCAGCACACCTTCGTTCCCAGGGCATCAAAGGCTGACTGCCTTTCTCTTGCTCTCTGGGGGAGGGAAACAAGATGGGGTTCGTGTCTGGCTACATTCCACCCCCTTGACACGCCTCACTATGTCCCAGAACGCAAGATGGCGGTGATGCCAGCACCTTTTGCTCTCCTTGGAGGAAGCTAAAATTGCCCTATCGGCAGGGTCTGATCAGATAATTTTGGATCAAGAGATTGATTAGGATCACTTCCCAATGCCATATACCGGATTTGTGCAGAGGAAGTAGCAGTGTACACAAAACGCCTAACAATACATAGAAGCATGCAGTAAGCAATTACAACAAGTAAAATGGTTAATATAGCATTTACAATAGAGTGAAGGAATGGAGTTAACAGAAGTCCTAGGTGTTGGGCTAGCCAATCTAGCCATGAGGCTTTACATTCTTAGTTACAGCATGTCTTATCCCATACCGTTCGTTGCCACTTCCCTTGCCTTCCCCTCTTGACTTCCCCCCAGAGTTATTTAGAGGATTGCGGTAGTCGCTGTCATCGAACCATACCGGTCCCCATCGGAAGATGTCACTCTTGTTTCACCAGTCATTTGGGCTGAGAGGGACAAACTCGATTCCCAGTTCAGTAGAGGAGTCAAGTAAGGTGTTCTGGTACAGCAGTAGCAGTTGGGATGAGGAAGAAGACCATGGAGAGTTGGAGTACCATGTCTCATATCAATAGTCTGTAACTGACAACAGTGGTTGCAAGCGCTACAACAGCAAGCGGTATATATATACAAAAAGTTCATGGTGGTTTCCCGGATCCACACCAGCATTGGGAGGGATCCATCCCACTGGAGCACTGTTCAGGGCTATTGCCTCAGTTTCCTGTAATAAAACATAAGGTTTGCCGGTCTTGGATACAAACCAAGCCTCAGTAATGGTTATTGGTGTTAGCCCAGCATCTGCAGTGGTCCAGAATCCTTTTCCCTTGTAGGAGTGCAGTACATGGGTTTGTGTCCCCAAACTGGGGTGTTGGGACAAGGGCTATTAAGCGGTTTAGTCCCATGATCGTAGACAATCTTGTCGTCCATCGGGTTGGGTAAGCAAAACCAATTCTTGAAACAATTTCTACTCCAGTTAAAACATACTTCCACCCTTGCTTACTGGTGGGTGGTGGACCAATATAATCTACTTGCCAGGTTGCCCATAGTATTTTTCCATCTCTTAGCATGGCAAACCATTGCCTATCTATTATATGTTTCCTTGAGTTCAGCACATAGGGTGCAAGCAGATCTCTGGCTTGTTTGTGGGTGATAGGCCACCCCCTGGCATGTGCCTGCCGCACCAGCTCATCACTTTCTGTGTCCCCCAAGGTTTCATGTCGCCAAATGTACAGGCGTTCCCAATCCACCTGGGCAGCAAAAATTTGTACTGCTACATCTGCTAGGTTATTTAGCTGTGCAGTCAGGGTGTTATTCTTTTGGTGAGCTGCCACATGACCTATGCTTAAGGCATTTTCGGTTGCATACTGGTGTATCCATTTCCAATATTCCAATCTCCAAACAGGCTTTCCCCCTATTTCCCAGTTATTATTCTTCCAGTTAGTTATCCACTGGGTGGCTCCAGCCCATATAGCATAGGAGTTAGTGTAAATGGTACTGGCATCTGCCTCATAAGCTAGTTCGATTGCTGCCAGCTCTGCAAGCTGAGCTGTTCCTTCTATGTTTGTGGTCAGGGGTGCAGTGGATGTGTCTGCTGAGACAGCAGCAGCCTTCCCTGTCCACTTTCCTTTGAAATAGCCAGGCAGCCTGTATTCACATATAATGTTGAATTTAAAAGCAAGCCAAAAGTGTTATCAACTCAGCCTTGAAAAGAGACAGTGAAGTTTCAAAGCTTGAATTTCTAAACTAATAATTTGGTTTCTAGAAAGTTAAATTTAACCTTAAGAGTTGAATGC
Source organism: Pelodiscus sinensis (assembly GCF_052426305.1). Classification (NCBI taxonomy): domain Eukaryota; kingdom Metazoa; phylum Chordata; order Testudines; family Trionychidae; genus Pelodiscus; species Pelodiscus sinensis. The sequence goes on from NC_143056.1 coordinate 33,005,402, forward strand.
CCAACAGAAGCACTAACCAATTTGTGCCTTGTCTATTTGCAGTTTTAAGCAAGAGGACATTATCCAAAACAAAATAAAACTAGTTCATTTGAAACCCACAAAATAGTTACAATATATAGAGCTCATTCTTTTATGCAGTTAACCAATTAAGTTTCAGTAGAATCCCTAATTTTCCTTTGCAGATTTAACAAAGGTGTGCAAAGACAAAATGTTTACATTTGATTGTTTCTTTGCCTAGATGGTTTGCACAGTGCTTAAGGAAGAGGCTGCAAAGAAACAAGGTGTCATTTTAAAACAAGATTTCCCTTCACATATTACAACCATTACTTAATTCCTTCCACACTCCCAGGGAGTCCACCTTTTATCTTCACATTCCCTCAAATCACTTGCTTTGTCCTTTCAAAGAAAATGTTTCTCATTCCTAGTAACTTTCCAATGTCTGCTCTACTTTCCTTATTCCTTCAACTATGCCCATAGGGCTCCAAACTTTTTTCCTTCCCCTTCTTATGGTCCATCCTAATTCTTGCTAAATGACTTTTCCCAATGAGACAGGTTTGTCTACTATTAATTTGGTAAGGAGGGTGAGCTTGTTCACTAAGCCTCATACCTCCTGGTCCTTTTCTTAAGCATATTCCTGAGGGAAGAAAAAAAATAATCTGAGAGTTGCTTTAACTCTCAGCACCCATCCTTAAGGGAATCTAGCTTGTCTGGGTACTGAGGGACATGCATGTCTACCTCTCCACTTCTGAAGCAGAGGCTTTTACATTTTTGCAGTTTCATATTTGCATTCTTATATTCAGTCAATTTTGAAGAACACCTCATTACAGGTTTTCCACAGAAGACAAGCTGCAGCTGTTTCCCTCTCCACTGGAGCCAAGGGTTTACATATCCACAAGTAGTTAGCCAATTTGTCTTCTAGGTCTGAAATTGTCTGGACAGCAATTAACACTTGATCAGACCAAGGGCTATGCCCGAATCTTTGCAAGATTTTGTTCAAAAGGGGTAACATCTTTTACAAATGCCAATTTCTCAGTCTTTTCTCTGGGAGCCTTCTTAAAAGACTGTTTACATTTAAACATTTGCTAGTATACCCAACCTCCTATTGGGACTAAAATAGCAATACCAATACCTCCTTTTTTTTCTGGAGGGCTACAATTTGAACTTTCTGATCTCAGGTAGTTTGCTGATCAAACTTAGCTATTACCTGCAAAGCTTCTTTGTGCTACCAGGTAGGGCATTTGCATCACAAAGGAAATTACAACCTGTTGTGGCTCCTGGAGCATCCACAGCATTTTTAATTTGTTTGCAGTTTTTACCCATTCTACAGTATACATGGCATGTCACAGGAAAATGTGCAATCTTTGTTTACAACACTACTTAGCCACATTAAACTTTGCATAGAGTGTAACTCTTTCTTTATGCTTACAGTTTTCCTGTACCTTCCTTAAACTACTTGGACTAAAATGGTCTTACTGAAAATAAACCAAACCAATTTGTTTTAAACCTACAAACAAGATTACTGGACCTTGAAAACTTCATTTATTTACACTATATATATATGTATATTTACACACAGATACACATACATTCTCTCTGAACCTTTCTTACACTATTTCTACATAGCTGTACAACAATTACATTCCCTTTTTATTCATTGGGGGTAGTTAAGTTCCAATAGAACCCCCTCCCTTTAGAATTCTTTTAGCAGTATCTATAATCAAATGTACGAATTTGAGTCAAATTTGCCTGGATTATTTACAGACATTCCTTTGGAAAAAGGGCCCATTTTTCCTTCAGAATGGCTGCAAAGAAACCACAATTTTCTATCTACACCATTTTAGCATGTGCACAACTGCTCAATTCTCTCCATTCTCTGTAGAGTTAAATCCTCTGTGGGTTTTCTTTTCTTAAAACACTTTCTTATCTCTAAAAATAAAAAACACTGGCCTTGTTTCAGATATTACTCTTGTAAGTATTGTTTTAAGGATTTAGATTTCCAGTACTTGTACTTACTGCCTTTTTCTCAGTTCTACCACAAGGCCTTCAATCTATCTGTTACCTGCCTGCTTGTCTGGGCCTGATCCTGTTTTCCTTGCTAAATGGAAAGTGGCTCCTTCCCACAGACTCAGGCTTTTTCCCATTCCTTAACTTGCAGGCAGTTCTATACTTACAGAACTGAACCCACAACTCCTCAGGATTTCCCCAATCCTTTTCTAACATTTTTCTATCCCATTTTGGGTTGCCCCAACCTTCCTGGGCAAACCCTTTCTCTATACCACTAAAATCCATGTCTATCATGACAGGCTTCATGTTGCTGTATGTGAACCAGTAGCACAATCCTGCCGACTATGCCAATTCTGTCAGCCGACGGTCAGGGCAGTGAGTCCCTTATGACTGGCTGAAGTTCTTTTAAATTGTGCTTGGTTCTGTTACAGCAACTGAAGGAGTCAGGTTAAAACTTAAACAGTTACTATTTTATTGTTACAGGGTAAACTTAGTTGTTAAATGCTACTACTGTGTTACAGATAACACAGCCACTACAAAGGACAAAACAGAAATTACACTAATAAGTCACTAATAGGTACCATGAAACCCCTTTGGTTCTCTGAGCTCTTATTAAATGCATGCAAAATAGACACACAGCAGGTATAATTCTCACCCCTGCATTCCAGACTTGGCATGGCCAGCGTCTTTCTCTCAATCCCTCGGGAAGAAGTAGGGCGAGGTTGGGCGTCCCACAGACCTCGGGAGACAATCAATACCTGCCAGCAGGTATAGATGATTGGAGCTCAAATGGGGTGGGCTACTAAACCCCTCTTTATACACCTTGGGTTATGTAGCTTCTTCCTGGTCTCAAGTGGCCAATTAGGAAAAATGGCTTTGAATGCCAAGTTTCCCACGCAGGGTGCAAAGCATAATTTACACCTGGGAAAATGCAGACAATGGGCACCTCTGGTATGTGATGGGCGAAGATTCCTCTCCTGGGACAGTGCAGGCGTGTCAATTACTGGTACTAGCCATCAGGGCGACGGGAGGCCCCGGGTCGTCAGCTAGCCCATTTACTGTCTGGTTTCTGTTTACGGTAGAGTCAGGGACAGGCAGCACACCTTCGTTCCCAGGGCATCAAAGGCTGACTGCCTTTCTCTTGCTCTCTGGGGGAGGGAAACAAGATGGGGTTCGTGTCTGGCTACAGGGGGGCAAGATACCAGTGTGGGGGGGGGGCACTGCCTGATGGCACTGTCCTGAAGAGGACATAGTGGTCTGAGGAGTGAAGCAGGTCCAGAACAAAAGCATGGAGAGAGTGCAGAGAAACAACAGGTGAGAGAATGGCCAAAAGGGGGCACCCTGCTGAGGCCAGAGCTAATTCCTAGCGTGACCAGCAGGAGGCGCCATAGTGGTGAGTCACACAACCTTGTTACAGATCCCAGTATGAGACACATTAAAGAGGTCTGACTTCTGGAGGGCAAAGGCTCATTGCTTTCAAGCTCCCGTTAAGATGTTTCAAGTTGAGAACCCAAAATATGCGGGATCTAAAATCATTAGTTATTTCTGAAAATCCAATGATCATAATGTATTTGGAAATTCATGTAAAACAAGTCAGAACTTTATTTTAAAGGCCTTCCTGTACCCTTTTACATTCTGAAATATTTGATAAAGTTTGTGGGTATACTCAGTAAAATGAGAGCTATGGCTTTACAGAATTTATGTTCTTTCTTTTAAAATCTGAGGCATTTACAGCTTGGGGAACTCACAGAAATAATGGCAGCGCAGCCTGATGGTTCAATTTCCTGTCACATAAATTACTGGAAAAATGTTCATTACTCCATCAATTCAATGTTCCTCAAACCTAATCAGAAACAGAAGTTAATATATAAAGGAAGGTGGAATGGAACAGTTCATTTAACTCCATTATTTCTTTTAGATTTACATTTGGTCATATATTAGTAAATACTGCAGAAAGAAAGAAAGAAAGAAAGAAAGAAAGAAAGAAAGAAAGAAAGAAGCTTTGATACATTTATATACATTTTAAAAACATGCTTGAGTCATAGAATTATTGTGTGACATGACAAAGTTTCCAGTAATTTCCAGTACAGAATGGACAGATAGATGCACAAACTCTCTGAAATATTCAGTAGATTTTTTTTGACCGGCATTGCAGTTACCCATAGGCAACCTTATTGCTGATATTTTAATTCATGTACACCAATACCTAGATCAAGTGCATAGATTTTGACATTACAGTGGTGGTTTTCAAGGACAGAAATAGTAAATTGGCTGAGAAATTGCCTTTCTTTGAAAACTAACCATATTTCTTAGTCATGGAAGCTGACAGAAAAGAAACACCTGACAGAAAACATTCCACTACAGGAAGTCATTGATGAATACAAAGCAGAGATAACTGTATTGCCTGTGTTCAGTGTGCTACCTCTTAACAGTGTTGTCTTATATCCTTACAAAGACATTTGTGGATGTTTTCCATGCAGATGGTGCACTTTTGCTGGCAGATTCTTTCCAGAGCAATTTCAAAGTTAGTTGGGTTGACCAGTTTCATTCACTTTTTTAATTTAATAAACTTTCTTTCTTTCTTTCTTTCTTTCTTTCTTTCTTTCTTTCTTTCTTTCTTTCTTTCTTTCTTTCTTTCTTTCTTTCTTTCTTTCTTTCTTTCTTTCTTTCTTTCTTTCTTTCTTCTGACTCAGGAATATTTGTGTTGTCTTTTAAATCTACTATATATTATAGACAGTTTGTCTGTTTGATCAAGATCGCCTCCTAAAAGGATAAGAGCTAAGACCGCAAAATTCAGTATAGTTTCCTCTTATCATAACTTAAAGCAATGTATGGGTTTGGTTGTGCCAGGAGAACAGGATTGCTTCTCATTAAACCAAACAGAAAAGAGACAGAATCACCAAACCAAATACAGTCCTTAAAACTGACATAATTGAGCGAACATTGAAAGAGACTGAACCAAGCTGAGCCAGAAAAATAGGATGAACCTAGAATAGGATTGCTTCTCAATAAACATTATGGCTACGTCTACACTGGCCCCTTTTCCGGAAGGGGCATGTAAATTTCACGAGTCGTCGTAGGGAAATCCGCGGGGGATTTAAATATCCCCCGCGGCATTTAAATAAAAATGTCCGCCGCAAATAAAAATGTCCGCCGCTTTTTTTCCGGCTTTTAAAAAAGCCGGAAAAGAGCGTCTAGACTGGCCCCGATCCTCCGGAAAAAGTGCCCTTTTCCGGAGGGTCTTATTCCTACTTTGAAGTGTAGGCGTAGCCTATGACTATGTCTAGGCTGCAAACTTATTTCAGAAGAAGCCTTTCCGGAAGATCTCTTCCAGAAAAGCTTATTTAGAAAGAAAGCCTCCACACAGCAAAAACGCAAGGAAAAAGCATTTAAGTTGTGATTAGTATGGATGGAGTGGCCACCAGGGCACCTGTGTTATTTCCTGCAGGCCTCTTCTTTCGAAAGAACTCCCTCTTCTGCATCCACACATGCCTTTTTCTGAAAAAGCTTTTTCGGAAAAAGGCTTCTTCCTCGTAGAAAGAGGTTTACCACTGTTGGAAAAACCTCTCCATTCTTTCAACTTCTTTATGTCAAAAAAACGTAATAGCAGTGTGGACATAAGTATAGTTTTTCTGGAAAAATGTTGCAATGTAGACATACCCTATAAAAAGAGAGAAATTTGGAGTAGCGATCTGTTTTGGCACAGCTAAATCAATGCTTAAGGCTTGAAAACTAGAAGAAAATGTTATTGGAAACCAAATTGACTCTAGTCCTTTTTTATTAAAACATAGTGAATTATAAGAGTTTATAGAGATGAAGAAAATAATACATTTGATGGAATTCCCATTTAAAAGAATTTACTAAAAAAACCCAGAAACATTTTAACAATCCTTTTTTAAAGAACTCTTAAGTAAAAATTAATAAACATTTTATTATTATAATACTGCCAAGTGTGAAATATAATCAACTGATTTCAAATTAACTGATGGTAACTTGAAATAAAATATTTACATATACAACAGTTTAAAACACATATTTAAAAAAAATCCAAGTGATCCAAATATGCCGAGGTTTATTTAATTCGGGAAGCATGTATGCTACACCTTTTTAGGACAGTACAGTAAAAAGTTAGTGTGGCACGGATGTTGCAGGACCAGAGAGTCCCGGTGGAGGGCCAGCAGCAAGGATCCCTGCGGGTTGGGCAGGGCAGTAGGCTGCCCACAAAGAGCTGACAGCGGGGCTGCCAAGCGCATGGCAGCAGGGCTGCTGACTAGGGTTGGGAGCCCTGGCGTGTGTTGTGTGCAGTGGGACATGCTGCTGCCCAGGGAATCCTGGCATGCGGTACGCGTGGCTGCCCAGGGAACCCTAGTGTGCAGTGCACATAGCAGCCCATGGAGCCCCAGCATGGAGTCTAAATGACTACAGAGAATCTGAAAGCAGAACTAAAGATTGCAAAAAGCAGCATGCCCTTTTGAACTAATTCTAGAAAGTACCATATATGTATCTGATCAGTAAGCAAAGTTTTTAGAATGCAAATAAAGATAACAGATTGTTTTCTTCATAATACTATGTTGTTCAATATGTTCAGTGTACAGAAGTAGGAGAAAGCAATGTTTGGAAACTATAATTGGTTTTATAATGTTGTATAAAGAGTCCAACCTACCCTTACTAACATAAGTACACAGTAAAATGCATTGGTATTACACTACATAATTGAAGGCACAAATAGACCAAGATTTTGATCTGGTTGTAAATTTCAGCGGCAAATTATCTGTAATCAATCCTTGGCCATTTATCATTCACCAGAAGATTTTGCATTACTTTCAGCAACTTTAATGTGAGCCTACTCCATAACCACATTCACGCAGTGCTTATTGACACATGTTGAAAACAGTGATTAACACACATTGAGGAGTATCAGATAGGCTGTATGCAGCTGTCATTTAGCCGGCTTGTCTTTTACTGCTTCACTCCCTTGTGGGAGAAATATGCTTAAATAAGGACTGTGAAAACACTCAGAGCCAAACTATGATGGACATAATATGGAGGAGTACACAAGGAGACCTTACCCTTACTGATGATCTATCATAAATGCAGCCAAAGGGCACACAATGCTCCAACCGTGATGGATAGGGACACTTATTATTCTCCATTCTTTCTTTTTTCCTCCCTCCTTCCCTCAGTTTTCTAGATTTGAAAGACTAGATAAAGATAAGTCTGTCTATAGGTAATAGCTCCATATGATACATAAATAGTATGCAGATTTAGGTCTGATATCACAGGGTATGTCTACACTACCACCCTAGTTCGAACTAGGGTGGTTAATGTAGTCATTCAAAGTTGCAAATGAAGCCCGGGATTTAAATATCCCGGGCTTCATTTGCATCTTGCTGGGCACCGCCATTTTTAAATCCCCATTAGTGTGGACTCCGTGCCTTCGGCTACACGCGGCATGGAGTAGGTAGTTCGAATTAGGCTTTCTAATTCGAACTACCGTTACTTGGTGATTTAACTAACGGGGATTTAAAAATGGTGGTGCCCGGCAAGATGCAAATGAAGCCCGGGATATTTAAATCCCGGGCTTCATTTGCAACTTCGAATTACTACGTTAACCACTCTAGTTTGAACTAGGGTGGTAGTATAGACATACCCATATATAGGAAGGTATATAAGTTTACCTTTAGAGGATGCTGAATGCAAACTTCTATGGCAAAGCAATAACCCATGATCCTAACCTCCACTACTATCAATTGCTGCCTAACCTATCAACAATATCTGAAACAGGTGAGCCATAAAGCAAAATGTTATATCAATATCACCCACAAGCTAGCAGGTTCTAGCTGGGGTTTTAATGCTCAAATGCTACAAATGGCAAAGCTGGCTTTAGTTTATTCTGTGGCCCAGTATCTATTTGGGGAAGAAGCTCACACATGGACCTGGGACCTCATCCACATCCAGATCAATATGCCTATGAGAATTGTAACTGACACCCTGAAGTCAACACCTCTGCCTTGGTTTTCAGTCTTGCAAACATACTGTGATCATCTGGTGAGAGATGGCTACGTTCCACAAGTACAAGAAAGCTCTCACTATCCACAGACTCCTGCTTCATGACAACAGTGTTTCCTACCGTTCACTCTCCTTGGTCCTGCCAACCTTTCTGGATAACTGGAGAAACTCTTCTGTCATCCACTTCAAACCAGAAGGACCGTGGTGGATAAAATGAACAGGCTTCGATGTAACCAAGTGTAGATGATCACACTGTCAAGCCAACTGCTTCCTTGCTCCACTGAAGAGAGTAGATGATCGTCAGCCTTATTAAGATGTTACATGGAAGATGCAAGCACCTGATGCAAATGCAAAGGCCTCCAGACCATCAAACACATTGTAAACAAATGCCTCATCTTTTCACTTCCAGGAGATATAGCGAAGGTGCCCTCTGCAGCCCCTGAAGCCCTCAAATGGATTTCAAACCTTTTTTGTTAACTGGAAAATGTTGCTCTTTGCAAATGAAAGAAGTGCAAAGGTTCATGGAAACTTAATGGGTTTTGTCATATAAACACAACTATTGCCTCCACCTACTGCTACAGTAATATTACTTATACAGTATATTGCTGTGTCCGAATGTAGAAAAGACGGTGTAGGGTTTCGCTATGTGGGTGAATTGTTAGATACATGAATAGTTCAGTCAGAATTGTACTCAGATAAAGTATGCAGGGGTAAGAACTTCCAACTTTTGGAGTTCTTTATGAGTGTATTATTGTTATTCAGTTCTTATTCTTATGCATTGCTTGCTTAGGCAGAATCCCATTGAATTCCATGAGCAAGGGCCACAGGATTCTGTTTCTGTATATGCATATGTATGAATTCATGTTTCTGAACTATGCAGCAAGGTGTTCCTTTAAAATTGCTCCCCTCCTAACAGCACCTAGATGAAACAAATGGCAGACAATGTGTGCTGCAGGTGGGTCAGCAAGAATACACCTACAGATCTGCACTGCTCATACATTTTTGATACTGTACTGTGTCGTTCATCAGATTTTGCAGTGAGGGCGGCAATAGTTCTAGTATAAAAAGGGAAATTAATTGGCACTAATAATCCTCCTTTACAGCAGACTTTTAGCTTAAGATAGAGCTTCTTCACCCTCTGCATTCAGCCTGCCAAAATGTGAGTGAGTGTCACTGCTGGATTCTGTTGAAGAAATTGTTTTGGCTCGAATTTGACAGGCACAGATGGTATCGCAAGCTGTAAGTTCCCCAGTTCTCTTTGGCTGAACAACAGCTCAGGGCCTTCTCACAGTTTGCTGAGTAGAGAACGTGAGATCATTGATTTGTTCCAAACTATATCTCCCCTGGTTTTCTTAGATTGGCAACAACTGGCATATTTTAGCTTGCTTTTAAAAAGTACTCAGCTGCGATTTGCAGGCTTATAACCTTGGGGTCATCTTTGTTTCCTCCTTCTCCTATATATACTGGTCATTATGTCTTGCAATTTCTTAGCCCTGGTCTATTCTTAAAAATTACATCAACCTAGTTATATTGCTCTGGGTGGTAAAAAATGTCATGCCTTCAATGATGTAGTTAGGTCCACCTAACTTTTACTGTAGAAAACATCAATATCAATAGAAGAGTTATTCTGTTAAACTAACTGCCATCTCTCAGAGGAGTAGATTAACTATCCTATCTTTTACACCAACCCTGCCTATGTTCTAGTTATTCCCACCTTGACTAGTGTACTCACTTCCTCTTTACCCTCCCTGGCTTTGACATCACTTTCCTCCAATCTGTCCAAATTTATTTAACTGAAGGAAAGATTTCGAGTACAGGGCAGAAAAGATCCAGAGTTCCCTACTTTGTCTACTTCTGTAGCTGCTTCTTCTATCAGTTGGAGTCTCTTGCTACATCCTCTCTGTAGTTTTTCCTCCAGGGGCATGTGATAGGGTGGAGGAGATGCACTGCCAGGGTCCCCAGAGTGTAGGGTGGATCTTTCTTGCACAGTTCAAGTTCTGAGGGATAATGAGGTGGGGAGTGGCCCTATTTATTCCTCCCATCTAGTACAGCAGTCCCTACTTTGGCTGCTTCGGCAGACTTCCTCCCACTCCCATTGTGCCAAGACACCACCCTCCTAAAAAGTCATAAAATGTTCACCATTTCTTTCCTGCCAGGTAAGCAACTCTGTGTCCATCTCTTTCTCCCAAGACTCCCTGCTAGAGTGGGGATCTCACCTTTTGATTAACTGGCTTCTCTCCATACTCCAAAATGGAATTTTAGAGCATGGTCTCCTTTCTGATTTGCCTCCTATTCCCCATAATCTGGGCAGAAAATTCTTGAAACCTCTTCTATCTGGACAGGTTCTAGTTGAAGTATCGTTCCTTCCAAAGTACAGTAATAACATAAGGCTGCATTGTGGTGCCTGGGGCAGCCACCTATCCAGACCTGGCCTGAAGCTGCCCTTGTTCAGACTAATTCATATATGATCACATTTCCACATTTCTCTAATTTTTCTGTTCTGCAACAAACTTCCCAGCCCTGCAACCTTCTCCCTCCACACAGGAAAAAAAAGAGGAACTCATAACAATAGCACAAGGAAAATATTGTGACTACATCACAGTGGTTAGCGGGCACAAATGAAGTCAGTGGAACTGAGCTTCTTTATACCATAGCTGAATCTGACCCCTTTTCTCAGGTTTGTCATTCTTACAGATTTAGAGAAGTCAAACCAATGTCAACTACTTGCTGTTGCTTTTTCTCTCAAAACAATTCTATATTTCTGTGCTTACAACCACTTTTCTGTTAGGAACAGTGAGTTTTGTAACAATAATGAGCTTGTCTCTGATTCTCCATCAATCTAATTCTCAAGTCTTTTGGAGTTTGCCAAGCTCTATGGTTTACCAATCTGTACTTGAGGCTCCTCACAGCAACTGTGAGACAGTTGCCAAGTTGCTATATAGTCAGAGTATTTGTCTATTTGGTTGTTACCATGATCTGTCAGACTCTGTCTCTGTTGGAGGCATGATTTATTTCCAGCAGCAAATTATAAGCACGTTTCAGCTAAGTTTGTAAGGGGTGGGATTTTCAAAAGTGCCATTGATAGTCAAGTCAATTGAATTCATTCTTTTAAGTCACTATTATGGTATTTTGGGAGACAGGCCTAGCAGATACATACATTGCTTTTGAGTTAGGTTTAAGATGGTGAAACAAGTGTCCATGTGGTTGGATCATCCTCCTGAAACCCTGTATAGACAATCCCATTTAACAACATGCAAGTGAATGTCTACTTGACCCATAGGCTATCATAGGTTCTAAGTATATAATATATTACCATATGTTAGTTGTGCTAAATGTGATAGAACAGTATTCAAGTTGCTTGGCCAAAACACACAACACAATTGTATACAACAATAAACTGAGAATTATTCCCTCTTTTACATGTATTTCAATTTGAAAGATTATACGCTGTTAAATAATATATGTTCTAATAAAATGCTGCATGGTTACTGGAAAGCATTTGTTTGAGGTGCGAGGACAGGTCTTTCCCCCTTTCCAGTAGCCACGCAGCATACCTTCATCATAATCATCCAGGAACCCACCCCTGCAATCAACCTCACTGCCAACTCTGTCCACACATCTACACAAGCGATTCCATCGCTGGACCCAACCACATCACCCACCACATCAGGGGCTCATTTAACTGCACATCCACTAATGTGATCTATGCCATCAAATGCCAGCAATGCCCCTCTGCCATGTATGTTGGCCAAACTGAACAGTCTCTACGGGAAAGAATTAATGGACACAAATCAGATATCTGAAAAGGCAACACACAAAAACCTGTTGAAGAACACTTTAACCTGCCTGGGCACTCATTAATGGATCTCAAGGTCACCATGTTGTTTCAGGCCAATTCCACAAGCCAAATACACATGAACTTAACTTCATTTACAAGTTTGAAAGCCATCAAAAAGGTATAAATAAAGACATTATATGGCTAGCACACTACCTTCCACATCCTAATGACTTAACCAACTGAACAATGGATACTTAAGAACAATTTGCACCTTCTCTATCAGCTTCTTGTAACTTGAACACTAGTCTAATTCACTATTTTCCCCCCTTCTTCCCTCCTCCCCATTCCCTATTTATTTTTGGAACTAGACTTCTGAAGAAGTGGGTTGTGCCCACGAAAGCTCATGATACCATCTACCCGTTTTGTTAGTCTTTAAGGTGCTGCTAGACTATTCATTGTTTTTTAATTTTTTTCAGGGTTAAGGCAGTTCAGGAGACAATGGTGGAGCAGTGCTGTGAGTGAGAATATAGGTCTCTTGGGCAACTCTCCCCCTTGTTCCTTAACTAGAAGAACCCTGGGCTGCATTTTAAAGATTGTACGCATGTAGCATGCCTTTTTTGTTGCAGTCCTTTTAAAAGCCAGGCAGTGTTAATTACATTCTGGCTCACACTGGAGGTGATATAAAGCTACAGTGCCCAAGGGGACTCCAAATGGGCTTTTTGTGGAATGGAAGTTTGCAGGCTGTGCCATCCTTTCAGATCCAGTACAGACCAATGAGGAAGGTGTAAGGTCTATCACTCTCCCTTTCCTACCCTTTGGGACAATTGTCACAGTACCTAAGCTCCCACACATGGAAGTGACTGAGCTCTTCCCACAACAACCTCCCCCGCTCACACACACACGTGCAAGGTCAGGGACATTTCCTTCTGTCAGCATCCTCACTTTGGATAAACTGTAGTGTTCTAAGTGTGCTCTGTAAATGTGTCCAGTATAGAAAATACACTTGTGATATCATTCCTGTGTTGTTTGACTCCAGTGAAGAGAACAGTGCAGAAACCATGGGTGTTTAACGTCAGTAAACCATTTCTGCAGTCCTATCAAATGTATTTTTAATCCTGAATGAATTAGTCTGTCTGCAACGCTATGTCTCATTGCGTCTCCAAGCCAGGAGTGAAGTTTGGAATGATGATGCCAAAGCAAACAGTTCTTCACATCAACATTAAGCATGATTAGAGTAACTTCCTTCTCCCTGCATTTGGCAGCATTGCACTTGTTAGTCTCCTGGGCCCACCCTGGTTGTGCTTGCTTCCTTATAATGAGAAACTTCCAAACCATCTATGCTTATGCTGCATATGCTTATCGAGTAAACCTAAACCAGGGTGGAACCAGACTGCTGGCACTAAACATTAATAAGGCCGTAGAGCAGTTTTTAAACTAAGAGATGGGGGAAAGCCGATTGGTGCGGAGATGCACGTAAATCGGAGAGAGACTTCTCTTAGAGGAGAATCCGTTGATAGAGATTCTCTAAGCTGTAGTCGGAAAGAGAGGAGGGGAGAGGGCAAACCATTGGCCAGAGCTGACAAACAACCACATACAAAGGAATCCAATGCATCAAGGAAGGGCAGACAAATAACCAGTGGCAAATTTTTAAAGTGCTTGTACACAAATGCTAGGAGTCTGACTAATAAGATGGGTGAACTAGAGTACCTCGTATTAAATGAGGAGATAGACATAATAGGCATCACTGAAACCTGGTGGAACGAGGAAAATCTGTGGGACACAATCATACCGGGATATAAAATATATAGAAAGGATAGAGCAGGCCGGGTGGGTGGCGGAGTGGCACTGTATGTGAAAGATAATGTAGAATCAAATGAAATAAAAATATTAAGTGAATCAACATGTTCCATAGAATCGCTATGGATAGAAATTCCATGCTCCAATAATAAGAAATTAGCAGTAGGGATATATTACCGACCACCTGACCAGGACAGCGATACTGACATAGAAATGCTGAGGGAGATTAGAGAGGCTACCAAAATAGCGAACTCTATAATAATGGGGGATTTTAATTACCCCCATATTGACTGGATACATGTCACCTCAGGAAGAGAAGCGGAGATAAAATTTCTCAATGGCTTAAATGACTGCTTCTTGGAGCAGCTAGTGCAGGAACCCACAAGGGGAGAGGCAATTCTCGATTTAGTCCTGAGTGGAGTGCAGGATCAGGTCCAGGATATAACTGTTACAGGACCGCTTGGGAATAGTGACCATAATATAATAACATTCAACATTCCTGTGGTGGGAAGAACACCTCAGCAGTCCAGCACCCTGGCATTTAATTTCAAAAAGGGGAATTATGCAAAAATGAGGAGGTTAGTTAAACAGAAATTAAAAGGCACAGTGATTAGAGCCAAATCCCTGCAAGCTGTATGGAAACTTTTTAAAGACACCATAATAGAGACCCAACTTAAATGTATACCCCAAATTAAAAAACATAGCAAGAAACCTAAAAAAGAGTCACCGTGGCTTAACCACCATGTAAAAGAAGCAGTGAGGGACAAAAAGGTATCTTTTAAGAAGTGGAAGTCCAATCCTAGTGAGATAAATAGAAAGGAACATAAAGGAACTGTCAAATCAAGTGTAAAAATGTAATAAGAAAAGCAAAAAAAGATTTTGAGGAACAGCTAGCCAAAAACTCAAAAAGAAATAACAATGTTTTTTAAGTACATTAGAAGCAGGAAGCCTGCTAAAAAGCCTGTGGGTCCCCTAGATGATCGAGCTATAAAAGGAGCAATCAAGGACGATAAAGCCATTGCGGAGAAACTAAATGATTTCTTTGCTTCAGTCTTCACGGCTGAGGATGTTGGGGAGATTCCTGAATCTGCACCGTCCTTTGTGGGTGATGAATCTGAGGAACTGTCCCGGATTGAAGTGTCATTAGAGGATGTTTTGGAACAAATAGAAAAACTTAATGTTAACAAATCTCCGGGACCGGATGGCATTCATCCAAGGGTTCTAAAAGAACTTAAATGGGAAATTGCTGAGCTATTATCTGTGGTTTGTAACCTATCCTTTAAATCAGCTTCCGTACCTAATGACTGGAAGATAGCCAACGTGACACCAATATTTAAAAAGGGCTTTAGAGGCGATCCTGGCAATTACAGACCAGTAAGTCTAACTTCAGTACCGGGCAAATTAGTCAAAACAATAGTAAAGAATAAAATTGTGAAGCATGTAGAAGAACATAATTTGTTGGACAAAAGTCAAAATGGTTTCTGTAAAGGGAAATCCTGTCTTACTAATCTATTAGAGTTCTTTGAAGGGGTTAACAAACATGCGGACAAGGGGGATCCAGTAGATATAGTATACTTGTATTTCCAGAAAGCCTTTGACAAGGTCCCTCACCAAAGGCTCTTATGTAAATTACATGGCCATGGGATAAGAGGGAAGGTCCTTTCTTGGATTGAGAACTGGTTAAAAGACAGGAAACAAAGGGTAGGAATAAATGGTAAATTTTCAGATTGGAGAGGGGTAACTAGTGGTGTACCCCAAGGGTCAGTCCTGGGACCAATTCTTTTCAACTTATTCATAAATGATCTGGAGAAAGGGGTAAGCAGTGAGGTAGTAAAGTTTGCAGATGATACCAAACTGTTTAGGATAGTCAAGACAGAAGCAGACTGTGAGGGACTCCAAAAAGATCTCACCAAACTGAGTGATTGGGCAACAAAATGGCAAATGAAATTTAATGTGGATAAGTGTAAAGTAATGCACATTGGGAAAAATAACCCCAACTATACGTACAGTATGATGGGGGCTAATTTGGCTACGACAAATCAGGAAAGAGATCTTGGAGTTATCGTGGACAGTTCTCTGAAAACTTCCACACAGTGTGCAGCGGCGGTCAAAAAGGCAAATAGGATGCTAGGAATTATTAGGAAAGGGATAGAAAATAAGACCCAGAATATCTTACTGCCCATGTATAAAACTATGGTACGCCCACATCTTGAATACTGTGTACAGATGTGGTCTCCTCACCTCAAAAAAGATATTTTAGCCTTGGAAAGGGTTCAGAAAAGGGCAACTAAAATGATTAGGGGTTTGGAACGGGTCCCATATGAGGAGAGGCTAAAGAGACTGGAACTTTTCAGTTTAGAAAAGAGGAGACTGAGGGGGGATATGATAGAGGTCTATAAAATCATGAGTGGTGTGGAGAGGGCTGATAAAGAAAAGTTATTTATTAGTTTTCATAATAGAAGAACTAGAGGACACCAAATGAAATTAATGGGTAGCAGGTTTAAAACTAATAAAAGGAAGTTCTTCTTCACACAGCGTGTTGTCAACCTGTGGAACTCCTTGCCAGAGGAGGCTGTGAAGGCTAGGACTATAATAGAGTTTAAAGAGAAGCTGGATAAATTCATGGAGGTTAGGTCCATAAAAGGCTATTAGCCAGGGGATAAAATGGTGTCCTTGGCCTCTGTTTGTCAGAGGCTGGAGAGGGATGGCAGGAGACAAATTGCTTGATCATTGTCTTCGGTCCACCCCCTCAGGGGCACCTGGTGCTGGCCACTGTCGGTAGACAGGATACTGGGCTAGATGGACCTTTGGTCTGACCCAGTACGGCCGTTCTTATGTTCTTATGTATGTTCTTATGAGTAATTGAGTAGTGATTCTACTAGTTCTTTCCCCCCGTTGCCTCTATTGGAGGGGGAGCAGGAGCTGGTACTGGTAGGAGATGACGTAAAAGCCCGTTCCCCCAGCACTGTCTCCACGGGGGGCAGTCCCTCCTTGTGCCAATCCTGACTGCTGTACCTCTCTCTTTGAAATGTACAAGAGCCATCCGCAGGGTAGTGAGCACCCCCCTTATTAATTAATCAAGTAGTCGATGGAGAATCTATTGACTAGTTGATTAATCAAAATTTAACATCCCTACTCTGTAACATAGGACATATAACTTTCCCCAAATAATTCCTAGCATGTGTCTTAGAAAAATACTCAATCTTGATTTAAAAATTGTCAGTAATGGAGACTCCAACATGACCCTCGGTAAATTGTTCCAACAACTACCCTTTGTGGTGGGGTGATTGCCCCACACTGGCTGAAAGGATTTAAAGCAGGCAGGAGGGAGCCTGCACAGAGCCCAGGCCCGTGGGTAGTTTCCTGGGGCAGCCCTGTTTATAAGGAGCTGCCCAGCAGAGAGAATCAGTTAGGCCCTGACCAGGGAAGGTGCAGGACCTAGTTCTTGGTAAAGCATCTCGGGAGAGCAATGCTGGGCAGTCTCAGGGGGGCTAGAGAGTGAGGCTCATGCCTGATACCTGCCACACTGTTGGCCTTGCTGCAAGGGCCAGGATGGTGCAAAGGGTCACAGGGGAAGTGGCCCAGGGAACTAAAAGCAGTAGAGGAAGGCAGAATGAGGCAGCCTTCAGAGGGTCCCTGGGTCAGGACCCAGAGTAGCGGGTGGGCCTGTGGCTTTGCACCATGTCTAGCCACTATTGTTGTGTGGTCTGGGTGTCCTGTGGCTTGCCCATGAAACTAGGCTAGACATTGATAGGCTCTACATGAAGGACTGCTGATAACTGCCTGAAGTGGGAGAAAAGAACACTGTAATGGGCACTGCCAGAGGGCAATGTCTGGAAAAGGACACCGTGGTTTGGGAGCAACCACGAAACGGAGACAGTGGAGTGATGGGTGAGACGACAGCCAGCGGGAGGCACGTTGCTGGCAACAGAGCTAATTGCCAGTACTACCAGCATGAGGCGCTGCAGCAGTGAGTGCTCAATCATGTGACACCCTCACTATCAAAAATGTGTATTTTATTTGCAAGTCTGAATTTGCCTTGCTTCACCTTCCAGCTATTAGATTCCATTATACCTTCCACTGGTAGATTAAATATGTTCCCCATGTGGATGCTTATAGATTGTAATCAAGTCACTACTTAACCTTCTTTTCGTTACACTAAATAGATCGGGCACCTTGAATCGATAACTATAAAGCATGATTTCTAATCCTTTAATCCTTCTCATCGCTCTTCTCTGAATCCTCTCCAATTTAGCAACATTTTTCTCTAACTGTGGACACCACACCTGGGCACAGTACTCCAGCAGCAGTCACTCCAGTGCCAAATACAAAAGCAAAATCACCTTTCTACTCCAACCCAAGATTTGCTGTTGCATCCCACAATTGCATGAGCTCTTTAGGTAACATTGTTACATTGGAAAATCATTTTCAGCTGATTTTTTGCCATGACCCCCAAATCTTTTTCAGAGTCACCGTTTCCCAGAGTAGAGTCCCCTGTTTTGTAAGTACTGCCTACATTATTTGTTTCTGCATAAATACCTTTACATTTAGCTTTATTGATGCACTGCACTGGCTGCTTGCTCCTCCAGTTTGCTCTGAATCAATGAGCTGTCATCTTCATTATATACCAATGTTCCTATTTTTGTATGTTAAATAAAAACTCAATACTTTGCAAAATATTTTTATTTTCACCTTCAACACAAAAAATTACTGTCTGGAAAAAATATAACATGTAAACAAAAGAGATATAGCAGAGCACCGTAATGTACAATTTTACAGAATTGGTTTTCTGTTTAATTACTGTTCCTACAGAATGATAATAAAAATAAAATAAGTTTAAATACCACGCAACAAAAGAAAAAGTATACATACTATACTGTCTAGCACAAATTTAACTTGTAAACATGAGAAATGGTAGAGCACTGAACTGTATAATTAGTGGTTTTCTGCTTAATTATCTTAATATGAAAATGAAAACAAGATAAGAGTTTATATACAGTGCATTACAGATCGGACAGGTTGTTAATGCACAAATGATTTATCTTATGGTATACTAAAAATGTACAGTACTCTATAATGGTTTGTATGTACAAAAGCTTTAGTAAAACACTTTGTTTACTCTTCGTTATGACAAACACCCATTGTCTGAAAAACTCCATAATACAGCATAGCCTATTTCCTGAGGTTGTAGGATTAAAGAGGTTTGTCAGTACATTCTGACAAAGCTCTACTTCCCCACTCATTGCATCATATATCTATTGTTCTGTCATTATATTTTCAGTCTAAGTGTAGGAATTAACCAAAATATAGATTATTGGAAGAAACTTATTGAGGTGAGTGTTTTTCGGATTAGGCCATAATGCTGTAAATCTCTTGGAACAGGGGCCTTGGGCCAAACTCTGCCTTCAGTTACACTGATTTATTATAAATTTGGAATAGCTGTTTACTTCAAAGGATTTATTCTGAATTTACATCATTTTAAACAAAAGCAGAATTTGACCCCTTGTCCTTCTCTTTGCCTGTAAATTACCAGACACAGCTTTCAATCTGTACAATAACAAACATCAGAAAGGGGACAAATTCTTGTGTCCTCCTCAGTAGTTACTTTAGTCAATGGGAGTTTTACTTAAGAATGGCTTTCTGGGTGTATGCCAAGAACAGTACAGCTGGTCCACGAGTTGCAAATGGTCAACTTATGACCATTCGCAGTTATGACCAAAGCTATCGTAAATGGCAGATCCCAAGTTATGAACGCGATCTGCGCTTACGAACAGTGAGGTCACGTGTAACTCAGTGGGGTCTGACTTACGAATGAACCGAGTTACGACCAATTGGTTGGTCCGTAACCAGTTCGTAAATTGGAGAGAGGCTGTATTTTGAGAAGGATAGAGATTGGGGGAAGTCAAGAGAAGATAAGACCATCAGTAAGAAGATGAAGAGAGAACGGAACTAAGGAGGTGTCAGAGCAAAACAGTGAGAGAAAAAAACCTGACTTCAGCCTGCCATTAAAGCAACAGTTGGATAAAGAACAGAAAATTCTGACGATCTGTTAAACTCTAATCTGCTTCAGTGTCAATAGGCTCAGCCCCTCAAAGAGCCCAGACATGCAGCATGCAGACAATTAACCTGCAGTACTGTGGGACAATGATTGTCAGCCTACTAACTCCCATTTTGCTTAATTTTTAATACAAATCTGTGTTCTGAAAATAGTGAGCACTTTGAAGCTGAAAAACGGATGTGTGTATGTCATAGAGAAGGCTGAAATAAAAAACAAAGTCACACCATTGAAACAGCTCCACTAATATTTCTGATGTTATGTCACTATTTAGTCATGACTATGGAATCTAAATTTTACTTAGTGGGATTGCTTTGTCTGATAGGGGCCCATTTTGGCCCCTGAGGTAGGGTGACTGCTGCACACTGGCCAGAATGAGTTAAAGTAGGCTGGAGGAAGCCTGCACAGAGCTCTGGTCTATCAGAGAGGAGCTTTGAAAGAGCCAACTAGAGGGTGAGTTTTTGAGGCAGCCCAGTATATAAGGAGCTGCCCAACAGGGAGTGAACAGTTGGACTCTGACCAGGGAAGGTGCAGGACCTGATTCCCAGAGATGCACCTTGGGAGAGAAGTGCTGGGCAGGCTCATGGGGGACTAGAGAGAGAGGCCCTTGCCTGATGCCTGCTAAGCTACAGGCCTTGAAATGAGGGCAGAGGAGATGCAGAGGACACAGAGGAAGTGGCCCTGGGAACGAGAGGCAATTAAAGGGGAGGATAGGTCAAGGCTGCCACCAGAGGATCCTTGGGCTGGGACCCAGAGTAGTGGGTGGGCCTGGGTCCTCCTCTTTCCTTTCACCTTGCCAACAAGGTGTGGCCCATACTGACTATGGCTTGCCCCTGAGACAGAGGGGCTAGGCTTGGAGACCACAGCTGGCCACAGAGGCAGTAGAGACTGAAGACTGCTAATACAAGCCCTGGAAGGGGGCAAGAGATCATTGTAGTGGGCACTGCCAGAGGGCAGTGTCCCAAAGAGGATGCCACAGCCTAAGAGCGACACGAGTCCGGAATGTGAGCAAATATAGCGAATGAGACCGAATGGGGGAGACACCAGCCTGAAGGAGGTGCCCTGCTGATGAAAGGACCAATTCCCTGGAGCTACCAGCAGGAAGTGCCACAGCAGTGAGTCATGCCATATGACAACCTCTTTAGAAAATAAAGTGTGATATGTCATGGTGACAGTCATCCTTCTCCTTCCAATGATCCATTACTCTGAACTTTATTTGATTTTTTTTTCATTTCTTTCCATTTGGACAATAAAAATACAGTAGGTTATTTCAATGTATGTATAGTCAGCTTCCGCAATGTTTCACTTTTGAACCTCATGCACTAACCCAGTCTGCAATGTTAAGTTTGCATGTATTGAAAGACAGTCTTTATTTGGCTTTGCATATGTTTTTGTTTAAAAATTGTTTGAAGTGGCATTTATTAGAATCAATTTTCATTGATTTAAAGTGTTTTTAAAGAAATGGTGCCATAAATAAGTGCTATGTATATTAGAAATAACAGTGTTATGTGACACTAGTAAGGGCTAACGCAAAGAGCTGTTTTCTTGTAACATTGAACAAGGAGTTTTATTAGATTAAGGAAAATTGGGAAATGTTCAAAGGAACCTTAGTGACCCACGTCCCCTATTCAAAAGTAAATTATCCTGTTAGAAGCCAAAATCTCATTAAAAATCAATTGAGCTTAGATTTATAAGGGCCAGACTTTTAAAGATATTACTAGGGGGCCCCAAAATGCAGGTACTGTAGGTACTTACTGGAATATTTAAAAGTACCCATTTTATTGTTAACTGCCTAAACACCTCTAAGAATCTGGCCATGCATGCCTAATTTGCTTCTGAAAATGAGACAGAGGCACTTACATCCTTTTTACCTGTTATCCCTAAAACTACAGAGGAGTAGTCATGTTAGTCTATAACTGGAAAACTTAAAAAACAACAAATAGTCTCTAAGGTGCTGCTAGACTATTCGTTATGTTCTAAGTTTATCCCTAAAACTACTGTCTTTCTCTGCTTCCCTGCAGAATTTCTGTGTGGAACCCTCTGGCAGCTAGCCGCTAGCCTGGCTTCCTGCTATAAAGCAACTGTGTACCTATCTTCCAGGAGGAGGAATGGAATAAAGCTATTCAGAAATGTTAGCTATAACTACAGATAAATTACATGCATTGCCCACTTCATCTCTTGTGTGCCCACCATATATCAATATCCTTTTATTCCATCCCATACTATGTGGCTCATAAGACATGGCTAATGAGATGAAGACAGCTGGGGGTCCATCTACACAGCAGGGGTTTTTCAGAATAAATGATGTTATTCTGAAATAAAATAGTGCACATCTACACTGCAAGCCTTTATTTCAAAACTAGCAGAAATACCCAGTGTTGCCCAGGGAAAATATAGTAATAGGTGTGATGAATGTACTATGTCAATTACACAACATAACATATTTTATTGAAAATACTTTTCTCTTATATATTACTTTACGAAATTAACATAGCTAATGATGGGCTTACAAAATGCATTTACATTTAACTCATTTCTTGATAACAAAAGGTGTGGTGAATGAACTACGTAAATTACTTTAACATATTTTATTGGAAATACTTTTACTTTTATCATAGGGAAAGGATCTCATAGTTGCAGTTTATGTGACATGCTTAACATAAGAGTCCAGTAAATGCCTATGATCAGGAGCTACTAAAAGCTAATTATCAGTGGGCCCAATTGGGGCTTTGGGGGAACTGATTTCAAGATATAACCAATCCAGTTATTTAAGTTAGGAAATCAGTAATATCCGTTCAAAATTTTGTGTTTCTAGCTCTTACCGTTTTGGAGATCTTTCAGGACAAACAAACAAACTTTCAAAAATATTTATAAGATAATGTCAAGCTGAAGAACTTTTTACTCCGACTCATGGTAACCCTCATTTTACAAGGAGTAAGGGAAGTCAAAAGAAGAGTGTTCTTCCTTCGACTTCCTGCTATGTAGACAGCAGAAAGAAGCAGGTAAGAGAGCAACAAGAGAAGCTGGCTCCTCTGAGTAGCATGTTGTTGCATGAGGAATTCATCAACAACATGCATATAGAGACACCTGGAATGGAGGATGCAAGCCAACTGGGAAACACTACAGCAGGATCAGAGGAAAAAGAAGAAACCACTGCTCTATGGGAAGGATGGTTTGTAACTAACTTGGGCAGCAGGTGGTGTACCGCCCCTATCCCTCACGTTCCCCATCAGTTAAGATCAAGAAACAGTGTGCGGTATTGCAAACAGGAGGAGAAAGTCAGACTGCAATAGCGGAAGAAGAGACACTTGCCCTCAAGGCTGAGAGGCTCTCAACAGCGGCGTAGGAAGGCTGGGGCACTTGGGTGGGTCCCACTTTAGGGTGTGTGGGCAAGGACAGGAGGGCAGGGCAGGAGCCATCAGAACCATCTGCCCCACTTCCAGCACTACAGCAAGGGAGTGGGATTGGGGGCTTGCCCCATCTGTGTGGCATTCCCTCTAAAGAGCAGGGCTGAGGAAGCGGAGGCTTGACCCACTCCACCTGCCCAGTGCTCCTGCTGGGGAGCCAGGTCAGGCAGCGCGGGCTTTTTCCCACCAGGGCTCTGTGGCTGGAGCATGGGAAGGGAAGAGCAGGGCAAGCCCTGAGCCACAATCCCAGACCTCAGCAGGAGCTCCAGGCAGAGCTGGACAAGCCCCTGCAACCAGCCCTGCTTCCCAGAAAGAGTGCCAGACCGAGCGAGGAGGGCAGGGAGCACTGGGAAGACAGGTGGGTGTCCTGGATAATAAGTGGCTGGGCTATGGCCCATTCAGCCTGTGGCTGTTCCACTGGCTGTTAGCCACCACACTGAAGAGGAAGAGGCATGGGTGGTGATGGTCCAGGGACTCTCTTCTGAGTGGGAAGCGTGCATCCGTCTGCCAACTTGTTCTGACATCCTGTGCATGGTGCTGTCTCCCTGAAGCTCACATTATAGTAAGGTTAACCAGGCTCATCCATCCCTCTGACCATTACCCTTTGGTGCTCATCCACCTGAGCACAGACTAGCCGTGACTACATACATAAATTTGCGCTTCATTTGAATTTTTGATCTTCATTTGCATTCCTCTTTCGAGAGAGGAATGCAGTCTAGACATAGCCAAAATGTCTAGCAAGTTATTGGAATATACTAGGAACAGTTTCTAGTTTCAGAAGGTAGGGAAAGTGAGGGAGAGGAGGAAACTTTTAGACCTAGAGGAACTGGTGGCAAATCTGAAGGCAGAAGGCAATTTGGGTGAAAGATCATGAAAGATTTCATGATTCTAAGGAAAGGAAGGAGCAAGAGCAGCAGAATAAAGACAACGGACTTCAAAAAGCAGAGTTTAAGCAAACTCAGAGACCCGATAGGTAGGTCACAGAGGAAGAAAATCTAAGGAAAAAAGGAGTTCAGGAGAAATGGCAGTTTCTCAAAGAGGCAATATTAAAGGCACAGCAGCAAACTATCTGATGCAAAGGAAAGACAGGAAAAATAGTAAAAGTCCAATATGGCTCCATCAGGAGTTCTTTAATTGATTGATGATCAAAAAAAGAATTCTACAAAAAGGAAACAGAGACAAATTGCTAAGGATGTGTTGTAAAGAATAGTAAAAGACTGAAAGAAAAACACAGAAGAGCTAAGGCACCTAGCAAGGGATTAAAAGGCTACAAAAAGAAGTTCTGTAAAAACACTAGGAGCCAGCGAAAGATGAAGGAAAGCCTAGCCCTCTACTTAGCAGGGAAAGAGAGCTAATAATGAACAACATCAAGAAGGCTGAGGTCTTACACTCTATTTTGCTTTAGTCTTCAGTACAAAGGTTAATTGTGACCAGATAATTAATAACAAAAGGAAAGGAACACAAGGCAGAATAGGGAAAGAACAGGTTAAAGAATATTTAGATAGGTTAGATGTATTCAAGTCAGCAGGGCTTGATGAAAATCTATGTTAGGATACTTAAGGAACTAACCAAAGCAATCTTGGAACCATTAGCAATTATCTTTGAGTACTTGTGAAGGGCAGGGGAGGACACAGAGAACTGCAGAAGGGCAAATAGAATACTTATCTTTAAAAGGGAACAAAGAGGACCTTAGAAATTATAAATCAGTCAGCCTACCTTTGATATCAGAAAAGATACTGGACTAAATTATTAAACAATCAGTTTATAAGGAGCTAGAGGATAATAGTGTTAAGGTACAACCAGCATGGATTGGTCAAGACCAAACCATAACAAAACAACATAGTTTTCTTCTTTGACAGGGTAACAGGCCTTGTGAAGTTGGGAGCTGGGAGGAAAGGAGTAGGTGCAATGGGTCTGGATCCCCTATGGGCTGTCACTTGATATCCTGAGATGCTGCTGAGCCTGGGCACTCGATAACACTGGCTATGTCTAAATTGCAGAGCTTTTCTGGGATACTGGAGGTATCCCAGAAAACCTCTGCCTTGTCCAAGGAATGTGTCTGCTTTTCCAAAAAAAAAATTCAGAAAAGCAGATGCGTTTTTTCAGCATCCCTGTAAACCTCATTATATAGGGAAGGAGGGATGTTCCGAAAGAGGGTTTTTTTCTGACATTTGGCCCCTTATAGATGGGCCAAATATCAGAAAAGCGAAAAGAGATATGCAAATTGCGGTTTGCAATTTGTGTATCTTTTTCCAACTTTTCTTTGTAGTGTAGACATAGCCCCTTCTTGTTGAGCTTAGCTCTCCAGCCTGCTTCGCTGAGACACAGGGAAGGAGCCACACCTCCAAGGCTGCAAATACAGACTGAAAGCAGTACGGTGTGAAATCTTTTCCCGGCATTCAAGTAAACAGCCCTTCTGGGAGCTGAACCCTAAATAAATCTTTCTTATATTATACTAAATCTATACAGTGTAAGCTCATGAAATTCACCCTCTTTCTCAATGTAAAGAGAGATATGCACAGGTTCCTTGCTCCCTGTGGTAGTAACTACTTACATTAGGTCTGTTATTAAACAAAAGTGATTTTATTATGTATATAGGATTTAAATGGTTATAAGAGGTAGAAGACAGAACAAAATAAGTAAGTGAGCAAAAAACTTGCATCGAGAATATTTGAGATGACATATTCACATCATAAACATATTTTCATAAAGCATATAGAATAGTATGTCACAGACAGTGGCAACAACTTGGGGGGGGACACAAAGTGGACACCAGTCATGTGACTGCTCCTGCATATGACTCCTGCCCATACTACACCTAGCTCAGGGGAGGACCATGCCTCTCACCAGCAGGGGGCAGCCCCAACCTGCTCTGCTTCCCTGGCTCCCAGCTGCATCACTCTGCTTCCCACTGCTGGTGCATGTGGAGTGGGATACCTGCTGCCAGAGCCAGGACCCTCACTATTCCCTTGGGTTGCATAGCTTGGGGGAGGGGGCTTGCAAGATGGGGTGAAACTGCCCCCGCACTCACTGACAATAGGAAGCAGAGTGACAATGGGAGTCAGTGAACCAGAATGGGCTGAGGCCAGGGTCACTCTGCTTCCCACTGCTGCTAGTGAGTGCAGGAGGAAGTGACCCCTGTTGCTGGTGCCAGGCTCCCCGCTAGTCCTCCAGGCCTCTTGGGCCCCGCAAGGCCTCCCAAAGCACATGGCCCAGGATGTCTCTGTCTGCTAACTGCTGGTCCTTTGTGCCTCCCCCCCCCCCATACATGGTGTTTGAGGGACATAATCCTTTCTGCTCTCCCCCACCACACACACACATTGACACATTGCAGATGTAATATTCCTTGATTCTTGTAGGGCTTTTGAGTTGACACATTCCCTAATGACACTCTCATAAGCAAATGAGGACAATGTGCTCTAGATGCAATTTACATAAGAAGGGTGCTCAGATAGACTAGCTTATCAATGATTTAGTGTCAGACTTGGAGTCCATATCTAATGGGGTCCTACAGGAGTCTGTCCTGGATCTAGTCCAATTCAATATTTTCATTAATGACTTGGAGTGGAGAATGTGCTTAAAATTTGCAGATGGCACTAAGCTGGGAGGGGTTTCGAGCACTTTGGGGAACAGAATTAAAATTCAAAATTACTTAGACAAGTTGGAGAACTGGGCTGAAATCAACAAGATGAGATTCAGTAAAAGCAAGTGGCTTACTGGCAGTACTGATGAAGAGGTTCTGAGGGTGCCGGGGATCATAAATTGACTGTGATGCAGTTGCTAAAAAAGGTGAATATCATTTGGGGATGTGCAGAGCCAAAGAGAACATGCTGGCCATAGCCCAACCATTTCTAAGCCTGGGTATAGTGCTGCTAGAGTGGTCCAGAGCATCCCGCTGGCAACTGAAATCCAAGACCTGCACTTCTGAATTTCCTTCTTTCCCCTGCCCCTCTGCCATTGGCTCCTTCCAAGGCTTGCACTCCTCTTTGAAGTGTCCCTTACTCTGTTGCCCTGAGAGACTGTAGGCGGGAGGGGGCTTAGTTTGTGGCCGAGCTGACTAGCTACCCAGTAGCATGACAAGCAGAGATAGTCCCCAGATGTGGGCAACAAGGAGTGTCCGTGCACCCCAGCTTGGTTTTGCAGGCAGATTCGAGCACTCAGCAAGCCAGCACCACCCCTGGTGCGGTGGCAATGACCCTGTCCCTGGTTGGTGCCTGTGAGCGGAGCCAGGGCTCGGTGCAGAGAAGAAGGAAGGAAGGAAGCCAGCAAAACAAAGGAGAGAGGGAAGGGCCTGTGATGGAGGGAACCAGACATGGACATAGCCAGCTCTGGTTATTGGCACCACCACCCCGCTCCCTGAGCACCCAGCATCTCCCTGCCACATCAATCCCCCTCTCCCTCAACAAACTCAGCTCATTGTAGAACACCCTCCCCCAACGAAATGGTCCCTCAAACATCTTCCTGCCAAAACCCTCCTGCAAAGCGCCACATGCCCTCTCTCTCTAACTCTCCTCTGCTCCTGCTCGCCATCCTTGCTATGCCCCTTTCTCTGCCTCTTAAAAACCACCCCTGCTCCCTCAAGACCCACCATCCCCAAATCACATCCCTCCCTATTCAGCCCTATGACTCCCACTCCACCAGTACACCATACTCCCCTATTCTTCCACTGATCCCAGCATCTGAGTCCTTCTCTCCTATTCCTGGCTGCACAAACATCCTCAATCTTCTTCAGTGGGTGCAGTCCCTGAGGGCTCACCAGGAACCTCCCACAGGGCCCCTTACCCCCTCACCTCACCACAGGGCTTCCTTGAGGGCTCAGGAAAATTCTTGGCAGAGGATAGGTGTAGGGACTCAAAGGAAAGGAAAGAGTAGAGACCTTGAACAACAATCAGCCCCCCTCTTCCATCTCCACTTGTGGGGGGGAGGGCAGAAAGGGGCCAGGTTGCTGGGGACACCTTAGAGGAGAAGAGGAGGGTTGGACTGTGGAGGGGTATGGAGTCCATTTATACCCTCCATCCCCCCACACACAGTGGATCTCTGCAACCTTTGAACAGAAGTGTTGTATGTAAGACAGGGGAAGTAACTGTCCCTATTTACTTAGCACTGGTGAGGCCTCAATTGGGATACTGTGTCCAATTCTAGGTGCCATATTTTAGGGAAAACATGGATAAATTGCAGAGAGTCCAGAGGAAAGCAACAAAAATGATAAAAGGTTTAGAAAAACAGATGTATGAGGAAAGGTTATTAGATATGCCCAATGTTTTTCTTGCGAAAACAAGACTGGGGGAGGGGGGGGCGAAGGGCTGATAATAATTTTCAAGTATGTCATAAGCTGTTTTAAAGAGACTGGTGATCTATTGTTATGTTCTCTGGACGTAGGAAAATTAATCAGCTTAATTTGTAACAAGGGAGATTAATAGGCAAAATGTTCTAATTATAGGGCTGTGTCTACATTGGCAAGATTTTATGCAAAAGCACATGCCAGTATAGACGCTCTCTTGTGCAAATACTTTTAACGGAAAAACTCTTCCGTTAAAAGTATTTGCACAAAATCATGCCAGTGTAGACGCAGCCTAGAAGTACTTGAACTCTGGAATATGTTTCCAATGGAGACTGAGAATCTCCATCACTGGGGGTTTTACAAACAAGTTAGTCAAAGTCTTTCTGGTCCCGCCTCAGTATCCCTCCCAATCCTACATTACTGTGGTTCTATAACATGAACAGGCAGAGATGCTGACTTTCTAATATATGGGGGGAGGTGCCCCCCCCCCCCCCGCTCCACCTCCACACCATCCCTTTGCCCCAAACCCCTTTCCCATCCCACCTCTTCCCACCCTGTCCTGTCTCCTCCCCCAAATTGCACACCACCCTCACTCCTCTTCCCCAAGTGACTGAACAGTGGATCACTGGCAGGAAGTACTGGGACAGGAGAAGGAGCTGATCAAGGAAGGTTGACGAAGTTGGTACCTTTGTAAAGGAATGGCCAACACTTATAGACAGCACTGTGTTCATAGCTCCCATGGTATTAGCAGAACATCTTAAAAGCTCTTCACGTGTAATGAATCATCTGTGTACTTGAGAACCCCTCTTTTCTTTCTCAGTCAAGCAGTTTAAATTCTCTTTCTCCCAGAAAGCTGTCTCTCTCTGATGGTACTTCTACTACACCAGGGCCACCAGGGGCGGCGCTGCAGCAGGGGCTGCCACCTATCCCTACTTCCCCGCCCTCAACCAACTCTTGGGGGGCGGGGCAGTCCGTGCCAGCCCAGGGGACAGCGAGCCGGGACCAGAGGGCCCTGACCCGGGCACACCGGAGGAACCATCGCAAGCAGTTCCAGCACCAGAGTCGGCAGGGTCATCCAGGGAGACAGTACCAGGTAAGTAGTTCGAGTTAAGTAGTTCGGGGGGGGAGGCGGGAGGGAGACCAGAGACCGCACGTGTGGGCCATGCCTTCCACGGATCACGCAGACACCTGTGCACGTGCGAGCACGTGCCATGCCACCCTTGGGCAGGTGGCTCCAGCTGCGTGACACCCAGGGGCCATGGCCCAATAGGCACATACATGTGTGAAGAGACCTGACATGCTCCCGACCCCGGGGCTGGAGCATTCCCTTCACATGTCCCCTCTACACGGAGGCAGGGGACATCTCCCCCCCACCACCACCTCGGCCACATTACACATGGCACAGGGACATGGGTGCGGTCTTGGGGCAGCTCCCAGTCCCGGGGAGAGCCAGACATCCTGACCATGGCCTCTGTACAAGCACAGCGGCTCTGACGGTGCAGGGCATGGTTGCCCTCACGTTGCAGGGGGGCGGAGGGGGCTGGGCATCATCCGCTGCGTCCCCAGGGAGAACTGACCACTTCTCTTCTTTCTCTACAGCTGCACCAGCTGCTCGTGCAGGGTGCACCACCCCGCCCGGGACATGCTCCCGCACCCGTGGGCTGCTCCAGACGACCACCATGGAACCGGAGTACGGGGACCAGCACCTGGGGTCCTTGCGAGCCCTGCACTGCACAGTGGAGGCCTGGATGCGGGCAGACCTCCAGCTCCGCCAGGAGCAGCTGGCTGAGGTCCGAGGGCTGAACTCAAACCTGCAGGCCCTGCTGCAGAGCATGGTGCCCCGTGCTGGTCCTGTGCCTGCTGCCCCCCCAACTTCTGTCCCTCTTTCCACTCCTGCCCTCCCTCCCACCTCTTCCTCCTCAACCCCCACAACCTCTTCCACAATGTCCACACCCCCCACTTCAACCTCCGCACCCTCCACCCCATCCCACTGGGGACGCCGAAGCCCCCTCCCTCGCCGTGCTGGGAGGCGGTTGGCCCGGCGAGACCCCCACCCCAATCCCTGAGTTTCCCCTCCTCCTCCCTTCCCTTGCCTCCCCCTTCCAGCTCCCTCCTCCCAGTTTTCCCCCTCCCCTCTCCCACACTCTCTCCTGCCCTTTCCCGCCTCCTCTCCCCCGTCTCCCCACAGTTTTATTCCCCCCCCAGTTTTGTGAAATAAAGATAGTTTCTATTTTTGAATACGTGTCCTTTATTTTGTACATCAGGAAGGGGGAGTAGGGAGGGGTAAGTGGAAGGAGGTGAGGGAGGAATGGGGTACGAGCCCCCAATGGGGAGGACTGGGCTGGCTCTGCGGGCTCCTCGGGGTGGAATCTCTCCTGAAGCCCCTTGATTGACCCCCCATCTGGATGGTAGCCTGTGGCAAGTGCAGCTGGGCTGATGGCCGAGTGCTGTGATGTGCCGAGTGTGGGCACTCATGGCACTCCAAGCCAGGACTGCTTTGCAAGCGGGGAACCCCTGAGAACTGTCTATCTGGGGTGGGGGTCAAGTCCCTTTAAGCATAGCCCTCGGCTACCCTGAGACAGCAGCTCCACGCTCTAAGTCCTAACCTGATGCCCTGCCGGCACTGCTTCCGGCCAGCCTTAACCTTGGTTCAGGGTCCACTCAGTGTGGACATGCTAGTTCGAATTAGCAAAACACTAATTCGAACTAGTTTTTAAGTCTGGATGCGCTAGTTCGAATTAGCTTAGTTTGAATTAACTAATTCGAACTAAGTTAGTTCGAATTAGCGCTGTAGTGTAGATATACCCTTGGAGACTAACAAAAATATACATGTTATGATTACAGATGGCTAGAAAGAGGTACAATAGGCACGTATACATTCTCTGAAATGTTTGCATGTCTTTGTATGTTACTTGATTCTCAGTCTCTTGCAGTCTCTCATTCTTATTTACAGTGCACTGTATCGCAGATGAATTGGATTGAGCATTTAAAGCCACAAAGGGTCATTAGGATATTTAAAATGGAACTAGATGCTCACAGAAGCCTTCTCTAGGTAGATGTTTATGTGGGCTGAGTTAGTATGTTTTTACTGCCAAAGAGGATGACAGAGCTAGGTACGCTGCATCTGGTCCTCCGTGGCATTCTGGCAATATGATTTCCTCTGCAGAGGAGTAAATCTGAAAAATTAGAAGTCAGCAGTGAGACTTAAAACATTAAAATCGAAGTGGGATAGGAACACTATGTAACTGACAAGGCATTCTGAATGAATATCTTTGATAAGGCAGATCCTTGCACCTTAAATTGAAAAATAGAACAGCCAACTTTTTGTTTTAAGCTTAGCATAAATACAAAAAAAATTGCTTTGTAGAAAACACCTGAAGCAACTACTCCTTGCTGAGTAAGAAATGCTTAGTTAGGAGCCTGAAGACATCACAATCAAGGATAGCAGCGCTTAGGATTTACAGTGTTTTCATCTTCAAAGCTTTACAAACATTATCTAATTATTCTTCACAAAACCCAGGAGAGTTAGCCAAGTACTGTAACAAGTCTGTGGCCAACAAGGAATTTCACTGTTGTCACTGATTAGTGTCATTGTCCCGTTTTGGCAACAACCAGGACAGAACTCAGAGCTTCTAGCTTTAAAAACACAGGCCCCAACCACTACAGGTTAATAGGAGATAGGGATGTTAGATGTTGTTTAATTGAATAGTCATGTAACCACATACAATCATAGTGGTCACATGACTATGCAATAGTACCCGGAGGTGGGGCCAGCAGCCACTGCGCTCCTGTCTCTGCTCCCCAGGAGCCTCCAGACATCCCGCACTGGTGCCTCTGCCTCTGTTTAAAAACCAGCTCCCCATGCAGACTGGCTGATTGCCACCCCACGCTGCTGCCTCTGATAGAGGCAACAGTGTGTGTGTGTGGCGGGCGGGGACAGGCAGCACTTTGGAGCTGGTGCTAGGAGAAACTGGCTTTTAAACAGGCTCCCCCCAGCACCGGCTCCTGCCTTCCCTCCCCCTTGCTGCCTCTGTAGGAGACAGCAAAGGGATGGGGGAGGCAGGTCTGCAGGAGCCAATATGCACAGGGAGCTAGCTTGAAATGTATGGTCGCATGTATTGGCTCCAGCCTGCCCCCCTCACCTTCCATGCTGCTGCATCTCTATCTATTTTGTGCTCATGGGGAACCTCAAGGGCACTGGCTCCCGCTCCTGCCCACCCTCCCCCACACACCTTGCTGCCTCTGATACAGAGGCAAAGAAGGGTCAAGGGGCTGATTTTCAGATCTGAACATCACAACTCTAAGTCACTGAGAGATACGGGTACCTAGGCTTTCTGAAAATCAAGCCTCAAGGTGAATTATCAAAAACCACACAGTACCAGAAGTAAAATGTTGACCTTCCACCCCTGTGCTCCAGCCCAAGCAGGCAGGAACAGAGGTAACTCTACTGGTAGCAGAGACTAAAGAGTGTTGATACAGCCTTATAGAAGCCTTACTTTGTTCAATTCTAAACAACTTGTATCAGAAGAGATTCAAGAGACAAAGGTACAATCCAGAGTCAGGAGATGAATGTGATTAGAGGAAAGGAAATATTTCCTAGTGAGGAAAAGATGAAAAGATTGAGATTGTGTAGTTTTCAGGGGGTGAATAAGAGGGGACCTGAAAAAGGCATTGCACACAAAATAGCAAATGATGCGGAGAAGGTAAATCAGGCTCTCCTATTTACCTTCTCTCAAATTACTAGAAAAAGGGGATGGTTAATGGAATTGAGGCAACACATTTTGAAACCCAAAAGAAATATTTTACACAATGAATAATTATCCACTGCCACTTACTGCTACAATATATCACTGGGGCCAAGTGCATAGGAGGATTCAAAGAAAGAATGAGCAATACATCTTCATGCTTTAGAGCTGAAGGCAGCTTCTGGTTGGGAATGAACTGGCTTTTCTGCTGTTGAGTTTATGGCATTTGTTCTGAGGCATATGGTAGCGGTACATGGACAATGGATCTGATCCACTGTGTCAGTCTGTACATATTTGCATGTATGTTCATTTTGGCACCACTCCACACAATCACAAAACAAGGATGTTTGTGAATCATGAAATGAAAGATGAGAAATAATTGTTTTTGTCTTCAGAAATTTCTAAGTTGATTTTCAGGACACTGGAGATGCAAAACCAAAATGTTACATTTGAAAAAGAAATCTTGGTTAAATGTTTACTAGAATGGAATTTAAGCCAGAAACAAAACCACATCTTTATCTGTTATCTCTAGTTTTGAAACACTTAAACCATGAGTCCAAACTATCATCCCAGTATAACTAGGTTTTGTTCTTATTTGCTTTTTTATGTTCAACATCTCAGAAAGCTGGCCCCTGAAAGTCACTGAGATTACAAGATTCCTTTGCCTTCCTATGTGTTCCCCTGAGGAGTCACACAATAACCAGAACCAGTGGTGATATTAATTCATGCTATAATACATAGATCTCCACCTATAGTTGTGTGCATTTGTTTTCTTTCCTATTTTAAACATTTTTGAACGAGATCCTCAGCTAATGTAAGCTGATAGAGCTTCATTGACTTCCATGGAGTTTTATTGATTTATACAAATGGAGGGATACAGTATTATTCCTCAGCTATTACTATTACCTCTGATGGGCTGCTCAGATTATACAGCACCATACACTTTCAAAGTGCATGTAATAAGCAACATAAATTATAATAAATGCTTCAATTTAACTACCAGGAAATTTTAAAGCTCTTGGGTAATTATAAGAGAGGAATAATAATGTATTTTGGAAGATATTTGTACTGTTTCAGAAATCAGCCACCAGGCAAGAAGGGTCTAGGCCAGGGGTGGGCAATAAAATGGCAGAGACCAGGACACCACTTCCAGAAACTCCTGTTGGCCAGGAATGACAGTCCACAGTGAACAGGAGCTGCAATCATATGTAAATATAGAGGTGTCAGCCCACCAGGAGCTAATCCTAGTGGATTGGATCCGGCCTTTGTCCGGTATTTGCCCACCCTAGTAAAGGCTTTATGCTACAGTGAGAAGAAGACAAACTAGCTCTGGGCTGTGCCCAAGAAAGTTCATGATACCATCTACATGTTTTGTTAGTCTTTAAAGTGCTACCAGACTATTTGTTGTTTTTTAAGTTTATCTAAAGATAATGTTTGCTTTCTTATGTTAATAAAGTTCTTTGTTCAGTGTTAGGAGACAATGAACTTTTCTATGGGTATGTCTACACTACCAGACAAGGTTGAATTAAGATATGCAACTTCAACTATGTTAATTGCATAGCTGAAGTCAAAGTACCTTAACTTGACTTTTGGCGCTGCCCACACTGAGGGAAGTCAAAAGGAGAACACTCTCCCTTCAGCTTCCCTTACTCCTTGTAGAAGCAGGACAACCAGCATCAACTGGAGTGCCCCTTTCACTTTGAATTAGCTGTCTTAATTAGACCTGCTACTTCAAACCCTGGAAGATCAATAGCAGCAGCTTCGATTTTCTCTGTACTGTAGACATACCCTATGATTCTTTACTTTTATCATGCCATTCCTTATGGTCATAGTGAATATTGGCAACCCCCTTTGCCTGCCAGACCAAGCAGTACATAGTTTCAATAGCACACCCTTTCATTCTCGTCTTTGACTGCACTTTACTGCAAGCTTCAGACAATATTGACCATTTTTTTAGCAACTGACCATGCAAGAGA
Organism: Pelodiscus sinensis; assembly: GCF_052426305.1. Taxonomy (NCBI): domain Eukaryota; kingdom Metazoa; phylum Chordata; order Testudines; family Trionychidae; genus Pelodiscus; species Pelodiscus sinensis. The sequence continues at coordinate 33,040,454 of NC_143056.1, forward strand.
TATAGTTAATCCTCATCTAGTAAACCTGTTTGGCTTGCTTGAGGAACAGGTATTTCACTGACTAGTGGGAATGTCTGACCTCTACAAATACTGCTCTGACCTTTTTCTCCCTAGCAAGGAAAACAGTGTATTGAGCACATTTTACCACATACCTTCCCTGACTATGGCACATTCAGGAACTCATCTTCTTTTTTTTCTTCTAATTATTCCTTGCATATTAAAATCTCTGTCAGGTGTAGATTCCCTGATGCACACAGTTTCTCCATGACAATTCCTTTCATCTGAAATGTTAATGTTATCCCTTTTTGAGAAATGCATTTAGTTAAATTTACAACTAAATATAGGTTGTTTCCATTGGGACAAATTGATGATGAGGATCTTTGATGTAATCCTGTTTATTTACAAGAATGTATGAAGTCCTGTTTTCCTGAACACAGCAAGAGTCAAGCAACAGACATTGCCTTTGTTTACAGTTCTAATCCATTCTTCCAATCAGCATTTAGCCCCAAAGCTCTCTGTTTCTCAGTTCAACATTTCCAGAGCTTGTTCTGTGACTATGCTTCCTTGATGCCTTCTCTCTCAGCTTCTCTGGTATTTCTGCCTTTATTTCAGACTCATCAAAATACCAAATCAAAATACCAATATCCAGTGAAATCCCTCCACCCTACATATACCTTGCATACACTTTTGTTTTGAGCTGTTTTGTTTGGAGTGGAAACTACTATTGTTTCAGCTATATGATTTCAATTTAACTCTTTTTTTATAATTATCTTAAATGAAAGGTGGCAGTCATGCCGAACCCATAAGATTTAGAACAGTGGTGTCCAACCAGTTCTGAAGCACTAGCTGCAATAGTGGCTACTGCTACAGTGAACTAGCAACACTCAACAAGTCAAATAGCCACACTCAACTGGACAAATAGCCACATGTGGCTATTGGCTAGTGTGTTGGACACCATAGATTTAGAACTCATAGTTGAGAAGGTTAAGAAGGTTGTGTAGAAGTGGCACTGATACTGCTAACTTGTTTCAATTTATTTTTATTTACATAACAAATCTGAATCACTATAGCATGAACACTTTTCTGGTTAAGCATCTGTGCTGCAGAAGGGCAATATCTCTGCAACATGACAGGAGTCAAAATCCACTCACTGCAATGGCTATTGTTATCTTCCATTTCAGAAAAAACATAACATCTAAAAACAACTCACATAAAATGATATAATCAGTTAATAAAACACCTGAACCTGTTGACACTTGAGTGGATTTTTCTGCCTCTTATTGGACATCTGTCACTATCTCTGAACCTGGACAGCTTTCTGATTGCGTGACCTCCTCTTGCTCAAAACTCTCTATGCATCCTGACTCAAAGAGAAACATAGTCTTTAATCTTGCCATTTTTTTGTCATGAGAGACCATAGGCTTTGGCATGTCACAATGAAGTTGCTATTACTGTAACATATAGTATTTACAATAAATATTCTGCATCTTACATTAGGCAACCAACTCTTTCTGAGAGGTTATACAGATCCATTAGCTCTGTGGGAACTATATATCTATTTTAGATAAAAATATAGAGTTCCTGTGTACTAACTGTTATTTTCTTTTAGATTCTGATACTTAACGTAAAATAAACTGCAGACGGCTGAAAAGTTCTGAATAGCTTTCTCTATCTATATTTGGATATGCCTATGTAATATAACAAGATTCTGGGGGCACTGCTGAGAGGGTCACATCAGGACAAATTGCTTAGAAACAGAGCTACTTACTGCCCAAGACTGAGGGTCCTTCACTATAAGGCACCAAACCAGTCATAAAGAATACTTATATTTACCACACTGGCTAGCAAGAAGTCATACAAGCAATTCCCTTAGACACTCCAGCTTCCCATGTGCCACAACTAGTACCACACCTTACACAGATGAAACCATGAAATCATGAAAACCAATCTCACCAAATCCAAACAGGTTCTGCCTATCCCAAAGGAGCAACCACATTGTCAGGTCAATTTATACCTCAGATCTTACCCCAAAGAGCATGCTGTGCCAATACTTTATAATCTAAAATCTAAAGGTTTATTAATAAAAGAAGGAAAGAAAAGTTTGAGAGTCAAACTGTTAAAGGAAACCACAGTTACAAGAGCTCTTTGTGGAGGCTAGTAGCTGATATGGAATAATCTGCTATCTTAAAAGTCTCTGGAATACATCCTTTGTTAGGATGGGTCATCAGTCCTCCTAAGATCAGTTCATAGCAAAGATAAGACAGGAATGCAGATAAAGATGGGGGAAACCCATCTTGCCCATGTAAAGGGAATCCCATTATTCTCCTTGGGTGAAAGTAAGCCCCAGATGGAGTTTGTCACATGAGCAAGTCACCTGTCCATGCATGACTCAGTCCTTAGCATCCATCACTTTCATGCTGGTCTGAACATTCACAGCAAAGTTTCTCTGTGGATTGGCACCATTTCAGGTACATTGTCAGTGAAGCACAGCAACTCACTTCACAGTAGGTGAGTGAAGCCTGTTGATAATCTCCCAGAAGCAAACATTTGAAATATGAGTAATGGCTATGTACTTGTAACTTTAAATACAAAAATATGTGCATATGAATAGTATAAACAGAATTAGCAAATCATAAGCTTTCCATAGACATCTCAGTTGGCCCACTTTGCACAAGATTTGGTGCAAACATAACAGTGGTTGCAATAATATTTTGCATGTTCATATCAGAATCCAATAACATCACAGCCTACAATAATTTTGACAAAACACATTGAAAACTTAAGACAATTGTCTAACAGTCTTTTAATGCTACTATCTGCATCTATTTGACATTTTATCTAAGTACTTTCTCAAAGTCTCAAATGTAATTTATTATATCTTTCTTGGAAGTTACTTTTAGTTTATACAGTAGTTTGATTTTATTTTTATTTAATGCATTAAATTTTTAAGCAACAGGCCCTGGGAATATTTTGCAGCATTGAACATGTTCATTGCACAGGAGTACTTGTGGTGTGAAAAATGTTTCTCTGGAGTTCAGACCCTGATTATACCTTGATTAAGAAATTTGGACTTTGACCAAAAATAATTCACCCCTGTGAGAATTTTGTCATTCTTTGTTTTATCAATATTGATTTGCACCAAAGTCTGCATCCCCTATGCACTCAAAACTCCAACTCATTTATTTAATCTAATTTAATTCTGAATAAAACATCCCCCAAAGATATTCATCTTAAAAAGAACCAGCAACAGCAGCAAACCTACTGGCAACTCTCAGCAAATAAAACTCTTTCACCACACAACCATCAGCTCCTGCATCCCCAAAAGAACTGAGTCTTCCATCATGGTTTGAAGGTCAATCAATTCTTCCAAAGCACTTATCTGTTCCTCATCATATCTAAGCACCTCTCACACATGAATGAATTTATCTTCACAGCACTTTTGTGGAATAGGGTATTATCATCTCCATTTTACAGATGGGAAAGTGAGGCGGAGACGAAGTCAAAGTTTTCCAAAGCACCTAATCATTTTGAACTTAGGCATCTTTTGAAAAATATTCTAAGCATATGTCTACACAGCAAAGTTATTTCTGAATAATGATCGCTATTCCAAAATAACTTTGCGAGCGTCTACACAGCCAAACTGCTATTTCAAAATAATTTCAAAATAGCGGATGGCTTATTTTAAGTTCTGAAAAACTCATTCTATGAGGAATAGAGCCTATTATGACATAGCTATTTCTGAATAGGCGCTGTGTAGACAGGGAATAGGGGCTAATTCGAATTAGGGGGGCCTCCAGCTCTTCCCCGGGTGTCCTGCTGGCCGCTCTGGGCACACACAGGAAAACTCTATTCCCCCGCCCCTCCCTCCCATGGAGCCCTTAAAGCTTCAGACTCTGCAGGCAGGGTTTGTGGCTCGCAGCAGGCCTGACAGCCCTGATCCACCCTACAGCTGCTGCTGACTGCATTTTGGCTCAAGATGAGCCAGACAGATGGTGCCAGACAGCCCTCCACCTCTTTCTGGGAGCATTCAGCCAGCTCCCAGGAGCCTGCCAGGGGCCGCAAGCGATGTGTGCCTTTCTGGTCTGGTGCGGAGGTCCTGTCCCTTATTGAGGTGTGGGGGGAATGAGACAAACCTCCAGGATCTCCGCACCAGATGCAAGAAGGTGGACATCTATGGCCGCATGGCAGCCAGCCTGTGGAGCAAAGACCACATCCACACCCGAGAACAGGTGCAGACGAAGGTCAAGGAGCTCCACCAGGCTTATGCCAGGGCCAATGAGGGCAGCTCCCAATCTGGGGCAGAGCCTCACACCTGCCCAGATTGTAAGGAGCTGTACCGCATCCTGGGGGGCAGGGCAGTCTCCCCTCCCCCCGTAGTTACAGACTCCAGGATGGAGATGCCCTTCGTTGTCATCACTGGGGTCCCAGATGATGGTGACGAGGAAGAGGAGGAGGCCCAGAACCAGGAGCCCAGCCTGACCACTGACCTGACCCTGGAGCCCCGAGACCTCCCTGCGGACATCTCCCAGGCTTCGTCCAAAGCCAGGGAAGGAACATTGTGTAAGTGCCATCACTTTTGTGTCATGCAGGGGGTATGGAGAGAGCTAGGTGCTCCACACTTGGCCCTTGCTGGCTGCAGATCACGCAGCAACCTGTGCACATGGAAGTATGTGCCATGCCGCTCCTGGGCACGTGGCTCCAGCAGGCTGCGACACAGGAGCCTTGGGTTCTTGACCACAGGGTGTCTGGAGAGACCAGCAAGGGGTGAGACACCCTCCATCCACAGGTCACCTCAAGAAAGAGGCAGGGGACATCTCAAGAAGGAGGCAAGAGACATCTTCCCCGCCCCGCCATCCCCCCCACCCCACACACACACACACTCAGCACTCCCGCACACAGCACACGGGCATGGCCACAATCTCGGGGCAGCCTCCAGTCCTGGGGACATCAAGGGCCACTGAATAAAAGGGCGCACTGAATAATAGTGAATGTGGCCTGGCTCCAAGCATATTGGCTGCAACGGCGCCGAGAACTGTCGCTCTCGGCTTGCAGAGGGGGGCTGGGCTTTAGGCACTATGTCCCCTGGGATGACTGACCATCTTTCTTTGTTCTCCACAGCCAGACCAGCTGTGAGTGGAGGGCGGTCCACACCACCCAGGACATCCTCCCACACCCGAGGCTTCTGCAGGCGCACACATCCAATAAACGAATACCAGTGACAGCACGTGGCAGCGCTACGAGTCCCGCGCAGGACCATCGACTGCTCGGTGGAGGAGGACCTGCAGCTACAGCGGGAAAGCTGGTGGGATCTGCAGGGCCGCTCCCTGTTCAATGATGTGCACACCCTGGTGCAGGGCATGCTGCCTCCTCCCGCTTCTCCCTCTACACCCTTCCCACCCCTGTGTGGACACCGAGGCCCCTGCACCCACAGCGATGGGATTCACAGAGGCCAGCGCCACTCCAAGCCTGAGCCCTGAGCCTTTCCTCCTCCTTTCTTCCTCTTCCAGCTTCCTCCTCCCAGATTCTCTACATCCCCTTCTTCCATCCTCTCTCCTCCCCTCTTGCAGGTTCTTTCGCTTCTCTATCCTTAGTTTCTTTTAGCCCACAGTTCTGTAAAATAAAGACAGTTACGTTTTGCCCCCAAAAAAGTGTGTTTATTTTTTCATCGGGAATGGGGGTAAAGGGAGGGGTAAATGAAGGGATGGCAGGGAGGGGTGAAGCAGAAGCCCCCACTGCGGTGGACCAGGGAACAGTGTCACTGCTTCCCTGGGGAGAAACTCTCCCTCAGGGTCTCCCGGATGTGTACAGCCCCCTGATGGGCCTGCCAGATGGCAGCCATGCACAGCTACTCATAGGCCCTGCCTAAATGGTCTGCCTCCACCCCCCACCCTGGCAGGAAGGCCTCCCCCTTTCTCTCGCTCACGTTGTGCAGGACACAGCACGCAGCCACCCCATGCAGAATGTTGTGCTCTCTAAGCTCCAGCAAGTGAGGAGGCATCTAAAATGCGCCTTCAGGTGGCTGAAGGCACCCTCAACCACCATGCAGGCCCTGCTCAGCCTGGCATTAAATGCCTGTCATGAAGGGTTGAGGTGGCCGGTGTACAGCTTCATGAGCCACGGCTGCAGGTGAAAGGCTGCATCCTCCACCAGGCATACGGGCATGTCCTAACCCTGATGTGTTGGTCAGGGAAGAAAGTCTCAGTTTGCTGGTTCTGGCAGACACTAGAGTTCCTGAACACATGTGCGTCGTGTGCTTTGCCTGACCACCCAACATTTATGTCTGTAAACTGGCCCCAGTGGTCAGTCCCAGCCTGCAGGACCACCAAAAAGTATCCCTTCTGGTTAATGTACATTGAGGCCCAGTGGTCTGGGGCATGGATAGGGATGTGTGTCTTGTCAATAGTCCCGCCTCCCCTCCCCCGCAGTTGGGGAAGTCCACAGCATCAAACCCCTTGATGATGGCATCCAAATTTGCCAGGCGAATGACTCTGCACAGCAGGATGCTGTTTATCGCCCTGCAGAAGGAGACAATCTGAGAATCATAGGGGTGCCAGGATGCCTGAGAGTTCCTCCATTCCCCCTCCACCAGGAGCAACTCCCTGCAATCACAGCCACCCCAGGTTTGTGCGGGCAGGTCAGAACAAACCCTCCTGGGGAGGGGGCTTGTTCCACCCTCCAACCCCCTTTTCCCTGGAAGCCCATTCCCTCCTTCTACCCCATCCTGAGACAATAGCCTGATAATGCCATACCTGCATGAGCAGGGCCCTGACAGTCGATCTCCCCACACCGAACTGGTTCCCCACAGATCGGTAGCTGTCTGGCATGGAGAGTTTCCAGAGGGTGCTAGAGACACGCTTCTGGAGGGGGGGAGTGGGCCTCATGTGTATGTCCCATCACCTCAGGGCAGGGGCGAGCCACTCACAGAGTTTGAGGAAGGTGCCCTTCTTCATTTGAAAGTTCTGGAGCCATTGTTGGTTTCCCCAGCGCTCCAGAACGATGTGGTCCCACCGGTCTTCATTAGTATCCAGACGCCAGATGTGGCAGGGCATGTTGCCCAGACCACAGTGGGCAGTGTCCAGGTCCTGTAGCCACTCCCCCACATATCCAAGGAAGGTCTCCAAGAAGAACCTGGGGGTTGGGTTCCTGCAGAGCCTGGGAGGCAGCCTGCAGAAAGTGCTGCATGACTTGCAGCAAAAGTTCCAAGAGCTGAAGAGTGCCTGGAGCCAGCTCCTGCTCCATAGCAGCATGCTGTGGTGTCCTGAGTAAGGGCAACCGAAGCAAGAAGAGAAAATGCTTTGCTGTCCCTCAGAGAGGTAGGCAAGCAAGCAGGGAAACCTGAGAAACAGCTGTTCAGAGGGGTCCCTTTAAGCACAAGTCTCAGATAGCCTCAAGCAACAGCCACATGAGGTAACTACTGTGTGATGCCCTGCCTGGACTGGTTCCGGGTGGCCTTAAATGCAATTCAGTGGCCAATCAGTGTGGACGTTCTATTTTGAAATTGCTAAGTGCTATTTCAAAACGCATTTTGTGTGTAGACGCGCTATTTCAAAATAAGTTATTCTGGAATATTTCTTCCGGAATAGCTTATTCCAAAATAATGCTGCTGTGTAGACATAGCCTATGTGACTTGCCCAGCGTCATCCAGGAAGTCTGTAGAAGTGTCAAGAATTGAATCCAGGTGTCTTGAATTCCAGTCCAACATCTTAATTGCTCCACCATGGATCACAGTTACAGGGTAATTGGACTTCTGTTCCCTCTCTAGTCTCTCTGAGCGTACCCCTGAGGTGCCATAACTCATGCTTTTACATCTCCAGCAAGCACATTTTGCAATTATGCCACTCTCAGACCAGGCCCGGGGCTGTGCCATCCTGTATATGCACTGTGCTCAACTCGCAGTACCAAATGAGAACAGCAACTGAATTTCTTGCCTTCAGGAATGTGGTGGCCAATGGCAAATGTAATGAATGGACATGTTTCTTAGAATTGAAATATTGATTATTTTAACATGAGGAACAGAGCATCAGAGTAAAGAGGATTTTAAAACGCACTCTCCACACATTTATCTTGCTATGGTGACCTACTCTGGTTTACCTTCTTCTGACACTCCTCTTGGTTGCCTGTGTGCATCAGCACCCCTGAAAAACTACCTGAACAGCCAAACCCATCTCCTGAGAGATTCTCTTTTTAAATGATGTAGTGGTGCTTTATTCTTGTTAATTCCCAAGCTTTGATCCTGCTTATCAACTCACTTCTGTAAGTTGGCTGGAGCCAGGAAATAGAATATTGAAAGTGAATAGTTTTGGTACGATCTCTTGATAACCCTTAGATATGTTTGCGAAGGAGGGAGGGCAGATTATCTTGACCCATAGTTTTACTTTATGTTTCATTTTCTTGCAAACTGCAATTAAACAAAACCAACATGCATACTGTAAATATCCCAGGTCACTATGCAGCATTAATAAGTTAGGGTAAATGTACACAGCAGGACTAAAGTCGGAATAAGCTACACAACTTGAGCTACGTCAATGGCGTAGCTGAAGCTGAAATAGCTTATTTTGGCTTTTGGCACTGTCTATACAGCAGGAAGTCAAAGGAAGAAGACTCTTCCTTTGACTTCCCTTACTCCTCATGAAATGAGGGTTACAGGACTTGGAATAAGAAGTCCTCTAGCTTGACATTATGTCAAAATAAAGGCTGGCAGTGTAGGCATGCACTCTATTATTTCAGAATTACTGACGTCAGTTATTTTGAAATAACACTGCTGTATAGAAATAGCCTTACAGAGCAGCTCCATATCCCTCCCATCATCCTTCTTCATGTTAGTTGGACCATTGCTGAGTTAAGGGTATGCTAGGCTCAGTCATGTAATAAAACCCTTGTTTGTTGTTACACTATTAAAATAATTCATTTTGATTTGTGAGTCTATATTGCAGCTACCCCAGCAGCCACCCCAGAGGCACGTTTTAACATACAATAAGACACATAAAGAAAAGAAAAACAAACCAGAATCCATTTCCAAACTGAACTGACAAATACCTGGCAAACTTTCCATTTCTGTATGACCACTTTTCACCTCCTTTGGTCATCAGTAAGGATCAGCCTCACCTAACCTATGTGTGGTCAGATTTTGCAGTCTCTTACGCCCTGGTTGCCTTCTCTTTATTCAACATCAAATCCCTGCCTCACCTTTCAGAAAAAGCCTTTGAAAAAATAATTTGGAAATCATGTGTCTGTGTCCATGAGGATTTGATGTGATGTAATGTGACTGGCAGATCTTCTGAGACTCTTATCACTTCTACAAAATGAGAAGCATTCCTTTGTAAGTTTGAAGCCAAAAAAAAAAAAACCAAACCCACACACCAACACATCCTCACTGAGAAGGAGAAAGACACTCCCCACATTCCCCTCTCACACCAGAGCCTGGGGCAGCCCAAGGTAGTAGCTTTTGTATGTTCCAGCCCTATGGAGGGACAGTAGGGGGATAGAGTGCCAGTGTGTGCTCCCCAGCGCTGGGGGGAGCTCTGAGCCTGGGGGCCAGATCCAGACAAGCCAGGAGCTGCATCTGGCCCCAAGGCCTTAAGTTCCCCACCACTGCATTCAGTCATGCAGCTGTGCCTAAAATGTGACTAAAGTCTTATGCTACTTGATTAAATGTTAAGCATAAAATAGGAATAATAAAGCCAGGAGAGCTGACAGAATTGCTGGGCCCCTGGGCAAAGTGTGTGTGGGGGGGTGAGCTCTGTGCTCCCAGAAGGGGCAGGGCCTTGGTCTGGTGGGGCACTGCTGGAGATAGCTCTCCCCACCACTAGCCCTTTAGTGCCACCTGGAGCTCTAGTGGTGATTTAAAGGGCCCAGGGCGCTGGTCACTGCTGCAGCTACAGTAGCAGTCATGGTGGCTGGAGTCCCAGGGCCTTTTTGAATTGCCAGAAAGTTGCCCTTTTGCCCTCCCCTGTTGGCAGGCCTGAACAGACCCATGCTTTCCTCTCACTTACACTCATACAATCTAACTGAAGCGAACAGAGAAGAGAACTTGGCTCACATGGGTGTAATAGAACAGATCTCTGTTGTGTTGCCTGGCTGGAGGGGAGAGTAGAATATTGCCCATTGTATTTACTACAGTGTTTGTTTTAGGAGCTCAGTTATTACTACTAATTCTGTTAGAGCTGTAAATACACTGTCTCGGTAATAGAAAGCATATGAAAGCAAACAGATGGTAAAAGCAGAAAACGGAACATGTCCTGATAATGTGGTACAGCAAGTTCGTCTTTCATAACCACAGCATGGCAATCACATGCACAGTCACATTTTTAGAGCAGTTCATAAAAAAATACTGAGTTTCCTCACAGAGCCATGAAAAATGATCTCCAATACTTTTGTAGGGATGAAATTTAGATCTGAATATTGCTGAATTGGGCCTACAATTTATTATTGCTAGTAAATGAGTGACAGAGCTGATACTAGTCAAGTGGCTCTGTCACAGCGCTTGTCATCTGTCTTGTCACAACTGTAGAACGTTTTTCCATCCACTGATCTGCAAATATGCAACCATTCGGCATTCCAGAAATCCTGCATATAACTTTGTGATAAAGTTGCTATTGCCATAAGTCAAATATATAACTATATTTTCCTTTTTTAAATATCAAAAGCTCTTATTTAACATTAAAGCTTTCCCATTCCTTGCATGTGCAGAGTTCTCTATAGGTCCCCCCTCTCACCCGAGTACTTCCTCACCTTTCATTTCTTGGCAACACTCTAAGGGTATGTCTACACTAGCCCCCTAGTTTGAACTAGGGTGGCTAATGTAGGCATTCGAACTTGCAAATGAAGCCCAGGATTTAAATATCCCAGGCTTCATTTGCATGTTCCCGGGCGGGCGCCATTGTTAAATCGACTTAGTTCGAACTGACTGCCCACGGCTACACGCGGCAGTCAGAAGTTAATCCGAACTAAGTCCTTAGTTAGGATTAACTGATACACCTCATTGCAGGAGGAGAACTCTAATAGATTAGTAAGACATGATTTCCCTTTATAGATGCCATGTTGACTTTTATCCAACAAATTATGTTCTTCTACGTGCCTGACAATTTTATTCTTTACTGATGAGGTTCAACAAGGACAAGTGTAGAGTCCTGCACTTGGGATGGAAGAATCCCAAGCATAGTTACAAGCTGGGGACTAACCGGTTAAGTAGTAGTTCTGCAGAAAAGGACCTGGGGGTTACAGTGGATGAGAAGCTAGATATGAGTCAACAGTGTGCCCTTGTAGCCAAGAAGGCTAATGGCATATTAGGTTGCATTAAGAGGAGCATTGCCAGCAGATCCAGAGATGTCATCATTCCCCTTTATTCGGCTTTGGTGAGGCCGTATTGTGTCCAGTTCTGGGCCCCCCACTACAAAAAGGATGTGGACGCATTGGAGAGGGTCCAGCGGAGGGCAACCAAAATGATTAGGGGGCTGGAGCATATGATTTATGAGGAGAGGCTGAGGGACTTGGGTCTGTTTAGTCTGCAGAAGCGAAGAGTGAGGGGGGATTTGGTAGCAGCCTTCAACTTCCTGAAGGGAGGTTCCAAAGAGGATGGAGAGAGGCTGTTCTCAGTAGTGACGGATGGCAGAACAAGGAGCAATGGTCTCAAGTTGTGGTGGGAGAGGTCCAGGTTGGATATTAGGAAAAACTATTTCACTAGGAGGGTGGTGAAGCACTGGAATGGGTTACCTAGGGAAGTAGTGGAGTCTCCATCCCTAGAGGTGTTTAAGTCTCAGCTTGACAAAGCCCTGGCCGGGTTGATTTAGTTGGAACTGGTCCTGCCTAGAGCAGGGGGCTGGACTTGATGACCTTCTGAGGTCTCTTCCAGTTCTATGATTCTATGATCGTCTAGGGGACCCACTGGTTTTTTAGCAGGCTTCCTGCTTCTAATGTACTTAACAAACATTTTGCTATTGCTTTTTGAGTTTTTGACTAGCTGTTCCTCAAAATCTTCTTTTGCTTTTCTTATTACATGTTTACACTTGATCTGACAGTGTTTATGTTCCTTTCTAGTTATCTCACTAGGATTGGACTTGCACTTCTTGAAAGATGCCTTTTTGTCCCTCACTGCTTCTTTTACATGGTGGTTAAACCACGGTGACTCTTTTTTAGGTCTCTTGCTATGTTTTTTGATTTGGGGTATACATTTAAGTTTGGCCTCTATTATGGTGTCTTTAAAAAGTTTCCATGCAGCTTGCAGGGATTTGGCTCTAGTCACTGTGCCTTTTAATTTCTGTTTAACTAACCTCCTCATTTTTGTGTAATTCCCCTTTTTGAAATTAAATGCCAGAGTGATGGACTGCTGAGGTGTTCTTCCCACCACAGGAATGTTAAATGTTATTATATTATGGTCACTATTCCCAAGCGGTCCTGTAATAGTTATCTCCTGGACCTGATCCTGTGCTCTACTCAGGACTAAATTGAGAATTGCATCTCCTCTTGTGAGTTCCTGTACCAGTTCCTTGTGAGTTCCTCTAAGAAGCAGTCATTTAAGCCATTGAGAAATTTTATCTCTGCTTCTATTCCTGAGGTGACATGTACTCAGTCAATATGGGGATAATTAAAACCCCACATTATTATAGAGTTTTTTATTTTGGTAGCCTCTCTAATCTCCCTTAGCATTTCAATGTTAGTATCACTGTCCTGGTCAGGTGGTCGATAATATATCCCTACTGCTAAATTCTTATTATTGGAGCATGGAATTACTCTCCATAGCGATTCTATTGAACATGTTGATTCATTTCAGATTTTTATTTAATTTGATTCTACGTTATCTTTCACATACAGTGCCACTCTGCCACCCACACAGCCTGCTCTATCCTTTCGATATATTTTATATCTCGGTATGATTGTGTCCCACAGATTTTCCTCATTCCATTAGGTTTCAGTGATGCCTATTATGTCAATCTCCTCCTTTAATACGAGGTACTCTAGTTCACCCATCTTATTAGTCAGACTCCTAGCATTTGTGTAGAAGCACTTAAAAATTGCCAATGTTTATTTGTCTGCCTTTCCCTGATGCATTGGATTCCTTTATATGCGGTTGTTTGTCTGCTCTGGCCCATTGTTTGTCCTCTCCCCTCCTCTCTTTTTGACTTCAGCCTAGAGAATCTCTATCAATGGATTCTCCTCTAAGAGAAGTCTCCATCCGATTTACGTGCTTCTCTGCACCAATCAGCTTTCCCCCATCTCCTAGTTTAAAAACTGCTCTACGGCCTTTTTAATGTTTAGTGCCAGCAGTCTGGTTCCACCCTGGTTTAGGTAGAGCCCATCCTTCCTGTATAGGCTCCCCCTCTTCCAAAAGTGTCCCCAGTTCCTAATAAATCTAAACCCTTCCTCCCTACACCTTCGTCTCATCCACGCATTGAGACTCTGAAGCTCTGCCTGCCTACCTGGCTCTGTGCGTGCAACTGGAAGCCTTTCTGAAAATGCCACCATAGAGGTCCTAGATTTCAGTCTCTTTCCTAGCAACCTAAATCTGGACTCCGGGACATCTCTCCTACCCTTCCCTATGTCATTGGTACCTACATGTACCACGACCACCGGCTCCTCCCCAGCACTACACATAAGTCTATCTAGATGCCTCAAGAGATCTGCAACCTTCGCACCAGGCAGGCAAGTGACCATACAGTTCTCCTGGTCATCACAAACCCAACTATCTATGTTTCTAACAATCAAATCACCCACTACTAACACCTGTCTCTTCCTAATAACTGGTGTTCCCTCCCTCTCAGAGGTATCCTAAGTGCAAGAGGATACCACAACATCCTCTGGAAGGAAGGTCCCAACTACGGGATGGTTTCCCTCTGCTCCCATTGAATGCTCTGTTCCCTTGAGACTTTCATCCTCCTTAAGAGCACTGGGGCTCTCAGATTGGAGGTGGGACAGTACTACAGTGTCCGGGAAAGTCTCATCAACATAGCTCTCTGCCTCCCTTAGCTCCTCCAGTTCAGCCATCCTGGCCTCCAAAGCCTGAACTCGGTCTCTGAAGGTCAGGAGCTCCTTGCAACGGGTGCACACATACACCACCCACCCACAGGACTGGTAATCATACATGTTACACTCGACGCAATAAACAGGATAGCTTCCAGTCTGCTGCTGGGCTTCTGTCTGCATTCTTTGCTATGAATGAGTTTGATTGATAAGGATTCTAGTTAAAACAGGAAGGTTTTATGAAAACCTTTAAACTAAACTATAAAGACTGGCAAGAGTACCTTGGCTCCTTCCCAACTCCCTCTCAAAACTCCCTGTTTGCTGCTCCTGTTCGCAAGCTCCCTGGTCACTGACTCACAGCTTTATAAAGCCCTGGTAGCACCGCCCCCTGACTAAGGCTCAGCCAATTAACAGAGGCTCCTGGATTTCAAACCTTTAAAAGCTCACAGCTTCCAGCTGCCAGCCACAGCACACGCCCCTTCAAACAAATAAACTAAACAGACAAACACAAGCTCATCACACATTGTACAATGTGCTGCCACTAGCCAGCTAGGTTCACACATTTTTAAGCATCTCAACCCACAATGTGGGTAGAATTTGGGCAGGCTCACCGATGGGGAGGCCAAGGGGGCAGTTGCCTGTGGTCTGGTGATTCTAAATGGCAGGGGCAAATGACCATTTTGTGGGGCCCAGGGCAGCCCAATTTCGCGGGGCCCCCCTTTGCCATGGCACATGCGCAGGGCTTCTTGAAGCGCGGGGCCCGGGGCGGCCGCCCTGCTCGCCCTGCCCTATATCCGCCCTTGCGAAATGGCTCTGGTGGCAGTGGCAGCCAGAGTCCTGGGTCCTTTAAATTGTCACTGGAGCACCATGTTGGCCCTCTGGGTGGCTCTCAGGGCTGCCTGGGGGTGGAGGAGCCCCACTGCTTCCAGGAGCATGAAGCTCCTCTGCACACACACCTTACCTAGGAGTCTGGCAAGGTTGTTGGACCCCCGCTAAATTTGAACCAAATTCACCACTTATCTAATAAAATGTAAATATATTAAAATCACTGAGGTAAAGTCATCCTTGTATTTCCACGAGAGTCAAGAAAGTTACATCAGGAATTAATCTACTTTTGAAAGGGTGCACCACTGAACATTAGGGAAGCTCTATTTTTGGATTAGCCTCTGGATTTGAACCCTGTGGCAAAGCCTACCTCTAGTTGAAACTGGGGTAGGAGTTTCTTTATGGAAGACAGACTGCAGCAACAGTGAAAGGGAATGTTAATGTAAGATAGAACAATAAACAGGGATCCAAGTCCATCCATTGCTTTTGTGAGGAACTGAGGGGTGAGACAGTGCTTATTCTCTTTAAAGGGCAGAATGGTTACAACATTCTCATTGCATCATACAATAAACAAAGTCTATTAAGCAATGGAAGTTCCTGAAAACATATGCATCTGGTTCATTCCTGGCTTGAAGAAACAAAGGCAAGAGTCTGTTTAATTGCTTCATCCCTCTGAGTCCTCTGCACTCCCTGCTTCCTGAGGAAAGTTGTCTTCCTTTATTTTTTAGTAAATGGCTTGCTGATTTAGCTTCCCAGGAAATATCGTCTGTTGTTTCTTCTGTATTACTCAGAGCATTGCTGGGAATAGGTGCATGGAATCCATTCAGGAGATCTTACGGATGTTCAAGTTCCTGCATCACTTTGTCTGTATGGCCAGGTTGAGAGATGAGGACCAGGAGAAAAAGAAATGTCGTTAGTGGGTCTAGCTGTTTTCATTCTCCTCATAGTCTCGTGTGCTGAGACTAGTTACAACCCCAGTTCTAGTGTCTATTCAGAGGGTTTCATAAAAGGATTGCATATGCTCTTTCCCTACAAAAATCTTCTTTATGAACAGTTACAGTATAGATGCCATATTTTTTCTCCCAGCACATGACGTGGAACAAAAACAGTCCAAGACTCTTCCATCCACCCTACATTTTCAGCAGGACAGATAGGCCATAAAGCTAAGCTACCCAGCTAGCTAAGGATTCCTCCAACTTTATATTACACCTGGGTCCCAGATGTAGGGTTGGGTGGGAGTAGGTGTAAGGAGGTGTTGTTGAAGCTCTGCTGCATTCCAACTGTATCTGACTGCTGGATCTGCTCTCAAAGGGATGTTGATCAGCATAATTGCTCTAAATTATGCTGGGAACTGGGCAGGCACAGATTGGGCTCCAGAACCAGAGAACAGCAAAAAGACTCTTTGAGCAGCTTCTCAGCTGCACCCAGCACTCATTGGGTCTACCTGAGAATCTGTCTTCAGAGTGCACCGCCAAGTGTGATTGGTGCTTATTTTCCTGCTAACCTAGGGTATGTCTACACTAAGGCACTAATTCGAACTAACTTAGTTCGAATTAGTTAATTCGAACGAAGATAATTCGAATTAGTGCATCTAGACTTAAAAACTAGTTCGAATTAGCATTTTGCTAATTTGAACTAGCATGTCCACACTGAGTGGACCCTGAACTGAGGTTAAGGATGGCCGGAAGCAGTGCCGGCAGGGCATCAGATTAGGACTTAGAGCATGGAGCTGCTGCCTCAGGCTAGCCGAGGGCTGTGCTTAAAGGGACCCGACCCCCACCCCGGACAGACAGTTCTCAGGGGTTCCCTGCTTGCAAAGCAGTCCTGGCTTGGAGTGCCCTGAGTGCCCACAGTCGGCACATCACAGCACTCGGCCATCAGCCCGGCTGCACTTGCCACAGGCTGCCATCTGGAGGGGGGGGTCAGTCAAGTGGCTTCAGGAGAGTTTCCACCCCGAGGAGCCCACAGAGCCAGACCAGTCCTCCCCATCGGGGGCTCGTACCCCATTCCTCCCTCACCTCCTTCCACTTACCCCTCCCTAGCCCCCCTTCCTGATGTACAAAATAAAGGACACGTGTGTTCAAAAATAGAAACTCTCTTTATTGAACAAAACTCGGGGAGACTGGGAAAAGAAGGTGGGAGAGGGGAAGAGAGAGGGTGGGAGAGGGGAGGGCAACTACAATGGTCAGGGGTTTGGAACAGGTCCCATATGAAGAGAGGTTAAAGAGACTGGGACTTCTCAGCTTAGAAAAGAGGAGACCAAAGGGGGATATGATAGAGGTCTATAAAAGCATGAGTGGTGTGGAGAGGGTGCATAAAGAAAAGTTCTTCATTAGTTCCCATAATAGAAGGACTAAAGGACACCAAATGAAATGAATGGGTAGCAGGCTTCAAACTAACAACAGAAAGTTCTTCTTCACAAAGCAAATAGTCAACCTGTGGAACTCCTTGCTGCAGGAGGCTGTGAAGGCTAGAACTAGAACAGAGTATAAAGAGAAGTGAGATAAAGTCATGGAGATTGGGTCCATGGAGTGGTATTAGCCAGGGGGTAGGAGTGGTGTCCCTGGCCTCTGTTTGTGGAAGGCTGGAGAGGGATGGCACGAGACAAATGGCTTGGTCATTGTCTTCGGTCTATCCCCTCCAGGGTCCCTAGTGTTGGCTGCTGTCGGCAGACAGGCTTCTGGGCTAGATGGACCTTTGGTCTGACCCCGTACGGCCATTCTAAGCTCAGGGCTCAGGGTCGCGGGTCTCACTGGACCACCTTGATTTTCATGTCATCCTGCTCCTGGGTGGCCAGGCTGGCAGCTCTCCTGCCCTAGACGGCCACTTTCCTGTGCCTAGTGCGGAGGTCGTGGACGAGGTCCACGATGTCTGCACTAGACCAGGTGGGTGCCCGCCTCTTGCGGACCTGGGCAGGCTCCCGGGAGCCGCCAGACTGGTCTCGGGAAGAGGCGGAGGGCTGGGTGGCAGCGGGTGGCTGGCTCAAGCCGTGCCAGGTGCAGGGTCTGCTGGCTGCGTGCTGGCAGGCTTGCACCTGGCACAGGCACCGTAGCCAGCCCGTGCCCCTTTAAGGGATCCATGGCCGGGAGGGGGGCAGAAGAGTTTCCCTGGTGGTGCCCAGAGTGGCCACCAGGGAAAGCTGGGGAGGGCTAGCCTCCCACTAGTTCAAATTAAGTGGCTACACAGCCCTTAATTCGAACTAGTTAATTCGAACTAGGCGTTAGTCCTTGTAGAATGAGGTTTACCTAGTTCGAATTAAGCGCTCCGCTAGTTCGAATTAAGTTCGAACTAGCGGTTTGTATGTGTAGCGCCTATCAAAGTTAATTCGAACTAACGTCTGTTAGTTCGAATTAACTTTGTAGTGTAGACATACCCTTATTTCCTTTCTGAAGGCCCTAAACAGAGTGGCTGCCTCCTATATGCCCCTTTGTAGGCTTGCTTCCCTTCTCAGGCTATGTCTGCACTGCAGAGTTTTTGCACAAAAACCCACAGGCTGTGTCCAGACTGGCAAGTTTTTCCGCAAAATCATCTGCTTTTGCCGAAAAACTTGCCAGCTGTCTACACTGGCCGCTTGAATTTCCGCAAAAACACTGACGATCTCATGTAAGATTGTCAGTGCTTTTGCAGAAAAACTATGCTGCTCCCGTTCGGACAAAAGTCTTTTTCCGAAAGACTTTTGCGCAAAAGGGCCAGTGTAGACAGCAGAGATTTCTTTTCCGCAAAAAAGCCCCGATTGCGAAAATGGCGATCGGGGCTTTTTTACGGAAAAGCGCGTCCAGATTGGCCATGGATGCTTTTCCGCAAAAAGTGCTTTTCCGGAAAAGCGTCCTGCCAATCTAGACACTCTTTTCCGAAAATCATGCCAGTGTAGACCTAGCCGTGGAGCGTCCATACTACAAGTGCGTTTTTGAGCAAGTAAATTTACAGTAAATCGGAAGAAGAGAGGGCTTTTTGCACAAGACTTATTCCTCTTTCTAGAAGGAAGAAGACTTTTTGTGCAAGAGCTCTTGTGCTAAAAGGTGTGTGTGGACCACAAATAGGGGGTTCTTGTGCAAAAACAGCCCATCAAAAGAAGCACAGGTGCTCTCGTGGCCATTCTGTGAATGGCAATCAGAGCTTTCTTTCACAAGAGCGCCCCTGCAGTGTGGACTCTCTCTTGTGCAAGAAGTTTTTGCAGAAGATCCCTCCCGCAAAAAGTTTCTTGTGCAACAAGCCTGCAGTGTAGACGTAGCCTCAGACAACCCAAAAATGTCATTCATGTGCTACTTTCTCAATAATACCCCTCCTCGGGGCTGGTTTGTTTTTAAACTCTCAAGCAAAGAAGTCCATGGCAATAGTCCTGACATCATAATTATTTGCCCCGGAGGTGATAAGTGGATATTAAGACCACCCCTCATTTCATCCCTCAAAGCCCCACATATCACACAATGATGCCTGTGGCCACACCCGGCCTATCAGTCCTCTTCTATTTCTGAGGCCATCCCAGCCTCTTCAGCTATAGCGCAACCCTGCTCTTTCCCTCAGGAACTCTCACATGCGGGAGCATCCGTGCTGGGGAGCATTCCTCTTGAACTAGCTGTCTGGCCCTGGAAATATCAAGAGTCATGTTCCCTCATCACTCCCTTGCCTTCAGCCTTCTCCAGCACATGGTCTCTGCCTTGGGGACATCAGCCAGCAAACCCATCTTGATGCTCTCTAAGGAGCCCCATACAGTCTTTGCCAGCTCTCTTTTCCTCTGGCAGCCCTGACTCCTCAGTACCTTCTCTCCTAGGGCCCAGGTACCCTCTCGTAAGGCCAAGTAATTGTCCACATGGATGTGTGCTGAGAAGGCACAGGTGTACTGGCCATGCTCTCTTTTAAAGCTTCATGTCACGCTGTTAGGGTCTGCTTCAGACACCCTTACTCACATAGGGTGTATCTACACTACAGAGTTTTGTCGACAAAAGTGGACTTTTGTCGACAAAACTATACCTGCGTCTACACTACCACTGAGTTCTGTCGACATAACGTCGACAGAACTCAGCAGTTTTGTCGATGCTGGTAAACCTCATTTTACGAGGCATAACGCCTTCTGTCGACAGAGTTCTGTCGACAGAAGGTGTTATTGCATGTAGGGTTGTGTCTAGACTACAGGGTTTTGTCGACAAAGCAACTTGCTTTGTCGACAGAACTGAATGTAGTCTAGACGCTCTTTGTCGACAGAAGCTTTGTCGACAGTATCTGTCAACAAAACTTCTGTCGACACAACCCTGTAGTCTAGACGTACCCATAGACTAATCCCTTAATCCAGAAGTAATCCTGTTGATTTCAGTGGGATTGCTCCTAAAGTAAAACACTGTCCAGTGTAAGTGTGAGGGAGCAGAAAGGCTCAAAGGCTCCACCCAGAGAATGAGAAGATTAAAGAAATAATGTGGATCCACCCCACTACACAAGGAGTCCATGAAAGGCAGGGTAGCCCGGTTTGGAACTGACCAGGAAGGACGGCAGAGCACTGCTTCTTTTGGTGGGAGAGAAGCCTGGTTGCAGAACTCACTTACCAGCTGGATCAATCCTCCCAGTAAGGATGTCCAGACCAAAGCATCACTATACTGGATCTCATAAATACAGAGAGTGTGTCTACACTACACCGTTGTTTTGAGATAACTAGTGTTATTTTGAAATAACAATGCAAGTGTCTACCCAGCCATTCCATTATTTCAAAATAAAACGGCTTATTCTGAAATCTGTAAACCTCATTCTGCAAGGAATAACGCCTATTCTGAAATAGCGTATTTCAAAATTAGCATGCAGTGTAGTCGTACCCAGAGAGGTACAGCAGCTGGATGAATGGTACCTTAAAGGGCTGCAAGGGGGCATCACACCAGCAATATCTGAACTGGCACTTAATTCTTCCTTGGTATTGCTTGGGTAGAAACTGGCACAATATTTTGTATTTGTGGATATTTAGTCTCTCTTGGGCATATTTCTCACAGTGTTACATACACATGTCTTTACCTTTTCATGCATACATTAAAAGGCTTGTTTATAACTCCTTAAACTAGGAGCAGCTGCGGCAACACCAGTTACTTATGGCTGGTAAGACTGGCCTCCAGGGGCTGGTGATACTAAATTTAGAGCTAAAGGAAAGGGGTGAGTGGACTCTGCCCAATGTAAACTAATCTCTCGTGGCAAGTTGTGTAAATTATTGGTTATAATCACACTGGGAAGTATAGAGAAGTGCTTTTAAGGGATAGCTGCTAGTCTAGAGAATTAAATTTTGGCTAGAAATTAGAAGACCTCAGCTCTATTCCCATCTCACTCACTGTGTGACCTTAGGCATTTAATTCACACCCCTGTGAAGAGGGAGAAGTGAGGAAAGTTGAATTAACTGTAAGCTTTATAGAGCAGGAATTGTGTGTGTGTACACCTCAATGTTCATGCTGCGTCTTGCTAAGTAGGACCCTGATCCTCACTGAGAGAACCCAGTGGTACTGAAATGTACTGTATTGCAATACACAGAAATGCTAATGAATGCTTCCAGTGCACTGATGATACGTCTACCCAGCACCCGAAACTTGAAATAAGATACGCAATTTGTGCTACATAAATTGCGTAGCTTATTTCAAGTCTATTTCAAAATAGTTTATTTTGTCATTTGGCGTTGTCTACACAGCACTGAATTTCGAAATAGAGTGCTATTTTGAGCCATCCCTTACTTTTCGCACAATGAGATTTGCAGGGATGGAGAAATAGCGCGTCCGCTATACTTCAAAATAGTGGACACATTCAAAAGACATGGGGTAACTATTTCAGGATACCTCAGGTATCCCGAAATAACAGCTGTTATTTCAAAATAACTTTCCCTGTGTCTATACTGCTAAACCGCTATTTCGAAATTAATTTGAAATAGCAGAGCACTTATTTCGAATTTGGTAAACCTAATTCTATGAGGAATAATACCAAATTCAAAATAGCTAAATCGAAATAAGCGCTGTGTAGATGCTTATTTTGAAATAGGGGGCCTCCAGCCCTTCCGAGGGTGCCCTGGTGGCCACTCTGGGTCAAACCAGGAAAACTCTTCTGCTTCTCCCACCCCAGCCCTGGAGCCCTTAAAGGGGTAGAGTCTGTTTGGCCACAGGGTCTGTGCCAGCTCCAGGTCTGCCAGCCCAGAGCCCGCACGTGCTGCCCCTAACCCAGTTGCCAGCATGAGCCAGCCAGCCATCTACAGACAGATGGCTGACAGCCTGGCCACCAAAGGCCACATGCACACCCCGGAGCAGGTACGCATGAAGATAAAGGAGCTGAGGCAGGCCTATGCCAGGACCACAGGGGGCAGCTCCCAACCAGGGGCAGACCTAGACCATTTATCCTATTTTGACGCCCTGGAACACATCTTGGGGGGCCGGACGGTCAGTGCCCCCCAGGTGGTCATCG
Source organism: Pelodiscus sinensis (assembly GCF_052426305.1). Classification (NCBI taxonomy): domain Eukaryota; kingdom Metazoa; phylum Chordata; order Testudines; family Trionychidae; genus Pelodiscus; species Pelodiscus sinensis. The sequence continues at coordinate 33,062,648 of NC_143056.1, forward strand.
ACCCTGGGGCAGAGGGCCCTGACCAGGGCATGGAGGAGATGGGGGAGGAGGACAACGACGGCCAGGTGTCGCAGGAGCCTGGAGGGAGCGTGGCACTCACCCAGGACCCTCGAGCTGTCACAGCAGCCATGTCACAGCTATCTTCTGAGGCTGGGGTGGGCTCAACATGTGAGTGCCATCACTGTCCCCTTATGCAGGGCGGGCTGCGGGGAGAGGGATCCTTGCTGACCACGGATCATGCAGCAACCTGTGCATGTGCCATGCCAGCTAGGGCATGTGGCCCCGGCTGGCTGCCACACAGGGGCCCTGGCCTGTTACCCACATGCACATGACATGCACATGACATGCTCCTGACCCCAGGGAGGGATACTGCACAATGCCCTCCCTCCACAAGCCCCCTCTACGCAGAGGCAGGGCACATCTCCCCTCCCCACCCCCACACTATATACAGCACAGAGGCAGGGGTGCAGTCGTGGGCCAGCTCACACTCCCGGGGATAGCAGGACTTGATGGTGAGGAAACCTGCCGTCCTCGCCTTGCAGAGGGGGGCTGGGTTTCACCCACTGTGTCCCCAGGGATAACTGACCACTTCTCTTGTTCTCCACAGCTGCACCAGCTGCGAGTGCAGGGCACACCACCCTGCCCAGGACATCCTCCTACACCCGGGCCAGCAGGGAGACTTCACTTCTCCTCCATCAGGAAACTCTCCTGCAGGGCCTCCCAGATATGGACAGCCCCCTGATGGGCCTCCCAGCTGGCAGCCGTGCAGGCTGCGCATACAGGCCAGCCAAGTGGTCAGCCTCTGCCATCTAGGCTGGCAGGAAAGTCTCCCCCTTCCGCTCACACAAATTGTGCAGCACACAGTACACCGCCACCACGTGAGGAATATTCCGCTCTTAGAGGTCCAGGCGGGTGAAGAGGCATCTAAATTGGGCCTTCAGCTGGCTGAAGGCACCCTCCACCACAATGTGGGCCCTGCTGAGCCTGGCATTAAAGGCTTGCCGGGAGGGGTTGAGGTGTCCTGTGTAGGGTTTCATGAGCCAGAGTTGTAGGGGACAGGCCACATCCCCCACCAGGCACACTGGCATGTCCACGTCCCCGACCCTGATGTGGCGGTTGGGGAAGAAGGTCCTGGCATGCAGTCTTTGGCACATGGAGGAGTTGCCTGTGGCCAGACAGACTAACCCCTATATTATCCATCTTATTTGCCTCTCTGAAGCATACAGGACAGAGAAGGAGCAATAATATCAGCATAGTCTATGCTGGCTCATCTGATCCTGAGAAGCTGAAAAAAAAACCAGATATGTGGATAGAGAGCAGTTAAGTCAATAAGCTGGCCTCGAGGCTGCGGCTGGCACCTATGTTGATTCGAACACACACAGTCCCTGGAAGGGGAATTTCCCACTGAGAAAACAATGTCCCGTACTTCCAATTTAATCATCTCAATTCTCTCTTGCAAGTGTAAATTAAGTTCACAACTCCCTTGTAAGAACTGGTCTCACAAAAGACAGACCAGCCCCATTTGGCATGACAGACAAGAAAGAGAAAATACGTGACCCCATGGGTATATAAGATGGGCCCAGCACACACTCACTTTGAGTGTCATTCTACCCTCTACCTGCTGGTCAGGTTAGGTGTTTGACCTCCCGAGGTTCTATGGGGACGCCCACCTCGTATTTTCGTCTTTCCTAGGAATTGAGGGACCGGCCCTGGCCTGACATGCTGGAGTCGAGAGGCACAGAAGGGGGTAAAAATGGTACCTGGATGTGGTCCTCTGTCTTAAGTGTACACATAGAAAGAGTAAGCTGTTACTTGGTACCATTATTTCTATTTTTCTATCTTTATCTTCTTTGTAACCATTTTTAAGACCTATATTTTGCTAATAGTTAAGAAATAGAGCAATAGCCATTGTAACCATATGATTTATAAGCTTCTTTAATAAACCTGTAACTGTTTAAGCTTTAACCTGACTCCTTTGGTTGCTGTAACAGAACCAAGCACAATTTAAAAGAACTTCAGCCGGTCTAAAGGGACAGTTATAGGAAGAGCTTGGGCGTTTGGATCCTGTCACTCCCAGGTGACAGGATCCACTGGGGCATCTTTCAGTCTTTCCCCAAGGCTGCCCGCTGCGAAGGAATTATGAAATTCTAGCAGCTGAAATCTAAGATGTAATAAGCTCTTCCTATATAACGGGGCGTCTGTTGGCCTGCTGGCCACCCTCTGCGATGGGACCCCGGTCCTAGCAGTAAAGGCACGGACGTTAAACCTTTTCTCGGAAACATACACACACACACTGCCCTGACCGTCGGCTGACAACACCCGCGCGTGGTGTGCTTTGCTAGACCAGCCCATGTTTATGTCCATGAACTGGCCCCACTGGTCAAACACAGCCTGTAGGATGACTGAAAAGTATCCCTTCCAGTTGATGTACAGGGAGGCCTGGTGGTCCGGAGCATGGATGGGGATGTACGTCCCATCAATTGCCCCTCCTGCAGTTGGGGAAGCCCAGGGCGCCAAACCCCTCAATCACTATGTCCACATCAGTGAGGCAGATGACTCTGCGGAGCAGCAGTCTGTTGATGGCCTTGCAGCAAGACATCCAAAATGAGCACCAGAGTGCCCAGAGGCAGCTCTGGCTCCATGGTGCCGAGTGCTGTTGGGTCCCAAGTCAATGCAACCAAAGAAAGCAGAGAAAAAAATGCTTTGCTGTCTCTCAGCGAGGTAGGCAAGCAAGCAGGGAAAGCTGAGAACCAACTTTCCAGGGGGGTCCCTTTAAGCACAAGCCTCAGATAGCCTCAGGCAGCAGCCACACAAAGCAACTACTGACCTGATGCCCTGCTGGAACCAGTTTCAGCTGGCTTTAAATGCAATTCAGCATCCAATCTGTATGGACGCGCTATTTCGAAATGAATTTGTGTGTAGAAGCGTTATTTTGAAAGAACTTATTTTGAAAGATATTTCGAAATAATGCTGTAATGTAGACATACCCTAAGAGATTTGTGGAAGCAGATATGACTTAACACTTGGGCTCATAAAAATTCTTGTAAAGAATGAATTTTTACCTTTAAAATAAACCATTTTCTACTACGTGGAAGATAGGTTTCAAAAAAGACCCTCAAAGATAACTCCATATCTTCCTACAAGGCCTTCACCTCCTCTCCTACTTCAGATAACACATACTAATGACACTATACCATCAATACTTGGTGTAGATTTTATGAATAAGGTATAAATATTTCCAGCAAAGTATCTCATGATGCCTTCCTTGCTCATGCAGTGCTGCTGCTTCTATCTTTGGTTACAATTGTGGGTGGAGGGAGAAGGGGGGCGGGGGGTTGTGTAAGTAGGAAAACAAAATGAAGGAGCCCTCCAAGACCTGATGTTTACCACAGATGAGAGAATGCATTTAACATATTGGCACTAACCACTGCATGGAGGGAAGGCACTCTAGAAATTCCAAGTGCTGTTATAGATTGGATTAAACCTCCTTGACGCTAGTGGTTTAAACACTATCCTGTTTTCAGTCAGAATACATGTAAAAAGCAATTGAGCTGAGTTCCTTTAGGGAACCAGTCAGCTAAAACAGAAACATCATCACCTCACCCCAACAGAAAAACAAGCAAACAAGCAAAACAAGAAACAAGCACATAGGAAGACTTGAGGAGAAGCTGAACCACATGCCCCCAGGGTTTCCCTGAGAACGGATCAGTAAACATGGGGAGCAGGACATTGTTTGTTGGAGCTGTGTGTGAGAGAGAAATAGCAGAAGAGCCATAGAAGCATTGGTTGCATGACCTTGAGGAAAAAACTAAAAGAGTTTTTGGACTAAGTGCTGACTGGAAAGGGACTTGGAACTGTAAACAAAGAAACTATCTCCTGCAGTTTGATTCCTGGGGAAAGCAGGATTTTGCACATTGTTGGTAAATAAACAGGATTGCATGGAAGAAATATTTGACTTTATCATCAATTTATCCCCCTAACAGAAGCAATTTACTAGCCCCCCCTCCCCCCGACACTGACAAACTGTGAGGTCAAAAATGTAACAGTATTTATTTAAATATGCAATCTCTGCTTTGCACAGCTACCCAGCGTGACCAGTATTCAACCTCACTGACAGGCTCTGAAACCCATCTGATCTCTACTCTCCAGAAACAACCAATCAACCCTCCAGCACAAACCAAAGTCAGGGATAGTCAAGGAAGGTGGAGCACCCAAACCAAATCACAGCACACAGCCTAATCTTCCTCCCAGATGGAAAATGCAAAAAGCTAAGTTAGTAATATGCTGAGATTTTTGCCCAAATGAAAGCCAGGCAATTCAGAGTTATGGTTCCCACAATAATTATAAAACCAGGTATATGGAACATATACTGTAAATTAAAGCACTAAAATTAACTCCATGTACAGTACAAAAAATACAACATCGAGTGCACCCAAGAGGTTCTGAGGTAGTAGCTGTAGAAGGTACAATTTTGAATTTCTAGTGTAAAAATCAAACCCTTTTGAACTTAAGAGTCTGGATTTAGATCCATACTGTGGCTGACCACTGTTGCTATAAGGGGACACATGTGTGGGTATAGGTATTGAATTACAGGTAACTATACAAATGAGAGGATATAAAACTAGTATTTGAGTAGATGTGCTAATACATGCATTAATCCTTTGAACCCAGTGGGAATTGGATGGCTATGGAAATCTGAACAGACTAGATCAAGCTGCATGTTCATGGAGTGTAATATAGTTTAACAAGGATACTTCTAGAGCATATATTATATTAGTATGGGTGCGTCTACACAGCAGGGCTTAACTAGAAATAAGCTACGCAAATTGAGCTACATCAATTGCAGAGCTTATTTTGAAATTGGGAGCATCTACGCAGCACTTATTTTGAAATAGAGCACTCTTCCTCCGACTTCCCTTACTCCTCGTACAATGAGGGTTACAGGAGTCAGAGAAAGAAGTCCTCCAGCTTGACACTATTTCAACATTATTTTGAAATAACTGCTTATGTAGACGTGGACTAAGTTATTTTGAAATAAGTTACTGTGTAAGATGTACCCTGTGTGATCATCTCAGTCTTTAATATATTTATCCTTGCAGTCCCTCTGAAGTAAGGCAATGCTATTATCACTGTTTTGGGGTTAGGGACTAGAGGCACAGAGAGGCTAAATTATTTGTTCACGATCACAGAGGAAGCTTGTAACAGAGAACCCAGGTCTCCCAGATCCAAAGCTAAGGCCCTAACTAGTGAGCTGTGCTCCCTCTTCCAGCATACTTGACCCCTTTGCGCATTACAAAACAATGGCTGAATACTCTTCTGCATCTTCTTAGACAGGCACTCGTGCACTGTATTCTGTCCAATACATGAGCATCTTATCTAGCTAACTGGGTTCTTTGATCAACACCTAGATAACAATCCTATAGGCTGACAAGGGGTATGTCTACACTACAAAGTTAGTTTGAACTAACGGACGTTAGTTTGAATTAACTTTCATAGGCGCTACACTAGCGCTCCGTTAGTTCGAATTTAATTTGAACGGAGCGCTTAGTTCGAACTAGGTAAACCTCATTCCACGAGGATTAAGCCTAGTTCGAACTTACTAGTTCGAATTAAGGGGTGTGTAGCCCCTTAATTCAAACTAGTGGGAGGTTAGCCCTTCCCAGCTTTCCCTGGTGGCCACTCTGGCCAACACCAGGGAAACTCGTCTGCCCCCCTCCCGGCCCCGGTGCCCTTAAAGGGGCATGGGCTGGCTACGGGGTTTGTGCCAGTTGCAAGGCTGCCAGCACCCGTGCCAGCACACCCAGTAGCTGACACCCCACGAGCCAGCGACCGGATGCCTCCCACCCCTCCCCCTCTTCCCGGGACCAGCCTGGCGGCTCCCAGGAGCCTGCCCAGGGCCACAAGAGGCGGGCGCCCGTGTGATCTAGTGCGGAGATCGTGGACCTCATCGAGGTTTGGGGGGAAGTCTCCAATGTCCACAATCTCTGCACTAGCCACAGGAACGCGGCAGTCTACGGCCGCATGGCTGCCAGCCTGGCCGCCAGGGGCCACCAGTGCAGCTGGGAGCAGGTGCGCTGGAAAATTAAGGACCTACGGCAGTCCTACTCCCGGGCCTGCCTGCCAGGGGCCGACCTGGAGGCCTGCCCCCACTTCCACGCCCTGGACTGCCTCCTGGGGGCTCATGCCGTCCCTGCCCCCCGGGAGGTGATAGACTCCGGGGCAGAGGAACCACTCCCTGACACGGAGAAGGAGGAGGAGGAGGAGGGCTCGGAGAGCCAGGAGCCTGCCGGCAGCCTGCCCAGGACCCAGGACACCCGAGGCACCCCACAGAGCCGCTTCCCTGTGTCGTCCGAAGCCGGGGAGGCGTCCACATGTGAGTACCATCGTGCTCCCCTTATGTGTACAGGGGGCTGGGGCGAGAGGGAGCCCAGGGACCGTGCGCCTGGGCCTTGCCCACCACGGAGCAGCAGCTGGGGATCTTGCAGGGGCCCTGGCCTTGCAGAGGGGGGGCTGGGTTTCACACACCTGGGCCCCTGGGGTAATTGACTGCTGTTCTTGTTTCACCACAGCCGCAGCACCTGGGACTGCAGGGCACACCACCCCGCCTGCAGCAGCCGCCCGCGCCCGGGCCAGCAGGAGAGCCAGGAACCAAGAGGAGTACCAGAGGCGGCACCTCCGGTTCCTGGAGCACCAGCTCCGCATCCAGGACCACTGGGTCCAGAAGGACCTGAGGCTGCACCGGAGGAGCTTGGAGGCACTGGAAGAGCAGGGCCGTGCCCTGCGAGGCCACCTCCAGAGCCTGCTCGACCGCTTCCCAATTCCTCCTGCTCCGGCTCCTGCTCCTGCTCCTCCTGCTCCCCCTGCTCCCCCTCCTGCTCCCCCTGCTCCCCCTGCTCCCGCTCCTGCTTCCTCCTACACCCCCCGTCCCTCCTGCCCCATCCTCCACAACCATTCCCCACCAACGCCCCCGGACCCGCAGTGTTGCGAGACAGGAGAGGCAGCTGGACCCCCACCCCTGAGCTTTCCTTTCCCTTCCTCCCTTCCCTCCCCTTCCAGCTCCCTCATCCCAGGTTTCCCCCTACCCTCTCCCACCCACATTCCTCCCTCCCCCCACCCCAGTTATGTTAAATAAAAAGACATTTTTGTTTGAAAAACAGGTGTCTTTATTTGACAGTAGGTAGGAAGGGGAAAGGGGAAGGGGGGTAGGGTGCAAGGGAGAGGTCAGTCCTCCTCCTCCACCAGGAAGCTCTCCCGCAGGGCTTCCCGGATCCAGACGGCCCCCCGCTGGGCTTCCCGGACGGCGGCGGTGCGGGGCTGACCGTAGTGGCCAGCCATGTGGTCAGCCTCAGCCATCCAGGCTGGCAGGAAAGCCTCCCCCTTTCTCTCACATAAATTGTGGAGCACACAACATGCTGCCACCACGGGAGGGATGTTGTGCTTGGCCAGGTCCAGGCGGGTGAGGAGGCATCGAAAGCGGGCTTTCAGTCACCCGAAGGCCCCCTCCACCACGATGCGGGCCCTGGTCAGCCTGGCATTGAAGGCCTGGTGGGAGGGATTGAGGTGCCCCATGTAGGGCTTCATCAGCCACGGCTGCAGTGGGTAGGCGGCATCCCCCACCAGGCACACGGGCATGTCCACGTCCCCGACCCTGATGTGGCGGTCGGGGAAGAAGGTCCCGGCCTGCAGCCGCTGGCATACAGAGGAGTTGCGGTACACCCGGGCGTTGTGTGCTTTGCTGGACCAGCCCACATTAATGTCCGTGAACTGTCCCCGGTGGTCACACAGGGCCTGCAGGAGGATGGAGAAGTACCCCTTGCAGTTCACGTACCGGGACTCTTGGTATTCCGGGGCACGGATGGGGATGTGCGTCCCGTCGATGGCCCCCCCGCAGTTGGGGAAGCCGAGGGCGCCAAATCCCCAGATGACGGCGTCCGGGTCGGCGAGGCGGACCAACCTGCGGAACAGCACACGGTTGATGGCCTTGACCACCTGCGGAGAGACAGCAAAGTGCCAATCAGTGGGGCGCCTGGGTGGCTGGGAGCATTCGTGCCCTGGCAGTGCCCCGCGCCCCACTCCCGGAAGCAACCCCCTGGCGGCATGTATTACGGCTGGGACAGACCGACCCCTCTGGTGCGGGGCACTTTCGCCTTCTCCCACCCCCCCCTTTGTCCCTGGGGCGGCCCATCCCCTCCTTGCAGCCCCCTTCCCCCCGGCGCAGTGGCCGACGAGTGCCATACATGCATGAGCACCGCTCCGACAGTGGATCTCCCCACGCCGAACTGGTTCCTGACGGATCGGTAGCTGTCCGGCGTGGAGAGCTTCCAGAGGGCGATGGCCACCCACTTCTGGAGGGGGATGGCGGGCCTCATGCGAGTGTCCCTTCTGTGCAGAGCAGGGGCGAGCCACTCGCAGAGCTCCAGGAAGGTGTCCCTCCTCATCCTGAAGTTCTGGGTCCACTGTCGGTCCTCCCAGCGCTCCAGGACGATGCGGTCCCACCAGTCGCTGCTGGTGTCCAGACGCCAGATGCGGCGGGGCACGCCGGTGCCGGGGCACCGCCGCGGCTCCTCCACAGCCCCCATGGCGGCCAGGTGGAGAGGCAGGGGGCTGATGTGCACCAGGTGGTGCCAGGCAGCATCAAGCCATTGCTGGCAGGCTTGCAGCAGCAAGTCCAGAAAGTGAACCAGAAGGTGCAGGGCGAGCTCTGGCTCCATGTTGCCACCTGTGGCGGCGTCCCCGAAGGGAAGCACCGACACAGACGGGCACAGAGACCAACGCTTTGCTGTCCCTCGGCGAGGTTGGCAAGCAAGCAGGAAAAGCTGAGAACCGGCTGTCCGGGGGGGGGGGGAGTCCCTTTAAGCATGAGCCTCAGATAGCCTCAGACAGCAGCCACACAAAGCAACTACTGACCTGATGCCCTGCTGGAACCGGTTTCAGCTGCCCTTAAATGCGCCCCTGCGTCCAATCAGTGTGGACGCGCTAGTTCGAATTAGCAAAATGCTAATTCGAACTAGTTTTTAGTTCTAGATGCATTAGTTCGAATTAGCTTAGTTCGAATTAACTAATTCAAACTAAGTTAGTTCGAATTAGCGCTGTAGTGTAGACATACCCAAGATGGGTGAAGCAGTATCTCTTTTTGGACCTATCACTGCTGGTGAAACAGACAAGCTTTCAAGCCACACAAAGCAGATGGCTTGTCTCTCTCTCACCAGTAGAGATTGGTTAATTAAAAGATATTGCTCTCTAATATCCTGGGTCTGACACCGCTACAATTATACTGCATACAGTTCTGGCATTCCTTAACCTGCCAGATTAGCCCCCTCAAGTTTTAAGTCAACACTACGAAATTTCTAAGAATGCAAAGTATGAGACACTTCCAGCCCACTTAATTAGCCTTATTGCCACTGGTCCTACAATTGACAGATAACTTGTTATGAATTCTGGGTTTCTGTTATTCCTCTCCAGCTCATCTGAAGTGGGTTTTGCCCACAAAAGCTCATGACACTAAATATATATAAATTTGTTAGTCTCTAAGGGTGCGTCTACACAGCAATTCCATTACTTCGAAATAAATTTGAAATAATGGACAGCTTATTCCAACTTCTGTAGGCCTCATTCCATGAGGCATAACTCCTATTCTGAAATAGCTATTTCAAAATTGCTGTAGTGTGGATGCTCCATTGCTGCTATTTCAAAATAGCTCCTCGTCAGGGCCATTTATAGTAATTATTCCCCAGTGCCTCCTGGTGCTCTAAATTGAGGTAGCACATTAGGGAAGCCTGCCTTGGACTAATTTTAAAGCTTCCTTGTAGTGTAGACGCACTATGTCAAATTAAGCTATTTTGAAGTATTTCTTCCAGAATAGCTTATTTCAAAATAAGTATGCAGTGTAGATGTACCATAAGGTGCCATAGGACTACTCTGAGACTTTTTAAAGAATGTCTATTATTCCAGGACTTTACTGTAGTTGAATTTGTCTGGTTTAGCATAAGTGTAACAGGACTGTGGTTCACTGAATTCCCCCTCCTTACCAGGGTCTCTGTAGGTTCCCCACCTCTGTTTTCCTTCTTTGGGACCCTTCAAGATCTCAGAGGTGGGTTAACAATACCACTGCCTGGAGCCGGCATAATAGCAGAATCAGTTTAGAACAACCCAGTCCAAACAAAAGTCCATTCCAATAACAAATAAAGAAAAAAATCCATATTTAGCGTTGGCATTTTCTCTCATCCCCAAGGCTCTTCTTTCCCCATCTCATCTCCCAGCTCTCCTTCACTAGGGCTTTAACATCCAGTCCCCAAAACAATCAGGGTTTCCCACTCCCAAGAAGCCTCCAAGCCACTGGGCTTTACTCTCCAAATTCCCTGGTGTCATGGTGCCACCATTTCTTAAGCTTCTTCTTTTACTGCAGCCACCTTGCTCCTTAAAGGGAATTGTCTGATTACCCTCATCTGGGGCTCATTTCATAATCCAGGTTAACCCAGGCTCTCCAGCCCACAAGTCATGCAACCTTGCTACAATAAGCCATTATCACATTTTGTTCTGACATCTTTCTGCAGAGTGAAATGACAGCAAACCAGTGGTGTCTATTTCCAATAGTTTGGGCCAGATTTCTGAAACTGGAAAATCTGTATTAACTGCACTCTCTTCAGATCAGTCATTCCATATACACACTGATGTAAATAAGAGCAGAATCTGGCCTTAATGTTCCAGTCTGGGCCATTGTAGAGAGCTATCAAAGCTATGAAGTTTTTGCATCACAACATACAATTCCTGGAAGTATGAGGAGTTTCAGATATTCCAGAGTAGGCCTATCTTTTCATAGAAGTGCAAATGTTATTAAAAGCAACTATTCATATCTATTTTGGCATGCGAAGAATGTGTCACTTGCCTTGTTGCCTTAAAGGCAATACATCTCCTTTTTATCTTTATGGTTATGACGTGGTCCCCGAGGTGCACAGTCCTAGATTGTGAGACCTATGAGCCCTTCAAACCTATCAAGCTGAGCTGTGTCTCACACTGATACTGATGACAAGCTATCAACCTCTTATAGGCACTGCATTTACACAGACATCCACAGCCACTCAACTCTGTTACATGAATGCTCTGGGCCACTCCTGAACCAACAATAGGGAGGCTCAAGGCTGGATTTAGGGGCAGGAGCCCCAGGTGACCACCTGAGCATCATTCTTGGGGTTGCCAGGTTTCAAATGATGTAAGGTTTTCAAAAGTTTAATAAAGGAGGGGAGAAGAACACTGAAGCTGGGCTGCCATTTAGTCTAGGAGCTACAGGGGGTAACCGAGTGAGTCTGTTACAGAAAAAAACAACAAATGGCCTGGTAGCACTGTATAGACACATGTAGATGGTATCATGAATTTTCATGGGCACAGCCCACTTCTTCAGATGACCGGAGTTATGAGTTTAGGATGTGCAGACCCAAAATAAATAGGAGAGGGGAAGGGGAGGAGGAAGGGGAAAAAAAGGAGGAGGTGGACACAGGGAGCTAGAGGGGATCAGTATCTGAAGATTGGGTCTCCCCCTTCCCCTCTCCTATTTATTTTGGGTCTGCACATCCTAAATTCATAACTCCAGTCATATGAAGAAGTGGGCTGTGCCCACGAAAGCTCATGATATCATCTACATGTTTTGTTAGTCTATAAAGTGCTACCAGACCATTTATTTTTATTTTTTAGTTTTTTTAGTCTAGGGTCAGCCCTTTGAAGGATCCAGACAATTTTCCCCTGGCTCTCAGTATTGCATCCCAGAACTGGAATGTCTTGTACTGGTCAGAAGCCTGGCTAGTGTTAGTTTAAGTAATTCACCACGCCATCAATGTGGATAGGACAAACTATAGCCCAGGGACGGGGAATCTTTTTTGGCTCGAGGGCTGTTGACCCAGAGAAAAATCAGTCAGGGGCTGCACACAAGTGAGCAGCAAAAAAAATCCCAAACAAAACAAAACAAAACAAAACAAAAACACACACAAAAAAGCAACCCAACAACAACAAAAATCACCTCACTGACCTGTCTCCCCCCCCCCCCCCCCCCCCCCCCGACTGAGGAGGAGAAAGACACTTCCCACATTCCCCTCGCACAGCAAAGTAGATTTTGTGTGTTCCAGCCCCACGGGGAGGCAGTAGAAGGGTTGACACACCAGCGCCAGCGCCTCAGTGCTGGGGTGGGGAGTCACAAGCCACGGGGGCTGGATCTAGGCCCCCAGGCTTTGGATTCCCCACCTCTCCTCTAGCCTTTATAAACAGAGCTGAAATTTCCACACGCTTCAAACAAAATGTGCTGGTTTTGGTAAAACATAAAACATGTTTATTAACTACAGAAAGATAGACTGTAAGTCATTGTAAGTGGTAAGCATACAAGACCAAGACAGTTATGTTTAAAAAGTAACAAGTAAACACATCTTCTAATAAATCATAAACTTTTAGCAAGACTTGAATCAAACAGCTTTTCTCACCCTGACAGATGGTACCAGCGGATCAGCTTTCCTCAATACACAGTGGGTCCACACTTCCCCAGTTCAAAGTCAATTTTTGTCCAGACATGCTTCCAGGTGTTGAGATTGTGGGGAGTGAGGCCAAGTGATGATGTCACTGTCTCTTTTATGTTTTCTTACAGCTTGATGGACAGATCTTTGCAGTAATGTGGGTTTGTCTGCCCCTATGGCATTATGTGCCTCCTCTGAGAAGTCTCTTGAATAGTGGATTTTTTTTTCTTGGTGGGTGTTGATGAGCTGTTAACACTGTCTGGCTACTGATGGCTTGTCCTTTGTTGTAACAGGCTGGTTGTGGATGTTCCCAGCCTCACAAACATTTCAGTAACACAGATAGTAATACTTCATAACTTCACTTACAATGATAGTACATACAATCCAAAAGGGTATTGAGTTTCAACAGATCAAGACATTTAAAATGATACCTCACAAGGTACAGTTTGTACAAAAATATTCTAATCGTGTCACTATAATGACTGGAGATGCTGAGGTGCTACTTTAAGGTATAGAATGGTCACAATGGAATGAATGACAGTGTACACATCAGTTATTTGAAAGTGATTAACTGATCACTTGCTCCACTCTATATAATTTACTTGATAGACTCAAAATACTTGCCAGTTCTCTCTGTCATATTAGAAAATTTTCCACCCAAGGATCAAAAATCACTTTACCATTTGGATTCTCATCCTGACTCAGCAACTTACTAGTGCTGTGGCTGTGGATAAATCGATTTCTCAAACAGACTGTGTTTTGTGTTCCCAAACTACAGAAGAGAATAAGGATCCATGCCCACCTTTGTGAAGTGTTTTTAAATTTCTGTAAGGAGAGTGTTGTTATAGCATCAGCTGTCAGTAGTAGTTGCTGTATTCATTGGTCATTTAATTCAATTAGGGAAAGTGATGGTTCAGTGGCTAGGACATCATATCGGAGTTGGGAGGGATACCTATGTTCAGTTTCCAGCACTGTAACAGATTTCCTATGTGGCATTGGGCAAGTCACTTGATCCCTTTGGGTATGTCTACACTACAAAGTTAATTCGAAGTAACGGATGTTAGTTCGAATTAACTTTGATAGGCGCTACACAAGCGCTCAGTTCGAACTTAATTCGAACTAGCGGAGCGCTTAGTTCGAACTAGGTAAACCTCATTGTACGAGGACTAAGCCTAGTTCGAACTTACTAGTTCGAATTAAGGGGTGTGTAGCCCCTTAATTCAAACTAGTGGGAGGCTAGCCCTTCCCAGATTTCCCTGGTGGCCACTCTGGCCAACACCAGGGAAACTCTATTGCCCCCCTCCCGGCCCCGGACCCCTTAAAGGGGCACGGGATGGCTACAGTGCCCGTGCCAGGTGCAAGCCTGCCAGCACCCAGCCAGCAGACCCTGCACCTGGCACGGCTCGAGCCACCCAGCCGATGCTCCCCAGCCCTCCCCTCTTCCTGGGACCAGGCTGACGGCTCCCGGGAGCTTGCCTGGGACTGCAAGAGGCGGGCACCCGCCTGGGCTAGTGCGGACATCGTGGACCTCGTCCCCGATCTCTGCACTAGGCACAGGAAAGCGGCCGTCTAGGGCAGGAGAGCTGCCAGCCTGGCCACCCAGGAGCAGGTGTGCATGAAAATCAAGGTGGTCCACTGAGACCCCCGACCCTGAGCCCTGAGCTTACAATGGCCGTCCTGGGTCAGACCAAAGGTCCATCTAGCCCAGTAGCCTGTCTGCCGACAGTGGCCAAGCCTAGGGACCCTGGAGGGGATGGACCGAAGACAGTGACCAAGCCTTTTGTCTCGTGCCATCCCTCTCCAGCCTTCCACAAACTTTGGGCAGGGACACCACTCCTACCCCCTGGCTAATACCACTCCATGGACCCAACCTCCATCACTTTATCTCACTTCTCTTTAAACTCTGTTCTAGTTCTAGCCGTCACAGCCTCCTGCAGCAAGGAGTTCCATAGGTTGACTCTTTGCTTTGTGAAGAACAACTTTCTGTTGCTAGTTTGAAGCCTGCTACCCATTCATTTCATTTGGTGTCCTCTAGTCCTTCTATTATGGGAACTAATGAAGAACTTTTCTGTATGCACCCTCTCCACCCCACTCGTGCTTTTATAGACCTCTATCATATCCCCCCTTGGTCTCCTCTTTTCTAAGCTGAAAAGTCCCAGTCTCTTTAGCCTCTCTTCATATGGGACCTGTTCCAAACCCCTCATCATTGTAGTTGCCCTCCCCTCTCCCAGCCTCTCTCTTCCCCTCTCCCACCTCCCTTTCCCAGTCTCCCCCAGTTTTGTTCAATAAAGAGAGATTCTATTTTTGAACACAATTGTCCTTTATTTTGTACATCAGGAAGGGGGGTTAGGGAGCGGTAAGTGGAAAGAGGTGAGGGAGGAATGGGGTACGCGCCCCCGATGGGGAGGACTGGGCTGGCTCTGCAGGCTTCTGGGGGTGGAAGCTCTCCTGCAGCCCCCCAATTGCCCCCCTCCCCAGATGGCAGCCTGCAGCAAGTGCAGCCGGGCTGATGGCCGAGTGCTGTGATGTGCCCAGTGTGGGTATTCTGGGTAGTCCAAGCCAGGACTGCTTTGCAAGCGGGGTACCCCTGAGAACTGTCTGTCCGGGGTGGGGGTCGGGTCCCTTTAAGCACAGCCCTCGGCTAGCCTGAGACAGCAGCTCCATGCTCTAAGTCCTCATCTGAAGCCCTGACAGCACTGCTTCCGGCCAGCCTTAACCCCGGTTCAGGGTCCACTCTGTGTGGATAAGCTAGTTCGAATTAGCAAAACGCTAATTTGAACTAGTTTTTTAGTCTGGATGCGTTAGTTCGAATTAGCTTAGTTTGAACTAAGTTAGTTCGAATTAGTGCTGTAGTGTAGACATACCCTACCTTTCTTGGTTGCCCATCTGTAAGATGGGGAGAATACCACTTCCCTATCTAAGGCTATGGCTATACTGCACCCATTTTGCGCAAGAAATATGCAAATGAGGCTAAGCGTGGACTATCACAGAGCCTCATTTGCATAATTAATGAGCATCCACTTTTTGCAGAAGAGGTTTTTGCACAAGAGCCATTCCTTTGGAAAAAAATGCGGAAGAACGGCTCTTGCGCAAAAGCCTCTTGAGCAAAAAGCAGGTGCTCATTAATTATGCAAATGGGGCTCCAAGATATTCCATGCTTAGCCTCATTTGCATATTTCTAGTGCAAAACAGTTGCAGTATAGACATAGCCTAAGAGGCAAGTTATAAGGATAAATACAGTGACAATTATTAGATGCTCAGATGCTATGGTTATGAGGACCATATAAGTACTTGAGATAGACAAAAAAATGTTTGGTATCATGAGCTTTCGTGGGCATAACCCCCATGAAAGCTCATGATACCATCTACATGTTTTGTTAATCTTTAAGGTGCTACTAAACTATTCATTGTTTTTTATGTTTTTCTAGTTATAGATTAACTCGGCTACCCCTCGGAAGTTTTAGAAAAATGTTTGGTGAGCTTGCAATGCCAGGGCATATAACTATTTTTATTTATTTAAAATACATAAAGAAATCAAACTGTATTTGAAATTACTAGAGACAAACCCCAATCAAACCCACGGATCCAGATGTCTCTGAACTGCAGAGGGTTCAGACACCAAATCAGGCCTAGATATAAATTGCTTATCTAGATCCTATTTATTTATAATGGTCTGAACCAACAACCCCTTTTCATCCCCCAATTTTGCAGCATTGGCTCATGTCTAGCAATTATTCAGTTGTCTATTTTAATCTACTCTAAAGCTGTGGATTTTTTTCCATAAGAGGCAGGGAAACATATTATGTTGCCAAAGTACTTCACATCTTTTCCAGAATTACAAGTCAGGGGATGGTGGGTAAGTCTTGTGATTTCCATTCTACAATCTAAACCAGATGGGCTACCCTAACAGCATAAACATTTAAGCAAAAAGAAAGCCAACATTTGGCAGAAAAAGTATTTTTTTCTAATTAACTGCATTGTTACAGCTTACATTATTTAATGAGATATTCATAAAGCTAGTTTGCAAGATAATTTGATCACAGTCTTTGATTTATCCCAATAAAATTTTCAGTTTTTGTTTTCTTAGGGATAATGAGGTAACTATAGCATAATAAAGTGGGGTTTGTTTATTAGAAACAGAACATTCTTGGCCTATACAAGAAAAAAACCTCTGCTGGTAAAGCTCATGTTTTAGTTAATTAGTACATATATACAATTAAATATGGTCCAGTAAATATTATATTACAAATATCAGCCTCTGTGAGACAGAGCAAAAACTTTGGCAGGTGACAGGAAGAGGAAATTTGGGTCCAAGTCTTTCAGTCCATTGACCTACTAGTTGACACATTTTGAACCTCTGTGGTCCGGCAACATCCACGGTCTGCCATGGTTTTAGTTAGGCAAATGTCCACCTATCATGAGTGTAGCCAAGTTTCCTGCAGTTCCATAAAGTTAGTTTACAGCCACCAGTCCTGGTTCTCCGTGTTCTGTGCTGTTATTTAGCTCTAATTTACCCTTAAATGTCTTCTAAGCGGTGAAAGTGTTGGCAATGCTGCTATTAGCTTCCATTATTTGGTAAATTCTTTTGTTTGGCAGTAGTCAGATTCCAAGAGTGCCAGATTAGAGAGGTTCAATCTGTATAACTATGTAGCTTAGTGGTGTGGATTGAGTGATGTATTTATACCACTCTAAACACCAGTGTAAACAGCTCTATGTCAATGAGAGGGCTTCTGTTGTTTTAAAACCCCTTTTATGTTCTATTCCTACGGTTAAATAAATAATACTTTTGTTTTAGGAAGGCTTTGAGAGTCATTGTAATGAACTGTTGCAAGCTCTCATAGGGAAGAATCATAGGTACTGAGCCTGTCAGACCTGCTGGGTAAGCACAGTTTATACATGGGGTGCTATAGCGCAGGACCCTCTCTAAATGGAAGAATTGATGATTCCACCCAGGAAAGGTAAAGGCACAAGACCTAACACTGGTTGAGAGTGCACTTGGGCATCAGAGGTACAGCTGACCCTGCAAGTATCACAGTCCCCATCACCTTTCTTCTGACTGAACCCTGGCATGGAACACTTTTATTAACTAGTTAGGCTGAAGCATTCATGTGATTCATATTTGTAACAAAAGCACCCCATTAAAGCAAAATGCAAGCTGAAACGAAGTTAATGAGTCCTAATACTTGCAGGATAATTCAACGTTTAAGGGCAATCTTAACTAAAATAAAATAAGGAGGAATGAAAAAGATTTAGTTTCAATATGTACTACAGATCCTACATTTTATCCTCTTGGTTCATAAAATCAAATCGACTGCTCAAGTGACTCTCATACTGTTATTAGAGGAACACAAGAACACACATACGTGCATAATTAAGTATCCCTTTGTGGCCATAAAAGGAATGCCAAGGGGTATTTGTATGGGACTTGATTAATAAGCATGGACGAGAGAATGTGATTACCCTAATCTCCTTGTATGTTACTATTTTGTGCATGTCTAGGGCCATTCTTGTGTAATGGAATGAGTAGGTATAGAGTACCATAACTGTATCCCTATAGAGAATGTGATCAGCATATATGGAGACACAGATGGGTAACATTATTATAAGCTGGAACAGCATGGTACTGATCAAATATTTAAAGTACTGAATAACTGCTCTGTGAAGAACAGAAAATTAGATACCCCTGTAAGGTATCTCAAGTCAGACATCCAAAAACTGAGACATTGGTCAAAATCTCTGATCTCTGCTGAAAATTTAGGCCAATATGTTTATAACTGTATTCTATGTTTGCACTCTGTAATATGGATTAATTAGCTAAAAGTCACTGATACACCTTACCCCTTACAAACAGGTGATATAGCTTAAAGCACTAACATTTTTATCTTTCAGTTCAAATGAAGAAGCAAAACAGTCTTGGGAAGCAAAGTGGATAAATACTTATTACAGCAAAGAAATAAAATGCCATCTATACCTCATACACTAGTGTTTTCATGGTAACTGATTTCATATCACAATATTATTTATTACCTATATACTTACATGACTCCCAAGACCATAGTATCTGGACTATGTGCTCCACATTGTTATTTTAATTGTGTTGGTCCCAGGTTGAGACACAAAGGCTGTGTCTACGTTGGCACCCTTTTCCGGAAAAGGGATGCTAATGAGACAAGTCGGAATTGCAAATGCCATGGGGGATTTAAATATCCCCCGCGGCATTTGCATGAACATGGCTGCCACTTTTTTCCGGCTCGGGGCTTTGCCGGAGAAAAGCGCCAGTCTAGACGGGATCTTTCGGAAAATAAAGCCTTTTCCGGAAGATCCCTTATTCCTGATTTTAAGAGGAATAAGGGATCTTCCAGAAAAGGGTTTATTTTCCGAACGATCCCGTCTAGACTGGCGCTTTTCTCCGGCAAAGCCCCGAGCCGGAAAAAAGCGGCAGCCATGTTCATGCAAATGCCGCGGGAGATATTTAAATCCCCCGCGGCATTTGCAATTCCGACTTGTCTCATTAGCATCCCTTTTCTGGAAAAGGGTGCCAATGTAGACACAGCCAAAGTGGGTGAGATAAAAATAAAGAGATTACCTCACTCATCTTGTCCCTCTGTGGGCATAGGCTGCTCCCTGGCTATCAATCTCCCCCATAGAAACACGGGTCCTTCTCTCACTCAAGGGCCACATTCCCATTGGTTTCCTACTCGTTTGTGAGGAAACAACCCTTTTGGAGTAGGGGCTTCAGTGTGTACAGTGGGAGTCTGTTCAAGTCTGTTCAAGATAATGATGGTATTTTTTTTTTTTTTTTGCATTATCCTATATGAGAAAATCTCTCTGGATGGGGTACAAAAAGTCTTTGTATCCCTGGCCCTCTACTCTTAGCATTCACCCCCTCCCCCTCTTCTAAGCCAAAAAAACCAGAGTTCCACACACCTGGATGTGACACACAGAAGCTGATATGGGATTGTGGGGCAAGAATACCAGAATTTGGCACTATTTTTATAATGGGTGAATGGCAGCATGGGTCTAAGCTGCAAAACTCAGATCTCTCTTCAGATTCCTATTTTGAATCTTTTATAAAGTTTTCCTAGGTTCAAATTGCAGGTTTTGTTTTGTCGTCTTAGATAGAAATCAGTAATAAAATTCAGATCTGGATTTACATTTCCGTTCAAACTCCATCCTCTGCCTCCAGGCCCAGCCTTAGAGGAAGGTGAGCAAGGTGATTGTGCCTTTTGGGCCCCATGCTACCTGTTGCCCACCTGGCCACTAACTTGGCTGCTCGCTCACTACCCTGACTGAGAGCCACCTGGCTGCATGGTGCATCTAACCACAGCATGCCACCTTAGGCCTCAAGAACTCTTTGGCCGGGCCTGTCTACCTCCAAGTCTGGGCTATTCACAATCAGATCAGGTCCATCACCAGCATAATTTTTAAAGCTTTGGATGACATAGAAAAGGCAGTGCTTACATGACAATGTTCTCCACGGAGTGCTATCAAGTGAGTCAGAACAATGAACATGATCTTTATTCTGCAATACAGTTTGTGGGACTCTATTCTAGTTGAGCACTAGGACCCAGCAGAAAGTTTCCTTATTTCTGTGCTTTTAGCAATACCTCTGACACAAGGATAGCTCAGTGAGCATGGAGTCTGGGTTATGGCTGCATCCTGTCTATAGGGATCATTCTAAATACTGAACAAAACCAGAATGGAAGGATTAACTGTGAGAATATAGCATACCTGCAACAGCAACTAATGCAGAAGGAAGCAAGAGCAAAAAACAAAGATTAAAAGGTAACTAAAATGGCTCTCATTTCCTGTCTTTTAATCTTTGGCTCAGTGTTTAGCATTGTCATTAGAAGCCTGTAAATGTTCAGGCAGTTGCATTTGGTGCACACTCTAATTTTCAGGTTTTGTTCCCCATCCCCAGAAAAAAAATCCATCTGTTTTTAAATGGATTTGCTGCCTGCAGCTTAAACTATAAAAGAATGCAGGATGGACAGTAACCTCCTTCAAATTAGTTCCAAAAGTAAGTTCATATAAAAGCAAACAAACAAAAAACTTTGCAGGCATTTAGTTGCTAAACCTTTTTGCTTCGTTTGTTTGTTGCAGAAAAGCAGAACATGCTTGACCTGATCAAGTAATTGATGTGTGTTTGTTAATAGCTATCTAGGATACTTTGATAATTAGTTACCAAGGGCAAAAATGCTCAAGGGCCTGATCCCCGCAGTCTTTACTCTGACAAAACTGTCATTCACTTTAAGGAGTTTCAGGATAGGGTCCTCCTAATTTTGTAGTTGTGTTGTTTTGTAGTTACCATTATTGATGGTTACTCAGCTCTGTTTTAACCAAAATTCAGGTTGCAGTTTAGATCAAGCTTCAGATCAATCAGCTGTTCAGATATTTTTAAAGACTCTAAAAGAGAGATTAATAATATTTTGGGGGAAAACTGCCAGGCCAGAGCAGCTAAGAATTTTCTCCACTTTTTTCTCATAGTGTGGAAAGATATTTTAGGAAAATAAAGCATTTTTCTCCAGCAACCCTAGGGTCAAAATCCTGCAAAGATGCCGAGCTCCTTCTATAAGGTGCTGAGCACCTTCCTCTTTCCCTGACTTCAGTGAATTATAACGGCACTGAACACAACACAGGATTGAACCTTTAAATTGCAGGGTGTTTTGTTTCATTTTAGTGTTAATAGGCTGAATGCTGGAAGTTCTGAAACACAAGCTGTGCTTCGGGAAATGCCTTTGAGAGCTGTTGGGGTGGATGATGATAATAATTTGAAAATGCATCTAATTTGAAAGGAATAGGCTATTGCCAGCCTCCATGTGGAGATTGTCATAGTCAGTGTGCTTCCAGTTCATTGACACAGTCATTTCGCTAATCTTAGGCAGACACCCTGTTGTATTTCTTTTGTTCCTGTGTTTCACCCGATTTTTAAATCACCATTTCACAGAGGAGCCCAGCTCATACTTTACAATTAGTGTATGTGTTTTTCATGTGTGCGTACGCACGCACGCGCGCGCGCACACACACACACACACTGATTCTTCAGTTTTGTTGATATTCAGAAAGATATTTTCCTATCATCAGACTACCCACCCCTTGCCTGCCTTTCTGCAATATTTACTTTTAACTTAACTGGACTTTTTACTGGATTTTTTTTCAAAACATATACGTGATTACTCCCTCAATAAAAGAAGCCTCTCCCCCCTCCCCCCCCATAAACTTGTTTGGCCTTGGTCAGATATTGTTTTGTGTTATCCAAATATTTCTGTAAAATTCTATTGTGTTACTGCTGTATTGTGATATACACAATTCAGTTGACTGAAACTTTAATTGCAGAAAACAGTATCATTTAAATCACACCAGATGACTTCTTGGGTGGGGAGTGTGTAACTGAATTTCTTAATACAATGATTAAATTAGAATGTTTCATTCTCAAAATGTGTACACTGTGACAGGGTAAATAAAAAATAAACATGAATAAATAATTAAAATGAGTTTGTGCAGGATTAAAAATTTGTAACAACTGTAATGAGCACAATGAATTCAGCAGCAAAATCCTGTTTCTCTCACAGTATCCCATGCAGTAGCCAGCAAAGTGTGAGCCCTTTGCAGCTGAAAATATAAGGCCTTCTAACATTTGCAGCCTAAGCATAAGCATTACGTGTCATTAAAGTAGATCTTGTAAAAGAGGGACTGTCCCAGGAGCTGTAAAATCTATAAGCACTTGTCTGATTGGTTTAAAAATTTAGACACAGGAAGCGGATGATATCTAATAACAGACAAGTGGAGACATTGTTGTCATGGAAACTGTGAAGACTACCCCCCCCATTTATTTAAAAAAAAAAAAAAAAAAAAAGCCTGCATGTCATCAGAAATGCCTGCAAAACATGTTGGCTTCTGCTGCCTTTCCCACAGCATCTGTTGAAACCTGAGAATGTGCCTGTCAAATCAAGGTCATTTTGCAACAAAAACTGAATCATCTTCCATATTTCATATCTATATTTCACTTCAGACTTTTGAAAGAACAAAGAGTTAAAGGATTCAATCTGCAGTCCTTACTCAGGCAAATCTACCACTGATTTCAGTGGGAGTCTTGCCTGAGTAAGACCCAAGACATTGGATCCAGGAGGTGCCTCTGCCGAAGTATTAGGTTCCATACTATGAAAAGGCTGAAATGAGATGGTCTGAAAAAAAAAAGTATATAAGTGGCTATTATTTTAACTAGCTACTGGGCCAAACTGATTCCTTGTGTAGCTCTCCTGGTTTCCAGAGGAGTTATAACAGATTAATCAGGCCCACTTTGTCTTCATTGATTAAAAATATGTTAAACGTTTATTACTTAAGCTTGAATGCTAAGGAAATGTGTCAACTGCCTTTCATATCTTGAGGGGGAAAAGCCTTGAATGAATAAGTGTTGGCTTTTGACATTAAGTAATAACTTATATTGGAGCTTCTATTTGCTTCAGGAATACAGCGAAGATAATGATTGAGACATGAAGGAATAACAAACTCATGAACAGTGAATCTAGTATGAGAAAATAAAGACTGATAATAATCACTTACAATTAATATTATGGTTAATTAAATTTTTACTTTGCTGGACTTTTGCAAAGTTTCTTGTGTCTCGGAAGGAAGAGCTATTTTGCTTTTAAAAGCTTAACTAGAATCTTTCACAGCTAACTCAGAGGAAAAACTTTGGGAGGAGTTGATTCCCCCTGATCTCCTTAGTTGATGGTGATCTCAAAAGTTTGAACAGAAGAAGGTCTGAGTATTTATTACATTTGCTCTGAAGCATTTAATTTTGGTGTTCCCTTGACCCTCATTTAGCAGTGTTATCCTCATCAAATGGTGAAATACTTGAATGCTTCACCCTCAGTATAAATCATCAGTTCTGAAAGGTTTTAAAATGACTAGCCTGACCTTTGTTTTCTCTGTACTTGCATATTTCATGGGTTTTTAAAGAAAAACTAGCTGACTGCTGAGCAGTTCTTATAGCTTTAGGGCCAGATCTGAGTTCATAACAAGTTGAAGGTGCTCAGAATCTTACAGAAAGCACTCTGCGCCTTTCAGGACTGGATCTTTACTTTTTGAAAAACAAAGGGCTGACTCTCATACTTTAAGGCCAAAGCAGTTTATAGGTAGGTGCTTTTAAAATCAATGTAAGTGTAATGTACTCCCAACTTGAACACCCCTTTACACTGCCAGGGGGATTTACAATGGCCTGAGTGCAAATAAGAATCAGTTTCTAAGAGTTCTAGAAGTGAAGCGCGTCAGCATATCATGAAACTATTGGTTCAAGAACACTCTAGAAAAGTCTTTGAGATTTGGATAATTGCCTAACTTTATCCAGTTCAAATTCAATTAGTCAGATGTTGGTTTTAATTGAACTTAAATGAAGAATGTGCAGCTCAATGGCAAAAGTGTTCTCTCTTCTACCAAAGAATTTCCTGTTGTCAGGAGCTTTCTTATCTCTGGGAACGTTCATTGGCAGGAAATATGTCAGTTACTTGTTTTTACAAACTGAAGGAAATGAACTGGATTAGTTAGTTGCTTTCTCAATTCAGCCTTCATTCTTCATGGTCCCTCATGTTTGTGTAATAGCATTTATCTCCCATCAGTTTAGTTTGTAAAAGTTTTATTACACCAGCCACTTATCTGTACTCTTTGACATGCGAAATGCAAGATACAATGGGAAGCAAAATTATATTTGGTTTTGTCAATCCACATTTCCTCCACCCTGCCCCCTTTTAGAGAAGTGGATTGTAAAACTAAGTGCATAAATTGCCTGTTTGCACGCAGAAGTGGAATTTGTAAGTGCAAATTGGGTAACTAATTTCCTGTATAGCCAGTTTGTATGCACTGATTTTTTTCTCATATAAAGGCAAGTTAGAGAGCATAAAATTGTACATGAATTATTTTATTAATAATCCACCTTTCACCCATGGATCACAACACAAACTACTTTCAAACATTTATACAAAATGTGTGAGGCTGGATGGTATTATCTTCATACTTACAGATGAGGAAACCAAGGCACAAAGTGGTCGAATGACTAGTCCAAGGTTACAAACCAAGTGAGTGGCGGAGCTAGGAATAGAACTCAAGACTGTATCAGGTTTAGATACTCTCCTGCCAGTCTTAGCTCAATTGCTATGTATAAACCAGAAAGCACCAAGTGAGGTTAGATGCCTCCATTTTTGCAAGTAAAATTCCCTAGCTCCCATGTGACTCTGAGTGTGTGTAACTGCCGCAGGTGGATTTGAACTTGGGATCTCTGAAGCTTAGTATAGGAGCCACTATTCTTTGAGCTAAAAGCCAACTGGCTTTCAGCCCATGTTATAGAGGTCTCTTGGTCTTATCTGTTGCTGTGGTCTAGGTGCCACTGCATGGGACAATGAACCGCATTAGGTGCGTGGATTACATGTGCACACTGCTTCCTCACTCTAGGCATCTGGACACCTAGCTCCTGCCTACACTCAAGAGCAATTCATAAACCAGGTGAAGACAGGCATTTAGCAACCAGAGGCTACGGCTATACTACAAGCCTCTTGCGGAAGAGCAAATGCAAATGGAGCACTTATTTCCATAGGTCACACTCTCATTTGCATTTGCTTTTCCACAAGAGGCTTGTACTATAGCCGTGACTTAAGTTGCCCCTGGGTCCTGATCTGGTAGGTATGCTCAGAGGCCACGTGTTAGCTGGAATCCCATTTAAAATCTGGATAGAAGAGAAATGGCCACTTTTAGCACACTGGCTATGAAAGGCAATGGATGGGGGAGAAGGACAAAGGGTCACCTGTGCCCCGAACACTTTGGACAGGATGGGCAGGAGGCCAGTAGCTGTCCAACTGCCCCAGGCCTTGTGCTTGATTAGTAGGAGATTGGCGCCAGTAGGGATCTCCCCCTCCCCCACTCCTGGCAGGAAATAGAATGACCCAGTACCTAGACGTGTCGCTCCATTTCCCACCACTGGTGAGTGTGTGGGGGGGCAATTCTACCCCTTCCCAAGCTCCATGCCCCAGCAACATAGTCCATGGAACTAGTGGGAAGGCGTGCCGGTGGCAGGAAGCTGAGTACTCCAGCCCCAATCCTCTTCACTTCCTTGGCTCCCACCCACATCACTCAGGAGAGGGCTTTGGGGGAAAGGATGGAGCCGCCTACCCACCTCATTAGCGGCGGAAAGCGAAGCAACACACCTGGGAGCTGGTGGAGCAGGCTGGATCTGAGTCACTCCACTTCACCCCACTGCCACCAGTGAGTACAGGGATGGGTGCTCTACTGCCGGCACCAGGCCCCCTGCTAGTCACCTGGACCACATTGCTCCGGGGAAGGGGTAGAGAGTAAGGATGTTTAAGTAGCGTGTATTTCACTAATCGAATAGTCAATGCATTTTTGTATCGACTATTCAATCAGTTGATGGGGCAGCACTGCCCCTTTGAAACACTGCTACGGCATTTCAAAGAGGCAGCACTGCACAGCTGATCCTGGGCTTAGCGCCGCATGGAGCCTGGGGTCAGCTCGGGACTCCTTTTCAAAGGGGCAGTACCACACAGCTGATCCAGTGCTCCCTGCAGCACTGCCGCTTTGAAATACCCCTCTGTTCCCCCCAGCCCCGGCTTCTGCCTCTATCTGATAGAAGCAGCAAGGGGGAGGGAAGCGACTAGTTGACTAGTCCTTAACATGCTTAGTAGAGAGGGGAAGAGGAGGGGAGCAGAACGGGGTGGGGGCAGGGCCAGCCCACAACAATTTGGCACTTGAGGCGGGGAGCTCAAATGACGCCCCCATGCCACCTTTTCTCCTGCCTGCCTGTTATGTCTCTTGTGCGCTCCTTCCTCCAGCACAGCACTCCACCATCTCTGTGCATCTAGAGCAGAGAGAATACATATGCACCAGCAGCAGACACAATTTTCTACACTCTAGGTCCTAGTGGCACCTACCCCTCCCCCCCCCCCCCCCCACAGTCTGGCACCTGAGGCGGCTGCATCAGTTCTCCTCATGGTAAGGCCAACCCTGGGTGAGGGTTTGAGGGCAGGGCAGGAAGAGGCAAGTCCTGAGGTGGAGTGGGAGTGGGACCCTGCGTGGAGCCCTCCCCTGGACTGGGGTAGTATGGGGAGGAGTCCCTTGGGGAGCAGACACATGACTGGTATCCCCCTTGTGTTCCTCTGCAGCATTCTTCACTGCTGGTTATAGCACCTGAGATTTGGGAGACGTAAGTTCACTTCCCCTTTCTCTCCCAGGATACGGCTAGACTGCAGGGTCTTTTTGGGATACTGGAGGTACTGGAGGTATCCCAAAAAAACTTCTGCTGCATCCAGGGAATGTGTTTGCTCTTCCGCTTTTTTTTTTTTTTTTTTGCAGAAGAGCAAACATGCTCTTTCAGAAGTCCCTGTATTCCTCATTCCACAAGGAAGAAGGGGGTTTTCGAAAGAGGGTTTTTTTCTGAAATTTGGCCCAGTCTAGACGGGCTAAACTTCGGAAAAGCCTCTTCCAACAAAAGTATCTGGTGTATCTTTTTCCAATAGATCCTAGCAGTCTAGAAGTACCCCCACAGAAGAAGAAAGGATTTGTACAGATGTCTGTGTCTCCTACACCTAGGGTATGTCTAAACTATGGGGGAGGGGGATTCAAAAGAAGATATGCAAATTCTGCTATATTTGCATATCTTCTTCCAATAGCTTTTTTGAAAGCGGGTCTTTCGAAAGTGAAAGTAGTCTGGACATGGGTTTTTTTTTTCAGAAAAAAACCCTTGTTTGGAAAAAAAAAAACATTCTTCCTAAAAAAAGGAGATTTATGCGGTTTTTCAAAAAAGGTTTTTTTTTCCTGGAGAAAAAAAAAGTGTCCAGACTACTTTCACTTTTGAAAGACCTGCTTTTGAAAAAGCAATTGGAAGAAGATATGCAAATTCCAACAGTATTTGCATATCCTTTCAAAAAAAAACCCACGTAGTTTAGACGTACCCATGGTGCTCTGATGACTGAACTATGGGACGAGCTGAAATGGGATTGTCTCTTCCTGCTGAAATAATAAGTGATTGGAGTAGAGGACCCACCCACAGAATTACAGCCATTTCCTCTTGCGCTCTTGTTCTTTCTACCCCAATGACTCTTCCGTTTTGGATAAATAGTTAGCCACTGGACCTGAAAGAGAGAGAGAATGGCCCTGTACAGTATTCTAATTTACAGTGTAATTGGGGGGAAACCACCAACCAATAGAAAACAACTGAAAATAACAAAAACTCAGCTTTATTTCCTTTTCTGAGCCTCCTCCAAGTTAGCAGTTGTTGAGATCTCAGGTTAGAAACCCGTGATAAAGTTGAGATTCAGCCATAGGCTTGGATTTTTAGCCCCACCCTGTGGAGTTTGCAACAGAGAGTTCAGATCCATGGTTTGGACTGAGGTCTTCATCTATTAATAGCTAGACATTTAGGAAAAAACACTTTTTCAGCTATTAGCTTAACAAGGGGTATTTACTGTACTAAGCTGAACTTTCTGATTGACATAGAACAGTTACATAAGCTTATAAAAACAATCTAGTGCACTAACAAAATTCAAGTACTAATTGTTGGATTAGAAGATGTTTTGGCATTAAGTCTGATTCCTAATAGAGGAGGTTGCCAGAACTGACGTACGGCCTAGAAACTCAACGCCGTACTAAAGAATAAATAGAGTGAAACCATCCTGCCTTTTGTTTCTATTTGCAAGTGTTTTACCGTAAGCATAACACAGAATAAGAGAAAAATGCAAGATTGACCAGGATTTTAAAATATGTGTAATGAATTTATTCTGGTTTCCTTAATTATAATAATAAGTATAAAATTTTATCACAACTTTCAAAAGTGACTGCAGTAGTTGATTTTGGGGACACAACTTAAAACACATTAAAGGGGCCTGATTTACCATGGGGGGATACTTGACACGTTCTGAAAAGCAGGGTCGATTTCAGGAATCTCAAATAAGGATGTAAAATCCCATTTAAGTGGTTAACCAGTTAAACATGATGTTTAACTCATTAACTGATTAAAGGGGGATGTTTGGAGTGGCCACTCCAGCCCTACTGGCCTGAAGTGGCCCTCCCTACCGTCACCGCTGGGCTGGAGTGCTCCCCCCCACTGTAGGCAGCAGTTGCTCCAGCCTGGCCAAATCAGCCCCTGCCTGCAGCCCCATGGTCCCACCACAGACAAGGGCTGATCCATATGGCTGGAGCAGTCCCTGCCTGCAACATGGCCAGGCCCGCCTTAAACATGTAATGCTACGGAGTCTTAATACTGGTTAATTGGTTAACCTTTGACATCCCAAATCTAGAGATGTGAAGGACTAGTCGACAGAATAGTTGACAAGTCGCTTCCCCCACCCCGTCCCTCTCCCCGATGCCTCTATCAGGCTCCTTGTGGTATTTCAAAGTGACAGCGCCGTGTGGAGCCCGGGATCAGCTGGGGACTCCCTCGCTGACCCCAGGCTCTGTGAAGCGCTGCCACATTGAAACACCCTCACGGTGTTTCAAAGTAGCAGCACCGCATAGAGCCTGAGATCAGCGGGGGAGTCCCCAGCTGACGTGGGCTCCACATGGTGCTTTTGCCTTTGAATTAGCAACATCCCTAGGGCTCTTACTACACTTTAAAGGCAGAGGCACGCTATCAACTAATTGAATAGCTGAGGCAAAATGCAGCGACTATTCGATTAGTCAATTACCCAATATTTAACATTCTTACCCAAATCTTAAGCTGGGCATCCAGAAACTGAAACACACCAAATCAATAGCTGTCTGAAAATCTTGCCCTAAGCTTCACTTTTGTTCTCTAGATGCATGTATTAGCCTATAAGCGTCCATATGCTATAATGCAGTCACCTTTTCCTCTATCCTTTTCTCCCACCCTTTTTTAAAATATATTTTTGTTTTGCAGTGCAGTCATGGACCAGAACCACATTGTGCTAGCAAATGTGGTACAAACAGAGGGCAAAAGTCCAGTTCCTGCCAAATTTGTTGCTTACTTCAGTTTGCTTTTGTCTTTACCTATGGCCCAATCCTGCAAAAACTTTCTCCCTAGTATAGCACTTAATACTGTGATGAGTCCTGTTGGTTTCAGTTGGGCTGCTCACTGTAGTAAGCACTGTGGTTGTGTTTCCCAGATTGGGCCCTCATTTTGCAAGCTCTTCTTGGCAGAGTATCTATATGTATCTGAGTCCCACAAATCAATGGTGCTATGTAAGCAGCAAAATAATCTTCCTTGTGAGTTATCTTTTGCATTAACTCATTATTTTCTTCTGTGATGTCCAGAGGTGCCTCTATATGTATCTGAAATAAACAAACAAACCCCAAATTTTCAAAACTGATTGCTTAAAGGTAGACTCTTAGGACCATATTTCGGCACCTAAATATGTGGCCTGATTTTTCAAAATCGCTGAAAGCATGCTGCAGTTTCCAACCTTGGAATCTACTGGATGCTCTGCACTTTTGAAATCCCTCCTTATTCAGCTGCCTGATTTCAAATTCTTGGTTTTTTAAATCTTTGAATTAAGTATGTGAGCAAGGTCTGAATTCTCCCTTCACAGATAGTTGGAAGGGGGAGAGTTCAGGAGCAAACTGTATTTACATCGTATCTGCCAAAATATCCAGCAGATAGAGCTGCGTTGCTCCAAGCGATCAACTTGGGCTGGTGTTGGGTTGCAAATGACTTCAGTATTGAAAGCAGAGGTAGTGAAATGAGGTTATCAATAGTGTACTGAATTAAGAAAGGGGAGTACAACTGTGCTTAACGTGTTCCAAATGAGGTCACCCTCAGCTGAAAGGAGCTCTTTAAGAGGGGTGGAGACACATGTCTCAGCCAGGCAGTGTGGACTCTCCTTAAGGGTCCCTGGTCTGATAGTCTCCACTATTCAAAGATAGAGCTTAAATAGGCTTTTTTAGAAGCCTTTATTGTTTTAAGTGCATAAGAAAGCTGAAATCCCTCGTGGTGGGACAGCAGTTTCTACCCAGCCTGCTAAAAGCTGAAAATCATGAAGAGCTGACCATCACTAAAAGACTGTATCATGGCAGAAAGGTCACCGCAGGAAGACCGGTGGCAGCAGATAGTAACTGAGAGTTGGCTGACACAAGAGGCAAGTGGCTGGCTGGCAGGAGTGGCAAACAAGTGGCTGGTGGGAGCAGAACAAGCAGCTGGTGGGGCGGCCAACAGAGAGGAACCACAGCTGGCGGGGTAGCCAGCCAGAGCAAGTGCTCAGATAGTGGAACAAGCAAAGTGCTTTCTTCCTTGGGTGAGAGGTGAACTCATGCAGAAGTAGCTCTGAACTCTGGGTCCTCACTGACCAAGGACAATTGCTGTGAGTGAGGTATAGTGAGGGAGCAGAGAAGGGCACAGAAAAGGAACTTTTGGTTACAGCACTCAAGAACATGCGGCAGAAGACACTGCCCCAATCAGTTTTCTGATTATAAATCCTGCGTGTGGCATTTCCCCTAGTTAATGTTGGGTATGTTCCCTTCTTTCATTAAAATTTTCTTTTCTACACTCAAATGCTGTGCTTGCGAGTGGGGAAATACTGCTTCTCAGAGGCACCCATTGTAATTTTCCAAGGTTTCCTTGGTGGGCACTAGAGCCAGTTCTCTGTTGTATTGTTGAAAAGGAACCCCTAGATATTGAACCTGGTCCTGATTGCTGCAAGCTCCATCTGGCAGAAAGGTTACAAAAAAAAACAAATAAAAAAAACCACAACACGAGCACCTAATGATAAATCTCATGGCAATATTTTTGCATGATCACTTTGTCTGAGACCCAGAAGGTCTGTAAGCAGATGTGCTAGCTTAGCCATTCTTACCCAAAAAATGCAGTGAAAAACAGATCTCATAGAGTGCACCTGTTAACAAAAACCACTATGTATTAAGAGTATAATAAGCTCATTATTAGCTTGTTCACTGAGATACTAAGTACACAGTGATACATTCATAATTTTTCATAATAAAAGAACCATTCAACTTAAAATACAAAGATAAATATTCTGGATGGTCATGAGCATGGTATAATCAGGCAGCTAGATGGACTGACAGTCATAGTGGAGCTCTGGATTATTACTAGACAGGAGCTAAATGTTCAGAGCCAAACCATGACTGTGGTTTCATGTTCAAGGCTGAATCCACTCTAGTGTTCAGGTTCAGATCTGATCATGCCAAAAATCTTATGAGTTATTTTTCCAGGGTACTGCGATGGATAAGCCATCAGACTCTGAGGTAGAAGACCTAGTTCCTCTCTTGGTTTTTCCCTTTGGGTATGTCTACACTACCACCCTAGTTCGAACTAGGGTGGTTAATGTAGTCATTCGAAGTTGCAAATGAAGCCCGGGATTTAAATATCCCGGGCTTCATTTGCATCTTGCCGGGCGCCGCCATTTTTAAATCTCCGTTAGTGCAGACTCCGTGCCCGCGGCTACACGCGGCACGGAGTAGGTAGTTCGAATTAGGCCTTCTAATTTTTTTCTGGAACGAGGTGTACCAGTAGTTCGAATTAGAAAGCCTAATTCGAACTACCTACTCTGTGCTGCGTGTAGCCGCAGGCATGGAGTCCGCACTAACAGGGATTTAAAAATGGTGGCGCCCAGCAAGATGAAAATGAAGCCCTGGATATTTAAATCCCGGGCTTCATTTGCAACTTCGAATGACTACATTAACCACCCTAGTTTGAACTAGGGTGGTAGTGTAGACATACCCTTTGACTCTATCTGTGGCCTTTGGCAAGTCACTTCCCCTTGTGATACTTGCCTTCTATGTAAAGTGCTTTGAGGTCTATGGTTGAAAATCACTATTTAAGAATTTGGGTGTTATTATTTCATTATATCTTTGCCTTGGTTTCCCCTTGTGTGAAATGGAAATATTGAAGCTTGGTACCTCTCATCATCTTGTGTCTTGATTATTTGTTTCTCTGGCTTTTGACAGATGCAGCCTTGCCTAGCTCATATCCATTCAGAGTTCTGCTGTGTAGGTCATTTTCCTCACCCATCTCCCCCACCATATAATCCCCTTTTTCTTTTGGTTTGGACAAACATATACTGCTTGTCTTCACTTCCAAGGCCCTTCAAGCCTCTGCTCACCCTACCCATCATATCTCAGTTGCTGTCAAGATGTTGATTACCACCTCCAGTCGGCTCATGCTGCCAACCTCCGTTGCCCAATCTTCAAATTTTCACATATGCACTTCCATGCTTTCTCTCATGCTGTTCACTATGCTCAGAAGAAGCCCCTTCTAAGTATCCTCAAACTACTACTTACCCTTCTTCAACTTCTGCTTATCCTGCCTTTCAGCTCTTCTTTTCTGTGATACCTACACACAGTTTTGATCTGTTAACTGCTGGTGTGCTGACACTATCACCTACCATGCTGACCACTATTGTCTAATTTGTTTCCTTGTACTTTCCCATCAGCCTGTCCATATCTATCTGTCGTCTTTGATCTTCTATTTAAAGTGGAAGTTATCTGGGGCTGTTACCACCTTTTTGTTCTGTGCTTGCACAAAGCCTAGCACAGTGGGGGTCCTGGTCCATGACTCCTAATTTGTAAGAGCTTTGAGATCAGTGGATGGAAAGAGAAATATAGACGATTATTTTATTTGTTATTTTGTTCATTTAGATCACATGACCTTATGGAAGTTCAACCATTAGATGTTCTTAATTTCAGTTGAGATAAGGCCTCTACTGTGTGGGGGTATGCAGAGTGATTCTGCTCCACGGGCTGTGGTGTGGAAACTCCTCCTTTCCTCCAAGTCCACATTTTCTGTGGGTCAGTCTTCTAGATGCTGACTCTCTGTCTCCCATCCCTGACTCTGCTTCATTGCATAGGCAGAGGGACTATGGTTCCTGAGTACTTAAAATGTATTCCCTGGATGATTAGTCAGTCAGGAAGGAAGGCATCCCCCATGATAAGACATTGGGGATATTGGGGCTTTCCTGATGCTCAGACTGAGGGTTGGGGTCCTTCAACTTGAACCTAATTGCGCAATGCTTAGCACCCGGTGATACTCCTCCACCTCCTATTCATGTCATTTGAGCGACAGGTCATGGCTTCAATGACAATCGACTAGTTTTTTTAACAAATGGAGCTTGAGAACAAGACAATTCAAGCGAGGCTTTGGAAAGCAATTCACAAAGACATAGGCTTTAGTGTTGACTGCTTCTTGTAATGTAAAATATTAGTTGCTGCTCTTTTGTTTGTTTGCCTTTCTGTAGACCCTTGATCCTGCTGCTTCACAACAAGTAATAACCTTACTTCTGCATTGGCCCTGTCTTCTATCTTGAGTTCTCCATGCCCTAGGCAGCTCTGCAACTCCCTGATATGGTGCCATTTCTTTTTATTTTTAGCTTTGCACAGTGGCCAACCTTTCCCCTAGATACATTAGCTTCCAGCGCAGACAATATATTCATCCCCAGAGAGCCTCAATGTACATTATTTCTCTCAGTAGCATCTTCCCATTGTGAATTTCACTGCTGGCTGCACTTGGTGGAAAAGGGAGCATAAGCAATTATTATAGATGTGCCCAAACTAGGGTCCCAGCTTTTCCAAAGCTCAGGGTTGTTTGGATCCGGGTTTTAGAGCAGGCTCAGAACTACAGGTTCCCAGAAATCTGGTTAAATATGGTCATTTTACCTCTGTAATTTGTCAATCTCTTTTGAAAAGGTTTCAAATATCTCAATCCTGTTTTTAACGTTATCTTTACTGAGTTTTTCTAGCTTCGTGTTTACAGAGAGAAACCATATTTTAATAATTCACTTACATACTTTTCACTCCATTAACATTTTATTATTCTGGCATTGTGCATATGGCCAACTGATAAATTGCTCATAAGGGGTTTAATTCTGCTTCCCACATGCACCTGTCTCCAGGTGTGGAAGTCTCTAAGTGGAGCTGCAATTTAGTCTTCTGGACTAAAGGACGTGTTTTTTGTTTTTGTTTTTAAAGATTAGATTAAACAAAACATGCATAGGTTTTGAGAGGAGTGTGCTGTTTTTTAAGAAAAGGCAATGCATGTAATAAACACACTAAGCTAGCAATAAGGTCAGGCTGTAACTCACAAAATAAAAGGTATAGTTCAGATCTACTTGACTCTGTGAAGCAATACAAAATGTAACATTAAGGGCCTGATTGTATGAAGTCTGTGGCTTTAATTCTGATGTCACTCACATCATTTTCACAACATTGTATGATTGCTGATTTCAGTGCTGATTTATACTGCCGCTAACATGCTTGCCAAGTCTGAATGTACATTTCACATGACTGCACATGCATCTGTGTACAGATAGCCACTTAAGAGTTGCATAGTCATGGTAATTGGGCACGCAGGTTTGATGCCTTAATTCACACCTCTGTTTTTTAACAGCTCTTTGTACCTCCACCCAAATATGAAATCACGCTTTGAACTTTTACAATGATTTCCCCTTTCTTTTTAAAATATAAATTAGGCATTTAGAATAATATGTACATTATTATTATTTATTTTATTATTTTAGTCATCTGCTAAGAATATGACTGGTACTTTCCAAATCCTTAGGAAGGCAAACTCATAAGAACAGACATATTGGGTCAGACCAAAGGTCTAGCTAGCCCAGTATCCTTTCTTCCGACGGTGGCCAATGCCAGATGCTCCAGAGCGTGTGAACAGAGCAGGTAATCCTCAAGTGATTCCTCTCCTTTCATCCATTTCCAGCCTGTAACAAACAGAGGCTAAGGACACCATTCCTACCCATCCTGACTAATAGCCATTGATGTACCTTATTTCCATGAATGTATCTAGTCTTTTTTGAACCCTGTTAACGTCCTGGTCTTCACAACCTCCTCTGGCAAGGAGTTTCACAGCTTGATTGTGTGCTACATGAAGAAAAATGTCTTGTTTTTTTAAACCTGCTACCTATTTATTTCATTTGGTGATCACTGCTTCTTATGTTATGGGAACAAGTAAATAACTTTTCCTTATTCACTTTTTCCACACCAGTCATCGTTTTATAGACCTCTATCATATTCCCTCTTCCTTTCCTCTTTTTTAAGCTGAAACATCCCAGTCTTTTTAATCTCTCTTCATTTGGGACCCGTTCCAAACCCCTAATCAATTTTGTTGCCCTTTCCTGAACCTTTTCCAATGTTAATCTATCTTTTTTGAGATGAGGTGACCACATCTGTACACAGTATTCAAGATGTGGGCATACCATGGATTTATATAGAGGCAATAATATATTCTCTGTCTAATTCTCTATCCTTTTTTTAATGATTCCTAACATTCTGTTTGCTTTTTTGACTGCCACTGCACACTGAATGGATGTTTTCAGAGAACTATCCACAATGACTCCAAGATTTCTCTCTTGAATAGTTAGTAAATTAGTCCCCATCAGTTTGTATGTATAGTTGGGATTGTTTTTCACCATGTGCATAACTTTATATTCATCAATATTAAATTGATAAACTCCATAGCCCACTGCTTTTCAACCTGTTGTCTGTGGACTGCTGGGAGTTGGCAGACTGTCTCAGATTTCCAAAGGAGTCTGCATCTCCATTTGAAGTATTTTAGGGATCTGCAAATGAAAGAAAGTTGAAAGCCCCTGTCCTCTCCCAAAGAGATGCAGTGTAAAAATACACGTGCAATGGAGAACTTCACATTTCTTGCAATCATCTTTTAACTGGAGGTGGTGGAGAAAGCAAGGCTAGTGAGGTTCAAAGAGGAGAGTGATGTGATCAAAACAAAAAGCAAGGAAGATGTCTGTGTCTTATGTACCCTGGAGAGGGTGATGCTGGTATCAGGGAGGCCAGAGATCAAGAGGTTACAGTAATGAAGATGGGAGATGACATTCTAGATGAGAATTTTACCTGGGTGGAAGATAAAAAGGTCAGATCTCAGAAATAGGGGTTCAGATCCTCAGCTAGTGTAAATTGCCATTGTTCCACTGAACTTGGTGGTGTTACAATGATTTATAACAGGCTAGGATCTGACTCTCTCTGCGCCAAAAAGCAGTGAGATTTGGACAAGCCTGGGACGGGAAGGATGAGTGAAAGGGAAGAGATGAAGATGACCCCCAGATTACAGGTCTGAGTGACAGGGAAGAAAATGGTTATTCAACAGCAGTGTGAATGGGGGACTGGAGTGAGTTTGGGAGGAATGATCAGGAATCTGGTTTGTTATGCTGAGTTAATCTGATTAGACGTCCAGGAGATGTCAGTGAGTACATGGGAGAGGATGGAGCAGGACAGGCGAGGGAGGTTTGTCATCACGGCAGAGATGATAGCTGAAGTTGTGTGAGTGGATAAGATAAAAAGAAGAGAAAAGAAAAAGAGGTCAAGGACTGAGTGACAGAGGAGGACACAAAGAAAGTCTCTGAAGAAGACCAGAGAGGTGGAAGGTGAACTAGGAGAGTCAAAAGAGGACAAATATCAAGTGCTTCTACAAACTGATCTAATGTTTAAAGTTTGTAAGATAGATAGACTGACATCAATTTATTGAGGCATAGGCCATGAATAATCACTTATACAGTTAGTAAACTTTGAAAAGCTAAGCCATCAATAAACCCCAGCTTAACAATTATTCAAAAATTTTATATCTTCTGTTATTGCAAAATAGTCTAATGTTGCAGTGCAGCAGACTTTAATGTCCTGGGAATGGTTACAGCAGCATCACTAATTTATGGTGCATGATGCTTCTGTGACAGTTCTTATGCAGAGCTCGGCTTGTTATATTTCCATGAAAGGGAAGCTGTGGTTGCAGAGTGTTGTTACAGTCTGGATACAGTGACAGACCCCAGTACTGCTAATATTGCTGAGGTTTGATAGAGCAAATTGTTGTTGTTGTTGTTGTTGCTTTTTTTTAAACTGGAAAACTGTTTTTACTATGTCTCTGTCCTTTTCCATCTTGAATTTTCTTTCAGAATCTGAACAATTTAGATGTGATGTGTTACCATGGAAATGATTGTTGGGTCTCGTGCAAGCTTTATGACTTAAATGCATTAGGCCCAATTCAGCCCTGGGGTAACTTTGTTGAATGAGTTTTGTGGTGGCCTTGCAGGGTTTGATTCTGACTTGAGTTCTCTGCATTTCATTGACTTCAGGGGAGTTAGCCTTGATTTGCACTAGTGAAATTTAGATCTGAATTGCACCCATTGTACTTATGCTGCAAAGAGGCACTGTTATGTGTTGGTTTTCACTCTGCCAGATGCTTGATGTGTGATACTGAAGGCAATGGGGGAGGGCATCTGCTTGTCTGCCTCTCTAGCTGTCAGCTGTGTGACTGGAAATGCTCATCATTGGGTCAGAGGAATTTAAAGTCAGATTATTGCCAAGGAACTTCAAACAGGTGTGGGGCAGTCAGAAGATTTTTTAAGTGTAACATTATAGGAGACTCTAGTCCAGGATGGTGTAGGTCATTTTCTGCCAGATAAATGTTCACATTGTTACTATAATTACGAAATTAGCATTAGGTGGAACCCTAGTTTGTAGTCTAACCAGGGAGTCCAATAACTGAATAAGTGTAGAGATTGAGCTACCCTCTGAACCATTTCAGAATTGGAAAGCAGTGACTCTGAAAGGGTATGTCTACACTACAACGTTAATTCGAACTAACTTAGTTCGAATTAGTTAATTCGAACTAAGCTAATTCGAACTAACGGATCCAGACTAAAAAACTAGTTCGAATTAGCATTTTGCTAATTCGAACTAGCATGTCCACATTAAGTAGACCCTGAACCGGGCTTAAGGATGGCCGGAAGCAGTGCCAGCAGGGCATCAGAGGAGGACTTAGAGCGTGGAGATGCTGTCTCAGGCTAGCCGAGGGCTGTGCTTAAAGGGTCCCGACCCCCACCCCGGACAGACAGTTCTCAGGGGTGCCCCGCTTACAAAGCAGTCCTGGCTTGGAGTGCCCGGAGTACCCACACTGGGCACATCACAGCACTCGGCCATCAGCCCGGCTGCACTTGCCGCAGGCTGCCATCTGGGGAGAGGGGGCAATTGGGGGGCTGCAGGAGAGCTTCCATCCC
The DNA here is from genome assembly GCF_052426305.1 of Pelodiscus sinensis. Taxonomy (NCBI): domain Eukaryota; kingdom Metazoa; phylum Chordata; order Testudines; family Trionychidae; genus Pelodiscus; species Pelodiscus sinensis. The sequence continues at coordinate 33,101,130 of NC_143056.1, forward strand.
CAGAAGCCTGCAGAGCCAGCCCAGTCCTCCCCATCGGGGCGCGTACCCCATTCCTCCCTCACCTCCTTCCACTTACCCTTCCCTAGCCCCTCTTCTTGATGTACAAAATAAAGGACAATTGTGTTCAAAAATAGAATCTCTCTTTATTGAACAAAATGGGGGGAGACTGGGAAAAGGAGGTGGGAGAGGGGAAGAGAGAGGCTGGGAGAGGGGAGGGCAACTAAAATGATCAGGGGTTGGGAACAGATCCCATATGAAGAGAGGCTAAAGAGACTGGGACTTTTCAGCTTAGAAAAGAGGAGATGGAGAGGGGACAGGATAGAGGTCTCTAAAAGCAGGAGTTGGGTGGAGAGGGTGCATACAGAAAAGTTCTTCATTAGTTCCCATAATAGAAGGACTAGAGGACACCAAAGGAAAGGAATGGGTAGCAGGCTTCAAACTAGTAACAGAAAGTTGTTCTTCACAAAGCAAAGAGTCAACCTGTGGAACTCCTTGCTGCAGGAGGCTGTGAAGGCTAGAACTAGAACAGAGTTTAAAGGGAAGTGAGATAAAGTGATGGAGGTTGGGTCCATGGAGTGCTATTAGCCAGGGGGTAGGAATGGTGTCCCTGCCCAAGGTTTGTGGAAGGCTGGAGAGGGATGGCACAAGACAAATGGCTTGGTCATTGTCTTCAGTCCATCCCCTCCAGGGTCCCTAGGGTTGGCCACTGTCGGCAGACAGGCTACTGGGCTAGATGGACCTTTGGTCTGACCCAGGACGGCCATTGTAAGCTCAGGGCTCAGAGTTGGGGGTCTCAGTGGACCCGCTTGATTCTCTTGCACACCTGCTCCTGGGTGGCCAGGCTGGTAGCTCTCCTGCCCTAGCCGGCCACTTTCCTGTGCCTAGTGAGGAGATCGTGGACGAGGTCCACGATGTCCGCACTAGCCCAGGCGGGTGCCCGCCTCTTGCGGTCCCAGTCAAGCTCCCGGGGGGCTGCCAGCCTGGTCCCGGGAAGAGGGGGAGGGCTTGGGGGCATCGGGTGGGTGGCTCGATCCATGCCAGGTGCAGGGTCTGCTGGCTGGGTGCTGGCAGGCTTGCACCTGGCACGGGCACCATAGCCAGCCCGTGCCTCTTTAAGGGGTCCGGGGCCGGGAGGGGGGCAATAGAGTTTCCCTGGTATTGGCCAGAGTGGCCACCAGGGAAAGCTGGGGAGGGCTAGCCTCCCACTAGTTCGAATTAAGGGGCTACACACCCCTTAATTCGAACTAGCTAGTTTGAACTAGGCTTAATCCTCGTAAAATGAGGTCTTCCTAGTTCGAACTAAGCGCTCCTCTAGTTCAAATTAAGTTCGAACTAGCGGAGCGCTAGTGTAGCGCCTATGAAAGTTAATTCGAACTAAGGTCCATTAGTTCGAATTAACTTTGTAGTGTAGACATACCCAAAAGGAGTTAGGGGTCATCATGGGCAAGTAACTCAACATGAGCTCCCAGTGCGATGCTGTGGCAAAAAGGACTAACACAATCCTTGGTTGTATAAACAGGGGAGAGTGAGCAGGGGGAGAGAGTTGAATTTTCCTCCTCACACGGCACTGGGGAGACCTGTACTAAAATACTCCCTCCAGTTCTGGTGTCCGCATTTTAAAAAGGGTGTTGAAAAATTGGAGAGGATTCAGATTCAGAAACCATCCACAAAAATTATTTGAGAGCTGGAGAAAATGCCTGATACTAAGAGACTTAAAGAGCTCAATCTCTTTAACTTATCAAAAAGAAGATTGAGAGGTGACCTGATGACAGTGGTTAAGTACCTTCATGGGGATAAAAGGGCTCTTTACTTAAGAGGCATACTAAGAGCTAATCTGTGGAAGCTGAATCCAGGCAAGTTCCAATGTGAAATTAGGCACGCAAATGACCAAATTATGTGATAGATTGTCCATTTCTTGATGTCTTCAGATCAATAGCTGAACCTTTCTGGAAGGTAGGGTTTAGCCAAACACAAGTTATTGGATTCACTATAGGGGGGGAACTGAGTGTCACTGTTTGATTGTAATACACGAGTCAGTTAGATGATCTAATGATCCTTTCTGGCCATAAACTCTAAAAACAAGGTTAAGGTCTATGGCTGGGAGGATTATAACACCAGTGTTGCAGCATTGGGCTACTGCATGAGTATCTGACAGTGAAAATGCCTGAACAATGGTGTGACAGATTGCACTGCTCCAGGATAAAGGAAATGAAATAAAAATAAACAGCATAAAAAGGGGAAAGCAAATTGTATTTTGTAGAGCCAAATTTACTTGCAATGCCTCTGTTCTTTTGTGAGTTTTTCCCCATCCATATATTATTATTTGCTTTCAACGGGCAATAGCAAGACACTCACCCACTCACTAGCAGAGGCACATTTCAAAGGTTCTGGATGTTCTAGCTTCTAATGGAGCTGTTAAATATACTGCTGAAGAGAAAGTAAACTGATTGTTACTAAGGATGTGGTAGCATAAAAATGTAAACGGTTAATCAATGAGTCTGAGCTCATCGGTTAACCTTCATGGTTATATGCAGCCTCCTCTCCCCACCAGCGGTGGTGCTGCCTTCGTATTTGAGGCAGCAGTATGGGGGCCAAGTGGGAACCAGTATGTATGGGGAACCAGCTTTTAAGGTGGCTCCCTGCGAGCACTGGCTCCAGCAAAACCACCTGCTCTCCCATGCTTATGCCTCTGTATCAGAGGCAACAGTATTGGGGGTAGGTAGGAGCTGGTGCAGTGGGGAACCAGCTTTTAAGAGGTAGAAACACAGGGAGGGGACAGCCCTGCAGAAGCTGGTACGTATGGGTAGCTGGCTTAAAAGCCTGCTCCCTGCATGCATCGGCTCCCAGGGAGCTGCCTCCCACACCAGCAGTAACCTCTGACATTTTTAGCAGTTACACGTTTACCTGAATATTCGTATTTTAGCATTCCTAATTGTAATGCACAGGCACTACCCTCTTCTGGAAAATGACCAACAACAAACTCTTCTTTAATATGCTCTGTTAGCATGAAACAAAATTGAGATGGTTGTGATCACAAGGCAGGTTGTTAGAGTGGACTATTCTCTCTATGTAAAGCAGTACAGAATATTAGTACACAATGTGTGCGCTTATTGAATTCTTTTACCTTCTTGAATGAATCTAAGATTGGAAAAGGCTTGATGGTCATCATGCAGAATAAAGTCCACTGTCTACCACAGAACAAATTACAAGACAAACAACAGCTGTCCCACCTTCCCATATCCTCCCAGCCATAGACCTCAACCTTGTATTTAGAGTTTACGGCCAGAAAGGATCATTAGATCATCTAACTGACTTGTGTATCACAGTCAAAGAGTGACACTCAGTTCCTACCCCATAGTGAATCCAAAAACCCCTTGTGCAAAAACAGATCAGAAGAGATTATGCAAATGAAGCATGAGAAAATGCTAATCGGCGCTTCATTTGCATTGCGTCTTCCGGCAAAACCTGTAGTGTAGACATAGCCTTAGAGTACATGAACACAGATAGTGGGAATTCTGAAAATTTACATAGATTACTGTTATATTTGAACAACCATTTCTAGTTTCTACATGTTCAACATGCCTTTCTCACGGTGACATAGCACTGTTGGCACAGCAGAGAAGGAAACTAGAAAATAATTGAAAAACCACTTTCATTCTGAAAAATGCCAAACTCTGCTCTTCTTTGCTGTACAAATAACGGCAGCATGATTCGGTCCATGATCTGCAAGTAAGGCATAGGAGTGCGCACAGGGTTTGCCGGGTGTGCACAGGCACACCCTAATGTTTCAAAGTGCTGCCTGTGGCGCGAGCCCCCGCACTAGAAGGAGCGCCACTTTGGCGCTCTGTGGAACAGGCGTGACGCTGGGTTTGCCACGCATGTGTGGCAAAAACCGGCAGGTCTTAGGACCCCACGGAAAGAGGCGGCAGGGATGCATCAATGTCATCCTGCTGCCCCATCAAGCGCAGTGAGTTTAAACCCCGGGTGGGGGCAGGGTGGAGGAAAGAGTAGGAGAGGTGGGGGTGCCCTGGGCAGGGGATTGGGTGCAGCGCTGCTGGCACAGGAGGAGGAAGGGGGGGTTGGGAGCAGCGTGGCTGGCCCATGGGGGGCATGGGCTTCCCTGCTCGGTGGGAGCATGCAACGGGGCTTCCTTCCTCTGGGGGGGGTCGGACCCGGAGGGAGCATTTACTGGTAAGTCCCCAGAGGCGCGCGCTGGGACTTCCTTACTCCGCGGGGGAGGGGGGGGGATCAGCCCTGAGAGGTTGCGTGCGCGGCTTCCCTGCTCGGCGGGAGTGGGGAGGGAGTGCGCAACGGGGCTTCCTTCCTCCGCGGGGGGTCAGCCCTGGAGGCAGCGAGTGGTGGAGGTTTCCCTCTGAGACTGGTATAGGGGACTCCCTGCCCCCACTGGCACCCTGCCCCAGAACCTTGTCCCCCACCCTCCTGCCCCCATTTCCTCTCCCCTGCCTCTAGCCACAGAACTGTCCCCCTGTCTCCCCGCTGCATAAACCTGTCCCCCTGGCATCCTGCCTCCCACTACAGAAACTTGTCCCCACTGGCACCCTGCCCCCTACTGCAGAAACTTGCCCCCCCCCCGGCACCCTGTTCCCTCTCCCCTGCCCCCACTGGTACTCTTCCCTAGTACCATGTCCCCTGCTCCCAACGGACTTTTCTGTGGTTCAGTGACCCCTGACTCAAGACAGTTCCCTGCCCTTCTTGTAAATAAAGACAATGCAGAAACTTTTTGTGTTTGACATAGTATTTTATTCAAAAATGAACCCTGGCCAACAAATCCCCAATAGGGGCCAAGCCCCCATCTGGTCACAGCCACTCCTGCATTCCTCCTTGCCCCACACACTATATCTGTACACTGGAACCCCCTGCCCTGAGCCCCTCACATACCCCAACCCAAATTCCTGCACCTTCACAGCCACAAACCAGTGGCTTGCTTAGTACCCCAACACTGCCCGGCCTGGAGCCCCCTCCCCGAGCCAGTGTCTCCTTCTCCACCTCCTCCTGCATCCAAATTTCCTCCCAAAGCTTGCACCTCTTACCCCTTCCCACACCCAAATCCCTCATTCCCATCCCAGAGCCTACACATCCTGGGTATGTCTACACTACCCCGCTAGTTCGAACTAGCGGGGGTAATGTAGTCATCCGCAATTGCAAATGAAGCCTGGGATTTGAAATTCAAATCCTGGGCTTCATTTGCAATTGCGGATGACTACATTACCCCCGCTAGTTCGAACTAGCGGGGTAGTGTAGACATACCCCCGTCCTCAACCCAGCAAGGGTATGGCTAGACTGCAGAGTTTTTCAGGATTCCAGAGATATCCCAGAAAAACTCTTCTGCATCCAGGGATGCGTTTGTTCTTCCACTAAAAAAAGCAGAAGAGCAAACATGATCTTTCGGTCACCCCTATATTCCTCTTTTCACGAGGAATAAGGGGGCATCCAAAAGAAGGGTTTTTTCTGACATTTGATCCAGTCTAGACAGGCCAAATGTTGGAAAAACCTCTTCCTACAGAAGAATAGGGGGGGAAAAGCAGCAGTATAAGGATTGGGGATAGCAAGTGATGGAGAGGAGCAGAATAGAGAGGTTGGGGCTTCAAGGAAGGGGCGGGGTGGTAGATCTTGGCTTGGTCTGTCATTTAAAAAGTGATCTTGGGTGTAAAAAGGTTGGAGACCATTGGAGTAGGGAGAGCACCAGAAGGGTGAAAGTCAGGGCGACCCTAGAACTCTGTTACAGACCAGTTGGCGGCTGCTGGAGGAGGGGGGAAAAACGGGGAAAGGGTTGGCGAGGAAGGGGCTTGTGCTGAGGGGAGGGGGGCAGGTCAGGAGAAGAAAGGGGAAGGCACCGAGGGACAGGGTGGAGGAGAGAGACAAATGCCAGGGGGCCAAGTGGAGACAATGAGGAAAAGAGGAGGAGGGGAGGTATCAGTGACAGGGGGGGACAGGGTGATGCTGAGAGAGGAGAGAAGGGCTTTGGAGACTATAGGGGAGAAGCGGAGGTGCCAGGAGAAGGCTTTAAAGAAGGGGTGGGCATGAGGGGAATGGGGGCAGAAGGTGGAGAGGGGGTGGGCATCAGGGGAAAAAGAGGGAAAAGGGAGGCACCAGGAGGGTGCAGGGGTAAGGGAAGGTGCAGGTGCCAGGGAATTCTGGGGGTGAAGCAGAAGGGCAGACACCTGCAGGGGAGGGACGAGCACCAGAGGAGAGAGGCAGGGCAGGTGTGTAGAGGGAGGTGTTGGGAGACGGGATGAGGAGGGGTAGCACACATGATCAGAGTAGGGTTCCCGGAGGAGTGGGCATGGGGGGAAGGGGAGAGAAGGGCTGGTGGAGGGGGGGCAGGTCTCAGGAATGCTGAGGGTAATGAGAAGGCCAGGAGTCAGGACAGCAGAGGTGGGTGAGGGGTTGGGGGGGGCAGCAGGCACCAGGGGAGCTGATGGAGCAAGGGGAGGAGACATGGCAGCAGAGGGAAGAGAGAGAGGTTTATAAGATATTTATTAATAACTTGGGCGCCACAGTGGCACATCCAAACAAGCCACAAACTCACTACTGGTGCACAACACAAAATTCATTCTGCTCATGGGAGGAAACTCTTAGAGGGAACACTTCCCCCAGCCTCTCTGCCCCCCCAGTTAATGTCACACACATTGGGTTAATGCAATTGCAGGAGAGTTGCATGAAGGGGATTTGGTGGGGGCCAAACTAATCCCTATTGGTAGGAGGATGGTGAGAAAAGTCCTTAGAGGGGGGGTGTCACATTACACCTTTTATTTCTGGTCATGTGTCCAGATTGCACTGAGAGTGATACCTCCAGAGGCATGGCTAATGGGGGTCAAGGGGTGTGGCTAATGGGGGGGTCAAAGAGTGCATTTTAAAAAAATTCTTTGGGTGCACATCCTAATGAAATGTGCTGTGCACGCCTATGAATTAAGGTTTATTTAAACTGAACATAATTTGGAAGAAGTTGGCTGAGTGTTAACATTGTGTATGTAGCTAGTTTCATTTCCAAATTCAGGAGCCAAGACTTCCAGAAGTACATGTCTAAAGTTAGTCTCCTGAATGCATGCTCAGTGATTTGGAAAATCTAGCCACTTCTTCAGGTATAAATACATAGATTCAAGAGGCATTTAAAAAAAGTCTGGATCCTGAGTTCTTTATCCAGGTTCAACTCCAATTTATTTTGACTTGCATTTCCTTGGGAGCTCTGTCAAACTAGAGTTAATTGAGAGTTTTGCCTGAGCAAACAGCTCAAGATCAGAATGATGATAAACAACAGATCTGAATTCTACATCAGATGCTATCAGGAAACCCTTATTGAATTCAATGGAAACTACTTGTGACTGTGTGAGAGCAGAATTTGCCCCACAATCTATATTTATTTTCATTCTGTTAACACCTAAAGAGTCCCCTTTTCTGCTCTTTTTCAACAACCTAAGCTCTCTTGAGTCTGTTCTCTGTCGATGTGTAGGGTGATTTATGTGAGTAACCCACACTAATGCTAGCAGGAGTAATCCACACAAGTCTCCTTGGAGCTGGTGAAAGAATAGATACTTGTGTGTATACAAGACATTTTGCTACATAGATTAATACTGCTGTGGCCACCAAAACTGGTCTTTGTCATGAACAGGTCTTAAATCATTGCTGCAAGTGACATTTAGTGATTGCAGCAGTTTGGTTAAAATTCAGATATACAGGTATCTCATTTCATTAAAGACAGAAGGCCAGATTCTGTCCTATTGTCAATAGTACAAAACCATTGGCCTTCTCTGGCTTTGGTGGAATGGCACCCTCTGTATTTGGGCCGGCAATAAGATGGAGGCCGTTTGCCAGAATTAGCCCCTGGTGGCCCACCACTGCAATATTTACCTGTGCCTCTGCAGGTATGGCGATTGCAGCTCCCATTGGTCAGAAATCACGGTTCCTGGCTAGTGGGAACTGCGGGATGTAGTGTGGATTGGGACACCACTTGACGCCGCTCCCCTTGGCCAGGAACAGTGATCTGCAGCCAACAGTAGCTGTAAGCACCTGTACCTATGGAGGCACAGGTAAATACAGAGATGGGCAGCCCTCCAGAGGCTAACCCCAGGTGAACTGCATCTGGCCCGTGGACTGGTTATTGCCTACTCCTGCTCTATATCCAGTCTGTATTTGGCTCTGAGTCTTCCAGTTAGCTGATAACTCTTCCCAGTGCCCTAACTACTGATGAGCGGAAATAAACAAGTTAATGCTACAGCTGCCAACTTGTTTGTTTTTTCTATTTGTCTCCTTTCTAAAGAAACAGCAAAATTCTAAAGGCCTTGATGGTTACCAGTCAAAGAGCCACAATATCTCTAAGCTGCCAATGAAAGAAACTTCCTTTGATTACAAAAAAAGTATGTAATGAGTTGATTACAGTGCAGCACTTACCACTGCTACAGGATGGTACCCTCGGGACCTGACCAGTCCCAGATGTGGGATTTTGCCGGATCAGGGGAGGCCATATCTGGCTCCTTCCAGCCCTGAACCAGCTGCCAGCCTCCTGGCTGACTCTCCCTTGCCACCAACCTCGCTGCCCTGCTGGTCCCCCCACCTCCTTATCTGCTATGCTGGGCAGCCTAGTTCACTGTGTGCTGGGCTCTTGGCCCAGTGGGGCAGCCCCACTGAGGAATGGTGAGCTCCTGGCCCCATGGGACAGCCCCACTGCAGTGTACTGGGCTCCTGGCCCTGTGGGGCAGGCCTCCAGGGTTGCACTTGGCTGCCTAATTGCGGCGTGCCAGGCAGCCCAGCAGCGGGGAACCCAGCTGCTGGCCCTCGACCAGGACTCTCTGGTCCTGGAACATCCGTGGTCCTGCCAGAAGATGGATGTTACTGGACTAGGGAGTCCCAGATTACAGACGTTCAACCTGTAGTAATTACTCTCTCTTGTTATGGTGACTGTCTTCAAGTTTGAAATATCATTTTTATTGATTTTTGTCAGTCACCAACCCAAAGAGAGATTTTTTGGCCCACTTTTCTGATGATGTAAATTGATGTAGCTCCATTGAAGTCAGAGCAAGACAGCAATAGAGGGGTTTGCCTCATGGCCTCTTTAGTGGGAAAAACAAAGACTGTGCTGTTGGGCTAAGTTGCCTCCTAGTGCTCGTGTTGTGTTGGTGATACTCTGCTTTGCTTTTGATACCAAGTGCAGACTGTCTGGATCTGTTTAGCCTTAGTCATCTCCTTCTGGTGGGAGGCAGTTTAGACAAGCTCCTCAAACCAAAGTGGTTTGCAAGTTGGCTCAAATGGGTGGAGGAAAAGCTACTGAAACACTGGATGGGAAAAATACCTTTCTTCTCCCAGCAAATAAAAGTGAAGAATGAAAGGCAGTATGGCTTGGTTTTGAAAACTGATTTCATTGATAGTTTTAATGCAAAGTTGTTTAACTTCTGGAAACTAAAGTTTGCAGCATAGCAAATATATTTTGAAGGTGTTAAATACAGGATTCTTACATGTTAAATAAATGAGACCAAACTCCATAGTCATTCTGTTGGACCTTATAATGTATCATTTTGAACTTCCTGCTATCTGTTAGGCTTTATCTGCCTGCAAAATCCATTTCTAATTCAGGACATATCTATTTTGTGATCACTTGCCAGAAATCTATTCCCAAGTTTCTCCTTATTTTAGTGCAATATCTCTGCCTCAGCACCTTTCTCAAGGTGGCTGATCTAATCATGGCACTATCAGTTATCACTTCTCATTTCCTTTGGTAGCCTTGTCAAATGCAGTGCACTGCCTACTAAAATGACATTCACATGTTCCCAGTGACCAAAGCTATAGAACTAGAATTAAGTAGGGCTTCTTAACTGTCTGCCCTGCTTTCCAAATGAAAATTAGAAGTGTGATTTGTATTAACCTACAATAACCAGGTGAAATAACAGCATCCAAGTTACCCCTTGACTGGACTACCCTAAAACCCAACCAATTCCAGAATTTACTTTCACTCATACCTGAAGTCCAGAAAATCTCTGAATTACAAGGTCAAATTCATGTTCTATTTTTGTTATAGAGGATGTACTAATGGAAATAGTTTTCATGTTCATATTAATCCTGTATTACCATTGCAACCAATCCATACCTGTGAGGTCAATCCTCTCGATGTTAAAACAGAAATACAATGTTTAATGAATATAGAGATTTGAAGAAGTAGTTGTGCCTAGAGCACAAAAGGGGGGATTGTGGAAGCAGGACTAAGGGAAAGGGGATTTGGGTGACCATTTCAGGGTTTGTCAGTAGCAGAGCAAGAGTCTGGGTCACTCTGACTCCTGCTAACGCGAGAGCCAGAAGAGATGCTGTGTTCGCCTTTCTGTCTCTCCCATATTGATAAGAGTGGAATGCTTACCTCAGGGTATGTCTACACTACCCTCCTAGTTCGAACTAGGAGGGTAATGTATGCATACCGCACTTGCTAATGAAGCCCGGGATTTGAATTTCCCGGGTTTCATTAGCATAAGCGGGGAACCGCCATTTTTAAATCCCCGCTGCTTCGAACCCCGTGCAGCGCGGCTACACGGGGCTCGAACTAGGTAGTTCGGACTAGGGTGCCTATTCCGAACTACCGGTACACCTCGTTTCACGAGGAGTAATGGTAGTTCGGAATAGGAACCTAGTCCGAACTACCTAGTTCGAGCCCCGTGTAGCCGCGCTGCACGGGGTTCGAAGCAGCGGGGATTTAAAAATGGCGGCTCCCCGCTTATGCTAATGAAGCCCGGGAAATTCAAATCCCGGGCTTCATTAGCAAGTGCGGTATGCATACATTACCCCGCTAGTTCGAACTAGCGGGGTAGTGTAGACATACCCTCAGTGAGAGCCTTGAGATAAGACAGTGTCCTATGGGAACTGAGTGGGCAGGGAAGTAATTGTTTAATTTTATATGTAATAGAAAGGTATATATATTGGCTTTTAATTGTTTTGTATTTGAAGATCCGCTTATGGACATCTTCCCTTGCAATATTGCTCGAATAAACTGCCTCTGGCTACTTGTTGCTTAAACACAACGCAGAGTGAAGGCTTGTTCAGTGGCTTGTCCAGCAGAGTTGTCTCTGACAGAGCCCTTTCCTTAGCAGCCAGGGAACCTATACATGTCACTGAATGGAGCTTCCCACAGACGGTTCCATTGCTGATGTTTGCACGTAGCATACCCTGTCACCAAGCAGGGCTTCTCCCCAGCTTTAACATATGTACTGCCAGGCACAATCTCTTCCAAGCAGTTTTATTTTCTTAACAGAAGCAAATACACTGAAAAACAGTCTGTTAGCTCACTTCTCCCTTGCAGGTTTCAGTGCACCTGCCTCACCTCTTCTGACTCCTTAAGAGAAGAGTGGCTAGGAGTAAGGCATCTTCTGGGACCTAAATTAGATGCAATTTCTGATAGGATCAGATTTGTATTTGGCGCTCACTTCTTCAGATGCACAGATCTTCTTTGCCTTACTGTCTGGGAAATAAACACAGGTGGCTTCTTCTCATGTTCGTTGTGCACAAATGCTCCTACTTTCTCTTCCCCTATTCAATGTGAAAAGAATCCATGTAAGTAGGGAGAGTAGTCAAAGACACACGATGTCCCCAGCCCTAGTTGTATGCTTGGTTTACTTTTGGCTTTAAATTTAGCAAATACTTTTAGTTTTGCTACAATAGCAAATAATTCCTCCAGGGTATTGACTGGCCATTTCAGTGGATTTTGGACGATTCACCATGTAATTTCTGTAATCCTAAATCTTAATTTATAGGGAATGGTAGGAAATTCATTGTCAGAACATTAATGTAATAGGACTCTCTTCTGTATTGCTGTTACTGCTTTTAAGAAAGCTCAGTATCTTCATGAGAGATACTAGAATGGCATATTGCCAACATATATGCCTTTATATAAGAAACTGACTAAGGATTTTGAACACAACAAATCCTGCATTTTGGCAGGGGGTTAGACTAGATGCCCTTTGTGGTCCCTTTTAATTCTGTGATTCTACATTATGATGCTAGGCATATGAGAAGTGCACGAGAAAAGACATGCTAACCACATCTGAGCTATCATCACATTGTAAAAGACAATATGTTCTAAGTCATTAATTGTGTAAAGTTGTGTCTGAAAGCTACGCTACTATAATTCTGCCAAATTCTGATCTCATAATGTCAACTGAGAGTAGCAGCGCGGGGTGGCAGGTGGGAACCGATTTTTAAACTGGCTCCCTGCATGGACTGGCTCCCGCCTGCCACCCCGTGCTGCTACTCTCAGTTGACGTTATTGTGACTGAGACTGTATCCGGTAGCAACGTGGGGTGGCAGCTGACTCCCTGGCATGATCTTCATTTAAAACTCAGACCAGTGGGCTGGGACTGAGCCAGCCTGCCAGTCTGAGATTTAAATGAACAGCACACAGGGGAGGAGGAAAGGAAGAGTGTTGCGGTTAACTGGGACCGTTAACCAATAAGCAATCGCTAATGGTTAGCCGGCTAGCCGCTAACATCCCTAGTTGACACTGATATAGAAGAGATCAGAATCTGGCTTTTTGTTTTAAGTTGATTGTTTAGACGCTTGATATCAGCTTTATCGACTATGGGCCACGCTCTACTAACATACAACATATAAACCAGTGGTTCTCAAACTTTTTGGCCTGCAGCCCACCCTGCTCACCACAGCCCTTTCCAAGGATCACCAGCCAACCACTCATGATGAGAGAATGCAGGAGGGGGTGGGGGTGAGGTCTAGGTGGGAGGTTGGGTGCAGGAGTGGGCTGGGGGTGGGACATCTGGGCAGAAGGGGTGTGTGAGAGGGGAATGGGGTAGGAGTCTAGGCATGAGGGAAACAGGCAGTGCTTACCTGGCTCCATGTACCTGCTGCTCCCAGGCACTGCCCCCTGCCGCTCCCATTGCCTACGATTCTGGCCAATGGGAGCACCAGGGAAAGCCTCCAGGTGAGCAGTTTCCTGTGTTGCTGTTTTCCCAACCAGGAAGGCTCGGGGTGCTCACTCTCCAACCTTATGGGGAGGGAAGAGTTGTGGGGATGGAGTACCAATATGGACTTCCTGCTGTGGGGTTGTGTGTGAGCCCCGAGCCCACAGCCCTCCTGCAAGATGATCATGGACCACTAGTGGTCTATGGACCACACTTTGAAAACAACTGATGTAACCCTAGTGGGCTATATTTAGATTATTATTATTATTATTATTATTATTATTATTCAGAGATGAACCTAAGGGAATCTCAGATATTGTAATTTAAAGCTTTTCCCACCCCTCTGCATTGTATAAATTACACCAGTTTAGACTCTTTCAATCCCACACAGACCTCTCAGTTGTCCCAAATTATGAGGCGAGCACAACACTGTAGCCAGTTCATGCTTTCCATCCCACTGCATTTCCAGGTGGCATTCCTCAGGACTGCAAGCTTTACCACTGGTCCCTCAGCTCCTTTTTCTCCCTTTCCTTCTAGAAAAGAGCCTGAAGAGCTGCAAGAGTTGACAGTAGATTTTAGATAAGGGACGGAGGAAGAGGGAGCAGCTGTGTAGTGTCAACATATTATTCACTGTATGAGAGGGGGGAGAAGGAAGCAGAGCCAGGCCTCAGGGGATAATGTCAAAGCCCAGAGGACCAGCTCCCTATTCAGTGTGAAATCCTCTCCTTCCCTCACAGGCCTCTTAGAGAAGGGGCAGCCTAGATCTGTGGGAGGAGGAGCTACAAAAGCAGCAGAGAGGCTCTGGGTCCTAGGAAGACCCTGGCAGAAGCAGCCCTCCCCCCACCATTCCCCATATCACACATCCAAGTTAACAAGGGCATGGCAGAAATTGTGTGTGTGAGGGTCTTGCATTGGTGAGGAGGGGAGGAAATGAAAGGCATCCTGCACAAGCTGTGGGGAAGAGCTGGCATGAAGTGGGGAGGAAGCATGGGGAACAGCGTGAAATGAACAGTAATAATTTTATGGGGGGGGTTGCTTTAATTCAGGGATTCATTAATTGTTTCAAGAGGTGTCCTAAACAGCAACTACTCTTCCCAACCTATATCCCCCTCTGTATGAGAAGCCCAGGGATAAACCTCTTCACTCCTCAGCAGCCTAAGTAAACACCCCCAAAAAACCACCTGTGTTGGCTCTAAATGACCAGAATATGGGATACCTGTGTTATGCAGTGGTATAAACAACAGATTAGAAGGAGCGGGGTTAATATAAAACCTGATTTTAAGGATTTTTTCACAGTGTGAACCAAATAAACCCATTTTGTAATCTGTAACAGACCAACGTACATAGTCATCATTAATTAGCCTGTGACAAGCTGTAAAATGGGATTCTTTTTTTAAACAAATCTGATTTGTTATGTATGTGGCACAATTTGCAACAAACCGCAGCTGTTCCATTTTATAGTCATTTGTAACATATTTTTATTACTTGTGTCACACATGGCCAGGCTTCACGGGTGAGAGGTACGCTCACACGCGCCCACTGCTATGTAACTTGTGCCACGTTCATGGGATCCCCTTTGGATTTGACCTAACTGGCTGCCAAGAGGTTGCATGGGAGTAACAGAGTCAATGCAACCCAACACATTTTATTGTAGAATGAGGTATTTTGTGTCCTAAACTGGTAATTTTCAATGCAGCTAAATTATGAGGACACTGTCTTGTGGTTTAAAAAACTGCTCATTGGTGTACTCTTTTTCTAGCTATTTCTTCACTGTAGGAAGGTAAAGAAATCTGTGATAAAATAATAATTAAATGCTGACAGTACTAACTTTCCTCCCAGCATGAGCTGGCAGCAGTTACAAACCAAAACATTAGGTGGCTTAAAAAAAAAAAAAAGAGTCAGATTAAATACCTCTGTAGGTTTCTCTGATTAGCTATTCTTAAAAGGATATGTGGCAGTAATAAAAGGGTATGCTTGACAACAGCAATTGGCTTTGGAGGAGAAGGTAAAATACTCAAGTTCTAATGTGTATAGGGTTATGCTTAAAGGAATTTCTTGCTGATCTTTGTTGGCAGGACTGATATGTTACTAATCATCAGTTTCTAACAGCCCCCAAGAAGTCTACTGGCCAGGAAATAGCCATTCTTTTATGCTTCTGGAAAGAATAGATAGAAGTAAGTATGCGGAATAACGCCTTTTCCAAAATAGCTATTTCGAAAGAGGGGCTGTGTTGACAGGGAAGCTGCAATTATTTCAAAATAAGGGGCCTCCAGCCCTTCCCAAGGTGCCCTGCTGGCCATTCTGTCTACACTCAGCCAAATTCTATAGTCTCTCCTTCTCCTGGAGCCTTTAAAGCTGCAGCTTCAGGGGAAAGGCCTTGTGGCACGCAGGAGGCCCTGACAGCTCTGAGCCACCCAGCAGCTCCCACTGCCTCAGATTTTGGCCACAATGAGCCAGTCTGCAGCTCCCACCCAAGAAGCAGTCAACCAGCTACCAGGAGCCTGCCTGGGGCCAAAAGAGGTGCGCACCTTCCTGCTCTGGTGCGGACATCCTGGACCTCATAGAGGTCTGGGGCGAGGAGGCAAATCTCCAGCATCCCTGCACCAGATGCAGGAATGCTGGTGTCTATGGTTGGATGGCCGCGTGCCTGGCCAACAAAGGACACATCCGCACTCAGGGGCAGGTGTGGATGAAAGTGAAGGAACTCTTCACATATGGCAGGGCCTGAGAGCACAGATCCTGCTCCGGAGCAGAATACCACTCCTGCCCCTACTATGAGGACAGGGCGGGGAGGGAGGGGGGCAGTCCCTTCTCCCCTCCCCCCGGTAGTGGACTTGGGACTTGAGATGCCAGTCGTCGTTCTCCTGGGGGATGGAGACGAGGAGGAGGAGGAAGAGGGGTAGCTGGACAAGGTGAGCTCTGTCACCGTCCTGACCCTGGTGTCTGTCCTGTATGCTCTGGTCATGTCCCAGGCATTGTCCGAGGCCGGGGAATCCACATCAGGTGAGTGCCATCACGTTCCCTACACACACAGGGTGTCTGGAGAGGCCTGCCATACTCATGACATCGGGGTGGTACACTCTACCTCCACTAGCTACAACTAGAAGGAGGCTGGGGACATAGACACATACACACCCTCAGCAGTGTCGCATACGGCACATGGGCATGCCTGCACTCTCGGGGCAGCATCCATTCCTGGGGACAGCATGGCGAGGTGCAGGAGTGTCTGCTGCTCAAGCACACCTCCCCCCCAGCACCCTGCCTCCCTCTCCCCCAGCGGGCAGGGATACAAGTCCTCTCCCTCGGGATGGCGCAGCTACTGGACCCAGCCGGTGTGTGGCACAGAGGGAGGGCCAGCCGCCCCAGGCCTTCGCCCTTGCCCATAAGATCACGGTCTGGCTGGTACTTTCACATGCCTACTTGTCCCCAGGATGAGGGGATAATGAGGCTTCCCCTGCCCCAGAACATCTGGCCCCTGTTGGCAAAGGCTCACTTGATAAAGCACACATGGCCTTGCTCCAAGCACATCCACCTTCACCTGATCCGAAAACTCTCGCACTCAGTTCAGAGATGAGGGCTAGGCTTCAGGCACAGTGTTTCTTGGGATGAATGACCATCTCTCTTTATTGTTCACAGCTGGGCCAGCTGCGAGAGGGGGGCGGTTGACACCACCCAGGGCAGCCTCCTGAACCCGAGGGTCCTGCAGGTAGTGGAGACCCATGACTGAATTCCAGAGGGAGCATCTTGCGGCACTCTGATCCATGGAGCAGACCACAGACTGCGGGAAGGCATTTATATGTGGCGAGACACCTGGCAGAAGATGCTGGATCAGGGCCGCACCATGTGTAGGGCCGTGCAGTCCCCGGTGGCCAGCATGATGCCTGCTCCCACTCCTGCTCCTCCCGCTTCTTGCCCAATGCTCCCCTCCCCCTCCATGGCCGCCAAGGCCCCCGCACTTATAGCAGTGGGATCACCAGAGCCAGACACCACGCCCAGCCCCATCCCTGAGCCTCTCCTTAACTCTCCTCCCCTTCCAGCTTCCTCCTCTCCCCTCCAAGGTTCTCATCCCCCTCTGGTCCCCCTCTTTCCTTCCCTCTCCCAGGTTCATTCCCCAATCCCTCCCCAATTACTTTGACTCCAAATAAAAACAACACAAAGTTTATTTTTCAAAAAAAAACCACCTCTGTTTTATTGTCTCTACAGGGGAGGAGAGACGGGGGGGGGGGGGGGGGAGGGTGTTAGAGGAAAGGCAGAGAGGGGAGATGTATAGGCCCCTAGTGTGGAGGCTCAGGGGGGAGTGTCACTGGGGTCCTTGTGAGAAACTCTGCTTCAGGGCCTCCCAGATACGCATGGCCCCTTGATGGGCCTTCCAGATGGCAGCCATGTGCAGCTGCTCAAAGGCCCTGCTGATGTGGTCAGCCTCTGCTCCCCCCCCCCCATCCTGGCAGAAATGCCTCCTCCTTCCTCTCACAAATATTTTGGAGAATATAACATATGGCCACCACGTGTGGGATGTTCTGCTCCCTGATGTCCAGCCGGGTCAGGAGGCATCTGAACAGAGCCTTCAGATGCCTGAAGGTGCCCTCAAGGACCATTTTCCCTTTCCCTAGGGAACCTCATTCCAGCAGTCCACCCCCTCCCCTTGGAAAATAGCCCAAGAGCACCATACCTGCATGAGCAGGGCCCCGACGGTTGATCTCCCCACGTTGAACTGGTTTCTGACAGATCAGTAGTTGTCCGGCATGGAGAGCTTCCATAGGACTATGGCGACCCGCTTCTGTAGGGGGGTGGCAGGTGTCATGTGAGTGTCCCGTCGCCTGAGGGCAGGGGCAAGCCACTCACAGAGCTCCATAAAGGTGTCCTTCCTCATCCAAAAATTCTGGAGCCACTGCTGGTCGCCCCACCGCTCCATGACAACCCTGTCCCACCAGTCTGAACTAGTGTCCACCACTTCTGGCATCTGGTGCACGGTAGTGAGGGGAGGGTGGATGGGGTTCAGCAGCATGAACTGCACCTGCAGAGAGGTGTGGAGGTTCTCCAAGCAGAGCAGGGGGCTGGGTTCCTGCAGGGTCTGGGAGACAGCCTGCAGAAACTGCTGTATGAGGTGAAGCACAAGCTACAATAGACGTTGACTGCACAGAAGCAGCTGGCTCCATGGCTGGAGAGCTGAGGTGTCTTCAAGGGCAGCCACAGCAGACAAGAGAAAAGGCTTTGCTGTCCCTCGAGGATATAGGCAAAAGAGAAAAGCCTGAGATGCTGCTTAAAGGGGGTCCCTTTAAGCAAGAGCCTGACATAGCCTCAGGCAGCAGCTCCAGGAAGTGACTGCTATCCTGAATGCTCTGCCTGAAGTGTTTCCAGGTGTCCTTAGATGCGAGTTAGCATCCAATCGGTGTGGACGCTCTATTTCAAAATAGCTAAGCGCTATTTCAATAAGCTTTTGGTGTGTAGATGTACTATTTTGAAATAAGCTATTTCAGAGTATTTCTTCCAGAATAGCTTATTCTGAAATAAAAGTGCAGGGTAGACATAGCCAAATATTAAGTGACTGAATAGTGGACAAGAACGTGACACCAAATCATCAAACTTTCTTCCATTCTTATTTAGGGTAAGGTAGGAAGTGGATATTACAGTCAGGTACTTAGCGTACTTACAGTTTACTACCATTAATAATTTATATAACAGGTCATGAACCCTTTATGCCTTGTCTTCACTGGAATATAGCCTTGTCTGAACACAGTTGTTGGCTGTCATATTAGCTGACCTAGGGCCAAATATTGTTTAGTTATCAACATGGACCCAGGCAAGCCATATGCTTCACCAGGTCAACTAGTCCAATTATTGACAACCATATTCAGACAGGCTCAGCTTTTGTAGCACACACCATGCCATGGGTGGGATACAGTACTTACCCTAGCTGAATATTGGCTCATTCATTAAGTGCACTTTCAAAAGTGACTGTTCTATGCTGGGCTAGTCAACGGAAGCTTATACTACTTGTCATTTAGTGCCCTTTATTGGAATGTGCCCCCTACTGGAATGTACACTATTTAGTGCACTATACAATTTGGGACATCTGAGCAGGTGCTCCTACATACATCTATCAACTAGAAGAGCTGCTGTTTTACATTGCCAGCTGTTTATGGCATAATAGGGATGAAGATACATTTTACTACTT
This sequence comes from Pelodiscus sinensis, assembly GCF_052426305.1. Taxonomy (NCBI): domain Eukaryota; kingdom Metazoa; phylum Chordata; order Testudines; family Trionychidae; genus Pelodiscus; species Pelodiscus sinensis. The sequence goes on from NC_143056.1 coordinate 33,120,213, forward strand.
TGGTGTGCATTTGCATGCTGATTTCATTACCTCGTTTTTAGAGGGGGAATGCTCCAGGCATCCATTGGCAGAACCACCACTGATTACTGGGAAGTGCCTATGTGTTAATCATCAGAATAATAGTTTCTAATAAATAATGGTAACTGAACACATAGTTTTGTCAAAGCACTGTGCAAACAATCACTAAGACTTTTGTGTGAAGTGGAGGTTACTTTGTAGCAGTAATTACTAACTACCAACCTTAACACACTTGGGACCTGAATCTGACAGCTTTATTCAGGCAAAACTCCCATTATTGAAAGTGGATGGCTTGCCTGAGTGAAGAGTGCAGGATTAGACCATAAGTATCCACTGTGATGTGTTAATGCTTCCAAAGTGAGATTTATTTACAGCAGTGGTCCCCAACCTTTCGAGGTTGTCGGGCGCCAGGGGGCGTGGCCGTTTGCCCGCCGGGCGCCAGGGGGCGGGGACCGGGGGCGCCCCCCCCAGCCGCACGCCCGGGGGCGGCCCCCCCAGCCACGCGCCCGGGGGCGGGGCCCCACCTAGCCGTGCGCCCGGGGGCAGGGCCCCCCCATAGCTGCGCGCCCGGGGGCAGGGCCCCCTCCAAGGGCAGCGCGCCCGGGGCCGGCGCTCCCCGCCCCCCCTCCCCGCCGAGTGCCGCGTGCCCGGAGCCGGCGCTCCCCCCCCCCCGCCGAGTGCCGCGCGCCCGGGGCCGGCGCTCCCTCCCTCCCGCCGAGTGCCGCGCGCCCGGGGCCGGCGCTCCCCCCCTCCCGCCGAGTGCCACGCGCCTGGGGCCGGCGCTCCCCCCCGCCGCGTGCCCGGGACCGGCACTCCCCCCCGCCCCCTCCCGCCGAGTGCCGCGCGCCTGGCGCTCCCCCCGCCAAGCGCGCTCCCCCCGCAAGCGCCCATGCGCCATGTGCCTGGGGCCAGGCCAGCCCCGAGCACCTGGCGGGCGCATTGAAATGCCCCCGCGGGCGCCATGGCAAAAAGCAGCAGTCCAGACGGGGATCAATCGACAAGGAAAGCTTTTTCCGACCGATCCCTTATGCCTCGTGCAACGAGGTTTACAGAATTGGTCGGAAAAGGCTTTCCTTGTTGACCGATCCCCGTCTAGACTGCTGCTTTTTGCTGGCAAAGTGCCACGTTGGCAAAAAGCGGCAGCTATTTCTATTCAAATGAAGCGCGGGATATTTAAATACCTGCTTCATTTGCAATAGCGATACGCCTAATCTACATCCCTCTGTTGACAGAGGGTTATAGTTTAGACACACCCTTATATTTCCCTCCTAAGCCATGCAGCAATTGTTGCGTTCCTCTTTTCTTTGAGCTTAAGCAGACACAAGCCTTTAGACAGATTGGCACAGTAGACATTCTCTTTACTTAACAGAATGGATGAAAAATTTCAAGTAAATTGTCTAGAAATGTGAATTTTTTCCTGTGGACTTGTTACTCTTGTTTTCTTGTGTACAATGAATGATCTCTGTATATAACAATTCAGACTTTTTCCAACTTTAACAACGGGATCTTAGATGTTGACTGTTAATTCATAAGACTAGATAAGGTGGAAGTGATTTTGATTGCCATTTTGGTTTAGGACACTCCTTCCTACTTCCACGCAGATGAAAGTAGGACTTTTCTTTAATTATTTTCTTGCTTCTTACACTTCACTTGACAATCTGATACTTCATTTGAGTCCAGACATTGACCTTGCTAGGAGAAAGTTATCTCAGAAAGGAGAAGAGTATTCGGAAACTGATGGGGGCATTTTGTTTGCAGTATTTTGATGGGTGCTTTGTAATTTCCCTACCTATTACAGACTTGATTTGAGATTTACCTTTCACAGTACATTAAGGTTTTTAATTTGTCTCAGAATATTAATATTTCTGTTTCAGACTTTGGGGAGCACATATTCTGAGCTTGATTGTAAACATTAAGTTAATGCACACTCCCACTCTGAGGTTCTCCTAGATTTGCATGTGCTTGTTTAGAGGCTCTTCAAAGGTGCTTAGCTTTAATTGTTCTTATGTGAGCATGCAGAAATAGGGACCTAAGGGCCTAAGGAATTATTCTGTTCACAGTTTCATTTCTAGATCTTTTCAGAGCTGCTCTAGGTTTAATTTACAGGAGGGTTACTATAAAATATAAAGGTTTTCATTTGAATGGAAAGATTTGCTTGCTCAAATGTCAGTCTTAGGATATTTACTGGGAAAGTTTTGTCATTTGTGATATTATTATTTTGTAAACAGTTTATTTACCTAGGTCTCTAACTCTTCAAATAGAAACAGAAGTGTAGTTGTAACATTTTCAAAATTGTCCAAGTGGTTTATGTCCCACTGACTTTCAGTAAGACTTAGGCCCCTGTGTGCCTTGGGCACTTTTGAAAATGGACTTACACTTTTAAGTCACTTAGGAGCTTTTAAAAAGGTTGCTCGGTGTCAGAAGACATCAACAGAATGGGTGGAGGGACTCAAATTCTGACTCTGAACATGTAACTGAAAACAAGCTGCATGCCTTCTCAGCATCTCTCCTGGTGTAGCTGAAATCAGGTAGAGCCTACAGTGAGTATAGAAGGCCACTGATCTAGAGGACAACCCAAAAACTGTAAACACTCCTAGAAATGAACAAAGAATTTGTGGCTGGAAGGAGGCTGAGTACCTCCATCCAATTGTACTGAGGCCCTAAACTGGCTGCTACCTATTTGGCCCTGAAGGTTATAGCCACTGAGAGGAACAGAAGTTCACTCCTGATGCACAGTCACTCATTTTACTTCTGAACCCTGTCTGCAAAGAGGTGTAGGACAGTGAAGTGGGGGAGTGCTGCTTACTTCAGAAAAAAATAGTCTAAAATGTAAAGAATTAGTAGGATTGGTTTTGTTTTGTTTGGAGAAGGGTTGTTTTTCATAATCTGGAACTGTCCTATTAATATTTCTTAAAGCAATACATATGTTAGCAACAAGTGCACATTGGGCAATTGCTTACTGAGTTTACAGCTTATATTGGCTACAATTAAACTACACTAAGGGCTGAAATTTGTTCTGAATTGCACTGGCAGGCGTGTAGGGAGCTTCATACTTCCCCTCCAACATTACCATGCATCAGCACATATTCACTCACTGCTGCAAAGAAGGCACCCAGCTGCTTTTGTCTGACACACATGAGCTCCAATGAGTTGTGATCTGCTCCTGATATTTAGCAGGCATGGTCAGCCCCATGTAGTTATGCTGAGCTATGTACAATCGCCTTCCCTTTCTGCTCCTTGGACTACACTATCCTCCTTTTTTAATCTCTCCACTATCTGTCTCTTACCTTCCAGATTTCAGTTTCTGGTCCTTCCCTTCAGGACACTGCACAACTCCATCCTAGCATTAATCTCTGCTCTTGTTGAGTGCCATGTTTTCTGCATGTCCTTAACTTGACTAATGAAGCCCACCTCACCTTCTCCTTGTTCTCCATTTCTTGCTCAAGTCTCATGTCATACTCCATGCTGCCACTCATATTATCTTCCCCTCCACCACTTTCAAACCCTGCCTTGAAACTCATTTATGGAGCTAGGTGACGTTTTTTAATTAAAACTTTTTAATGGACTTTTGGCCAAAGCGCACAATATTTCATTTTTAAATCTTCTGCCTTTTTCAGTGAGAAAATGAAAAAAGGAAAAAGTGTTGGTTTTCAGTAAAAACAATAAAAAAGAAACCCTTCAGTAAAAACAATACAAAAAAACTTCAGGCATGAGTGGGAAAGGATTTAGGTTTTTTTGTTTTTGTCAAATATTGGGAAAAAAATTGAAAATTTTGAAAAATGAACATTTCCCAACATTTCCCATGAATAACAATTTAGATTTTTTTTGACCACTCATAGTAATTTATTCCATGAGCCCACAAATGTTCCTACCAGTAAAAATGTCACTAAAGTGGTCTTATCAACTGTCTGTTCAGTATAAACTCCAGTGGCAGGGATTGTGCTGTCTCTTGTGCATTATACAGAACAGAATACGCTCTTGGTGCTTAACAAATAATTAATGTTAATACTTGTTCTGTCAGTATGGCTCAACAAGGTACTTGGATACCAGGCTAATGAGTGGTATTAATGCCTAGTTAGACTGAGTTAGATAGATAGAACCTCCATGTCCCTCTAGTGCATCTCCAGCAGATAAAGGGAGGTACAGTCCTAAATATCATCAGATAGGAGAACTGAAAAATTACTTTGCTTTATTGAAGCATAGAGAAGAATCACTGACTTCTTTGAATTCTGAGATTTTTACCAACTGCTCTTCTATACTGTAAAATAAAAAGGGATAATTTTAGATCATTGTTCTCGTTAGTGCCAGCTTTTCCCTTCACAGTCTTCTGCACATATTATATATCTGTGTTTTTTGGTATTTTCCTGTATGTCTTAATGAACCCTGTGTTCTGAAGAAAGAGGAGGATAGCAGATTTTCATCTTGTTTTGATCCATCACAATCAAGTTAGTTGCAAGTGATGAAGGATCTAACTGTGTGCTCACAAACGTCAGCTCCAAGCAGAAAGCTTGCTGGTTGCCCAGCAACCTCCTTGGAGGAAGATAGCTGTCCTGTGATTGGTTCCTTTTTTATCTGAGGCAGAATATATTAGCATTACTGTTCCACTAAACACAAAGGGAACAGAAGTGTGATCTTAGCTCACAGGGACCGTTAAGTTTCTCAATAGTTGACTCCACTGTCGGGATTAGATGTTTTTTTATTCTGTCCTTGCTAAAGATGACTGTATAATGCCAATTTGCTAACAATAATTTAAGCTCAGATATATTACTTATGTTGCTCTTCCTTCCTCAGGAAGAGGGAGAGTCTTAAAGGCACACTGTCAGGGTAACAACAATTTTTTAATAACTGCCATTATCTATGTTACAAATAAGATGGTAAGGTATTAAAACTGAACAATTGTTACACATTTGATCGATTTTTCACTCTGTTTGTTTTGTTTAATTTTTTAATTTCTCTCGGCTTAGATAGTGATGATAATCTGGTTTATTTCTCTTTTTGTCTGTTTTCTTTTCACAGATTCTTGTGCATTAGGCTCAAAATTACAACGTCTAGATTTCAGACACCCTTGGGAAAAGTATAAAAAGTTTCTGTGGAAAACAAAAAATTGTGGACACGTTTCTGATTAACAATTTAAAAAAAAACCCTAATTTTGTAATCAGATTTAACTTGACAGTGTCCCTTTAATTCTATAGGACATGTAATTATTTATATATTCACTTATCTGCATTTCTTTAAAATATGTGCTGTAAGTGAATTTACAATGATTACAAAATTACAATAGCTTAAGCCAAATCCTAATAAATAACAAGAAACCCTCAAGTAGTTCACACATATCATTTAGGGTCTGAAGTCTCACTTTTATTTATCGGAGAAGTACTTCACAGATCTAGCAAAGTAGTTAAGAATGTCCTTGACTTTAAGCCTGTTAAAAGTACCCTTGAACCCTATGAAACTACTTATAGGTTAAAGTGCTTTGCTGAATCAAGACCTATATGAATGTTCCTATTAAAATCAATGGAACTACTCTTGTAGGCTTTGATTCAAAGCCCATAGAAGTCAATGAAAACACTCTTGATTTCAGTGGACTTTAGATCAGATCCATATTAAGGAGCTTGTCAGTGTGAATTTGGGTAGCTGAAACAAGCTGTTATATATTTATTTGCAGGAAAGGGAGACATGACATATACAGTACTATTGAGCTGTATGTGGAATCGTTTAGTCTGAACTAGTCTAGGCTTATATATGTGGTGATTACCTGTTATTCTGAACGTGCTGTCTGGTAGCAAGCTGTTTATCAACTGGCTATTGAACTTGTTATTTCCTAAAGCATATGGCATGTCACTCTTGATTGAAAAGCTGTTGTTTTGTCTCCTTATCCTTCAGTCTTACATACATTCTTTTCTGCTTCTTCTGTAAAATCCTTCAACTCCAGGATTGATAACTTCCACAAAATAGATAGTGAAGTTCTGTTCATAGACTCATAGGGTATGTCTACACTACCCCGCTAGTTCAAACTAGCAGGGGTAATGTAGTCATCCGCAGTTGCAAATGAAGCCCGGGATTTGAATTTCCCGGGCTTCATTTGCATGAAGCCGGCTGGCGCCATTTTTAATGAGGTGGAATGAGGTGTACAGCTAGTTCGGACCCCATGCCGTGCGGCTACACGCGGCACGGACTAGCTAGTTCGGATTAGGTTTCTAATCCGAACTAGCTGTACACCTCATTCCACCTCATGCAAATGAAGCCCGGGAAATTCAAATCCCGGGCTTCATTTGCAACTGCGGATGACTACATTACCCCCGCTAGTTCGAACTAGCGGGGTAGTGTAGACATACCCATAGACTTTAAGGTCAGAAGGGACCGTTATGATCATCTAGTCTGACCCCCTGCACAGTGCAGGCCACAAAATCTCACCCACCCCTCCTAGAATAATCATCTCACCTATATCTCAGATATTGAAGCCTTCAAATACTTTGAAGACCCCAAGATGCAGAGAATCCTCTAGCTGTGATCTGTAACCTATGCTACAGAGGAAGGCGAAAAACCTCCAGGGCCTCTGCCAATCTATCCTGGAGGAAAATTCCTTCCCGACCCCAAATATGGCAATCAGCTAAACCCTGAGCATGTGGGCAAGACTCATCAGCCAGACACCCAGAAAGTTCTCTAGTAACTCCTATCATCCCTCCATTGACCTATTTCCCACTGATAATGAATGGTCAATTAGTTACCAAAATCATGTTATCTCATCAAACCTATCTAGTTTAATCTTGAAACCAGATACATCTTTTGCCCCCACTACTTCCCTTGGAAGGCCGTTCCAGATCCTCACTCCTCTAATGGTTAGAAACCTTCGTCTAATCTCAAGTCTAAACTTCCTACTAGCCAGCTTATATCCATTTGTTCTTGTGTCCACGTTGGTATTAAACTTAAATAATTCCTCTCCCTCCCTGTATTTATCCCTCTAATATATTTAAAAAGTGCAATCATGTCCCCCCTCAGCCTTTTTTGGTTAAAGTAAACAAGCCAAGCTCCTTTAGTCGCCTTTCATAAGACAGGTTTTCCATTCCTCGGATCATCCTAGTGGCCCTTCTTTGTACCTGTTCCAGTTTTAATTCATCCTTCTTAAACATGGGAGACCAGATCTGCACACAGTATTCCAAATGGGGTCTCACCAATGCCTTGTATAATGGCACTAACACCTCCTTATTCCTACTGGAAATACCTCGCCTAATACATCCCAAGATTGTATTAGCCTTTTTCACGGCCATGTCACAATGGCCATAGTCATTCTATAATCAACCAGGACTCCGAGGTCCTTCTCCTCCTCCGTTACTTCCAACTGATGTGTCCCCAGCTTATAACTAAAATTCTTGTTATTAATCCCTAAATGCATAACCTTACACTTCTCACTATTAAATTTCATCCTATTACTATCACTCCAATTTACAAGATCATCCAGATCTTCCTGTATGATATCCCGATCCTTTTCTGAATTGGCAATAGCTCCCAACTTTGTGTCATCCGCAAATTTTATTAGGACACTTCCACTTTTGGTGCTAAGATCAACAATAAAAAGATTAAATAAAATTGGCCCCAAAACTGATCCCGGAGGAACTCCGCTAGTAACCTTCCTCCAACCTGACAGTTCACCTTTCAATATGACCCGCTGTAGTCTCCCCTTTAACCAGTTGCTTATCCACCTCTCAACTTTCATATTAATCCCTATCTTTTCCAATTTAACCAATAATTCCCCATGTGGTATTGTATCAAATGCCTTACTAAAGTCAAGGTAGATTAGATCCACTGCATTTCCTTTATCTAAAAAATCTGTTACTTTCTCAAAAAAGGAGATCAGGTTGGTTTTGCACGATCTACCTTTTGTAAAACCATGTTGTAATTTGTCCCAATTGCCATTAGCCTCAATGTCTCTAACTACTTTCTCCTTCAAAATTTTTTCCAGGATCTTACATACTACAGATGTCAAACTAGTAGGCCTATAGTTACCTGGGTCGCTTTTTTTCCCTTTCTTAAAAATCGGAACTATATTAGCAATTCTCCAGTCAAATGGTACAACCCCTGAGTTTAGAGATTTATTAAAAAATTTTGCTAATGGACTTGCAAGTTCATGTGCCAGTTCCTTTAATATTCTTGGATGAAGATTATCTGGGCCCCCCGATTTACTCCCATTAAGCTGTTCAAGTTTGGCTTTTACCTCGGATATGGTAATATCTACCTCCTTATCTTTAGTCCCATTTGTTAACTTACCATTATCCCTAAGCTCTTCATTAGCCTCATTAAAGACTGAAGCAAAGTATTTGTTTAGATATTGGGCCATTCCTAGATTATCCTTAACCTCCACTCCATCCTTAGTAATTAGAGGTCCCACTTCTTCTTTTTTTTTTTTTCCTATTTATATGGCTATAAAACCTTTTACTATTGGTTTTAATTCCCTTTGCAAGGTCCAACTCTACCTGACTTTTAGCCTTTCTCACTTTATCCCTACATGCTCTAACCTCAATAAGGTAGCTTTCTTTACTGATCCCTCCCATTTTCCACTCCTTATATGCTTTCTGCTTTTTCTTAATCACCTCTCTGAGATGCTTGCTCATCCAGCTTGGTCTAACACACCTGCCTTTTCTAGGGATACAGGCTTCTGACAGCTTTTGCAACTTTAACTTAAAATAATTCCAGGCCTCCTCCACTTTAAGGTCCATAATTTCTTTAGTCCAATCAACTTCCCTAACTAATTTCCTTAATTTACTAAAGTTAGCCCTTTTGAAATCAAAAACCCTAGTCTCAGATTTATTTTTGTTTATCCTTCCATTTAATTTGAACTGAATTAGCTCATGATCACTCGGGCCAAGGTTGTCTCCTACAACCATTTCATCTATGAGGTCCTCGCTACTCACCAAAACCAAATCTAAAATAGCATCCCCCCTTGTTGGTTCAGCAACTACTTGATGAAGGAATTCATCAGCTATCACATCTAGGAAAATCTGAGCCCTATTATTATTACTAGCACTTGTTCTCTAGTCTATATCTCGAAAATTGAAATCTCCCATGATTACACAGTTTCCATGAGTATTTACTTCATTAAAAACATTAAAGAGGTCTCTATCCATATCCAAATTGGATCCTGGTGGTCTATAACACACCCCAAGCACTATCCCAGGGGAGGATCTTCCCCAGTGTGATTTTTGCCCAAACGGACTCTGTCTTCTCCATTCCATCACTTTTTATTTCTTTACAATCTACCTCATCTTTGATATACAATGCGACTCCACCACCTTTACCCTTATTTCTGTCTTTCCTAAACAGCACATACCCTTCAATACCTGTACTCCAGTCATGCCTAGTATTCCACCATGTTTCTGTTATTCCTATAATATCTGGTTTCACTTCCTGGACCAATAGCTCTAGTTCCTCCTTTTTGTTACCTAGGCTCCTCGCATTGTTGTACAGACATCTTAATTTTTGCTGTTTGGCCTCATTCGCATTCTTTACCCAATTTGGCACAGACGTTATACCTCCAATATGACCTATTAGACTAGTATCCAGCCCACCCTTCCTCATGTTCATTCTCCTACCCCCAACTATATCCTTTCTTACTTGGTTTTCCTCCCTCTCAGTGTTGAAATCTGGCGTAGAGATTACCTGGGCATCTCCCAACCGTCTCCCCCAAATTCCTAGTTTAAAGCTCTCAATCAATTGAGCCAGCCTCCATCCTAGAAGTCTATTTCCCTCCCTACTTAGGTGAAGTCTATTTCCCTCCCTACTTAGGTGAAGTCCATCCCTAGAGAACAGTCCTCTGTCCATAAATGCCTCCCAGTGACCATACATCCCAAAGCCCTCCTTATAGCACCACTGCCTAAGCCATCTATTGATCATCATAATCCTGTCACATCTTAGTTGCCCTTCTCTAGGGACAGGCAGAATCCCACTAAAAATCACCTGAGCCTCAATTTCCTTGAGCATCCTCCCCAGCCTCGCATAGTCTCCCTTAATTCGTTCCAGCGAGAATCTAGCCGTATCATTTGTTCCTACATGAAGGATGATCAATGGATTCCTTCCTGCTCCCTTAATAATCCTCTTCAACCTCAGTTCCACATCTCGTATCTTAGCACCTGGCAGACAACACACCCTTCTATTCTCTGGATCAGCTCTGGTTACAGGCCTATCTATTCTTCTCAATTAGGAGTCCCCAATCACATAGACCTGCCTTTTCCTAGTGACAGTGAAATTCTCTGGTCTATCTCTAGCTTCCTCTGGCTGCAAGTCCTTGCCATTCCTATTTTCCCTTGTAATCCTAATGCTCATTATTGGTGTTGTCTCCATTAAGTCTTCCCCTTTATCTATGGGACTAGCCACTCTTCTCTTCTTCCTTACCCTTCCATCTTCATTATCTACCTGCTGTACCCCTTCTTCATTCTCCAGCTCCACATACCTGTTCTTGAGCTCTATTTTTCCTTCACTGACCCATCTTTTCCTCTGCCTGGTTCTCTTAGTCACATGCTTCCACTGTCCATTTTCTTCGCCCAGCAGTCCCCCCTCTGAGGCCCTTGATCCTGCTTCCATCTGCATATCTAAGCTTTCCCCTTTAGCCACATCATGCCTTTGCCCCATCATCTGCTCAAACCCCCTTCTAAACTCGACCAGAGTTTCCACCTGCATCTCCAATCCTTGGATCTTTTCTTCCATCAGCTCTATCAGGCGGCACTTCATGCAAACAAAACTCCTTTCAGGTACCCCCTCCAGAATCATGTACATACTGCAGCTACCACATCCAATCATCCTCCTTGTGTTCTCTACTACTTGGGCCATGGCCACTAATGCCTCTGTGTTTTATCTACTTTCTCACCAAAATCCTATTAGTCCAGTGAACACAAAAACAAACCAAAACACCCCCTCCACAGCAAAAACAAACTCCAAAGAAGTCCCACAATCCTAACTCCCTTTACAAACTCCCCTGTTTACAGCTCCCGTGCTGCTGCAGCTATCTGTGCTGCTGCCTGACTAGAAGGCTACCTTTATAGGACCCCAATCAGTGAAGCCCCGCCCCCTAATCAGGGCTCAGCTTCTCTTCCAGCACACTGCCCCTCCAACAGAACTCCCACTCAAACTCCCCTGTTTACAGCTCTGTTTGCTTGGCTCCTGTGCCGCTGCAGCTATCTGTGACAATGACAATACAATTGTTTTGGGCTGGGCTATGTCTGGATTGACTATATGCTGCATGGAAGAAGAGGCGAGTATTTGGAAGCAGAACGTCTGATGGCTGAAATTACAAGGAGGGAATGTGTTCATCAGACCTGTTAACATTCTTATCAGGAAATAAATGAACACCAAAAAGAATTAACCCATTATTTCCCAAGCTAGGGATGGAGAATCATATTTAAGGGGGCAAAGGAGAAGGCTGATAAAGGAGAGGAAGGCTTCATAAGCCAGGTTCCACCCTATCTGCATTGCTTACCTTCCTCACCTGCTTCTTCAGTAGTCCCTAATCCACATGGCCACAGGAGCAGTTTGTGTGTACATGGTTACTGCCTCAAGTTTGGGGTGAAATAATTATGAACAGCCTGTCAGAAATTATTTTTTGGTGCTTGAAGAAGAAAATGTGGGGGGTGATCCTGTTTCGATTGAAGTGAATGGCAAAACTCTCTCCAGACACCCAGAATATATGTTAATATATATACATGTACAATCATCTGTTTGCCTGGGCCCAATAGAAATTATTAGCTCCTCTTCTGCTAGAAAATGATATTCATTACGGGCGAGTTCCCAAAGTCTTTCCTATGTATAGGGACATCTTGGGAATTCTATGGAGTAGGGACATTTGTACAGCACCAAGTACATTGGGGCCTTTTTCTTTGGTTGGGGCCCTTAGATGCTAGAGCAATGCAAATAATAAAGACATCGCTTTAAAGAAAGATTTAGAAAATATTTTGCATACTCATAGCTAGATCATGTTTTAGTTCTACTGTGGAAGTCAAATATGGCAGTTCCTTTTGTTTCATACCAAAGGATATTTTGCTCAATTAGCTTCCACTAAGAAGAGAGATTGTAATTATTATTACTATTAGAAGTGATATATTAATTAGTGTTGTGGTAACACCTAGAGCCTCAGTCACAGACAGGGACCTGATTGTGCTAGGCTCTGTACAAAACAGAATGACAAGACCGGCACTGCCCCACAGTGTTTAAAAAGTGTTCTGTAATTATGCTAGGTGACTTCAAGATTGGAGGCCTCAGTAGGGAACAGAACGAGAGGCTATCAATGTGCATTTGGTCACAAAATGATAGAAGTCACCACTACTAGGCTTCCGTGCCAGAGCAATCAGCTACATTCTTTTCTAAACGAGGCACATTTCAGGCCTGATCCTGCCAGGTGCTAGGTTCCCTCAACTCCCATTAAAATCTGTAGGCGTTGGTTGCACACAGCAGCTGGCAGGATGGGGTCCTTAGGCAGCACTGATGAGAATAGCGAAGTGGGGCAGCAGATCGTGAAGAGCTCCCAAAGTGGCAATAATAGGCATATGTTCACCTATTGGAGACCATTTAATCTTTCTGAGTGAGTAATGTAATATTTATCATATTATAATAGCTGTAATAACTTGCTTAAAAATTAAAAATAGTTAATGGGTGAAATGGAGAAAGCATGTGTAATTCTTCTCTGCTCAGCTGCTGCTGTTATCCATTGCTACCCTTCCTTTATTCAGAAGCAGCAGCTTCTCCTCTTTTAGCAGTTCTGACTGGAGGGAACACTGAGACTGGTTCAGTGTTCACTTCCACCTGCCATTCAGAGTGGCGGTATTCTGTAAAGCCCTGTACAGTCTGGAAGATCACCTCTCTCCCTGTGTTCAGCCACAACAGCAAAGAGCAGCTGAAATGCCAGAGTGAACCAGTCTCTAGACAAAACGGCGCATTGTCAGTGGAATTATTAGGTCTGCCCATCATGAGTGCACACAAGGCCTGGTGCCAGGCATCCCGTTTACACACGGAGATGTTTTGTTACGTTGTTGGGAGACACTCCTTTCTTTGGTGGAGTGCCCTGTTTACATTAATATTGTTGTGCTTTTACTGGTGACCCCTTTTTATAAATAAATAGCTATATCTGATTAGAAGAATCTTTTCTTTTTCCAGCTCCACTTCCTCTGTTTGGCCTCTGTGGTCTCCTTTGCAGCACAGAAACTACTCCACTCCCCACATGTAAGCCATCAAAGCTCCTGATTAACTCTTAAGCCACGATTTAGGGACCAGTGGCCATGACCTGATTACATTCAATATGGGCAAGCAGAGGACAGCCCAACCCGTAATATATCTACTTGGTGCCTCAAAAGGGCTAATTTCCCAAAGCTGAGGAATGCGATGAACAAAATTGATTAGACAGAAAAATGTGAATAAAAATTGGGACTTCTTTAAGAAGATTTTATGAAAGGGCCATGATTCCACAATCAAGAAAGAGGACACCTTTGGCTGAAAGCCCATCCTGGTTCAGTGGCATAGCAGTCACATTTGCAGGTGTTACAAAGATGAGTGCAGTGGTGAATATTATTAATGAAGACGATGCCTGCGCAGTCTAATGGGAGAATCTGCATTGTTCTTGGCCCTTTCAACCAAAATGCATTTTAATACAGCCAAATGTAAAGTTACACATCCAGGAACAAGGAGTGCAGGCCACCCCTACAGGCTGTACCTGGAAAACAGTGACTTATGAAAAGGATGTAAAGGTCTTAGTCAACAAGCAACTGCAAGTGAGTTCCCAGCACGGTGCCATGGCAAGTAGAGTTAATGTGATCCTTGGATGTACAAACAGGAGAAAGGTGAATAGGAAGAGGGAAGAGATTTTACCTTTGTTTACAGCCTGGGTGAGGCAAGTGTTGGACTACAGCATCCTGTTCTCGTGTACACATTTTAAAAGGGATGCTGGAAAAGTGGAGAGGAAGAGCCAGGAAAAATTGCTGTGTAAATGGTTGGGCGCAGACAGGAGCCCAAACTCTGGGATTTTGTGAGTGTGGAGGGTCCCAGTGTTTGAGCTCCAGCCCAATCCCAAATATCTATAGGGCAATATTTAGCCCTGAAGTCCAAGCCTTGCAAGTCCAAGCCAGCTGACCAGGCCACCCCAGCCAAGCCTTGCAGCTTTCATCCCTGGGTAGATGTGCCCTGGGAAAGAGACCTAAAGAGTTCAATCTGTTTAGCTTATCAGAAGGAGACTGAGAGGTGACTTGATTACTGGGGTTAAGTACTTCACAGGGAGAAAATCCCACGAACTCAAGGGCTCTTTAATCTAGCAGAGAAGTGCATAACAAGAACCAATAGCTGAAAGCTGAATCCAGACGAATTCATATGAGAAGTTAGACACAATTTTAACCGTTAAGGTAGCTAACCACTGATATATCTACCAAGGGAAGTGATGGATTCTCAGTGGAATTATTAGGTCTGCCCATCATGAGTGCATACAAGGCCTGGTGCCAGGCATCCCGTTTACACACGGAGATGTTTTGTTACGTTGATGGGAGTGTGAGTAGGGAGTCCATTAGATTTCCATGTCTGGGCAGAAATCTGCTGCATCTCAGATGTTTTTGCTCCTACAGTTTGGCTCACTGGGAGTTTTTGAAGCTACTCCCAAGCCTTTGCTGCCATAGTGTCAGAGCCTTCTCTTCTAAAGTAAGGCTGTAAGAGTCAGAATCTCTTTAAACATAGAAGGGTGGAGACCAGCGTGAAGATGAATCAAAATCAGTCCTGGAGTAACTAGCAGTTTACCTGCACCCTCCAAGGCCTGTGTTCAATTTAGGCCACAGCAATAAAGAAAGACTGCATGGCAGTGAAATGAAAATCCATTATTGCTGAGTAGAGGGGCATGCAGAGGCCTTCTGTGTCGCGAGGATCACAGGTCCAATGATGCATACCCAAGGGGGGAAGGACAGAACCAGGTGGACCATTTTAGCAAATAAAAGATATTTATTTATAACAGTGATGAATTTATAGTATTTATTCTAAGATTTTTAATAGACCATGTTAATAATGAATTTACAGTATTAATTATATTTATTCTATGATTTCTAGTTAATCGTGTTAGAAATATAAGGATGGGAATGGCAAGGGGAATAGTCTCTATTCTAAAAATATCTAGCTACACTAATTAATAACAATAATAACTACAAACTCTATGTACTACCAAAAACAACTACAACACTAAGTTTATACAACAAAGAAAATCAAATCATACAAACCAACTTACACAGCACACAGAAGATTTCAAAGGTATCGGTTCAGTTGCGAAGGCCTTTGTTACGCCCGAGAGTCAGGGGAGGTGGCTGGTCGGTTGATCAGGCCAGCAGCGCTTTGGAGTGTACAGGAAGGCACACGCACGGTGGTACGTGTGTTGCGAAGACCTCCTTGAGCGAACTGTGCGATGGGTATTTATCCCCAAATCTGCACATTGCTTTCCCGCTCTTGCATATTACCATATATGGCCCAACGGTCACCAAGTGGGGGGGGTCTGTGTCCCAGGGGTTGGGCTGAAATTGTGCAGGTTTCATGCAACCAGGTAAGCCCCGCAGTTCTCACACCAAGGTGATAGGTGGGAGAGTCTGAGGCTATTTTCCCCTTTTCACACCTTTACTTTTTTCTAAAAGCAACGGTATGCAGGAAGGGTGCGGCCGGTTTCTCCCAAGGAGTACTGCAGCCCACTATAGCAAGAGCGGCCTGGCCAAACTTTTTTACTGGGGGCAGTTTTTTTTCTAACATTCTGAAGGGAGAAGTAATATGTGGTTAAATAGCGAAGGCGTTTGATAGCAAATAATGAGAGCATGGCTGGCAACAGAAAACAAGAGCTGTTTCTTCTCAAGTCAGATGTTCTTGCCATTGCAATTCAGGGGCACGTTAACAGCAAATAATTGGTGAGATCATTCATTTACAAAATTTTCCTCTTGGCGGGTCATTGCTTTATCTTTTGGACAGCCTGACTCAGTGTCTTTCATCCACCAGTATAGCTTGAAGGAGCAGGGGGTCTGCTCAGTAATAATGTTAATTACCATCTGGGCCATAGTTAATGTGCTGCATGTATAACCCACACATCTACTGGGTGTGTGTACTGTCCCATGTGGTGGCACTTAGACCACTTACAGGGAGAGAGAATGAGTTTTGTCTACTACAGCCTTAGCTGACAACCAACTGGCTTTTAACTCAAACCATAGAAGCTCATGCACTAAGCTCCAGAGGTCCCAGGTTCATTCCACCTGTCAGCCTTACATGTGCATCAAGATATAAAGAGGCAGGTTGCAGTTCTGTGGCATATGACAGGGATGGTGATCTACATACAATGTTCTCCATAAGGGGCTAGATTATGACTGACTGGCAGAGGTCTGGAGTGAGTGTGGTGCAGTTATCAATTAACTGGGGTGGAGCTCCTAGTTATGCAATAGGAATATTCTGTGACTACTCCTCTCAGAGCTGCAGAATACACTGTCCTGTACAACAGTGGCTCTGCCTTTTTAACCACCCCAGAGAGGGCAGGAAGGGGATCAGTCTGGAAGCACTATGAGGGAGCAGTCCCAGTGCTATGAGACCTGTGTTGGCTCTATCTAAGTATGCACTCCACATCCCTTCACATCAGTACAGGGACTGGGCATTTGTTAATAAAGGGACTGATATGTTTTGAATTATCCTCCAGGTAAAATTTCCCTTAAGCTAAAAGAAAAGCCCCATCTCTTACTAAATAAATGATTAGCCATCAATGATTTTCTGTCTTCTAGAGCAGAGTTAGTATGGCAGCATGAAAGGAAATTGCTGCAACAGTATAAAGCTACTGCCTTTTCCCTAATGTAAACCTTCACTTGTCATGTGCTTAGTAAAAAAAGAGAGAGATGTTAATTTATAAGAGAAAATACCAGAGAGGAAGAATATATTCTTGGAGCAAATACCTGACTTAAATTAATATTATATTCATTAGCACCACTAATTGTGGTATGTTCCACTGAAGAAAATAGGTCCCTTTGTATTATTCTATATTTGTCCTCACTGGTAGCATTCATAACACTTCCCAGTTCAGATTCCAAATGCAGTAGTCAGTGCCAAGGGGTTTAGGAGAACTTTGCACACTGGATGGACTAATTCCATCTCAGTCTTTCTGCTGAGGCCTTTTTGGCAGGGTTGGCATTTCAAGGATTTCTGAAGTGTCACTGATACTTACAGGAGTAATTGGGAGGATTTGATATTGATGAAGTCTCCTTCACTACCAGTGCTTTCTGAATAACTCAAGACCTTTCTGAAGACTCATGAAGAGCTGCTGGAGCAGAAACAATGGGTCACGTCTAAGACTTTACAGAACCAAGAAAAGGAAGGGGATGTTTTTTATGTTTTTCTTTCTCCTGCTTTGCAATATGAGTGGTTCCAGGTTATTTTCATTGACTTAAAAGACTGTTGCAGAGGTTGGAATAAAACCCAGGTTAGTGTTTGAGTTTTGCACCTCTATCACTGCAGGCCTCTGCTCTAGGCACTAGTCACCACTCAGTACTGTATGGGAGGGAATTGCTACCCCTCTGTTCATAATGCCCGAGTTGGTAAAGGTGAAAGTGAGCAAGAAAGAACCCTAAAGGAGTACACATGCTGCCATTAATGTCTGTGCTGAGCAGAGTTGTAATAGGGAACAATGTGAATTTGGAAGGCAGAGAAGCTACAGCTACTGTAACCTTAGGCAGTGCTCAGTAAAGTGGGAAAAGTGTTAATAAATCTGTCTTCTCATAGTATTACACCCGTCTAACTGATACTGGAGGGGGAGGGATTCCAGAAGCTCTCTCCAAGTACAGGTTGGACCTCCCTGGTCCAGCATCCTCGATACCTAACTGGTCCCGGATGAAGGATTTTGCCAGACAAGTAGAAGTTATTTCTGGACTCCCTGCTGCCAGCCACCCGGCTTGCTCACCTTCTGGCCAGCTCTTCACCTCCTGCTGGCCCCACTTCCCACCTGACCCCTCTGAGCAGCCATCACTGCCCTGGC
The DNA here is from genome assembly GCF_052426305.1 of Pelodiscus sinensis. Classification (NCBI taxonomy): domain Eukaryota; kingdom Metazoa; phylum Chordata; order Testudines; family Trionychidae; genus Pelodiscus; species Pelodiscus sinensis. Next base: position 33,138,226 of record NC_143056.1, read on the forward strand.
TCCGGTACCCATAAGGCAGCTGCACGTGCTGCACTGGGGATCTGGGACCTGCCAATCATCCATATGTCTCCCAACCCCGTTGGGCAGACCTGCTGCCATGCACTGGATAGCCCCGCTGTCAGCTTGCTGTAGGCAGCCCGCTGCCCTGCTGGCCCTATAGAGATCTGTGCCACTGGCCCTCCACCAGTACTCTCTGGTCCTACAACATCTGTAAGAATCCTAGTTAAGAGAGTTTCACCCTATAGGAATGTGTCACCTGTCCCTTGGTACCAGAAGCCAGAAAGGAATGAGAAAGACAAAGAAATATATTTTGTTACAATGCAGTGTGGGGAGTCAGTCCAGAAAGACATCCAGGAGTAAGACTTTGGATTCCATTCAGGATGCTTGGGACTGATGAAGTGAGGAGAGGATAAAAGAAGCAATTAAAACAGTTTCCTTAACATCCCAGAAATTTAAAAACCTTTGCTGTGAGTGAATGCACCTCCTGGGGAAATAGCTTCCCTGTGAACTGTAGCTGACACTGGAAAGCTCATTCTAAAGATCCAGTTAGTCACTGGAGAACAGCTGCAGCAGTCAGTGTGTAAAGGCCTCAAGATCTTCCTTTTCCAAAAGCACCTGTTAACGTCTGTAGCAGATGCTGGGAGACCCAAGTTGTTATCCCAGGCACCACACAACATAAGGAAAAGTTAGTAGTTTGTATTCCATCCTCGTTGGTTTCTTATCTTTGTCTAGAAGCAATAAAACCATGATTTTCACAGTATGATAGTCCTGCTGCAAGACAAATGAGAAAATATCTATAATGAAAACTAATGGGGAGTGCTTAAATCAGTCCTCCATTACAGGTGCTAATTGATTTTGTTAGGAAAGAAAATTTTGGAATGGTGCTTCAAAAGACTGATTTTTTTCCCACGCTAAACTGAAGATGTGGTCATCAGATCTGAATCTGTTCTGTAGACTCTTATTCTAAAGCTCTATTGCTTAAGTTTTAAATATTTGGAAGAGTAAGGTCACCATTCACTGTGGCTATGTCTACAGTACAGATAAGATCGAAGTAGCCGCAGTCGATCTTCCAGAGTTAGAATTAGTGGATCTAGTGAAGACACATTAATTCAGACTGAGAGGGCACCCCCGTCAATGCTGGTAGTTCTGCTTACTCTACGAGTAAAGAAAGTCAAAGGCATGTGCTTCCTTCAACTTCCCGCTCGGTGCCAAAATATGATTGAAGATACTTCTACTTAAGCTGTGCAATTCAGGGATGGTCTAGACAGTACTGGGTCCTGCCATGAGGGCAGGGGACTGGACTCGATGACCTCTCAAGGTCCCTCCCCATTCTAGTGTTCTATGATTTTATGATTATTGTAGCTGAAGTTGTGTATTTTTATTTGAATTTATCCCCTATATCCCCTAGTGACCAGGGGATTTGAATTTATCCCCTAGTGACCAGGAGTATGTGACTGTGTCAGGCACCCAGAGGCTACGTCTAGATGCATCCCTCTGTTGACAGAGGAATGCAAATCAAGCACGTCAAAATTGCTAATGAAGCAGGGATTTAAATATCCCGCACTTCATTAGCATAAACATGGCCACCGCCTTTTTTTTCCGAAATGGAGCTTTTTTTTAAAAAAAAATCCGCAGTCTAGATGCAGATTTGTCAAAAAGAAATCCTTTTTCGACAGATCCTGTATTCCTCAAAAAATATTTAAATCCCTGCTTCATTAGCAATTTCGAAGTGCTTGATTTGCATGCCTCTGTTGATAGAGGGATGCAGTCTGGACGTAGCCAGAGATTGGGTCCATGCCCAGTGCACAGAGCTTTGGGTGCTCCTCACAGCGAGTTGTTGGGTGAAGAGGGGGCAGGAAGTTAGTATTGTGGATAGTGCCATGACTTTGTGGCCTGAGGTTTCCTCTCTTACATAGTGTTGTGAAGAATGGAAATAAGCTGCACCCAGCCAGACAGTGAATTATTTTTTTCCTGGACTATTTAGGGAAACAGTTTGAGGAGGAATTGTGACTCTTTAAGACAATTCTTCCTGGAGTTCCTGCTGGGCAGCCCCACTACATGCTACTCCTTATTCAAAGTTAAGAGCCAAAAAGGCCCTCTGGCCCTTAGAGAAATGAGACGGGTAGGTACTGTGGTACTGCTCAGGTTTAGGTCTCTAGTTTAAATATGGCTCATATAAGCAGTGATGGGAAGAGGGGTCTTTTATCACTGGTTGTTCTATGGCTTATGTAAAATGGACTAGTGTGTCTCAGTTGTGTTCCTAGTGAGCAAACTTTCACCTCATAAAACCACCCTGTCAGCTAGCATGATTGGCACTGCTTTTTAGCAAAGACACCAGAAAGGACAAGACTTGAACTGAGTATGGAGACAGAACCTTCCTGTCCTTCTTGGAAGTGGTCTCTTGAGTTCAGGACTGAGGCACCTTGGCAGAGCTGCTGCTCATATTGTGCCTGTTATAAAAAGAAGGTTGTGCAGGGGCCATTCATGATCTAGAAGTTCAATGTTGTTTATCAACATCATTGCATTGAGTGGACAGAGGTATAAAAAGGTGCTTGAAATTGGAACCCGTGGCTTTTGTCGTGAGAGTGTGTGATGTGTCTGTTTAGCGAGTGTTTTGTGCACAAGCTTATGGGTGCATGAATGTGTGAACAGCCTTTTGGCATGTAGAGTTTCTAAAATGTGGGCCTTTCTGTGTAGCTAGGCACCCAGAGAGCAGAACTGTTGTTGCAGATCTCTTAAATGCTTGAATCTCCCAGATAACATGTAGAGGTTTCTAAAGCTTGGTCTACACTACAGATTTAGGTCAAAGTACAGTAGTTTATGCCAATCTAATCATGTCAGTGTCTACACTCAAATGCTGCTTCCACTAAAGCAAGTGACCTGCTACGCTGACATCATAACTGCACCCCTACCTCGATGTAGTTAGGGCGACAGAATGTCTGTGTAGATACTGCATTATTTACATCAGCTCCAAGACGGGCTGGAGGGCCCCATCCCAGTACTCACAGCTCAAACTGTCAGCCCACACCATTTACCCCCACTACCACAGTGCTAACAGGCCAGAGTCTCACTGCTGCCTCCTGGGGAGTGATTGGGGGTGGGGTGTAGGAGAGCCTAAGCCTGGCCACTGCTGAGACTCAGGCTCACCTCTCCCTGAATCCTTGAACGTGAGGTGGCTGGGCTTGGGTCCTCATCTCCCCTAATTCCTCATCAAGTGAGAGCAGTGGGCTCTGGGATGTCAGCCCCATCTGTGAGGCTAAAAACGGGAGCTCTCCTCCATCCCTCCCTGGGGCAGACACCCGCAGCTGCAAGCCACGTAGGTCAATTTCACAGCAGGAAGACTACCAGAAGTGAAATTGACATTCCTATTAGTTTCTCAGCTGCTATTATTTCACATTTTGTCTTAGTCTGTCATCCTGTGAGGCCACGTGGTGTTCACAGCTCGGGCTGTCAGCCCCAGGGCAAGGGGGCTCCCATAGTGAATTCCACTCCCCATGGGCAGATAGGTAAAGCCAGAGGTGGAATGTGAAATCATAGCAGCCATGAAACTTACAAGAATGTCAATTTCATTGATAAAACTTAAAAAACAACATATAGTCTAGTAGCACTTTAAAGACTAACAAAACATGTAGATGGTATCATGAGCTTTTGCTGGGGGAACCTCAACCTATGAGCCTTGCACCTGTCTGACAGGCAGCTGTGATTTCCATGTTTATAGCTGAGGCTGTCAGCCCCAGGGTCCTACAATGCCCCACTTTAGTGGGCGGAAGCGTGTCTATGGAGGTTATATACTATCAACGGAAGTAGCAAGTGGTGACATGAATTTCCACTTTAATTACTGTAGTGCCTGTATGCTCACTTAATTAATTTTGTACTATAGACAAGCCCTAACTTGCGTAATACATTATTTAACTCACTGCCATTGTAAAGTACGTATTACAGTTTGTTTGTTGGACCATTGTTACAGAGGTTCCACAATAAAAATACCTTCTCTCATATCTTCTGTTCTTTTTCCATTTGGGACACATTGGCTCATACTTTCTTCAAACTGAAGACAATGGCAAAATTGCCATTGACTTCAGTTTGTAGCAGACTCATACATTTTCCTCTAACTTGCTATTGAAACTCGAACATGTGCTGGCGGGAGCCGGCTTAAAAAACGTTTCCCCCGAGCCCCATCTTTTTAGGGGGTAGCGGTGTAGCAGGGTCAGGGAGTGAGCTGGTAATCAGCTGATTCCTGACTTGCGCCCAGTCCCAGATGCTGTGACTCTGCTGGCTCTTAATACATTTAAAGGGATTTTGCGCAGTGGCGTGGGGGATAAGCTGGTCCAGTTTGTGCCAGGTTCCCCCCCCCCCCTCCGGCTGGGCACCAGCACTTTACATGAGCCCGCAGGCTCTTAATACATTTAAAAATCAGAAGCTCAGCGGGGGGACCCAGCGTGAGCTGGCAATCAGCTGTCCTGCATCATGGGTCCCCCCTCCTGGTTCTTAATACATTTAAATGGCAGAGCCTCAGTAGGGTCAGCTGCCAGGACCAGAAGCTAACCCTACTGCAACTCCCCTGCTTATTGACTAATCGATGGAAAATCCATCGAAAATTGAAAATCCATTAACTAGTCAATAGTTGATTAAACTATATTTAACATCCCTAGCCTAAACAAACTGAAATAAGAATAAGTGAACATTTAAACAGAATCCCACAATTGTATTGTTTGCTTAGTTGGCTCCTTTTGTTTTACTATGATGTGATCCCTGACTGTGGTTGGCTTTGTAAACTTCTTGCCTATCAATTGAGGTTTTGGAGATTAAGGGACATGTAATTTAGATGTTCATTTTTAAACATAGGACTGTAATTTGGGTTGTTAAAGCAAAACTCCTCTTCTGGTTAGAAAGCTTCAGAAGGGTCGCCGAGTTAGTCTGTAATTGGAAAAATATAAACAACAACAAATAATCAGCAACACCTCAAAGATTAACAAAACATGTAGACTAACTAAACGAAAGCTCATGATACCATCTATATGTTTTGTTAGTCTTTAAGGTACTACTACACTATTCGTTGTTTTTTAAGTACTTCTGGTTAGAGACAGTCTGACTTCCATGGGCAAGCATGAGATTGCCCCATCCTACAACATACCAGTTTCTGGTTACATGATCGCATTATTATCTGTGCACAATCCTGCTACTGAATTTACATAAAACTTAACAGTGCCTGCTACATCAGAAATGTTTCCCCATCCCCTCCTTCTCCGCAGGCCAGTTGCTAGTTCCAGTTGACTCGGTGAACAGTTTAATTCAATTTACATTTTCAAGGTTCGTCATTAGAAACTTAGGATCTAAACTTCTGTTTATTTGTAAATGGCAGCTGAATTTTTTCTTTATATTTCTTGTTCCTTTAAAGTAGGAGGCCCAAATCCTTGGGTTTTGCTGGGCCCAAAGGTAAAACTCCATCCTCTTGTATCTCCCAGTGGTTTTCCTTTTCCTTTTCCTTTTCCTTTTCCTTTTCCTTTTCTTTAAAAAATACCCATAAAAGTTGCATCTGACACCCCTTGAAAACTTATTCTTTATTTTAAAGGGACATTCTTGGATCAGTTTATCCTTTCAGAGGGCTACAGAGAGTCATGTGGGCAGGGAAAAGTAAAGGTCCATGTTTGTGGAAGTCTTGAGTCCTAGCCCCCAAAACCATGTTTGTGGATGAGGAATTGGGAGACATAATGTTTTGCACACACTTAAAAGCAGTGGTACATACCCGTAAGTTATTATATTATACATCTATGTCTACGCTATGAGTTTTCTCGGCAAAAAATATGCTAATGAGTAAAAATTATGCTATGCTAATAATTTGCATGAGTTTTGATCTCATTTGCATATTTTATGCCAATCCATTTTTGCATTGGGTATTTTGCGCAAAAACAAGCCGTGTGGGCATTTTCTTTTTGTGCAAAAACCCCTTTTCCTGCAAGATTGGTAAACCTCCTTTTTTGGGGCATAAGGCTCTTATTGGAAGAGGGGTTTTTGCACAAAAAGAAAATGTCCACACTGCTTGTTTTTGCGCAAAAACCCAACCCCAAAAAATGGATCAGCAGAAAATATGCAAATGAGATCACGACTCATGCAAATGAGTCCCTCATTAGCATATTTTTTGCTGCGAAAACTCATAGTGTAGACGTAGCCTACATCTGGGAAACAAGTGATTGGACCTCTGCCAAGTATACCATTCAAAAAGCAGAAAAGAGACACCTATTGAATCATTGGCTTACAGGTATACCTGCAGTACCAAGGTATTCCAAAAAATCCTCCTGATCACTTTACTACCCCAATCCTGCCTGGTTTCACAGCACATGGGATCATAGCACAAGGTGAAATAGCTGCAGACAAGGTACTGTTATGACAGATATATTACTATAATAAAATTATAAATTTATGGCTGTCAGGAATCTAAGTATGTGCCCATAACTTTCATTCAGTTCTACATATTGTCCCAGTTAGGTGGTATATAAAATGAACCTTAGAATAAATTGATTACACTCCATTTACTACATTGCTCCTTCCTATGGCTTTCAATCCTGACTTCCTACTGCTTTACGCAGCATTGCGAAAAGTTGATAGGAACTATAGACACTAATGGAGTTTTTTGTGTGGCTTTCAACAATATTGTACCTGTCAGCACCAACTTAAAAGTCATAATTTGTCATGCTCATAGTCAAATCTTAGGCTCATGTTTGTCCTTTACTGATTCATTAACTGACTTGCTGGGCAAGTAATTCTGAAAAATGGTTGCACCTGATACGTAGATATGGGGAGCAGTGGGAATGAGCATTTTCTCTAGGAGGTGAAGAGCTCTTGGGGAAGGTGGGGGTGCCAGGGCCAAAAAGGTCATGTGAACTCCTTGAGAAACTGTCAGCAGATCCTGAAGTAAGGTTCCAATGGTACAAGTCTAGAACTTACGGCTGTGGAGGCCCTAGTTTCTTGACATTCCCTTGTTTTCATCAAGCAAAATGGGTGAAGAAGCATGTGACTGGAAGGTCAGTTCCCTCAAGAAATTTTATTGAAACACCCAGGGTCTGTAGCTACCTGGAAATTCAATTCACCTTGAGTTGCTTTCACTGAGGCTTCTGTTTAGATGATGAGTGAACCAGCTCTGGAGTGCCAGTGGCAATTAGGATGTAACAGTTGTGATCTTTTAAATATTCTTAGGGTACCTGGAGCAATAAGAATTGATGATGGCACAATCTGGCATCTCAGTTTCATATTGTCCCAAAGGTGGGCTTTTTGTTTTAATTACATTATTTTGCCATTCATTAAGATTATGACTATTTGAACACATTGTAGAACTTAGACATATTAAGTTACATAAGGAACGCTGATTATTTTGTTGTTCTTAAGGTCCAACTCCACCTATACTTCTTATTCAATTTTCACTATGCCAATGAGAGTCTTGCCAGAACCAGGTCTGGAGAATTTGGCTCTATCTAGATAAAGGAAAAGATCATTTGAGGAGTGTGATTCATTTGTACACCAGTGCACTCTTCTACTGACAAGATATGGAACAAAAAAGATTCTAAAAAAATCTTTCCCATCCTGTCCTTTCTCTAAGCACATTTTTCAGAACTGGTCCACCAAGTTAGAGTTTTCTATGGCATATATGTTATCTAGAGCGTCTTAATATTGATATGAAGAATAGTTCAAATCAAACTTTTTTTTTCTAATTTCTTCCCTGCCTTAATTTTCTGCTGTAAGAAAAAAAATGAAATAAAAGCTCCCAGGCACATTGCTCAGTTCATTTTACTTATCTCATTTGGAATGTATATAACCTACAGATGGAGCTCAGACTAGAAATTCTTAGAAAGTGCAAGTTGAATACATGATAACGAACCAAAATTAACCAGAGTTCAATTTACTATGAATCAGCCTTTGAAGTTTTAATTGGATGGAATGATATGGCATTGTTGTTGTATCAGAGCTAGAATTGCTAGGAAATTAGAAACAAGTTGCTGCTGTCTAAGCAGGCAACACAGCACCAAATGGAGAGCAGGGGAAGCTTGTGGTGGAAGAGGATGCAGAAGGCCAGGACTGAACTGTACGTCCTCAAAGCTGCTTGAGAGCTGAGGGCACTCCAGATCTCCAGTAAGGAGCTCAAGCCCTTCCTCCCCTCTCTCCCCCCACAATATGCCCTGTCTTTGGGTTTCAGGGATGCCACTGATGGATGTTGAGTTCATTACTGCTGAGCTTCATTTCTACTGCTTGTGCCAGTATGAAAACGGTCCACAGGTGGTGGTAATTACCCTAAAGAGGTGGATGGCCTGAATTCTGATTTACTGTCCTCTAAGGTCCTTTCATGTGCTTCTGCTTGCATAAAGAGGCCTGAAAGTGGGAATACTGGGAACAGGTGTAAAGGGACTAAGCGTAAATGAGAATCAACATCAGAGTTTCTCCTTTCTAACAGGAATCTGAGCCCCAGTGGGAACCATCAACATTTAGAACAAACTTCAAAAGAACCTTATAGGCTTTCTTCACAAGACCACTCTCATAGTCTTCAATCAGGGGGAATACTTGCCTCAGCAAGACAAGAGGAATGTGGCCCCATGTGAGAGGGAGAGTTAAAATTAATAATTTGATTTTTTGTATATAATGTAGCACTGACTGGTGCATCGAGAATCCTAAACACTTTACTGCACTTTAGCTGAAAGAGATGGAAATTGGACACTGCTTTTTCTACAGCCAGAATCATCATTATATAATGAGATTCTTTGGATTATGTTATCTTGATGCAAGGAGCTTTACATAAGTGACTCTTATTAATGCCAATGGGAATTACTCAGAGAGATACAAATGCATCACAATAAGAATATGAATCTTGGCATTTCACTATTAATATTTTAAGAACTGGCAAACAGATTCTCTCCTTTAAGTCATGGAATCATAATCTAGTAATATTTTGAAAGAAAATCTGTTATTTTAGTCTGCAAAGAGGTTATGGGAAGGTGAACTTTTCGTATTCATAGGTTCCAAAATAAATGAGTTTTCATATTTACATGGTACATTAACATCTATTTACCAGACCACAATGACAAATACTTAACTGTCTGCTGGCTATTAATAGATGTTGGATACATGCTGCATCTGGGTGCAACTATGTGTCCTTGTTGCTCTGTGCAACACCAATGCTTCTTTCCTATTTTCCAGTTACTAGACAACAGCAGATTTTGGATTGTATTCAGATGTGTTATATCAATTCATAATGGCAGGAAGAGACATAACTGAGATAAAAATGTGTCCAGTTCCATTTTTAGACTAAATAACTCAAATCATAGAATCATAGAACACTAGAACTGGAAGAGACCTCGAGAGGTCATCAAGTCCAGTCCCCTGCCCTCATGGCAGGACTCAATACCAATAGTTTTCTATTTTTGTAATGGCCACTGAAATAGATAAAAAGGACCATATATTTTTGAGAGCTATGATGGGAGGGGAACATTGCCCTTGTTTCAGGATCAGCCTCCTTTCTTGTATTTGGTTACTGAAGTTTTGAAAAGTTTGAACATTAAGAGCCCATGTTTCAGCAATGTGTATATTTTAAGCATCATATTTGGCCTTTAGTCTTGGGTGCATAGGAGGGTATGAGTGGTTAGTGGCCATTAATTCACACTTTAGATTTTTGCATTCCCCTGAATGGTATTGCATATGTTCTGAAAAAAGTAGCAGCACTGTTTATCTGGTTATTGTAATTAGTTATTATTCATACATTACCATAGTAGCATCTAGGCTAATTATGATGACTTCCAATAGGAAGATTCTGTATTACATTTCTTTAATTCATTACTCTTGTTCTATCTTGCACCAAATAGTTCTATACAATCTTGCATTCCACTTCAGCCTACCTATATTGTGTTCAGGTGGCTTGGCTGTTAAATTACCTGTCCTATACCATGTGACTGCTGCTCTGCCATCTTGACACACTCTATTTTATCATCACTAGTGCTGATTTCATTCTTACAGAGAGCGTATCCCTGTGGTATCTTACAGCCATTTATGTAAGATTAGAAAAGATCTAACTCCCTTAAAAGAGAGGAACAAAACTCTACCTTTCTGCCTCGCAAATCTGAACTGCAGTCTTTGGGAAAACCAGAGTGAATGATGACACAGTTCCTGTGTCATGCAGCCCAGCAATCGTGTTTTTCTAGAAAAAGGCTTGCTGAAAAAGGTAAGTCTTGTGTCTAACCCGAAAGGTGCTAAATATTGTGTATAACTTGATCCCTGGTGAAAGAGAATTCCAGAGCTATAGGCTCCCCCCTGAGAAGTCCCTGGCCTCAAGTCAGTGAGAGTAGACCTGAGATCTGTCTTATTACCTCCATTAAATGCCTTTGCAGATCCTTCAGATATCTTGGTTTAAGTCCAATTCAAGATGTGAAGAAAAAGGTCCCAGATCCTTGAAGTTTATTACTTATTAGATTAGTAGTCAGTCAGTGCAGAAACAGTGTGATATAATCCCCAAAATGTGTTCCCTTTAACACACAGCTATGGTATTATTATCCTGCTGTAATTTTTATATCACCCACAGGGGCAGCCTCAGGTAAAAGTCTATTGCAATACTCCAAACTAGAGGTGACCCAAATATTAAGTATATTGGCCAATATACTTCTACTTCTCATCCACTTACCGTGCAGGCACTGTGTTACATTAGCTGTCTAACATTATTAGAGAACGTGCTTGTACAGTATCCCACCAGAGGTAAAAGTACCACAGAATAAGTATCCTCTCTGATAGTTTGTTCAATGAGCAGATAAGGATTTCACTCTGAGACTTTTGTCTGCAGATACTGACGAGAGTTGATCATTTACTGTCCAAGCATGTTTACACATTATAATATTATAAATTTGTGCTGTATTTTAACTGCTGCGTGGGAAATCACACTAGAAGTAAAGTACATAGCTAAAAGGACAGTTAGATAGGTTAGTTTTAAAGTCAGCAAATAATAAGGAAATGAAAAACCTAGAGCCACGCAATTCCAATTATCGCTTTGTTGATTATGTATTTTTAGTGGGAATAAAGGAAGTGTGGATGATGCAGTGAGAACTACAGCATCTCACAGTGGAATCTAGTAAATGTGGTTTGGAGCACCCATTTTCATTGTTTACAGTATATGTAGGAGAGCACTGAACGATCATGAACTTTAATTTCCTTTATGCACATCTACAGGGATACAAAATAGCCATAAGCCCAGTTTAACCAACCAGTTAGCAGGGCTGCTTTGCTTTTCGGGAGTAGCTCAAAGCAGCTAAGCATCCCAGTGATTCTGTGCAAGTGTGAGTGGGTACCATGTTTCTGAGCTGTTGACTTGTCGGAAGAAGTTTATTTGCGTTATCCTTGACAGTATGGCAGTGTATTTTAGTGCTAGAATGTTAGTGTTTCTAAAACAAATGGTTTCAGAAATACTTTAATGAAGAGCTGAAACAAAAGACAGGACTATGCAGCACTTTAAAGACTAGCAAGATGGTTTATTAGGTGATGAGCTTTCGTGGACCAGACCCACTTCCTCAGATCAATTTGTGGAAGAGCTGGCATCTGGTTGAGATCTCACTTGCGCTGTCTTAAATCAGGAGTCATTCTGTTTCATGTTAATGGAGTTACATTAGTGTAAGACTAGTTTGAGGTCAGAATCAGGCCCTTAGTCTGTGCCAAGATTTTTTTTTTTTTTGAGGGTGTTTGTTTACATAAGGCACCTAATTGTATATAAACTGCCTTTTTCACAGCTGCCTAAGCCAATGGCAACGAGACAGTCATAAGAGGTGCTAGCAACTCATCTGGGTTTTGAATGCGTGATTTGGAAAAATAGGGGAAACATCCCGAAATGCACTACATTCATCTTAATTTGATTAATTTGGGTCCTATCACTTTGATTGAAATAAGTGGCTGACGTGGTTACTCACATGGCCTCTGTGGATACATATCACAGTATGCCTGGCAGATAGTAGTACTTATCACAGCAATGCCAGAAGAGCTTAACTTTTGGTAGTAATCCTCTTTTGTTATCATATGGGTCATCACTGGGCTCTTATTTCTTCCATCTCACTCAGAATCTTGGCCTTCCTTATTAATCAGCTGTTTACAGCCAGCCATTAATGTATTCAGTAAAAGCCTGCCTAAAAGAATCAAACTAAAGGTAGTGGGAGATTTTTTTTTAAAGTACAAATGATTTAGTATCTTAAGATTTTTATAAAATTGATCAAGATAACCAAATTATGTGAAAGGCTCTTGAATTTGAGGTTCTTTCTAATTACAGAGAACTGCAGCTGAAATATACTCATTCATATTGGGTCTGATCCTGCACAATTAAAGTCAGTGGGAGTTTGGCAATTGATTTCAGTAAGCACAGGATTGAGCCTTTCCTTTTCTAGAGTCTATCCCTTGTCTGTCCTCTGATACAATAAGGGAAACTTGCAAACCTTTGACTTCGTAGTTTAGTGGGGAAAGGCATGTGAAGCAAAGGCTGCAAGTTAAAGCTCTGCAAATCCAAATCAGAAATACGGCACAAATTTGTAATAATGGAGGCAATTAATTCTTGGAACAAATTACAAAGATTCAGGTGGAGTCTCCATTTCTTGACGTTTTCAAATCAAGCCTGGATGCCCATCTAGACCCTAGTTTTTTTACTGGGCTCAGTACGGGCACATCTACACAGCAGGGCTAAAACCGAAATAAGCTACGCAGCTTGAGCTACGTCAATTGTGTAACTTAAGTCGAAATAGCTTAATTCAGTTTTTGGAGCTGTCTACATAGCAGGAAGTCTGAGACTGAGCACTCTTCCTCCAACTTCCTTACTCCTCGTAAAATGAGGCTTACAGGAGTCAGAGTAAGAAGTCCTCCAGCTCGACATTATTATGACATTATGTTGAAATAACTGCTTGTAGTGTAGACACGGACTATGTTATTTCGGAATAACATCAGTTATTCTGAAATAACACTGCTGTGTAGACGTACCCTAAGGGAGTAACTGGATGAAATTCTGTGTTCTATGCTATGTAAGATGCCAGGTAGATGGTTTAAGGGCCTTTCTGAGCGTAAAATTTATAAAAAGAGAGAAAACAGGGGTAATTCATTTTGCCCCTTTTTTGCTTCTTCATGTTGCATAAAGACAGCCTGACAATATTTTGATTGTTTTTTCAAAAGAAAAAAAATGCTTTGCTTAGTTTTGGTTTTTTCACCTCTGCAGAAATATCAAGTCTTGTCTTCCCTTTTTGTTGTTGGAGGACTTCATGGTGACTCACATGCGGATTGGGAGCTTTCTCAGCCCACAGCTGAAGAGAAAGGCGTTAAATATTTAATAATGAGACAGCTTTTCTCCCAAGTGTTTTGGTTTAAATAGGTGTTAACAGAAAACAAAACACACACAAAATGTAGCAGTCTGAGTAAAAATCACTTTCCGCTTCAAGTAATCAGGCTTCTCATGTATGGGTTCTCTGATGGCTAGAAGTCTTGACCCCAGGGCTGCTCTCACTAGTTCAGTTGACCTGAAATTAGCATTAAAGGGAACCTAGTCTAAATAAGCTTCCTGGGGCTGCATCCATCTACTGTGTCTGTTAGACTTGCTTTTATCAGATGTACCTACCATGGTGGTAAATCCAGGTCTCACTCCACAAGCTTAATCTACATTAGAGTTCCAGTCTGGTGTTAAGACTTGTTAAGCAAAACTGATGTTAATATTAATGGGAATTCTTTGTAAATTTCCCCAGTGTAGACATGGCCATAGAGGGTTGCAATGTAGGCAGGATCTGAAATCCCTTCTCATATTCTCACTCTCTTAAAAACCTTTTGGGAATTATTTTATTTATTTAAAGAAGCAAATAGCATGTGTACCCAGTTTCCTTCCATCTTCATGTGATATTTTAAAAATACATCTGACACTCAGAATTATAAATGCTGTTTTGTTATAAGCAATATTCAACACCAAGAACCACTGTTAGATAAAATGTAATTAATACTATGTGTGCATAACCCACACAGTAATGTGCCTTAGCACCACCCGTGCATTTAAAATACACAACCCTGGAAACTCTCTCCTGTGGAAGGAACCGCTCCTTAACTTCTTGCACCTGCAGAGAGAAAAAAAAAAAAAAGAAACAGCTGAGTGTCAAATTACTCTGAAATGGCCACCCGACAAAACCGGGACATTTTTGTCTTTTAATACAGAGTGTATGGAAATATGAATATCTGCCCAAAACCAGGACATTTTAGTCTTTTAATACAAAGTGTATGGAAATACGAATACCTGCTGTACAGTGGTAGTTAGCTCTAGGGACACATCTACACATCAGGGCTAAAGTTGAATTAAGCTATGCAACTTGAGCTACATCAGTTGTGTAGCTTAAGCTGAAATAGCTTAATTCAGCTTTAGGTGCTGTCTATACAGCAGGAAGTTGAACGAAGAACACTCTTTCATCAACTTCCCTTACTCCTTGTAAAATTAGGGTTACAGGAGTCAGAGTAAGAAGTCCTCCAGTTTGACATTATTTTGAAATAATGGCTTGCTGTGTAGACACGCTCTTTGTTTTATTCCGAAATAACGCTGTTGTGTAGACGTAGCTCAGGATTAAAACTGTCTCAGTACTGAGCAGCTGGGTGATGAAAAGTATCTTAGGCTATGAAGAGAGCTGAGATCTGGGAGCACAGCCCACATTGACAGACTCTTGCTAGCTCATCTTGAGCAAGTGTGCTAAAAATAGTAGTATGGAGATTGCAGACCAGATGGAGGCTCAGGCTGGCTACCACAGCTTGGACCCAGAAGTAGCTGATTGGGCTTGAGAGCACAAGTTGCTACCTGAGCTACAGTGTCTACATTACTGTTTTTAATGTGCTAGCTTGAGCTAGCATGATTCTGTTTGCCTCGGCTGGAAGGCACTCTCTCATTTAGGGCTGTGATCTCAGTTGGATTGGATGCCATTGCCATTGCAATGGTGTCCTGTCCAACTGAGATGGCAAGCCTATTCCCAGTTGCAATGTAGACATACTCTTAGCGCTTCTCAGTCACGACAGAGAGGCCCAAATTCTCTAAGAAAATGGTTTTCAATCTTTTCTTCACTTGCGGATCCCAACACATTTTCAAATGGAGCTGTGGGACCCCTTTGGAAAGCGTAGGCTATGTCTAGACTGCAGGCTTCTTTCAGAAGAAGCTTTTCCAGAAGCAATCCTCCAAAAAAACTTCTTCCGAAAGAGAGCGTCCACACTGCCAAAGTTGAATGGACGCTATCTCACATTTAAGCTGTGATTGCTATGGACGGAGTGGCCACCAGGGCACCTGTGCTTTTTCCTCCTTCCTCTTCCCTCTTCTTTCAAAAGAACTCCCTCTTCCCCAGAAGAGCTCTTCCAGAAAAAGGCTTCTTCCTCGTAGAAAGAGGTTTACCAATGTTGGAAAAACCACTTTGTTCTTTTGATTTTTTTGTCAAAAGAACTTGATTGCAGTGTGGACATAAGTGAAGTTTTTTTGGAAAAATGGCTTATTTTCTGAAAAAACTCTGTGGAGTAGACATAGCCTTAGACATAGTCCATGGGTCCCTTAGGGTCTGCAAACCACAGGTTGAAAACCATTCCTGTAAGTTATTTAGATATCTGATTCACCTTGGGGAGTTTGAGTGTCTTAAATTAAGACCTGTCCTTTGAGGTTCTAGGTCCTAATGCCAGCATAACATGGCCACATTTTTCTTTTGACTTCCTCTAAAGGGAAATTGAGCAAGAAAGAAAAAGAGACTCAAATACACATACAGTGGTGTCATGTGGAATGTTGGTTATTAGATCCCCCATTTCCCTCTCTCTCCCCCCCTCCATTTTATTACAGACAAGAATACACTGAATCCTGAAGCCCTTAATTCTACTGAGTTTAAAATCTCTTTTAGAGACAGCCAACAGAATGGATAGCTCTCCCTGAAAGAGTTTTAGAATCTGTGCAGTCTCTTCTTCTTTTAGAGTTTATATGGAAAAGTCCTACTGAATTTAAAGGAAAGTGATCTTTCACTAGGCTGGCTGAACCATCCTTGAGAAGTGCTTCATCCTCCCACAGACTCTTTAAAGATACGACACTGGAAATTCTCTGCTGGCCTGTCACAGAACTTCTAAACCTCTACTAGTTATGACTGAAAGAGAAGAGAGCTCATGCTGCATTATTGTGTATAGGATCTTAATGAAATTAGGTATCTTTTAAATTTGGCTTGTACATGCACATTACATGCCAGAATTTTTGTGAGGTATTTGAGTCCAGATCTTTGTCCAATGCTTTTGGGAGGAAGGAAGGTGCTCATCTGAAAGACAGGGGAACAGTGAGCTTGGAAAGATCACTTAGTTTGTTTGTGTCTTATTTCCCCATCCGTAAAATGGTGAGCTCTGCTTATCTCACAGAGTTTTCGGAAGGGTCATGCGCCTTTCAGATACTATGGTAATAGGAACCATGCAAGTACCTAAGGCTGTGTCTACACAGCAGGCTGTTTTGAAATAATGTCGAGATGGAGGACTTCTTACTCCAACTCCTGTAACCCTACTTTTATAAGGAGTAAGGGAAGTCGAGGGAAAAGCTGAATTAAGGTATATTGACTGCAGCTACACAATTGACGTAGCTGAAGTTCCATATCTTAATTTGACTTTTGCCCTGCAGTGTAGACGTGCCATGAAATAGATACTTTCCAACTGCAGAGAAGATGTAAGATGTAAGCTTTTAGCAAGGTGCACCCCAGTGAAAAGACGAACGAACTGTGTGAGAACTCAAAATACAATGTCTCATTTGAAGAAATTGACAGAAGCAGCCTCATGTTTCCCTTTGAGCAGATTGATAGACATGACTGCCTCATTCTCTATCAATTGACCAAATTGCCTAATACTGCAATGTCAACTTCTTTGATGAAAGGCTGGTTCAAATACCAAACTGCTGAGTATTGGGAATAAGGGATTAAATTTATAGTGTAATCTTCTTGTAACATCCCTCTTGATCCAGAGACCAGGCTTTAAAGTGTGTTCGTTCTTACCATGACACTGCAGTGTCAAGGAGAGCAGACAAATGTGTCTCACCCACATTTAGTGGCAGTGATCCCCTTACTGGCCCAGTGTTTATGAAGGTCACCAGTCAAAATTAGTTCTGTGATGGGTATTTTAAGGGGGAATTGGACTTTCATGACTATATCTGATTTAAAAGATTTGTGTTCAGTTGGGCTCCTCTGATTAAGCCATCAAAACTCAGGACCCCAATGCTCCACTTCCCTCAATTAGAAATCTGAGGGGAAGGGACTAGCAGAGAGGAAATCTCTCCAATTGTTTTTCAGAACTCCTAAGATCCACAAGGATTTTGTGATGTCAGAGGGAATCGGGCCATCTAGCGAAAGGCCCCATGCTAGTTTTGTATTTACTCTGCCTTATGCTTCGCTGGCACTGCAGCTGCCAGGACTTCTGCATATCTGGCTATCCCCAGCACTCTTACAGGACATTTCTCATTGCAGAAGGGGTTGGGAGTAGGAGAAGGGGCTCAGAAGCACAAATTATTCTGTGTTGCATTTCCAGTCTGAGTTCTGCAGTAACAGTGGAAATATGGTGCCTATCTACTGCTCTGACTTACACACTGCATGTTCTCTTGCCAGGCACAGATCCAAGGACCCTTCAAGAACCATCTTGAGTCCAAGGGAAAGGATAATGCTACCAGGGCAGTGACTGACACTCTTGTCTGCAGCAGAGGCTCAGGGCTCTCCCCACATTCATGCTTTGGGGACTCAATGGGGCCAGTTACTTTTTGGGGCCAAACCCTGCTCATTGAAATCATGCAAAATTCCCATTAATGTCTATGGAAATTTTGGGTAATTAACAGATTTGGCCCTAGATATTGAAAGCATGTTTGGTGTCTCTGCTTGCAAATCATGACCAAGACTATTGAGATAGAGGATCACGTTCATGGTATATAAGTTGAAGGCAAATGCAAGAGAGCAAAGTCCCTACAGACAGATGTGCTTAAATGGGGGTATAATTAAATCTTTACAGGTAAAGTTTGTCTCCTGATATAGGTTTAAAGTAATTGCTAAAGGAAAAATTCTCCCTTAGTCTTCACATTGTCCCTGGTGAGCTCCCGGTAGTGAGGGCTTGCCCTTTACTATGTTTAATGGTGTAGCCTGAAATATTCAGGGGTCATCACTTAATGAATCTGGAGGGTGTACTGGCATGAGTGACAAAGAAGCAGAGAAGACTATGTGAGTATGAATAGTGGCCCATGTAGTCCCCAAGTGCAGCTATGCTATTCAGATGGAGAGAAGCCATAGGAAAGTCTGCAGTGGGGTTGCATGGAGAAGATACTTGGTCAACTGGGATACATTCTTCTGAATGAAGTTACCTTTCCACCTCTGTCAAATAACCATGCAGTCTGAAAATGAGGGCAGGACCAGAGGTAATGGGGAGTATGGCGGTGTTTGACTCACTACTGCAGCACCTCCTGCTGGCTGTGCTTGCTGGGATTAGCTCTTTGTGCCAGTGCACCCTTTTCTAGTGATGTCTCACCACCATCACTTCTGCTCCAGGGACCCATGTCACCCCTAGAACTGCAGCATCCTCTTCATGACACAGCCCTCTGGCTGCACTACACTCTGTATGCTCCCCCCTTCCAGGGGACAGTACCATAGTCCATTATCCAGCTACTTCCCTGAGTGGCCAGTGGGAGTGGGAGGACCCAAGCTTGCTCCAGGTCCCAGCCCAGGGACCCTGTATATGGCTGCCACTTCCTGTGTCCCCTCCAAATCCTCTGTAGAGCTCCCTGTACCACTTCCCTGCATTCCCAACACCCTCTGTCTAGCTCTTCCCTGAAGTCTGCCTGGAGCTGCTTTTAACTTCCTGGGTCTCTGCTTGCAGCACTGCTACATCCATGGTGCTTGTTGCCTTCCACCTGAAAGTCAACCAGTCCTCATCTCTTCTCTAGCTCCAGGGAGTGCATCCCACTGCTTTGTACTGCAGTTCTTCTTATTTGGGCCAGCATGGCCCTGATTGGCTGTTCCTATAAGCCTTTCTGTGATTGGCTGCCTCTTGCGTGGCCTCCCTAGGTTTCTATTAACTCCTGAGAGTGTAGTGCAGAGCATCAAAAGGAGGAGCCACAGGTTGTGCCATGTTCCACTTTCTCCAAAACTGGGTCTGACCCAGAGTTAAACTCAGACGAGAGTGAATACTCCCCATGTGGTCAGAGTCTCTTCCTTTAGGTGTGGCAGAGCACAGCTGGGGCAGCAAGGCAGTGGGAGCTTGACAACTGGTTTTGTGTTGATCCACATGTAGGGGTAGCTGGAGAAGTGTCTCCTTGCACTCACCCGTGCCAACCTCTAGGCCTTCAGATCATTTTCCAGACTTCTGCTGTGTAGTTCTCCCACTAAGGCTAAGCAGTGAAACATATGGGCCAAAGTTCAGTTCACATCCCATTACTAGGTGCTCCCAGTCAGTAAAGGCAGCTGCTCAATGGCAAGGACAAATTGGCCCCAGAGAGCACCTTGCCTTTTTGAGTGCCTCTGCTTAATTACATCAGTTCCTAAGCATTTATAATACAATTACTCTTGTACTTCTACAGCCCCCTGCATCTGAGGACCTCAAAGCACTTTAACACAAGGACTGACTCTTCAGCACACCACAGTGAAGTCAGGAAATATCCCAGCTTCTCAGCTGGTCAGCAGTAGCATAGTGAGATGCTAATAATTTGCCCAGCCTCATACAAGAAGTTAGCACAGTTAGAACTAAGCCCCCAAACCTCACAATTCCCACTACTAAATTTAACTACTAAATCATGCTTCCCCTTGCTTACTACAACTTTAGAGAAGAGGAGCAGATATCTTGGCTCCACTTCAGAAAGTTCTTGCCTGACCCATAGCATATGATCTCCAAGCACAATGTGACAGCTGTTTGGTTAGGTAGATACCTTTCTCTTCAGTTGAGTTCTGCACTGTTTGTGTCCCTTTGTCCTACGCTAACCAAAAAAAGTGAAGTTGTCCATCCTCTCAAGTGAAGTTTTTGCAGGGCATAGGAACCAGAGATGCTCTGAGATAAAGCATGGGGCTTGCATTGCTTCAACAATGATATTTTCAGGTGTTGCCATATGTATTTAGTCCATCATTTGATAATGTGAAAAAAAATATGAAAGCAGTGAGAGACAAAAGGAGAATGAAGATGAATGTTAGTGTTCCCCTGGGGTTCATGGCTGAAGGAATTAACACAGCTTGGCACTCTACCCTAGCTGTGTTTGTTTCCATGGCAACAGCTACGTACATGCTTCAGACTATCTACAGTGACACAGTTGCAGAAATAGTAGCTTGCAGGTTTCTGATATCGCATCAGTGGGCAGGCAGCACACACTATACTAAGTAAGTGTAAAAGAATTTAAAATATCGCTCTGGCTTCAATGTATATTAATTTGTACGAGTTCATCTAATCAATAGGGTAAGTGTTTGCAGCATTCCACTTGGCACTGGAATATATGGTCAAAGTTGAAAAGTTATAGGAGGCCGTTTAAGCAGTTTTCATTTATTTAGTCAATATGACTGAATGTAAATGAATGGGACTGAATAAAGAGGAGGAAAATAGCTTTCCAAGGAAATCTGTGTGGTCACTGGAGGGCTGGGTTTTACTGTCGTACAGACAGAGGCTGTAAATTGCTGAGTCTTAACACAAAATCTTATTTATTGCTGAATCTTAAAGTACTTTAGACTTTACAGCAACTAATGCTTTAATGTCTCATTGAAAAGACTGTTGTAAAAGAAATGGATCAGGTGAGCTGATTATTAGTACAATTAAAGAAAATTTGGGACTCCATTGTCTTTTCTGAAAGCTCTTGTAAATATCAGTTTCATGTACTGTACTGTAAACGTTAGATGACCCTGGTTTGTCTTTGACATTTTCTGTTACTTTTTATTGGCATCTACTTTTATTTTATGCCACCAAATCATATACTAGGTTATGTATATATTACTTCAGGGTGATAAAGACTTGAGAAGCATGTTACTGATTGAACTGGAATTTGGGAGGAGGCAACATATAATATACAAATGTATACTGAACAGAAAAAAAATCCTTTGTATCTGATTATTAGAGCAGCTGTTAGATGTGCAGGTTTGAGCTGTTACATTAAGACTATGCACTTATTTAAGTCCTTGGCAGTTTTGCTTTTATATGGATTTTTTTTAATGTCAAAATATGTGGTGTCTGTAATTAATCAATGCAAATTTATATCTCTAACTTACCATTTTGATAGCTAGAGAAGCAATTAAAGAAATTATAAAATTGTAGACTAATTTAGTTTAATCTTTGTTTCTCCAGGAAGTATATGCTTTCTACCAACTTGATGTCCACCAAAATGGATTGCTAAGTAATGCACTTCAAACAACTTTTCTGTGATTATTGTTTATAGGGGAGAGGACTGATAATATACAATGTCTGTTTGCTACAGATTTACTGAATACTTACATTGAGCTCAATTGTGTCTTTAGGCACATTCCTGAGGGTATGTCTACACTACAGTTTTTTTCGGAAAAACAGCGTTTTTCTGAAAAAACTTGTTACATTCACACTGCAGTCACATTCTTTCAAAAGAAAATTGAAAGAACTGAGGGACTTTTCTGACATTGATAATCCTCATTCGATGAGGAAGAAGCGTTTTTCCGAAAGAGCTCTTTTGGAAAAAGGTGTATGTGGATGGAGAAGAGGGAATTCTTTCAAAAGAAGAAGAAAAAGGAAAAAGCGCAAGTGGCCACTCTGTCCATAGTAATCACAGCTTAAATGCAAGATAGCTTCCATTCATTGTAGATGCTATCTTTCAAAAAAGCAGATCACCTTTTCAATGCGCTTTTACAGTGTGGACACTCTCTTTTGGAAGAAGTTTTTCCTGAAGATCTCTTCTGGAAAAGCTTCTTCTGAAAGAAGCCTGCAGTCTAGACATAGCTTGAGTTATGGGTGTCACCAGGGATAATTACCCTGTCACTAGGGGGAGCACTGAGAGTCAATGTGCCTCAAAGACACTATGTGCCTCAATGTGTCTCCACTACTCAGTTTCATCAGGGTTTCCCTCTGGCACTTGGGAGAAGGGAGGAGTATTTTGCTATACCCTTTAAAAGGGTGCTGCATGCTTTCCTTATCCTTTGCTACATGTTTGGGTAACTAGGCTGGCAACCTATAGTGGGGCAGAGACATGGTCCCTATTGCTTCCTAGGGCAAAGTATGCATCCTTGATTCTTATAATTCTTTAGTTGTCAACTGTGTGGGGGTCTTAATCCTGATCCACAGAAGTAAGAAAGAGTTTTGTCACTGTTTTGGTTATTGGAGTCACTAGCATTTTGTACCATCTGTGTACTCTGTAGAAAACTGGGAATGTTCCAGTATGTCAAAATATGGGGTCCCAAGAAGGCTTTTTCCTAATGGCATTTAAATGACAATGTTTTTTTCTTGTTTGTGATCAATATGTCAGTGCATGAGTCCAAAAAGTGTCGTCTTATGCAGCATTTTTGGAAGAACGTGAACTGAACTTCACGTAGATTTGCAAAACACTGAATACAGATACATTAGTGTTGTGTTTTCACGTATGGAAAGTCTCTTATTGTGTGTAGCCTATGGGCCAAATTCCGCTTCTATTGACACCGCAGAGTTACTCTTATAACATGCCCTATGATTCTAAGCATGTTAATTTTCACACAACTGTGTACCTAGTATATTTTGAACTATTGTGTGAACACTTCAGACAGTAGCACCAACTCTGTGGATGCTCCAGGGCTCAGACACCTCTGAAAAAAATAGTGGGTGCTCAGCACCCACCAGCCACAGCTGTTCATTGGCAGCTGGAGCTGGCTGCCAATCAGCTGGCTGGTGAGAAGTGTTCAAAGGATGACAGAGGGCAGTGAACTGTGAGTGAACAGGTTACTTGGGGAAGGGGGTGAAGCAGGGGCAGGAGGAGGTGGAGCTCAAGGCAAGGGACAGAATGGGGGCAGGGCCTCAGGGAGGAGTAAGAGCAGAATACCAACTAGGAAATGATAATCAGTGCCTGTGACTGCAAAAGAAACTAATTCAAATACACCCTTGATTTGAGTGATTGATTCCACTTTAGTTTACCTATTGGTGACAAACCTAATAACCTGTCTATCTATAGACTCCATTATATTACTTAAATACAGTTTTTGAGGCGGCCAACAAGGAGAATTTTATTCTATAAAGAAATGAACAAAAGTAAAATATGCCAACTCCTGAATGATCTGATTACCAAATCGACATTCAGAATGCCTATTCTAGTATAAATCGACTGTCAGCAGCACATCCAAATATTTATATACCTTGACTTATATCAGATTATAGCTACTACTGTGATACTGACATTCATAAAAGACTTTATATTTAGCAGTCATTTTATTGTCTTTTTTGCTTTTAATAATATTTTGCACGTATTTTTCCAGAGAGATCAAAGTACTTTACTAAGGTGGGTAAGTAGTATCCTCGTCTTACAGTTGGGGAAACTGAGCCATAGAGTAGTTAAGTGACTGACACAAGCTCACACAAAGTCTGTGGCACAGCCAGATCTAGGACCTTCATTCTCCTCACACTAGCCATTGGACCATGCTTCCTGCCAGCTATATGGTCTCGTTCCATTTCAAACTCTAGTTGAAACTTTATCTCTATCTGAAACTCTATTCTCTTCTAAAATGACTGAACTGTATATAAAACAGTCATTGGCAAACCATCTAATATGACTAATTATGTTTCATACTAATTTTATTGGCACATCATTAACACCAATAGCAGACTTTAAACTGATCCCCAAAAGGCACCAGAAGTAACCTTTACAATGTATTTATACTCACATTATGAAATAAGTACATAATGTGCTTTGAAATCTGCAGATGAAAACCACTTTAGAGCTAACTATTATTATTATCATCTGGATCAGTGTGACCCCAGTGCTCAGGAAACATATGCATCCTCCTTTAAAGAGACAGTATTTGATGAAGCTAAATATCATCACCATTTTACAAGTCAGGAAACTGAGGCATAGGAAGGAGGAGTGGGTTGGTAAAAGTCATCTAACAGGACAGTGACACAGAACTCAGATCTTCTGAATCCCACGCTAGTATTCTATCCAGAAGTCCATACTACCCTCCAACTATTAGCCACTGAAAGCCCCCCTCAATATCTCTGCATCTATTTTCTCAGCTATTGGCAAAGCCACGAGTAAACGGAGAGACACTTTGATGTAAAAACAGATTTTGGCATTAAATTTTTAGAAGCTGTTGTTAAGTAAAAAAAATAACATTAAGGTTGACAGAGTCCTTTTCAGTGGTACTCTGATTTTTCTGTGTGCATTTGTTTTCTCTTGCTTACTAAAGGGATAAAGTGCAATCCTGGTTTCAGAGCGAGATGGCTGATTAATCTCTCTGCCAGGTACATATGGAAATAAATTAGCAAATGGTGCATCTGGGATTAAACTACTGCAGAGATGATAAATTATTGCCATCTTCCATGACTGTATTACTGAGGCTTCAGTGGGTTCCCCAGTACTCAGTTACTTACTATTCACATGATATCACCATGGTTATGGAATAGAAACTGCCTACCTTTTAAGCAATTTCCTAGGATATGCTTGTATAGGGACAGATTCTGGTCAGCCCATCCGTGCCCACTATGGATGGGTGGGCGGGCGCGTGTGCACACACACGCAAAGAGATTCATCCACCACTTCTCCTTGTGCCACCTCACAAGCTTCAGCTAGAATCCTTATGAGATGTGTTATCCCTGCTGTTCTCACACCCTAATGGGTGGTGGGTGCCTGAAAGAGGATGGGGTAGGTGAAAGTGATCACAGTTCTGCTCCCTACTAGTGAACAAGGGTATTATGCTGCACTCTCTTTATGGGTCCACCCTGGTGCATGCTGCAAATCCACTCAGGGATTCCAGCTGCTAGGTGGCCCCTCTCAGTACTGGGCACATCGTCTGTCTCTTTATTAATATCAAGTAGTGATAGTTCCAAAGAGGAACACAGAATTCAAGAGCCCCTCCCCACACGCATATCGCCAACTTCAGAGCTGGATGTAGCTCTGGATTGCACAGCTGTACCCTGTCTCTGTGACAAACATGGAATCCAAATAGTCTCAAGCTCTGGCTTAGAATCTAGATCCAAACTTCTCAGCGGCATAACTCTTACTTCCCTTGATTCTCCCCTGTCATCATGGGCCATGGAGAGAACAGGATTGCCTGTGTTCTTGACACTTGTCGATCTGGTATTGCCACCCTTACTTCTATGCTGCTGCCTGCGCATTGCGGGGCCCTCAGTCATCAGCTGCTACTCTCCAGCCGCCCAGCTCTGAAGGTAGCAGCACAGAAGTAAGGATGATATGGGATAGTATTGCCACCCTTTTGTCTGTGCTGTTGATGGTGGTGGTACTGACTTCAAAGCTGAGCCACTGCTCTCCTGCTATCCAGCACTGAAGGCAGCGCACAAGTAAGGCTGGCAATACTGTGACCATAAGAACAGCCATACTGGGTCAGACCAAAGATCCATCTAGCCCAGTCTCCCTCAGTGGCCAATGCCAGGTGACTCAGAGGAAATGAACAGAACAGCTAATCATCAAGTGATCTCTCCCCTTTCCCCCATTCCCAGCTTCTTACAAACGAAGCTAGGGACACCATTTCTGCCCGTCCTAGCTAACAGCCATTGATTGACCTAACCTCTATGAATGTATCTAGCTCCCTAACCCCCTAAAATTATCTTGTGACCTCTCTGGAACTCTAGTTCCTCAGCAGTTCAGGGTGTGGTTCCCCTGCTGGCATCATCTACTCCCCACCCCAAAGGTGGGCAATAATTTTTGCCCAGGGGCCGCTTCAAAAAATGTTTAAGTAGCTCCAGACCACCCCAGAAGGGGTGGGGCCTAAACAGGAAGGGATGGGGACTAAATGGGAAGGGGTGGAGCTATCCCACCCCCAGACCATGATTGGGGGACCCCCCTTACCCTCCCTTCCCAATAGGCACCCATGCCCTGGAAGAGGCTTGGCATGCTCTCCCATCCCCAATCAGGGCCTGGAGATGGGGAGTGCAGGAAGCCTCTTCCCACCTTGCAGGGCCAGGACAGGGTGAAGGAAGCTTTATACAGCTCCCCTACCCCCAGGCCTGGTGCTCCAGGTAGGGCGGGAGGAGGCTTCACAGCTCCTCCGCCCCCAGGTCCTAATTGGTCTGGGGGTGGGGGAGCAGCAGATCCTCTGCAGGCCGGACCCACCTGCTCGGCGGGCTGGATCTGACCCGCGGAGGACCTTTTGCCCACCCCTGCCCCACCCAATCAGTTCCTGTCAGTGCAGGGGCTGAAGCATTGGAGTCCTCTCAGTCTAGAGATGTAGCCAGAAGGGCCCACTTGGGTGGCCCCCAACTTCAGATGGGTGGGCAAGAATGGGGGAAGCAGGACAGGAGGGATGGGGGTAAGCTCCTGGCCTTGCTGCTCGGCTGGAGTGCCAGGGTGGAGCTGGGTAAGCCCTAGCACCCCAGCCCTGCTCCCTGGTCCTACTCCCTGGTCAAAGTGCTGGGGCGAGCAGGGTAAGCCCCAAAGCTCTGGCCCACCTCCCCCGCTGGAGCACTGGGGTGGAGTGGGGTGAGCCCCAACCACCCCCCAACCAGAACATCAGGGTAGAATGGGGTGATCCCTGAGACCCCGACCCCACATCCTGGCCAAAGTGCCAGTGCAGAGCAGGGTAAGCTGGAGTGCTGGGCAGGCTGTATGGGGGTGGGCCTGGATACAAGTCACTCAGGCCCACCCCTGGCTACGCCCAAGCCTCAGATTCTCTCATTGTCTGTGGCAGACAATAGTTTAGCCTACGGAGGACTTGAAATGCTTTAGTTCAGTGTTTCTGAAAGTATTCCACGTCACTTTCAGAAACAAATTAACCGGCAGCCCCAGTTTGTGTATTTACTGGAGCTGCGGCCACGGAGCCTCTCGGCTCCCATTGGCTCCGTTTCGTCCTTTGCAGCCAAGGGTAGCCGCGGGAAGCTGAGATGCTTCTATATTTGCTCTTACTGCACTCTTTGTGACAGAATTAGATACCTATTTATGGTAACCAGTAACTGATGGCAAGTCTCAGGGAAACAGCTTATTTCGAAATTGGGAACGTCTCCACAGCATTCCTCATACAATGAGGGGTACAGGAGTCGGAGTAAGAAATCCTCCAGCTTGACAGTATTTTGACACTATTTTGAAATAGTGTAGACGAGGACTAAGTTATTTCAGAATAGCGCTAGGTATTTCAAAATAGTGTTTCAGTGTAGACATACTCTTATAGACAACAGAAGTACATAGAGCAGCAAGTTCAAATGGAGTGAGTGCAGAAGGAGTAGAGTAGGCCATGTTCCTGAATTTTTGCTAGAAAAGTTGTGCTGTAAAAGTTGTTGTCTTTAACACTTCCACAATACAATGCTTAGCCAGAAAATTTCTCTCAGAAAGAAATCTTTCTATTTTCTTTTCTTCCCAATGTGAGCTGATGAGCAAAGGCACACCAGGTTGAAAAACTGAAGAGTTAACTATGGTCTAACAGTTTACTTCATTGCATTGGTATCTGTGATCTTTACCTGTGGGTTTAACATATTTTTCCAGAAGGACACAGGCAATGTACAGCAAATTTTATCTAAGAATGCAAAGCTTTGTGTGTTGCGAATGAGTTTCAGGAAGGATAGTTCTAAGTTGGTCAGTACCATGTACAAACAAGTGTAGTAGCTGAGCTTGCTAGGGTAACGCTGGTTGTATATTTCTGGACAAATGTGACTCAATATATTAAATCAGTTAAAAAAGGTCTTATCGAAGTTCCCCTATTTCCAGAGGTGTATCTTGGTTTTTCATGATTGCTTGTGATTTAGTTTTTCCAGGGAAAGGAACTATAGAAATGAACTGATGCTGCAGCTGATCACAATGAAATGGGGAAGGAGGGTGCTTTGGAGAAGAGAAACAAACAGCACTGACTGTGGGTGATGAGTGTTGTCGGGAGTTGTTGTCTGGGGTACTGACTGTTATGCATCACTTTTTATAACATGGATTTTAATTGGAAAGCATTTTCTCAAGGGCAAGGAGATGCAGCGCCTTTGCTTCTTCCCTAGGGTGAAATTAATCCAAAGTGTGGAGGGTCCATGCAAGACCCTGTGCTTCACATAAACCTCAATGTGAGACTATTCAGGCACTAGGTAGAGGCTGCACTATGGCAGGAGTCTCTGCACTAATTTGATTAGGCTCAGGTGCACGGGACCATGAGGGCATAGTTATTATCATAGTTATTCATTATTGTATTGCTATAGCACCTAGGAGCCTAGCCATGGATGAGGCCCCCATTATGTTAGGCACTGTGCAAACAGAGTAGAAGACTGTCCATGGGCAGCATGTGAACCCTCCCTTCAGGGAGGCTACTCCTGGTGCTCCCCTCTTGCAGCAGGGGCCCTGAGGGAGCCCTCCTCCACAGCCAGAGAAACCCCAGGCTGGCTGGAACTCAAAGCTCCCCACCACGAACATGGAGGAACCTCAGGCTGGCCCCAGATAGTCAACCAACCTGAGCCCCAGCTGTGCTGGCTGGCAGGAGTAGCCCCAGCCCTGCATCCCATGGCAGGGCCTTCCCTACCCAATTACTCCCGCTGCCCATGAAACCAGTGTTCCCTAAGTTTTTCCATCCATGTATGGAATAAATGTTGGTATGTGCACCAAGGCACGTGCAGATGTTCACCACCATTAGAAACACATGCTACTGGCTCTGGGCACTGTGGGCGCTCTGCTAATCAGCTAGGTATCATTTGAACCTCTCCTGAATGCCTTCACAAGCATTCAGTTTAGAGGGAACAGTGCATGAGATTATTTGTGACACTTTCAGGGCTACCAAGGGGTACAAGCTGAATCATTACAGCTTGCCTACAGTTCAAGGGAGCCTTCTTTATGCCTGGCAGGGGAAACCTGCCCTGCTGGCTGCTGATAACATAAGGATCCTACTCTGGGATTAGGGATGTTAAATATCGATTCATTAATTGAATAGTCAATGGGTTTTCCATCGACTATTCGATTAGACAATTAGTTGATAAGGACTAGCATGTGTTCTGCCTTTGAAATGTACAAGAGTCCCAGCGGGCTCTTGTTAATTTCAAAGTGGAATCGCTGTGTGGAGCCCGGGGTCAGTGGGGGACTCCCCACTGGTCCAGGGCTCCACACGTCCTTTAAATCTTTTAAATGCACAAGAATCCCTTCTGGGGCTCTTGTACATTTTGAAGAGAAAGTGCCACCGCTGTGTCCCTGCTTCCTCCCATGGAGCTGGGGGGGAACCGGCTTTGTGATAGAGACAGCAAGAGGGCGGAAGCAACTAGTCCACTAGTGTTTACTATCTGATAAGTTTTTGCTTATCTGATAGTCGACTTGTTGATTAGTTGCTTACATCCCTATCCGGGATCCAGCTCTTTCCTTCTGCAGGCTAAGATTTTGCACAGCCCAGCCCTTAGGTTTCCTCGGTGAGTCTGTGGAACAGAGCACAGATAACCTGTGGCTAAATCTATAGAAACAGTTAGCCCCCAGTTGACCAGATAGATGTTTATTTGACAAAGCAGAAATTAAGATTGAAATAGAAGCAAGATTGGAAATGTATAAAAGACAAATATAAAATGCAATCTAGAGTCTATATTAGTTAGCAAGGTCATTTTCTGTCTAGTAAGGTATTTCTTGCGCAATGGTCAGCCTATACAGCATTTGTCCAGTTGAGAAAGCTGGTATCCCCTTTTCAAGGGACACTCATGCTAGAAGTGTGTTGCCCCCTCCATATCATCTTTCTTGTATCCTTCCTTTCTTTTTCCTTTTATAGAGTTCTGGATCTTTTGTTCTGTTTCATAATTTGTGCATTACATTAAATTCAATTCACCCTGATGGCCTTCCAATTCAAGGTCTTTTTCTTGGGCTCTTTTGTACATTATAAAGGCCTACTATGCCCGCACCTTGTCTCCACTATTAATGCTTAGGTAGGCTGAGTTGAAAAATGTCAGTTGTTCTCAGTCTTCATTAAACTAGCTCTGAGAACCACCCTGTCCCAGATGACCAGTATCACTTCCAGCAGCTTTGGGACACAGAATTCCACACGTTGCAGAATTCTTAAAATTCTCCACACACATGCCCTGCAATAACCATGTCAACTAGTGGGTTGTTAGCTTTCAGCAGAGATGACACACAGTCTCCTTGGGTAAAATATCATTAAAATGGTGATTGCAGGATAAACATACCCTTCTGAGCATACCTAGACCAATCTCAGGGCATAAACTGATAATAGGGTACCCCCAGGGGTGTCTGGGTCACATACTCTTTGCCCCACAGACCTTACAATCTAAATAGACAAGACAGACACAGAATGGGAAGAGGTACTTGACATACAGGCACAGTGAATCATGGGATAACATCATGTGGCATGTTAGTACCAAAATTTTCCTTCCTTCTTCCCTCCCTCCCAACCTAGGAGGGGATCAGCTAAATGCAAGAAAGAGGGAACAAGGAAAGGAAGGGGGTGAGTGGGGCAGAGGAAAGAAGAAGAGAGTAAGAGGAGTGATGTTGAGGTGAAGAGATTGGAAGAAGAGGGAGAGGGCAAATAGACATACAGCCCATCAGCATATGACAGGAAAAAGTTCCATCTGAATTGTGGAACATTATCTAAAGGACTAAAGGTCTCTGCTTTGGCTGCCTCTGTCCTTCACTGGTTGGAATCTGACTGGATAACTCATCACAACTTTCTCTCAAGTCCACATAGCATGTGCGGGGAGACACTAGCTGGTTCCTAGTGCTCCTAGAATTGGGAGTGGATATTCCCTGCATAGTTCTGAATTGAGGGGGTGGTTACAGAAGGGATAGACCTGGCTGGCATTTCAGTGCAAGAATCCTGGCTTTAGTTGTCTCCCTGAGAACTGGAGCTTGGTTCAGAAGCTGTCATGGCAGGAATGGACAGGAATCTCCCAGAGGTTGTGAAATAGCGCCCTCGACACTCTGTCACCATTACTGCATCTGCTGCTGAGCCTCTACTCTAGGGAGGTTCTGTGTAATGATGGGGTCTTCAGCCCCATTGCTGCTCTTCTGCTACCCTTTAAATCCCTTAGTAGGGATCAGAGGGAGCCTGTTTTGAAGCTGGGGTCCGAGACACACCAGGGCTCTTTGAATCCCCAAAGCAGACTTTAGCAATCTTACACTAGACCACTGAACACAAAGGAGACTCACATACAATTTCTACTGTTATCTGGAGTCCTTAGCAGCCACAAAGAGAGAGAGCAAGAGTTTGGTCGGAGGGACAATGACTTGGCAATTGGGCCTGTGTTTTTATACTCAGTGTTATTCATTTCAAAATGTGAGTCAGTCATGTTTTGAATGCATACATTTCTAATGACATGATACAGACAACAATACTGCACTTCACCATGATGTATGATGCAGGATGGAGAGAGGGGGGTGAGAGACAGAGAGAGAGAATAAAATAAACAATGGGGGAGGACTTAGTGAAATTCATTTAAACACAGGAATATTTACTAGAAGTAGTTTTCCAGTGACTTTATTTGCAAATTTTGTTTAACAACAACAGTTTTCTTGTAAAATAATAATATCAGGCAGCAAGTGGGACTTACTGTCATTTTTGGCCTTTCCTAATGAGTGTTTAGAACATAATGCACAGTGAGTCAAAGGAAACACTAACTGATGAATGAACAGATTGTGTCGGAGTCATGTATTCTATTGCTCGTTTCAAGGAAAGCCCCTGCAAATTATACATGTGGTTTTTTTAAATGTTCAAAGAAAACTAAAACAAAATTACATTATGAATGAAAAATTAGATGGAAATGTCTATTCCTGTCTCATAAACAGTTCGGGACTAACTCTCTCTAAAATATTCTGCTTTAAGCATGCATTTAATTTGTGTTCTGGGAGCAAAATAAAGTTGCTAAGATAAAACATTCTAATAATGATTTATGTAAATTTATTTGTACAAAGTAATGCTGTAGTTGCCTATAGCAAATTGTTTGGAATAAGAAATGGCATTTATGAGCTTTGCGCCTTTCTATATGAATACAATAGATTATACGAGAGGCTGTGTAAAGACAACATAATTTTACATTCAAAATGGAGTCTGAGACTGTGTTTAGTAAGCTGGAAAGCCAGTTGAGCAGATTGCTGAGCATCTGATAACAAAACAGTCCCAACTTGTTTCTTTACATAATATTTATAGTATGTTTTATTCTGGTTTTATTTTAAATGTAGTTATGTGCCATGGATGACTGCAAAACCAGAGCCATATCCTGCAGTATTAATTGTATACTTGATATCTCATG
Source organism: Pelodiscus sinensis (assembly GCF_052426305.1). NCBI lineage: Eukaryota > Metazoa > Chordata > Testudines > Trionychidae > Pelodiscus > Pelodiscus sinensis. The sequence goes on from NC_143056.1 coordinate 33,170,539, forward strand.
TGCACAAAATTGCAATGCAAACATAAAATCATGTTTTACAAGTTCAAATATGGATGAAAAGAAGAAAGCAATTGTTATCCTCAGCTGCTTTCAGCAAATGGGGCCAAATTTATCCTATTTGTTTACAATGATGGAGTTATTCCAGAGATGAGTTTGGTCCATCATGTCTAGCAAAATGGAACCCATATGTCAATATGAGCCACACTGCTACATCTGAAATGCTCTCATTCTGATTTGGTTTTCAAAGTGATTTGCATGAGTTACAAATGCGATCAGGGAGGGCATAGCAAAGTTTGGTATGCCTCACTAGGATGCTTTTAGAGCAGTGAACAACAAAGTGGCTTTCTTATGAGGTAGTGTGCTCAATCCTGTTAAGTTACTCTTGTGAGCTGGATCAGATCTTTAATGAAGAGAACTATGACAGTGGCACTATTTTAACAGAAACTGCAGGTTCTGCATTCAAAGAGAACAGAAAATGTTTAACTGAAATGGTTTGTCAAATTCGTAATGAGTACGACCAGTAGAAATAATAGGGGGCATAATAATAGTGAATCACAAAGTTTGGATTCAGGACTGGACATTGCCAAGTTTCAGAAGTGTTTGGATCCAATTCTTTTGATAGGGCCCATTTTCTACTAGGTAAGCTTAGCTGCACTTTTAAAATAACTTCAGGTAAACATAATATAAGAATATGTAGATCTGAATCACGTGTGGGCTTCAAGAACTACATGAATAGTTCATGCCTTTTGGAAATGTAGAAAAATAAAATATTGACTTTGTAACCCAGTTAGAATTCACACAATAATTTTTGCACAGCAAAATTTTCTCTGTTTAGTTTGGACCTAACTGCCCCATGCAATAAGGTCACCGCTATCATGTCTCCTCTCAATCTTTTCTTTTCCAAACTAAACAAGTCCAGTTCTTTCAGTCTTCCTGCATAGGTCATGTTCTCTAGACCTTTAATCATTCTTGTTGCTCTTTTCTGGACCTTCTCCAATTTCTTCACATCTTTCTTGAAATGTGGTGCCCAGAACTGGACACAGTACTCCAACTGAGGCCTAATCAGTGCAGAGTAGAGCGGAAGAATGACTTCTCGTGTCTTGCTCACAACACACCTGTTAATGCATCCCAGAATCATGTTTGCTTTTTTTTTGCAACAGTGTCACACTGCTGACTCATATTTAGTTTGTAGTCCACTATAACCCCTAGATCCCTTTCCGCCGTACTCCTTCCTAGACTTCTACTGATCTTGTGGGAAAAGGGCATTTTGCGCAAAAACAAAATGGTCACACTGCTTGTTTTTGCGCAAACGCCCTAGCACAAAAACGGATCAGCAGAAAATATGCAAATGAGATCATGACTCATGCAAATGAGTTCGTCATTAGCATATTTTTGCCGCGAAAACTCATAGTGTAGATGTAGCCTCTTAGTGTAGATGGCAGGGTTTTATGTTAAATGATTGTGGGAGAGGAAATGATAAAGATCTTAAAAATCAAAACTAAGACATTCATAATAAAAGTATTTTACAGTACATAGTGCCTTTCAGAAGATCTCAAAATGGTTTGGACTGAACCATTCTTGGTCAATATTCTAGCTAATCTAAAGTACCTATTTGTAAGCACCCAATCTACATTATCTTGGCACTTTTTTCCTGTACTGAAGAGATGTCAAAGTATACAGCAGGCAAACTATACAAGCAACAACTAAAAGATCACATATTTTGCTCTTGTTGTTCTTTTGTGGCAACCCTCTTTTTGCCTGGGGCTCTCTCATCCTCACACTCTATGTCCTTTACAGGCTTTTATGCCAAATCCCCAAAGACAGCTGAAAATATATGACAAGTTCATTTTTGAACACTGATCAATATTGCTTCATCCTACAGATCATCTAGAATTGCCTGCACAAAGACTAGCCCTTGGAAAGCAGATGGATTCTACATGTAGCTTCTGCCTCTCTTTCTTCTGTTGTTTCTGCGAAGCAACTCCCTTACTGTGGCAAATCTAAAGCAGGCCTTGTTAATTGTTATCAAATTTGTTTTTAGAGTTAAACCTCTTCCCAGGTCTTTAGTCCAACAAAAACTTTTAGCACTCCCCAAACTTACTCCTGAAAGAAAGGTATTTCACTGTTCATGCTGATGTATGTGCCACCTTTATGGTTAACACTGTGTTACATGGAATAAGGACCAACAATTAAAGTAGAACTTCTCCATCAGTCGCATTGATGTTGCAATTCTAAGCTGACTTAGAGAAGAAGATCACTCTACTGAATCAGTCAATGACAAACATTGCTGGCATAGCAAGGTCAAATTTTCCTGAAAGAAATATATAAAACAATAGGGGAATCACGAAAACCTGTGCTGGGCAGTAGTTCAGATTAACTGTTTTATAATCAATACATTTGGAAAGGAAGTACATTTAAAATTGGTCACAAAAATTGTGATATTGGATGATGCTGATGCTGAAGATGGGGTGGGGGGATGCTTGTGAAGGATCTAGTGTCACCTAAAAGACTTACTAAAGCGCTTTTTACTACCCTGAATCATCTTGGCTTTGCACTGACACTTAGCTGTATACAAAAGAATTATACCTACTTTTGAGATAAATATATTTGACAGTGAACTCTTAACCCCTCTTTTGCACTACTGTTGTTCTAGACTAGATGGTAGCAGTGAAGAAGTAGAAACCTTCAGTTTTTGTGAATACAGTAGAGGGAATGGGATGCAAAACTATGGAACATAATTTTCTGATGAACAAAATGATTCAGGAAAATTACTGTCATTGGAAGTAAGTATTGAATGTAATGAAACCTGACAAATTAGAGTTTAATAGGCCCTCTTTGAGATTAGCTTGAGCCATTAAACTTGCACTCTGACTCCTAAATAGCATTGTCCGATGTTGTAGTAAGGACTTTGGAAATCCTAAGGTAAATTTGACTAAGATGATTTGAAAGCAGTCAAGAGGCCCTTAACATAAGAAAAGAAATTATTCTAAGTAACATTATTTCCAAGAAGGCAGTCTGTGAAGAAACAGTAAAAAAAAAGTAGCATTATTTGGAAAAACATACCAGAGTGAAGATATTTCAAGGAATGCCGGATCTGACGTTCAAATGGCCCCAAATCAATGAGTGATGTGATGTTATTAACAGACGAACATTTTGTTTATTGTGGTGGGAAAACTGATTTACTCTGAGTCAAATAGTTATTCAGAATAAAGTAAGTTAAAATGAGTAGTGTTCAATGGGTAAAGTTTGAAATTAAAAGAGGGACAAGGCAAATAAGAACAAAAAAAGCCCTCTTCCCTCACCCACAATCTTACCTGACTTGTGATTTACTTCCAAAGAATATCTGTACAATAGGAAGGTTAACTTATAGGTTATGAATTTCTCATGCATTATGGTGCAATATTCCAATGATGCAAAGTAAATCAATTTAGTATCCCTTAAAAGATTGCTTTTTCCTTGACTGATTGTGCATTAAAAGCAACCTTTAAATTAAACCCATTAGCACCTGGGACCTGGTCACTGTTGCTGAGGGAGATAAATTACAAAGCATCTATATAATTGTTGGAATTGATATAATCCTTCTTTGGAATTCCATAACAGAGTCTTTAAACAGAAAGACACCTAGGAACATGTATAAATCCTTACTCTGAGATAGAGGATACAACACCCCTTCTTCTAAAGATGAGATGAATGTGCAAAAAGTATACCTATAGTATCATCCTTCAAGATACACTTCATCCCCTATCAGATGTTGGCTGTCCTAAAGTCCCAATGAAGTCAGTTGAGGTTTTTTGGCAGCTGGTACTGAGTATTTTGCAGGATTAGGGCCCTAATGAGGGACAAATATTTGCATTAAAATGTAAAAGGACTAATTTTATTTTTTGAAGAATTCACTTCAGGCCCAAATGCTGTCCACAAGAATACTATAATAGCAATGAGAACCAAATAGCCATTTTCTTAGCTTAGTTTATGAAAATATGAGCACTATAGTAATTCAACAATAAAGTTAAATAAAAAAAACCCCATCTAAACTAAATCAGTAAAAGGTAATGGCTTGTTAAATAAACATAGCATGCAAATATTGCTGTATTTAGCCTGACTGTGGGCTAAATCTCTCAGACCAGGTCTACACTGGGGGAGAAAGTTGAACTAACATAAGCAACTCTAGCTACATGAATAGTGTAGCTGGAGTCAACGTACCTTAGTTTGACTTGCTGCAGCATCCACACTCTCACTGACTTTCCTGTCTCCTCATGACCTTGTGGAATACAAGGGTTGACAGAAGCGCCATCAGCTTAATCTAACCCTAGAAGATCGATCTCTAGAGCGTCAATCTCCAGGTAAGTATAGACAAAACCTAAGTCACTAAAACTACTTCCTGACCCTATCTTCAGGAAGTTGCAGAGGGTTAGCCATTTTAGTTTGTAACTTTAAAAACGAGTAGTTCTGTGGCATCTAAGAAACTAACAAAAGTATATCGGATCATGAGCTTTCATGGGTAAAACCCACTTCATCAGAGGAGTTGGTGCAGGATCTGGAGCAACTTTAAACTTCTCAACACAATCATGAAGTCCAGGGCTGGAAATTTGGCTAATAAAGTTAAATAAAATATAAGATCAAGAGAAATGGCCATCATCAATAAACACCTGTATTGCCCTGGAGCAGAAATATAAATTGAAAACCTTACATTTAATTTCAGATTAAGAAACCAGCATGACTGAAATCACACACTTAGTGGTATTAAAGCTCTGTGAATAGGGATTGTCATTTTAAATTGCATTCATGTTTCAGGCACAATGTCTTCATCTCCAAGAGGTGAATCTGTGTTGCGTGGAGCCAGCACACATGGAAAGCTGGCTTGAAAACTGGCTTCCCCCATGTCCGGCCCATGGCTGCTCCCCATAGCCTCCATGCTGCTGCCTCTCTATCAGAGGCAGCATCAAGGGGTGTTGGGGGGAAAGGGGAAGGTGGCTCTGCAAGATCCGGTGTTCCTGAGAAGTTGGCTGAAAAGATAGCTCCCCACAGGCACCAGCTCCCTCCTCCCCCTGCCTTGCAGCCCCTGATATAGAGGCAGCAAGGGGAGGGGTAATGCATGTAGTCAATAAGATTAACCAATAAGCCCAGGCTTATCAGTCGACTACATATTGACATCTCTAGTAGGAAGGATAATTTTGCACATCATTATAGAAAAGTTATTTATTTCCACCTAATTTAACCATTTGTCTAATCTATATTCAAATTTCGGATATTCAAATATCCTTTTCTATAATATTTAAAAGCTTCAGAGGGGTGGCCAAGTTAGTCTGTAACTGGAAAAACTTAAAAAACAACAAATAGTCTCACTTTATCAACTTATTGTTCTTATCAGCCTCTTGTAACTTGAACAATCTAATTCACGACCTTTTTTTCTTTCCCCCTTCTCTCCCTTTTAATATTCCAGTCATCTGAAGGAGTGGGCTCTACCCATAAAAACTCATGATACCATCTACATGTTTTGTTAGTCTTTAGGTGCTGCTAGACTATAGATTTGACGTTGTTTAGAGATGGCAGCTGCATGTCTCTTATCAATAGCTGATCCTGTAGTAACAGGTTTTGTTTCTATAATGTATCTCATACAAAAAAAACCCACCTTTTACTCTATCTGCTTTCAGGTATCCTCTTTAAAAAGATAAAGTATTTTAGTGTATACAGAATCTCTGTTACCCTTCTTATGTCGCTGACATCCATTATAAATTGAGAAGCCAGTGTTTTTAAAAGCTATTTAGATGTTTTCTGCTGTAACTTTCTCTAATAGATATATTCCCATTGATTGCAGTGAAGCACACAGAGTAGAACAGAACAGATCAATTGAAAAGTAAAGTTAAGACAACAAGTACACTTCTTTTCCACTTACCTTAACAGAAACCAATCAGGCCAGATCTATGCCTGGCGTAACAACACTGAAATCAATAGCTTTATACCAGGGATGAGTTTGGTTCATAGTGTTGTGGTTTTTTGTTTTTTGTTTTTGACCTTTTCAGAGTGTTACTCTACAGGAGCGATCCTATTAAAACAGAACCAGTGATACTTGAACTTGAAATATAGAAAAGGCAATGTTGGAGCGAATATCACTTTTTTTTTTATTAAAGGATAGTGTTGACTTTTATAGAGCGAGGGCACAAGAATTGATTCCAGATAAGTGCTAAATTTAGTTTCAGGCCTCCCCAAAGAGTTACAATCCAGACTTAGCATGACACTGGGACATCACTGCATTCATGATGTGCAGCTGTCCAGCAGGGCTTACATGTCTTTCTATATGTCTATATTTCATGACAGTTTTGAGCCAGATGTCAGCTCATACAGATGTGCTACTCACTCATTCATCAAAAAAAAAATCCATGTAAGATGGATACTAGCAACTCAAGTATACTTCCTGAGCTGAAATAGAGAGAATGTGCTCAGTTTGACAATATTTATTAGCAAAAGTTTCTGGATTTCATTATACTACTCAAGGGCTCTTTACTCAGTGCATTTGCCTCTCAGGAAGGAGGGAACAAGAGCTATGGACTTGAAATGATTTTTCAGCTTCAGCCTTCAACATTTTCACTCTCAGATGCATCAATCTAGGACTGAGAGCTTAGAACACATAATTTGAAGACTGACAGGCAGCAGCACAGCTGAGCATTGGCCATAAGTCATCGCACCAGCAAAGTTGGTCTCTAACCGGAATGGCCTCTTGTTTCCCAGAGGAAGATTCCAAAGGTCTCTGCAGACAAAAGCATGAGAGGGAAAGATAGGGGAAGCTTTTTATAACAAGCCAGTCCCAAGCAAAACAAACTAAGACTCTCCCTCTCCCTCTAAAGATTTGTCTACACTGCAGGCTTGTCATGTGTCCATGCTCCCCCACATGGATGCTTGAGAGCTAGCCAAGAGTCCGCATGCCCTATAGACCCCACATACTCATGTTGACACTGGCATTGCAGCCACACATGTCTGCAGCTAGGATTTTAGTGGGCAAATCCTGGAGTTCTTGGCACCATGCCAACTGGAGACGATGTAAGAGTTAGTTCCTGGCATATTGTGGGAGAACTTTCTGTCATCCCCGAGCCACTGTGCAGATGTGGTTTCAGTCTGCAAACCTATTTAGCTGAGGCACTCCATGCTCTGCACTCTACAATGGGTCAAGCTGTGTGACTGTTGGGTGAGCAGTTTCTACTAGCTGAAGGGGCAAGAAAGTACAGGCAGTCCCCGGGTTACGTACAAGATAGGGACTGTAGGTTTGTTCTTAAGTTGAATCTGTATGTAAGTCGGAACTGGCGTCCAGATTCAGCCGCTGCTGAAACTGACCGCCAGTTCTGACTTACATACAGAATCAACTTAAGAACCCCAAGCGTCCCCAAGTCAGCTGCTGCTGAAACTGATCAGCAGCTGATTCCAGGAAACCCGGGGCAGAGCAACTCTGCCTTGGGCTTCCTGTAGTCAGCGCTGGTCAGTTTCAGCAGCGGCTAAATCAGGATGCCTGGGGCAGAGCAGCTGGGGTGCTCCTGGGTTGGACCAGTAGCGCCGCTCCTCGGCACTACTGGACCAACCCAGCAGCACCCCAGCTGCTCTGCCACAGGCGTCCGGAGAAAAGCCTAGTCTGCTGGGGGGGGGGGGCGTACTAGCTGCGCCCCCCCCACCCCACCCCAGCAGACCAGGAAGACACGGGCGGCGGACCGAGACGCACCGTGGTCCTGCCGCCTGGGTCCTCCGCGGCTTTGCTTCCCGTCTCCCTGGTCTGCTGGAGACCAGCAGACCAGGGAGACGGGGAGCAAAACCTCTGAGGACGCCGGCAGCGGGACAGCTGCGGGGCGTCTGGGCTGTCCCGCTGCCAGCTTCCCCCGCAGCTTTGCAAAGCCGCGGGGAAGCCGGCAGTGGAGCAGTCCAGGTGCGCCTGGGCTGCCTCGCTGCCCGAGCCCCCCCGCAGCTTTGCAAAGCCGCGGGGAAGCCAGCAGCGGAGCAGTCCAGGCGCGCCTGGGCTGCCTCGCTGCCCGAGCCCCTCCCCGCCCCCCCCCCCCCCCCCGCAGCTTTGCAAAGCCTTTGGACTGCTCCGCTGCCGGCTTCCCCGCGGCTTTGCAAAGCCGCAGGGGGGTGGGTGGGGAGGCTCCCCTGGGCTGCCCGAGCCCCTCCGCGGCTTTGCTCTGCGTCTTCCTGGTCTGCAGACCAGGGAGACGCAGAGAAAGCCTCAGAGTACACGGGCGGCAGGACCGCGAGGTCCCGCAGTCCGTGTACTCTGGGGCAGCTCTGTTCGTATCTGCGGATCCGACGTAAGTCGGGGACTGCCTGTATGTGAATGCAAAGGGTACTACCCCCTTGTTCTGCAGGGCTTGCTTTCTTAAACACTGGTGAAGTAAGGCAGCACTGGAATGGTGCATGGTTCCAGAGTCCTGAGGAGACCTGGCATTGATCTTTTGGGGGCAAGACAGGACCTATTCCCTTCTAATGGCATTGTTATGAATGGGGTGTTGGCATTCATTATGATGTTGAGGGACCCTGCCTACCCTGTCTTGCCATGGGTCATCAAGCTATACCCCACCTCAGAGGACCTGGAAAAAGAGAGTCAATTATGCTTTAAGTAGCTACAGGATAGTGGTGGCATGTGCATTTGGCAGACTGAAGGTTAGATTGTGCTGTTTGCAAAACACTTTGGTTACCAGCATGGCCAATGCATCTGAATGGTTGTGTCCTGCTGCACCGTGTGCAGTTGTATGAGCCCCTGATGTTGTGATTTATGTGGTACCCTACCAACCTTAACATGTAAGGTGGTAGCTTAAGCATGTAGTATAAAGATATGAAACTTTTGAACTTTGGTGTAAGTAAATTGTTTAGTTTAGCATAAGTGAATTAATTAGCAGTGGCCCAAGTCACAAGATAGCATACAACGTAAATTTTGCAATAAAAAATTCCGCTGAAATTCTTCAGAATTCTGACTGGTAAATGCAAAAAAATCAGTTAATGTCACTTTGGAGTATTGTGAGATCAGGACATCAGCAGATGCCTAACAAAGAATTGTTATAGTAACCAAATGATGTATATGCTAATAAGTCTCATATAATTAGTACGCTAACCTGTGGAATAAGGACTTCCCAATATTATGACGGTGAGAAAGTCAGTTATGGGCGAAGAGGCCAAATACTCTTATGATATTCATGGCAGCTGTCAAGCCCTACAGTAGGCCTGACCATGAGATAGGCTGACACCACCTTGATCATTGGACTTGGTATGCCAGAGATCGGATAAGCCCCATGTGGCCTAGCACCTATCTCACTATTCCTAGGTTTCCATAAAGATTGTGAGAGGATACACATCATATGATGTGCGTGGTAAAACTGAGATGACATTACTGCTACATTCTTATTAGGTTGGGGATGTATAGTATGTTAATAACTCTGCTAATAAAAATATTAAAATGACAAAACGCTGTTGGTCTACATGTGACTATTGTTAGTCAAGACTCCAATTTAATTGTAGTACAAATAACTATGGGTCTGGTCTTGGAACTGAAACCTGTCAAACCTTAGATGTTTCATTTGTTAATTGGAAATTCTTAAGTAATCAGTACAATATAATCAGTACTTAATCAGGCAACACAGCTCATGCTGCCCAGTCAAGCATGCCAGTTAGGTAGAATGTGCCCTACAAGTATATTGAAGGGGTTGAAGTGTGGGCTTTAGGGAGGGTTGGGCAAAAAAATGCACAGCTTAATATGCATAAAGCCTGCAGGATAGATATACTCAAGCATAGGGAGGATGACATTGCTCCAGAGTAGAATCCAGAAACATGTATGGTCATGTTGGAGCAACAACAACAATAAGAAGAAATATTCATGGTTGACACTGATTTGAGAGGAGAAGTAGGGCCCCTTTGTACTGAGTGAGACTGAATATGACTCCCTATACCCACTTGCCCACTAGGAGTCTTAGTTGATGTAACTTCCACAGTGGGAAATCAGAGGATGTAATAATATATGTGTTAAGGAAGGATATGGGCAATCTTCTAGCTCCTTGGCCCATGAATCACAATTTAGGCTAATCTCTGAATTTGGCTCCCTATATCTGTGTGGCATTTGACCAAGTATATAAACAAAACACCAAGGTTTCAGTCTACTCCCACTGATGTCAATAGAAATTTTACAGTAGATTTCAGTGAGAAAATAATTGGATTTTAAATGGGAGCAGTGGCAGGAAAGAGGAACCCATGGTAGGAAAAGAGGGAACAAAGAAAAAAGAAAAACAGAAAGTCAAAAATAGCACCTTGCTCATTTTCAGTAACTTATATACCTCATATTTACACACAAACTGATGCTGCACTCCTCTTCTAAGCAAAGATTTAAGAGCAGTGAGCCATAATGCAGCCTCATATAGCTAAGACTTTATTACTTTTACAGAATATATTAAGCTATGTTTACTAGTTTAGTATGAAGTACTATAATAAATAATTAAAGCTAAATTGCACTTGTTAAATAAATTAACAAAGTACACCATGAGATGCATTATCTATGCTTTTGTTGCACTCATTTGCATAGGGCCTCATCCTGCAAGATGATAAGTTCCCTCAACCCTGTGGAAGTTGCTGGGAATAGAGGGTGCTCAGCATCTCACAGGATTGAGTGCTTACTGAATCATAAAAGTCAGTAATGTGTGATGGACCTTCCAGACATGTGAACAAACAAACAAGGATTGGTTGTAAAAATGAATCCCATTCCTAAGTTAGTGAGGTGGGGATGAGATAAGGTGATACCCAGATCCCTTCAGTCTACCATATAGTGTAGAGGTGGCCAACCCATTCTGGGCAAAGAGCTAAAATAGCAGTGGATCCAGCACGAAGAGCTGGGGAAAAATTGTCAAGCAGAAAAAAAAAAAAAAAAAAAAAAAAAAAAGATTGCCCCTTTAAGAAAACGCATTTAAACGCGTTTTGAGGCTTTTTGGCCACAGCGGGTTCCCGACACCATCTTTACTTCTACATCTTTCATGGCCATGCTGGACGGCTCCCTTGCCCAGGGAGCCGGGAGGAGAGGGCCGTTTTTGATGGCACGGGGGCAGCTTACAAGCCACGGGAGGGGAAGGGGTCCTCGTGAGCCATACCCGGGGTGAGGAGGAAGAGCCGCATGCGGCTCACCAGCCTCGGGTTGGCCAAGGCTGATATAGTGTATTTAATGTGGGAAAACTGACAAGTCAAGCTCCAGCTACTACTAGTCATGTAGGTGAAAAGCAGATGTGGCCTGATGCCTCCTCTCTTGCAGGTTTGGGGCTCTGTGGGTCTGTGCTTCGTGTTTAGCCATTGGCATTGCCCCCACTATGTCCATATTGTCTCCTTCTGTGGTGGTAATCTTATTTGCAATGTGCATAAAAGCACAATCTCTGGTTATTTTTCTCCTATCTACAATCTTTTAAGATGTTTTTAGCTCTTACATACCTGCAATAAAGCACATTATATTTGGGCCTAGAATGTTTGTTGTTAGAACCACCACTACTTTTCCTCTCATTTCCGCATTCACTAGCCCCACTGACCTGCTTTAGTGTCATTGGTAGCATTTTATTAAATGGCTTGCATCACTTTAAAGTAACTGTGTTCTTCCATCCTTGAGTTCACAAGTAGCTCTCTGGTGGGTTTGAATGCACACACTTGAATAGGAAATGGGCAGCATCAGCCCAGTGGCGCAAGTCCATTTTGGGGAACTCCACGTCTGTGAAAAGAACAAAGAAACAGGTTAAAAGCACTACTAGTTCTTCTTTCATTTTCATGCGGTGGTAGGCAGTTCTGGGAGATTTGTATATCTGATTTTTTTCCAGGACAATTTTCTTTTATAGGTGAGGTACAGTTACCACTATTATGATTAATAGACAATGCTATATCGAAAGCAAGTGTAAATCCATATAACTCTATGACTCATAGTGTGGGTGGCTGGATATGGGTATGGGTGTGTGCATGAACACATATGCACTGCATACGAACAGGTCAGCTCTAGAAAAGTTAATGAGGATATGTCTACACTACAGCAGTACAGTTATGGTGCTGTGGCTGTGGTGCTGTAGCATAGACACATTACACATTGACAGAACGGATTTTTCCATTGATGTAGTTAATACGCTTCTTGGAGAGGCAGTAGCTAAGTTGATGGAAGAATTTAGCTTTGCTGAATCCACAATCGGGGTTAGTTTGATCTAACTACATCACACAGAGCATAAAATTTTTCAGAGGCATGAGTGATATAACTAGGTTGATCTAATTTTAGGTATAGACCAAGCCTAAGGCACAAGAGTTCATTTGAATTGTTGGTATATAATTTTTTTTTTTTTTTTTTTACAAATTAACTTGTATTTTTACATTAGCTTAAATGAAGCCTATTTTGGAGTCTCACAGACATACTGATTAGTCATTTAATACTTCTGGACTCAGTAACTCTATCTTCATTAGGAAAGTCTGTTTTTATAGTACTTTTCTCTAAAGTGGACCATGGGGATTTCTGAGAGGTGATATTAATTAGCACTAGAAATACCATGAAGAACTTTCCGAGGCAATTTCCTAGATTCATGTGAGGAAGTGGGTTGTGCCCACGAAAGCTCATGATACCAAGTACATATTTTGTTAGTCTTTAAGGTGTTGCAAGACTATTTGTTGTTTTTTAAGTTTTTCGTAGGCAAATTCTTTGTTCCTATTTTTTACACATGAAAAGATAATTTTATGCAAAAGATCCAATTGTATTAATAATTATTTTGAAACCAAAGCAGGATTTTAAGCCCTAGAGGGAGATATATAATTTTCAGGTGACTGACACCTGTGGGATTTAGCAGAAAGAGGGACATTGGGATTTTTATCTGAGGAGCAGCAAGAGGGCTGGCAGCAGAGCTCAGGGACTGTGGAAAGGGTTTAGGGTGACAACATGTCCCAATTTTATAGGGACAGTTCTGATATTTGGGGCTTTTTCTTAAAAGAGGTGCTTATTCCACCCACCCCCCATATACACACACACTATGCCATCCTGATTTTTCACATTTGTTATCTGGTCACCCTAAAAGAGGTGCCAGGGTTACTTTCTGGGGAGAAGTGTACAGGTAGAAGGATGATGTGTTCATTGTTGGTGAGAAGAGTGGCAGTTTCATAAGCCAGATGAAACACTGATTGTGGTGTGTGTGATGGAGATTTCTGGGAAAGCTAAGCAGTGGTAAGGTCAAGATTTTTTACGAGGGAGTTTTTGCAATAGAGATCAGCAGATGGAAATGTGGTTGTGCTGTTTGTTATGTGAAAAGGTTCTGTCAGTAGAAAGTGAGGTCAGGGAAATAGACCTGGTGCTCGGTGATGTGAGTTCACCAGATAAGGACAACTAAGGAAGATGCTTGTGGAGTGGGAGGAAGCCTTTCCAGAAGATTATCGTCTATAGTGCAGTTTACAGAGAGGCCTGATTCTGATTTCACTTAAACCGGTGCAGATCAGAAGTGAGAGCAGTAGAAATGATGTAAAGAAGGGGTAAGTAGGGTTAGAATCAGACCCTTTGGTCCAAGGCCACGGGTTAACAAAATACTGACATTTTTCACAGCATTTAAAATAGTTTTCCCCCTCCTATTGTCTTATAAAGACACTTTGGAAATGTGAAACACTTCTTGGAACATTCGTAGTTTATTCTGAATATTTTATTCTTAACTTGCATGATTTGTTATTGCATGGGTGTTCAAGACTCCTTACGAAGGATGCATTAAGCCTTTTGTAAACAGCTATAAGGAATAAAATGGATCATATTTTTTAGCCCATCTTTGACTTTTTATTGTTTGTTTTAGAAAATCAGTATTTATTTTTTTAACTGAAATGTATTCAGATTATGCTGGAAATGGTAATGTTATTGTAAGAGGAAGTAGATCCAGAGCTAGGCATAAACAGACTAAGATGTGGTCTGTACTAATGAGGTAAGTTGATCTGAGTTATGCCAGTTAAGTTACATAAGATATGTAGCTTATGTCAGAGTAGCTTGGATAGACTTATATTGGCTGCTACACCATGCTATGTCAGTGGGAGATGCTCTCCCATTGAAATAGCTTCCATCTCTTGGGCCGTGTCCAGACACAGGGGTTTTTTCGGGAAAAGTAGCCTTTTCCCGAAAAAACTTCCCCTGCGTCCAGACTCAAGCCGCGTTCTTTCGAAATTATTTCGGTAAACCTCGTTTCACGAGGAAGAACGCCTTCCTTCGAAAGTTCCTCTTTCGAAGGAAGAAGTTCTTCAATGTAAAGAGGCCGTCTTCGAAAGAGAGCATCCAGACTCGCTGGGTGCTCTCTTTCGAAAAAGCGGATTTTTCTTTCGAAAGATCCGTGTGCAGTCTAGACGCGATCTTTCGAAAGATGCGCTTTCGAAAGAGCATCTTTCGAAAGAAGCCTGCAGTCTAGACATAGCCTTGGGGAGGTGAAGTTGATGGGGGAGCACCCTGCCATCGACTTATTATGTCTTTACTAGACCCACTAAATTGTTATCCGCTACATTGCTCATAGTAGCGCTGATTTAGCCAGAAGTGAAGAGACAAGCCCTGGGGAGCTCAAAAAGACCCCCTGTTTTCTTTTTTATTTGGTGCATGTGTGGAGGAATATTCCAGCTTAGGGCTCACAGTGGACTAGCATCAGCACTGAAAGGGAGTGGGAGATTGAATTTCCTCCTAAAATATTGTTTATGTTTATTTAGAAGAAGGGGAGTGTTTTAGAAAGTTAGATGCTCATCAAGAAACTGAAGACATTCTATTAATAATCAATTATTATCATTTTATTATGTATGTAATAAATATGAGTCAGCAGTGTGATGCTGTTGCAAAAAAAGCAAACAAGATTCTGGGATGCATTAACAGGTATGTTGTGAGCAAGACACGAGAAGTCATTCTTCTGCTCTACTCTGTCCTGGTTAGGCCTCAGTTGGAGTATTGTGTCCAGTTCTGGGCACCGCATTTCAAGAAAGATATGGAGAAATTGGAGAGGGTCCAGAGAAGAGCAACAAGAATGATTAAAGATCTAGACAACATGACCTATGAAGGAAGGCTGAAAGAATTGGGTTTGTTTAGTTTAGAAAAGAGAAGATTGAGGGGAGACATGACAGCCGTTTTCAGGTATCTAAAAGGGTGTCATAAGGAGGAGGAAGAAAACTTGTTCGTCTTGGCCTCTGAGGATAGAACAAGAAGCAATGGGCTTAAACTGCAGCAAGGGAGGTTTGGGTTGGACATTAGGAAAAAGTTCCTAACTGTCAGGGTAGCCAAACATTGGAATAAATTGCCCAGGGAGGTTGTGGAATCCCCATCTCTGGAGATATTTAAGAGTAGGTTAGATAAATGTCTATCAGAGATGGTCTAGACAGTATTTGGTCCTGCCATGAGGACAGGGGACTGGACTCAATGACCTCTCGAGGTCTCTTCCAGTCCTAGTATTCTATGATTCTATGATAAAAGTGCTGTTCAGTTTGCAAAAAATATTCTTGTGCCCCTTTACTGATGACACTTCTGCAGTGAAGGTCTCAAGTTCTTTCTTGATTCCACCCACATTATTAACAATCAAGCTGAATAGGTGAAATCACTTAAAATTTTGATGGATTGGTTACCTACTAAAATGCTAAAGTGGCGAGGAGTCCTGTGGCACCTTATAGACTAACCAAAGTGTTGGAGCATAAGCTTTTGTGGGCAAAGACCCACTTCGTCAGATGCATGTAGTAGAAATTTCCAGAGGCAGGTATAAATATGCAGGCCGGAATCAGGCTAGAGATGACGAGGTGGATCCAATCAGGGAGGATGAGGCCCACTTCTAGTAGCTGATCTGGAGGTGTGAATATCAAGAGAGGAAAAGCTGCTTTTGTAGTTAATTAGCCATTCACAGTCTTTGTTTAATCCTGAGTTGATTGTGTCAAACTTGAAGATGAACTGTAGCTCAGCAGTTTCTCTTTGAAGTCTGGTCCTGAAGTTTTTTTGCTGCAGGATGGATACTTTAGATCTGCAATTGTGTGTCCAGGGAGATTGAAGTGTTCCCCTACAGGTTTTTGTATGTTGCCATTCCTAATATCTGATTTGTGTCCATTGATTCTTTTATGTAGGGACTGTACAGTTTGGCTGATGTATATAGCAGAGGGAGAATTGTTGGCACATGATGACATATATTACTTGAGTAGATGTGCAGGAGAATGAACCAGTGACAATATGGCTGATCTGGTTAGGTCCTGTGATGGTGTTGCTGGTGTATATATGTGGGCAGAGGTGGCACCGAGGTTTGCCACCTACCTCCCAAGGCCTGTGAAAGTGAGGGATCTGTCTCCTGACTTCCTCGTGTGGGTATCGTAGTTTACAGAATGCTTGTTGAAGATCTTGTAGGTGTAGGTCTCTGTCTGAGGGGTTGGAGCATATGCGGTTGTACCTCAGTGCTTGGCTGTAAACAATGGATCGTGTGGTGTGTCTGGGATGGAAGCTGGAGGTATGCAGGTAAGACAGATTGACAGAGCTAGACGTATACCCAGAAGCCTCCTGCTACGGGACAAGCCCAAGAAAGAAACCAACAGAACACCACTGGCCATCACCTACAGTCCTCAGCTAAAACCTCTCCAACGCATCATTAGTGATCTACAACCCATCCTGGACAATGATCCCTCACTTTCACAGGCCTTGGGAGGCAGGCTAGTCCTCGCCCACAGACAACCCGCCAACCTGAAGCATATTCTCTCCAGCAACTATACACCGCACCACAATAACTCTTAACTCAGGAACCAATCCATGCAACAAACCTTGGTGCCAACTCTGCCCACATATATACACCAGCAGCAGCATCACAGGACCTAACCAGATCAGCCATACTGTCACTGGTTCATTCTCCCGCACATCTACTCACGTAATATGTGCCAACAATGCCCCTCTGCTATATACATCGGCCAAACTGGACAGTCCCTACGTAAAAGAATCAATGGACACAAATCAGATATTAGGAATGGCAACATACAAAAACCTGTAGGGGAACACTTCAATCTCCCTGGACACACAATTGCAGATCTAAAGTAGCCATCCTGCAGCAAAAAAACTTCAGGACCAGACTTCAAAGAGAAACTGCTGAGCTACAGTTCATCTTCAAGTTTGACACTATCAACTCAGGATT
Source organism: Pelodiscus sinensis (assembly GCF_052426305.1). Taxonomy (NCBI): domain Eukaryota; kingdom Metazoa; phylum Chordata; order Testudines; family Trionychidae; genus Pelodiscus; species Pelodiscus sinensis. Next base: position 33,187,653 of record NC_143056.1, read on the forward strand.
AAACAAAGACTGTGAATGGCTAGCCAACTATAAAAGCAGCTTCTCTTCTCTTGGTATGCACACCTCCAGATCAGCTACTAGAAGTGGGCCTCATCCTCCCTGATTGGATCCACCTCGTTATCTCTAGCCTGATTCCGGCCTGCATATTTATACCTGCCTCTGGAAATTTCCACTACATGCATCTGACGAAGTGGGTCTTTGCCCATGAAAGCTTATGCTCCAACACTTTGGTTAGTCTATAAGGTGCCACAGGACTCCTTGCTGTTTTGAAGATTCAGACTAACACGGCTACCCCCTCTGATACTAAAATGCTAGAGCTCACAACATGTTCAAAATTGCCAATTAAAAGAATTTTGTGTTTTCCTCAATTAATTTTCAGGCTGAAATTTGCTGCTGAGGTTTCCAGAGCTTTAAATGCTACAACTGGCTAGCATATTGATTCGGCAACTAGTGCTATGCCATTGGCAAAATTGATATATGGCAGGTGCTTGTCACTAAGGGCATATGCCGAAAATGCATTTACTTAGTATCTGATCAAGCATGTAGTCTATGATGAGATTGAAGAGTTCTGGAATGGCATTGAATGTCCAACTTAATTCTTAAGAAGGTGCTTCTTTTTCCATTTACAAGGATGCAGCTTAAGGAATCATAAGATAGGAGATGGAATATTTTACGGAGCTTGTCAGGGAAGTTTCAAGATCAGCCAAAGTGATTCCCTGTCAATAGAGTCAAACCTGACCTTGATATCCATAAATGTAATGTGAATAGGGTGCTTGAAGTCTTGTGCCTTCTCAATAAGCTGATGCACTGTGACAATTTCCTCTGTCTTGGAATGCCTAGGAGTGAAGCAAGCTTGCAGTAGTCTTCTTATGCTCTTTAAGATATCAGGGGCTTGGGTCTGCAAGACAGAGAAGCAATATCTTTCCTCAGGACAGACAGAAAAATAATGTCACAATAGTCCCATTTGCAGTCTTTATGTTTCCCTAGTGGTAAAAGAATGCCAGTCCCTTAGGCCAACCTCTGTTCTCCAGATGATATCGATCAGCATCTGTAGCCACAAAAAAGTAGGTGATCCAATACTTTTCAATAGTTCCACAGGAATTATTCTTGCCACCTTGATTTCCTTAACTTCTTTACATCTCTTAACAAGTTGACATTAATATAGTTCTCTTTCAAACAGAGCTGTGTTCATGTGAACTAAGTACCCTTTAATTCACACCAGCAGCATCCATGTGGGGTAGTTAGATAATAGTACATTGCTGCACTCTGCCATTCATACCTCAGTAGTCCACATTATAGTGCAGTGTAGACATATCTTAATTTGGGGTCCATGTTTCTGAGCTCAGCAGACTGATAAATTCTACAGCTGCTAATAGATGATTTTCAATAATGAGAGATTATAATGTAATCAATTATCTTCTTTGTTTGGGCATTGTCACTTGATAAAATAAATTGGTGCATTCAATTACCATGAAATCAGATGTTTGTAATGACAGGATCATGAGAAAAACAGAGCCTCAAAAGGCGTTCGCCATTGCTATTTGAGGGTATAGCTAAACCACATACCTTTTTCGATAAAGGGATGTAAATTAGATGTATCGAAATTGTAAATGAAGCCAGGATTTGAATTTCCCACGCTTCATTTACATAATGGCGGCCAAGGCTTTTTTTTTTTTTTTTTTCAAAAAGCCACTTTTCAAAAAAAAGCTGCGGTAATGATGGGGCATTTTTGACAGAAATGCCCCGTTTTGAAAGATCCTGTAAACCTCATTTTTTGAGGTTTACAGGATCTTTAGAAACGGGGCATTTCTGTTGAAAATACCCCATCTAAACTGCCTGGGTTTTTTTCCCAAAAAAGCCCCATTTCGAAAATAAAGGAGCAGCTGCCATTATGCAAATGAAGTGCAGGATATTTAAATCCTGCACTTCATTTGCAATATCGATGTGCCTAATCTACATCCCTTTATCAAAAAAGGGATGTAGTTTAGACAGCCTAAGGTATTTGAAGTTACAGGTCCAATAACATTTTTCCATGGTCCAGTGGAATGATGAATAGTAGCATTTAAAGTTACTGAGGGGAGTGATCATGTCATGCACGACTGGAGGTAAAATGTTTCAGGGGGTTGCCACGTTAGTCTGTAACTTTAAAAACAACGAGCAGTCTTGTGGCACCTTAGTGACTAACAAATATATTACATCATGAGATTTTGTGGGTAAAACCCACTTCATCACATGAGTTGAAGTGGAAACTACAGAATACAGAGTACATATAACAGCGAAGGCAATTACCTGTCAATTGTAGGACCAATGTTAATTATGCTAATTAAGTCAGGATGGATGTGTCATAGGTTTTAATGTGTAAATGTAAATAACAAAGGCAGGGAAAATTGCCTTTGTAGTGCGTTAATTAGTTAATATCTTTATTGAAGCCCAAGTGTCAAATTTGAATATGAATTTCAGTTTAATAGTCTCACTTTGTAATTGGGTGATAACATTCTTGTGTAGAAGACTGTCTACTTTTAAATCTATGATTGAGTGACCAGGCAGTTTAAAATGTTCCCCTATAGGTTTATGTGTGTTATCATTCCCCTGATATCTGATTTGTGTCCATCAGTTCTTTGTCCAGAGACTGTCTGGTTTGGTCAGTATATATGGCAGAGGGGCATTGCTGACACTTGATGGCATATCAGGCCTGTATGCGGGGACAGAGGGAGTTATGAAGGGTGCAAATGCACCCCCCATAGTTCCCCAAGTAAGCGTGAGGAGGCTCTGTGGCTCAAGCTCAGCTCCCTTCTTCCTCCTTACCCTCCCTCCTCACCCCCTGCGAAGTTGGAGAGCCAGCATCAGTTTCTCGGTGCAGAGGGACAGAAAGTCCCAAGCTTTGCAGTGCTATCCAGCTCATAGGGAAGAAGCTCTCCTCCTCCCCTGGCTGGGGAACAGCAGTGTACAGACACTTCCTGGAGGCTTTTCCCACTGCTCTCATTGGCCGGAATCCAGCCAACGGGTGCAGCAGAAGGCGGTGCCTAGGAGCAGCAGAGGGTGTGAAGGCAAGTAAGTGTCCCCCACCCCCTCATGCCCAGACCCCCACACTCATGGCCCCCTGCTAAGACCCACATCCCCAGTCTGCTCCTGCACCCTCCCCCCTAGCCAGACACCTACCCCGCTGCTTGCTCCTGAACCCTCTCTGTAGCCAGACACCTATCCCCAGCCTGCTCCTGCACCCACCCTTGCTCCTGCATCCTTCCTCCTGGCCAGATACCCTACCTCCAGCCCACTCTTACACCCACCCTTGCTCCTGGATCCTCCCTCCTGGCCACACACTGCACCTTCCCTTGCTCTTGTCCCCTCCCTCTGGCCAGATACCCTACTCCCAGCCTGTTCCTGCACCCCACCTCCGATCCAGACCTTGCACCCTCATCCCCTCCTGCACCTCACCTCCTTCCCAGATCCTGAACCTCCATTCATCTTGCTGGCAGCCATGTCCAACACATGGAAACCCCCATTTCTGTTCCAAACCCAGAGCCTAAGGGGGGGGGGGGTCAACAAAATCCACTAATCCTGGTATCCCAGAAGAATAAATCTGGGCTTGGTCCTGCGTTGGGCAGGGGGTGGGACTTAATAACCTCCTAAGGTCTCTTCCAACCCTGTGATCCTATGGGAAGCCCTGAACCTCAGTCCTACCTGTCCCTCCCTCTTCCCTGGTGGCGCTGGAGCACCAGAGGAGTGAAGTGTTTCAGTTGGGGCCACATCAGTGAGAGTTGGTGGTTTTTGGTGGTTTTTTTTCCTATGTCTTACTTTTGTGGTCCCCAACTGATTTTTCTGTGGATCAGTGGCCCCAGAGCCAAAAAAGGTTCCCCACCCATGCCATAACTAAAGAAAACATAGGAACCTTTTGTGTGGAAAAAAATATTTTACTGTATTTAAAATGAAGTTTGACAAACAGTAACATAAGAAAGTTAAAGTGCTTAAGCTGTTTAATAATTTAAATTCATATTTCCTTTCTTACTGGTTAAATAAAACCATTCTCCCTAACTGCAGCACTAGCAAAATGGCTCCAGAATAATTATGTAATTAACAGCAAGTTTCCACTAGCAACTGGAGGTCCACAGAAAGGTTTGCAGTAAGCCAGGTGTGCCACAGGCCAAAATGCTTGAGAACCCTTTGTTGGGGGAAGAGAGAGTGCTGTGTTTCTGAGGGATGGGTGGGTGGGGCTGGTGGCAGCACAGCAGGGCAGGAGGAACAGTACCCCCACCCACGAGGAGCAGCCCATGCCCACTGGCCAGAAACCCTGCCCACAGTCACCCAGCGTTAGCCTTGCCGAGCAAGTAGAGCAGCAGCAGGCAGAGATAGCTGAGGGAGCGGGAGGCCATGGCGGCCCCGCTGCTTGCCATGATCCCAGAAGGTGATTTCTATAAAACCTTTATTACTGTGTAAATTTTAGTGTGTTATAATTAAAGCATTTTACCAATCACTTTTCTACTCACATTTTTCATTAACCTCTCTTATGCACACTCATTGCATGACTATTCTGAATTCCTTTATATCTAAAAAAATTGTGGTCCACATTTACAAATAAAGCACCACCCTCCAAAGAAATTCCTGTATGCGGACCTGCATATATCATATTAGAGAATGTGCAGTTATATGATCCCCTGATGTTGTGATGTGGTTAGGTCCTGTGATGATGCCACTAATATAGATATGTGGACAGAATTGGCAATAGGATTTGTTGCAGGGATAGATTCCTGTGCTAAGTGTGAGGCTGCTGGTAAGTATTTGCTTAAGGTTGGGGGATTGTCTGGAGGCAAGGATTGGCCTGTCTCCCAAGGTCTGTGAGTGTGAGGGATTATTTTTTAGGATAGGTTGCAGATTGTCAGTGATGAGCTGGAAGGGTTTAAGCCAGGGGCTGTAGATAATGACCAGTGATGTTCTGTTGTTTTCCTTGTTGGGTCTGTCTTGAAGTAGGTGACTTCTGTGTACTTGTCAGCCTCTTTCAAACTGTTTCCTCACCTCCCCAGGTGGGTATGTAAGTTTTAAAAATGCTTGATAAAGATCTTGTAGGTGTTTGTCTCTGTCTGTAGGATTGGAGCAGATCTGGCTGTAATTTAGGGCTTGGCTGTAGACAACAGATCATGTGATGTGTCGTGGATGGAAGCTAGAGGGAAGTAGGTAAGAATAGTGGTCAGTAGGTTTTTGGTATAGGGTGGTGTTTATGTGACCATCATTCATTTGTACTGTGGTGTCAAAGAAGTAGATCTTTTGTGTGGACTGGTGGGGAGGAAATGTTGAAATCCCTGTGGATTTCTTCATAGGCCTCCTTCACATGGGTCCATATGATAAAGAAGTCATCAGCATAGCATAAGTAGAGGAAGGGTGCCATGGGATGGAATCTGAGGAAACATTCTAGGCCAGCTATAAAAATGTTGGTATATTGTGGGGTTATGTGGGTATGCATAGCAGTGTCACTGACTTGAAGGTATAAATTGTTCCCAAAACGGAAATAGTTGTGGGTGAGAACAACGTCATATAGCACAGCCATCAGGTGTGCTATGGCATCATCAGGGATAGTGTTCCTGGCAGCTTGTAGTCCATCTGTCCTCATGTGAAATGTTGGTATACTATAAAGAGCTTTTATATCCATGGTGGCCAGGATGGTGTTTTCAGGGACATTACTGATGCTCTGTAGTTTCCTCTGGAAGTCAATGGTGTCTCAAAGATAGCTAGCAGTGTTGGTAGCATAGGGTCTGAGGAAAGAGTCATTATAGCCAGATAATCCTGCTGTAAAGTTGCCAGTGCCTGAGATGATGGGATGTCTGATATTTCTAGGTTTATGGCTCTTGGGTAGCAGATAGAATGCTTCTGGTTGGGGTCCTGGGGGTGTATTTGTATAGATTTGATCCCGAACTGTAGCAGGGAGTTTCTTGAATAGATGATGTCGTTTCTTTTGGTATTCCTCAGTGGGAGCAGAAGAAAGAATGTGGAATATAGTATTGGTGAGTTTTCTGGCAGCCTCCTGTTCGTAATGATTAGAGGTAGTTGAGCAAAAAGAGTTCAGTTGATTGTAGAACTTTGTCTTATCTTCCTCAGAAGCTCTGCTGGTTGGAGCATAGTAAATAATAGTTGTCCGTCTTCCGTGGTTTTGCTACAGCTGGGCTTTAAGTAAGCAATGAAAAATTGGTTCAAATGATAAGATTGTTTTGTGGATATGATATCTGAAGAGGACACCCATTCCTTCCTTCTTGTATCCCAAGCACCCAACCACAAATGATGATCTTGGTCACCCAGATAAGCAGTGAGACGAAACTGAGGATATGTAACATTGCAGTGACCTATGGGACTGAAACATGACCTCTCAGTGTCAGTATTGGAAAAAAGTTGACACCTTTCAGATTAACCATTTCTGAATGATTGAAAACATCAAATAGTATGAATTCAAGTTCAGTGACTGATTTTCTAAGTAAATAAGTTTTGTTCCCTCAGGAACTTGCCCAACACTCTCTATGGTGGAATGCTCATTTGTTTCCAATACCTACCACCATACCAGTGAAAATATTTTTTTAATTTTGATCTGATGAAATCAGGATGGAAAATACCCCCTGGAAGCCCTAAAATACAATGGATGGAGGCATCAGCAGACACCTGTTCCTCACATTCTACCCTAGCATCTTCCCCATAACATTCCAAATTTGGCTCAGAACATTCTGGAGTTGCTTAATGTGTTATTTGGATATGCTGTCCAATCAAGAATATAAGAACTCACCTAAACTAGAAACATGAATGATGCTTTACAGAGAAAAATGAAGACTTCTCTGCCTGAGGAATTTATAATCTAAAATTAATTATAACAAATACAGTACACTGCAGTTAATAAAATCATAGAAATATAGGGCTAGTTGGTACCTCCAAAATTCTGCAAATCTAGCCCTATGTGCTGAGAAAGGACCAAGAAAACCTAGATTATTCTCACAAGTGTTTGTCCAACCTTTTTCTTAAAAACCGCCAATGATGGGGATTCCCCAACTTCAGTTGCAAGACTATTACATAGCTTAGCTACTGTTATAGTTGAAAACTTTTTCCTAATATCTAATTTAAATCTCCCTTACTACAGAGTAAACCCATTACTTCTTGTCCCACCTGCAGTGGCCATGGAGCACAATTGATCATTTTCCTCTTTATAACATCCCTGAACATATTTTGTAGACTGTTATCACATCTCCCCTCAGTCTTCTTTTCTCAAGACTAAATATGCCCAGTTTTTTCAAACTTTTCCTCACGTCACATTTTCTAAACCTTTTACTCTCTGGACTCTGCAATTTATTCACAGCTTCCTTAGTGTCGCATGCAAAAATGGACAAAGTAACTGAGCAGAGGCCTCACTAGTGCAAAGCAGAGCCTGCTTCTTACATATGAAACTCCTGTTAATACTCCCCTGAATGATATTATCCTTTTGACTCATATTCAATTTGTCATCCACTATATCCCTCAGATCCTTTTCAGTGATACCAACCCCTTAAACCAGTTATTCCTGATTTTGTAGTTTTGCATTTGATTTTTTCCTTCCTAAATGTAGTATTCTGCATTTGTCTTAATTGGATTTAATCTGGTTGATTTCAGATTAATTCTCTAATTTTCCAGGTTGTTTTAAAAGATATTCTTCTTGCATCATTCTTCATGCTGCTTTACCATTTAACTGTATTGCATTTAAGGTCCAAATTCTGCAGTGCTTATGCAAGTAAAACTCTCAATGTCAATGGGGAGCATTCAGATAAGAACTGCAAAATGGACCTCTAAAAGTTCATAATTAATGTGTAAATAGAAAGGAAGATTAGAGGCTAATACTAGGAGCCAAATCTCACATTTTTTACTTCAGCAAAATTCCCACTAAAGTAAGTGGGGACTTTCCATGAACAAGGAGTGTGGGATTTGGCATCAGGATGGCTACCCCTCTGAAACTAATATTCCAGGTTGAATTTGCTTTTTGCTTGTTACAAGGATAAAAATAGACTGTTGTCAAGAAATCAGACATGCCACTAAGCTAATCAAGAAACTAGCATGCTTGAAAGGAATTCCCAGTTCATCTTTGTATTATCTACATCACAATGAGAAGTTTCCAAATCTAAATGATTTTTACATGATAGACTAAGTTTGAAGGAGCATTGGTAATTGTGAAGAATATGTACCAATGAACCAAATAAATGCTCTTCAGTCAACAAAGTAGGTATTGGTGTGGTCCTTTCTGATGCTGCATGTTCTGTCTACCCTTCAGAAGCCTGAGTGCCACCTACCCACCTTATCCCATTTCACCCTCGTGTTACTCAGTATCATACAGGAGCCAGTTGGTTGTTATTTTCATATCTATCTGCACTGTCTTAGGGTCTAGAAGTTCCAGCCATAGACCAGGATCTCACTATGTTAGGCACTGTAGAAATACAGAATAAAATGATGGTCTTTGCCCCAAAGAGCTTATAGTCAAAATATAAAACAAGAGAGAACAAATGGATTCAGATATAGATAGGAAGCATTGCAGAACAATGAGGGAATATAGGCCACCATGCAGTTATCACTAACGGCTATGCACATTTTGCTGGGTTCAGTGCTGTGATGAGATGGACTGTCCCCTTAAAGCAGTGGTCACCAACCAGTAGATCGGGATCTAGTGGTATATCGTGGAGACTCTGACAGGTGATCCTGACTGGTTTGGCTGGGAGGCTGTCTTCAGCTGCCTCTCCCACCACTGCTGTGCTGCTCTTGCCCTCTGTCTTGGAGCTGCCCCTGGGAACCTCCTGCTTGCTGTGCAGCGTGGAAGAAGTGGAAGAAGAGGTGCTGATGTCCCCCTTTCCATGTCCCCCATCTCCACAGAGTGACCCTTGGAGATCGGGTGGTGTATGTGCAGGCCCACAGGGAAGAAGGCAGGGCAAGGGTTTTTGGGTTTGAGGTAGATCCTGGATTGACTTAAATTTTAAAAAGTGATCTTGTACTTAAAGGTTGGAGACCACTGCTTTAAAGGTTGTAGTTTTAGGGGTCGGTCCATGGCATTCATGAGGCATGGCCCTCTAAAGCAGGGATTCTCAACCTTTTTCTTTCTGAGGTCTCCCAATGTGCTATAAAATCTCCATGGCCCTCCTATGCCACAATTGTTTTTCTGCTAGGATTGCCAGGTGTCTGGTATTTTCACCTGCTGTCCGGTAAAAAAATTCAGAGAATACCGGACACCTAAAATATTTCATTATATTGAAATAACTTAGTTTGTATCTACACAGCAGGCAATTATTTCCAAGTAATGTCGAAGTACTGTCAAGCTGGAGCGCTTTTTACCCTGACTCCTGTAACCTTCATTGTATGAGGAGTAAGGCAAGTTGGAGGAAGAGTTCTCTATTTTGAAATAAGTGCTGTGTAGACACTCCCAATTTCAAAATAAGATATGAGATTGATATAGCTTGGCTAGATTTGAACCCACCATTCTGTGCTCCCCAGACAAATGCCCTAGTCTCTAATCCACTGTAGAATGCATCCTAGCTCCCTCCCTTCAGAGGATCTATTATCTTGTATCGGCAGTCCAGCTGCTCCCCAAGTGGGCAAGGGTGGGACTCAAGTCCCCCAACTCTGTACTCCCCAGGTGACTGCCCTATCCCCTAGTCCTCCTCTCCAAAACCAACCCCAGCTCTCTTGCTTCAGGGCATAACTTATCCTGATTTCCTAAATCCCATAGTCAATGGCAACATTTTTCACTGACTTCAGTGGGTCAGGATTTCAGCTCTGTTGATGTTTGAAACAGGACCTGGCAAAACTTAAGTGGCTAGGAAATTGCCGGAGGCTGAGTGGCTGCTAGTGCTAAAGAGTTTTGCTGGAGAAGGGGAAAAGTCTCTTCCCCTTAACAGTGTCTGGTTTTCTGCCAGTAGCCACAGCCTTCTGCTGCAGGCACTGAAGCTGCAGGCAGTGCTTGTTGCTTCTCTTCAGGCCACAGCTGCTGAGCCACATGGGAGCTTCTTGGGACATACTAACCCACAGCAATCATAATGAGCTTATTCATCACAATATGTATGGTGTCCTTGGGCCAATTTCACTGCAGGTGACATTCACCTCTGTACTAGGCTTAGGCAGGAGGTTTTTTTTTTTTTACCCTGACAATGTATATGGTTGCAACTACATTGATGTCAGTGTAGTTACACCTATTACAGCACCAGCGATTTTGCAAATGAGTTCCTGTAGTGCATCTAGCAGTGCCCTCTCTCCTTTCAAAACTGTAAGGAAATGGATACATCATTGTAGGGTTGCCAGATGGTTTCAACAAAAATTCCGGACACACTTGACATTACATCACAATCTATATTACATCTTATTTAGAAAATACTGGACATTTATATTTTCTCAATTTGTTTTCCAAACAGAAAGCTCAAATACTGGACTGTCCAGTTCAAAACCAGACACCTGGCAACCCTAACACCATGCTATGAAGATTTAAAAAAAAAAAATTAATTTAAAGATTTCTCCGTCTGGTGCTTTGGGCACCCACCCCTGACCAGAAAAATAAATCATGAACTTAGCAACATAGTAGAAAGGACTACTCTTTCAAAATATAATGCGAGTGATCAACTAAATTAAAGCTTTTCCAATTTATAGCCAACCCATTCCTGAAAACATTTGGGAAAAGTCGGGCTTTGCAGTATGCCAGAAAGGTTAACAAACACAGGCTATGGGAAAACTGAGGGGAGAGAGGGAGGAAAATGTGGGCAAGTTCAAAGCAGAGGACCTCTTAAAGATAATATCATGCATGCAGCTGTCCCCAGTTTATAGTGAGACAGCTTCTGTTAATCACAGCTATAAAATATGCCACAGGGAGAACAATCCCTCTGGTAGAAAGATACCAGGCTTTTCCTAAGAGGCAGCCTGCCTACAACTCTGGACTGTGACTTTGGAGACATGCACTCTATGCCTGGATCTGTCATTGGTTTCTGGGTGATCCTGGCATGTCACTTCAGCTCTGTGCCTCAGTTTTCAGATCTATAAAAGGGGAGTAATAACCCTTGTAAAGCACTTTGAGATCTGTTGCTGTACAGTGCTATATAAGAGTTAGATATTCTTTAAGGAGACATTTTAAAAAGCACCCCACCAAAGGGTTCTGGGAACACAAGCACCATTGAAAGTCAGTTAAAAGACACTGGGACTAAATCCTTTCCTTACTTTTCTCCCTTATAAGTGAACAGTGCCACCAATACTTGGAAACCTAATTTTACCAAGAAAGCCATTGGCTGTGCTTATATGGGACCATCCATCTGAGGATCTCAAAGCAAGGCTAAAAATATCTATAAATCCAAGATAGTTCATGTGACAGAATTTCAGCTGTTATGAAATATTTGAGGAATACTGTGGATTAACCTGTTTTTAGGATGTTTACTGTATGACTATATCGGTTTAGTTATTAGGAAGCTGTAAGGAAAAAGCTAGCTCGTAATAAGGCATTTCTCAGCAAACAATTCAGAGGTGTTAAGGAACAATGCCATTAAAGAAAAAGGCCTGTACATGACAGAGATCAGCGGAAGCAAGTTAAAAAGGGAGCTGTCTTTCAAAAGAGATGGGAATTGTTTAGGAGAATAATTTAATGGAAATAGTCTAAGATTCAAATGCCTGCTGGGGTGTCACAAAAAGTTAGGTCTGCCTCGCTGGTTATCATGAAGATCTGGGGACTAATTGGAAAAGAGACCAGCTGCAAGAATGGTTGGGTAAGGTCCTACAGCTAGGCTCAGTTACACATCCACGTGAGCTTTTAGGTAAGATAGAAATGTGTAGACTGTTTATTGTTTTAAAGTCCTTTTTCTCTAAATACTTTGTTCCTGCTGTTAAAAGAAATAATACTTTGGTTGAAGAAGGCAGTTGTGTCAGTATCGTCGCCTCAGGTCAGAGTTGCCTGAAAGGAAGAGCTGTTGTCAGACCAGCTGAGAAAGCACATTGATTCATGGGGTATTGTAGCCTAAGGCCTGGTGTAAGAGTGGGAGACTTGCAGAATTCCATTCTGCAGTGGATTAAGATAAAGGCTGGAGGACTGGCACCTGAAGGGTGAATTTAGAGAGATCAGAAGAGGACAGAGGTGCAGCTAGCTTTGTTATCTGACTGCTCATGTAAATCCCATACAGACTGTTGGGAAAATATGCAGAGATAAAATAGAGGGAAATCTCTGATGCAGATCTAGACACTAGCCACCCCAAGCCACTGTAAAGATCATAAGGAAGGGCGTTAGTGCTGCATAGTTCATGCCTGACTGGCATGGACTCAATGGGTTGAGAGCAATAGAATATTTAGTCAGTGCATTTTTCAGCTCAAACTTCTTGGAATGTTAATTCACATTTTTCTAACTGGATCTCTTGTCTGTGTGGCTTTATAAAGCAAAAGAGCCTTGTGGGCAGTTGATTTCCCAAAGCACAAGGTATTGCTTTTTAAAAATGTAAATAAAGCAAGTGCTCTATTTTTGAAATAACATGAGTGAAAAATGACTTTCCACCTTGGTGGCTGGACAGCAATTTGGTGTGCTGCCAATTGGAAGATTTGGATCAGGGACAGATTTGGGTTCCCAGGCTCAGTTCCAGAAGAGCTGAGACATATTTTGGAGGTGATGTACTTGGACTCTAGGGGGAGATTATTGACTGATCTGAGCTGCTTTAGAAAAAGTCCTACCAGCTGATCCACCAAACAGCACTGGTCTTTGCTACAACATGGACTGCTCTTCCGCCCTGAATTGGATGTGGGTTGTATATATAAAGTGGTGGTGTTATGGTAGATACAAATGTTGCTGTAGAAAAGTTCAGTATTCAGAACTTTTAACTTAAAAAAAATCCCTGCATACAAATAAATGTATTACCAGCCGCTCATTGATGGACACATGTTTTATTATTCTTTAATTATATCGCTAAGGTTGCTGCAAAGACTGAAGTATGAGATAAAAATACATTAGTTCAATTATCTGTGCTGCAATAAGGGTGATCCATTTAATCAGCCTTAGTGGTATTGTACTATAGGTGAATGCAACATTTTACAGGGGAAAAAAAAGACAAAAGGCCACATGCTGTTTTCCATTAACACTGGTGAAAATCCAGAGTAATTCCACTGAAACAAATTGCAATGGACACCAGTTTATGTGAGAGCCAACTCTGGCCCCTAGCTTGGAAGTTTGCACATTCTATGGAACTCAATGGGCACATTTACACAGCAGGGCTAAAGTGGAAATAAGCTACACAACTTCAGCTACATCAATTGCGAAGCTTAAATTGAAATAGCTTATTTCAGCTTTTGGTGCTGTCTACACAGCAAGAAGTCCTCCAGCTCATCATTATTTCAATGTTATGTAGTTTAGACGCCAAAATAAAACTGCTGTGTAGATGTACCCAATGGGACTACACGTTGTCATAAAGTTTAGCATGAGCATATGTCCTTCACAAAATCAAGGCCTAGTCCTTTATCCTGCAAGCTGGACTGTGAGAAAGGAATTTATCTGAACCAATATAGAGCCCCAAACTCAGTGAGGATGTACATAGGTGCAGATTTGCTTACGTGGGACTTTGCACCTAACATCCCAATATTACACAGACTTAACTGTATATCCTGTGAACAATATTCCCTCTAATATTTTCCATCCATTTATGGATTTTTTTCCAAACCTGTGCAGAATAAACTTTTGTGCACCAAGGCATGTGAGAACGTGCACCATCAAAAGAAACAAAAAACCTAGCTGTGGGCACTCTGCTAATGAGCTAGGCAGCATCTGTGCTCAGAGGGGTGAAGTTACTCAAGTGTGCAAGTTTTTGTAAGACTGAGGCCAAAAATCTTCCCCAAAATACCGTGAAAAATCTATGGACTAAGGTCCTGATTTTGCAGACTTAGCATGTGCTTAACTTCATACAACTGTATGAAGTCCCATTAGGGTTTACAACTTTCAGTAACTCACAACTGAACACCCTCACTCTGTTGCTTGCCCTGCCTCTTCCTCAAAGCCGTAACCCCATTCAATCCGCTCTTCTCTCCCTGCCCCCACACACCCTCATCTTCACTCACTTTCAATGGGTTGGGGAGCGGCAGAGATGGTGCTCAGGGACAGGAGGCAGCATGCAGAACCCCTGCAGACTAAGAGCAGGACATGCTGGCTGCTTCCAGGAGCAATGCTGAGCTGGGGAGGCTGCCTTAGCTCTGCTATGCAGCTGACTAGTCTTTTAACAGCCCTGTCAGCGGTACTGACTAGAGTCACCAGATCCCTTTTTCACAGATGCCTGGCATTGACTTCCCCCCTGGGATAACCCACAGAGTACAAATTTAAGTGCATTACTAATATTGTTTGCTGGTTTGATGAAGAGCTGTGTGAGGAAGATAAATCTCTTACAAAAAAATATTATTACTCTGGGGGACCAAAATTTTCTTAGGGAGAGTAAAAGTTGTTTGCTTTGTGATTGTTGATAGTTGATTTCTTAACATAATATTGACTATTATTTTTGTTTACCTAGCTATAAAATTCCAAGTTGGGTTAACAGGCAGAATGTTATGGATTAATGTTGAGAGAATTTGTAATTTGTACCTATTTTGCAGTTACATGTAGTTAGGAATTTATAATAACTGCTTGGGTTTTTGCCCCTCAACCTCTCTATTCCTCTGATTTTGCAGCCAACTGTAGGTTATTTTTATGAAAACCAGACAAAGTCTTGGGACAAAACTGACACCACAATAGCTTGTCAGTAAAAAAAAATCAGGAGTAGGGTGTGGAAAGAGTAGGGCCGGAAGTTCCAGCATTTCCCACCAACGAACTGTGAAGTGAACTCTGCTTGTCTGACAGGTTATTGGAGCAGGACATGTGACACTGTTTCAAAGCAGCTTTTTGCTAACACCCTTCCGCTCTCAGAAATACGGTTGCCAGGTGTACGGTTTGGAACTGGACAGTCTGGTATTTTCTAATTAGGTAAGTATTATTATTATTAGGAGTATGGGTACCTAGTTGTGAACTACCTGGCTGGTAGGCACACTCACGCTGCGTGAGTGTGCCCATCAGCCAGGCAGTACGCAACTACGCGAGGAGGGGGTAAGGGTGGAGGCAGGGGAGGGGCAGGAGGGAATCCCCAGGGCCGGACTCGCTTGTGCTTCGCTGGGACTGGCAGCACCCCGGGATCTGCGTGCGCCTGGGTCAGTCCTGCTCCCCGCCGGCTGACTCTCTCCCCCTGCTCTCCCCGACCACTCCCGCTTCCCACCAGCAGTTCCCACTCCGCAATCTCTCCTAGACAGCCCCGCTTCCCCCAACCCCTCTCCCCTGCCAGCCCTGCTTCCCGCCAGCTGGTTTCCCTCCACACACATCCTCCCGGCCAGTGTGCCCCGCCCCCATCTGAGATCAAGTGGTGTCCAGTATTTTTTTTGAAGCCACCTGGTAACCCTACCCAGAAATCTCCACCCGTGAAGAGCTACTGATAAGCTAGGACTTGCATGTTATGTGGTTGCAGAATATTCTATTGTTTTTTCTTTTTAATTTTTTAGCATTTGCCCTTTTAAAAAGCAACACAAACAATGCAAGCAAGGATCTAAATGTATTTTTCTGGTAGACTCAGAAACATCAATGTACACACATGAAGGCTATCCAAATTGCTGTTGGTAGGTAGAAAACTCTTTTTCCTCTAAACAGTATAGCAGCAAGGTTCTTGTTCTAGTTCATTAATATTGGTTGTTTTGGAAGGAAAGGGGTGATTTAAAGTATAATCCTAATGGTATAGATTTGACTTAAAATGGGAAAATCCAGGAGGAAATTCCAAGTTGAAGTTATGAAGCTCCATCTTTAACTCCCTTTTTTGTGCCTGTGTATTGTGTGTTGTTTAAAGTTTTGTATTGTTTGAAGACCCTGCAGTGTTGCATGTATTAAATTAGCTCAGAATAGCAATTTCACTTTAACTATGAGTTTCCTATCTTTCATTTCTGTCTCAGCTTTTCTCACCCTTGCAGTTAACTTCAGTAATCAGAAATGTGTGTAACTCTAATTGTGCCCAACCCCCACTGAACTCGTTTCAAAAAGCAGAATTTGTCCCTGAATGTCATTTTAACTTTAGTCTTTTTATATGAATTGTGACTTCACATCAGAATATTTTAAGCTGCAATTTTTCAATATGCAAGCAATTTATGTGATTAATCATAAAGTGTCTGCTGTCTTTACTCGGACAAAAATCCCAGTGATGTGAACATAGCAACCACTTGTCACAGGAAACATTACTTACGGTCATAATGGTAATATATAAACTCTTATTTCACATTAAAAAGAATGAGGAAAGGTGTCTTCATTAATGTGGTCCCTATTGAAAAAAGTTTCTTTGTTTATTCCTGTGCCTAAAAACTAAAACATGTCTTTAAAAATGCCTCCATTTTCATATCACTGATTGTGTGATTATATTTTCCATTAAAATGTATAATCTCAGAAGGTAAATTAGATTAAGATTGTTTTAAAATATTTTACATTAAAGCACATAAATCCAACACCAAAATTACTGAAAATGATTGTTATTTAGTTTCCATTTGGACACCGCACTTGCACATCACATGTGCATTTGTGTTCTTAGTACTGCAGAGACCTGGGTTTCATTTTAAGGTCAGTCTTCAATTTCTGAAGAATCTGATTTAAAGCTATTTATAGTGCTTTGTGATTGCCTGTAATAACTAATGGAATAACTCAGCAAGAGAGAAATAAATGTGTAACAGCTGCATATATTTTAAATTGATTAAAGGTAGTAAAATAAAAATGTAAATAGAGTGAATTTGACAATGAAACAGAAGCAAGTATAGTATCTGTTTTTATTGTGAAAAGTTTTGCAGAAGTAACTCTGACTCCTCAGGAGGCCTTGGATCCCAGTGTTTAAAGTTTACTTTGCTGTTTGTCTTGAGTGGGGTCAGTGTAGTAAGTGAATAATTTATAGGCAGCATGAATGAGCTCATTAGTCACCTTTTCAGAGTATAAATGAGTTTTGTGGTTGTCATTACATGGGCCTTCTGTTCAGTGGCACAGCAAAATGACAGTTTGGCAGTTGACTGGCTTGTAGCAGGACAGCCTGTCTCTTTTCAAGCCTGCATTTGCTTTTGTGTTCTATTGAAACCCCTATTCTATTATCCAGTGCTGGTCCAGTAACTTTCAGAATTAAGAAGTTTTTCCAGCAAAAGCTCTTTTGTTTTGTTTGTTTGCATTTTAAAAAAATGCAGAAAGTGGTTTAACAAGCAAGGGTGGCGTAAATAAAGCATATACATAAAAATGCATATATACACACCATAATGGACTTTTCTATATTGTAATTTGTTTCAAAGTTTTGTGCAGTGGTGGTAATTTCAGGCTTCACTCCTATAACCATTCATGCACGTAGGGTTGCCAGGTATCCAGTTTTGAACTGGACAGTCAAGTATTTGAACTTTCTGTTTGGGAAACAAATTGAAAAAAAATATAAATGTCCGGTATTTTCTAAATAAGATGTTAATGTAGATTGTGAAATGTCAAGTGTGTCTGGTATTTTTGTTGAAACCATCTGGCAACCCTATATGCACATGTCTAAGTGTTCGCAGAACTGCGTCCTTTCAAAAAGTAGTTGTTTGGATATTAAAGTTCTCATCTTCCCTTCTGGTTTGGATGAAGGAAACCAGTAGGTGGAGAAAATTTCTCAGCAAGCATCTGTGTTGTGTGAGAGACCCTACATCTACCAGATTATGCCATGTGTTAAGGGAGGCTGTTTATTCTAGAGAGGTAGGGGAAGTGCCAACACATGAAATGGAGATCAAACCCTAATGAGGAGCAGTAATCTACCTACATGGAAGCCAGAAGTTTCCCCTTTCACTTTCTCTCTGCTTAGCAGCATGATCTGTTCCCATGCCATTAACCCCACCAAAGATACTTTTGAGATGTGGGAGTTACTTCTGGTCAGTAAATTCAGTGTTCTTATTCTACAGTCTTTCTCCTTGTCTATTGAGAGCACACTGTCCATGGCAGCTACTCTCAGATGCAGCCTCCTCAGCACCCTATAGCCCTGCAGAGGACCCAAGGAAAAAGGGGAAACCTACTGCAGATTCTATTGTTTCAGGTTCCCTTTACACTTCTAACCTAGCCCCCAATTTTTCCTTGTATTCTAGTCTCCTTCGACAGCGTGTTGAGTAAGATTCTTAAGCTTAATGTTGTCCACGCTAAAAACACAACATGATTTTTTAAAACTGAGTTTGTGATGTTCTCATTCTGCCAGATTATAAAGTGTATCTACATAGCAGCTTTTTTTTGGACACAACTGTGTCTAGACCTATCACACAGCCTATGTTAGTTTCGGTGCATTCTAGGAAAAATACCATCATCAATCCCATAATATTTTAGTAGGAAGCAGTGCCCAGAAAACATGCACACAAAACAGCCATAGTAGCATGTGAGAGAGATGTCTTGCTCAGGGGAAAACAAGAAGATTGGCCAGGCAGGCAGGCCTAGCTACTGAGTCCCATCCACACAGAGAATTAAGTACAAGAACTGGTCATAGGGAAACAGCCTGCACGTGACACAGTTACAACATGACCAACATTTACTTGGCATGTGCACATGAATTTCATTTAGCGTCAGTCATGCTACTAACTGGTTGCATACCCTGTCTCAAGTAACAGACATGATTTTAAGAAGAAGCTCACATTTTAAGAAATAAGGCACATATCTCTGGGGAATTAACAGACTGCTTGTAGCTGTATCATTCAAAAGTAAGTGAGGCGCTGCTGAAATGACAAGAATGGGTATAATAGATGATCTTTACAACTTTCCTTCAATCTGTGGAAGACAGGCTTTCTAATCCCATGTAATATCTCCCATAAATTGTCATCGGCAAGATCCTATGCTAACTTAAATTGCATTTGAGGATGTACAAATCAAGAGACAAAGCCTAAAGTTCTTATTCAGGCCATACTGAAATGAAGAGCTTTTATTCAAGAAAAACTGAGTAAGGACTTCCAGATTTGACCCAGAAATAATTGTAATTTGTTTTTAGCAGGTCGACCCAACAGTAAAATTAACAAATATTAATTGCCTGAGTTATTGTTTTCACCAGGTAATTTTATTATTCAAAATTGAACTTTTTGCTTTTTATGTGATTTTGGTTGCGTCGTCTTTTTTTCTCCCCCCCCCCCCCAAAAAAATCCCATAAAGAAGCCCTCTGGTTGATTTCTATCTTTGATAACTTTGGCAGGTTTAAGTTCAACTGCCACACTATTGTGGTATATGGAATGCTATGTTAAAGAGATAATAGAAGGCCAAATTATTGTTATTGTCATACCAGTGTAACTGATAGCAGAATTTGGTCTATCAAACCTCAGAAAATGTTGAAAATGAAAAACTCACTGTTTCTGTCTCCTTCAAAATCTGCATGTAAACTAGAAGTCCAGGTTACTTACACTACAGGCTTATAGTACAGGCATAGCAATGTTGTGTATAGCTCTATAGCTTGTAGTGAGTTGTGATCTCTGACACCTGTGCCCACAAAAGCTGCTAGAGTAGCTGCAGTTATACTGAATTTGCACTTTTGCTCTTACAGTTTGTTCTAGAAAGGAGATTGGAATAAGCTATAACAGCAAAAGTTTTGCTGGTATAAACTGCATTCATATTAGCAGTGCTTTGCTGGTATTTATTCTGGTATTGCTATACTGGTAGGCTACGTCTACACTGGCATGATTTTCCGGAAATGCTTTTAACGGAAGTTTTCCGTTAAAAGTATTTTCAGAAAAGCGCGTCTAGATTGACAGGACGCTTTTCCGCAAAAGCACTTTTTGCGGAAAAGCGTCCGTGGCCAATCTAGACACACTTTTCCACAAAAAAGCCCCGATCGCCATTTTCGTGATCGGGGCTTTTTTGCGGAAAACAAATCTCTGCTGTCTACACTGGCCCTTTTGTGCAAAAGTTTTTTGGAAAAAGACTTTTGCCCGAATGGGAGCAGCATAGTATTTCCGCAAAAGCACTGACAATCTTACATGAGATCGTCAGTGCTTTTGCAGAAATTCAAGTGGCCAGTGTAGACAGCTGGCAAGTTTTTCCGCAAAAGCAGATGATTTTGCGGAAAAGCTTGCCAGTCTAGACACAGCCCCCAAATGCTCCTACTGTAGACCTAGTTTAATAATTGTATGTGGAAGAAAGCAGCTTGCTATTCCCCCCACCCCTTTAACTACCGATAGTACTAAAATTATATGCAACTGTCAGACTAAGTATAACCATTTCCTCAGAAGTTGCAGGTGTGTGTAACTACAATGGCATTAAACTTGTGTGCATTATTTTACAAAGGATGTTTTACATGAAACACTGTACTGTGTTCTGATTATTCAAAATTAGTTAGACTGTGGTTCACGGAACACCAGTGCTACAGAAATATACTTTTGTTTTGTGTAATCACTGGCAAGATGTAAGCCTCTTATAAAGCTTTGCACCAATGCTCACTTCCTTACAAATTCAGCTCTTTGTGTTGGGTTTCCATAATGACTATGATTTCAGAACCTGAGAGATGTTTAAATGAAAGGATAAAACATATATGTAATTGTGATTATGTGTATTTACAGGCATGGTCAGAGTAGAGGTCTCCAGTTAGGATTGGTGCTGGAATCATATGTAACATGTATTTGTCATCAGTAGAACCTTTTCATGTGTGTGTGTGTGTAGGTGTAGGTGTAAGTGGACTCCATTTATTGATGTGGGGAAAGGGAGGGTAACATGTGACTCTAATAGTCATTTGATTAATTAAAAAAAGAGGAAATGCCTAGCATAAGTGATGATGTAAAAGAAGGCACAAATACTGGTGTGGGAAGAAGAAACAAAAAAGGTGACTTGAGAGGAGCAGTTGTAGCAGGAAGTGTAAAAGAGGAAATGAGGGCAAAAGTGCAAAAACACACAGTTTTTTAGTAGTGCCCAAAAGTCTTATCGTCAATGGGACCTTACACATAAGATCCCTGCCCTAAAGACATTACAAGCTAATTTTAGACATGACACATCAGGAAGAGGAAACAAACCAGTGAGAGGAAGAAAGAGTAGGAAGAAAATGGTGAAGGCTAGTGCACAGCACTATGGATCAAAGCCTCCTTAATCTAATGAGACTGTAAAATAAATAGATTTTAAACTTTTTGGGGCAGGAGCCAGGTTCACTTTTGTGCTTACAAAATGCCTGACTCAACAGAGCCCCAAACAGACTTGGGGGTTCTAGAGTATAGTTGTAGTACAAACCATAAATATTAATTTACAAGCATAATCATCAATTTTCTTGTGGACATCCTGGAAAAAAGGGTCTTCCTGAAAGCTCTGTATGAGGGAAAGGCAACATCCTTGGAGGATGACTCTGGCATCTCTGTATATTAACAGGATACGTGTATATGTACTGCAGAATTATTCAAGATGCAGTATTCTATCCCAATATCCTACAACAGTGACTATGAGATTCTGCCATTGATACTTTTGAAGCAATGCTAGTTTGATGAATTTCACAAGACACTTGACTTTTGAAACCAACAGTAAATGTGGTTTCAGAGGAGTAGCCATGTTAGTCTGTTTCAGCAAAAACAAGGAGTCCAGTGGCACTTTTAAAGACTAACATTTTTATTAGGGCACAAGCTTTCAAATGAGGTGAATGTCTCCTCTTTGATGTTGATAAAGAGTCAGTTGTCTTACTTAACGTCTCTACATCACTCTTTAAAAGATCTCCAGGTAGCTGTCTAGTCACAAACAAGTTCTACAAGCCAGTTCCACAGGGAAGCATTGGAATTACAGTTCATCCACAAATTAAATTCACATGCTAATAAACTCAATCGTGATGAAAGTTGGTTGGGACACTACCAACTTAATAGCCATTGAAGAGGCAAACAGTTCAGAAAGATACAATCTGTTAACTTGGATTCTTTTCTGCTTCATTTTAACCACCCAATCTTCAGATACTTATTGATCCCCTCTGCTCTCTGACTTCTACCCCTCTTCCTTCCCTCCCTTTCCCCTCTCCTATTTATTTTGGGTGTGCACATCCTAAACGCATAACTCCGATCATTTGAAGAAGTGGGCTGTGCTCACGAAAGCTCATGATACCATCTGCATGTTTTGTTAGTCTATAAAGTGCTACCAGAGCATTTGGTTTTTTTTCTGTAACAGACTAACTCAGCTACCCCCTGAAGCTTCTTAACTTCTCCAAGTACTTGAAGTAAATTTCTGGGGGTGGAGTTATGACTTGATAATTTAGTTTGTGTTTAAAACAAAATGGCCATGAGATAAGAATTGTGTAAGTTAATGGTCCATAGTGTGCTTCAATGTTAGAAAGAAGTGTGTGTGACTACAGGGTATTGTTAGGAGTGGATAATAAAGATAATTTGTTGTATAATGGGTATTGTTTCCATTCTTACATTCAGGTTACTGGTACAGCTTTCTGAAAACGTGAAAGAATATGAAAAAAATATCAGTTGAGAGGGAAAAAGGAAAACTGTAGCAAGTCAAGACGGCATTTTATCTCAGGTCTTCGCATGGGAAAACAACCCCTTTTTGTTGGTCTAACTGCATTTATACCAGGGCGTTTGCTGGTATAAAAATCACACTTCTGACATTATATGGGCAAAAAATTCTAGTATAGCCCTGGACTATATCGAAGGGAAAAATTACTGTAGCTATAAACTATTTTGCAGATTTTGTTAATCCAGAAGGCAAAACACTTCATTTTTTTGGATCATGTTTAAAATGATTAATTATGCTAATTTTAAAGGGCCAATTGTATCTGAATTTTCTTAACTCAGTTATTCAAAGGTAGTATTAGAGGAGGAAATGTTGCGTAGTGTATAGAGTATTATGACGGGCTTTGGTGTCTATTCCCTATCCTACTCTGTCACTGGCCACTTGGGTGACCTTGGGGAAGTTATGTCCTTCTCTGCCTTAGTTTCCCTTTCTGTACACGGTGATAAATACTGTATACCAGACGTCTTTTGAGATTTTTTAAAAATGACTATATAAAAGATAGTAATTTTATTTTATTATAGGTGTAGGGTTTGCTAACTTCGGAAAGATCATTTCAACCCACTGTGCATGTTTCCGCACCTGTATAATTCCATTGACTCAGATTTGTGAAATATTTTGAACTGTACAGACGAGAATTTATAAATGTGCTGGCTGCAGGTTTTCATACTTTCTTAAGAGACAGTGCTCTTGAACTCACACAGAATGTAGTTGCTTATTTAGAACTTAGAAAAACTAGGAAGGTGGGTGGGTGTTTTTTAAAATTATTAGCTCAATTCAACTAGTTTAACTCAGTTGGTGTTAAGTGGGTTTCTCAACTGAGTTAACACCAATCCTGTTGAGATGGCTCCACTGGGTAGGAAGGAAGCACCTTTCCCCCCCTAGACAAGGCCTTAAAACATGTTTCTCTAGGCTAGGGAATAAATGGTTTCTCTCCTCTCTGATCCTGCTGGTTTCTTGTTTGTTTTCTGATGCAATTTAAAACAGTTGAGGACTTGATCCCCAGATAGAACAAACTGTCATACTCATAGCTTCATTTTTAAACCTATAAAGCTTTAACTGTATTGGATCTTGTATAAATGAGTACCTCTGAGTGTGTGGATGCCTCAGCTGTTGGGAATAGCTTAATCACTTGAGCAAGGAGCTCCATGGTGTAATTGTGAGGATCCTGATATAGGGATATTCTCCACTGTCTTACATCTTGCCACTTAGGCTTTGTCTACACTTGTAAATTTTAAAGCACTGTCACAGCAGTGCTTTAATGGGGCAGTGTAGTCAGGGCACTAGTGCTGGGACAGAGTTCTGTCACTGCTGTTGGTAAACTAACTCCTCAAAGGGAGTAGCTGACAGCACTGGGAATGTACATTGGTGCTTTACAGCTCTCTAACTTGCAGGCTGTGTCTACACTGGGCCACTTATTCCGGAAAAGCAGCTGCTTTTCTGGAAAAACTTGCAAGCTGTCTACACTGGCCGCTTGCTTTTCTGGAAAAGCAATGACGATCTACTGTACGAAATCAGCCGCTTTTCCGGAAAAGCTTTGCCGCTCCCGTTCGGGCAAAAGTCCTTTTTCCGGAAAATCTCTTCCGGAAAAGGGCCAGTGTAGACAGCTTTTCCGAAAAAACAGAAGAAACGGAAAAAAGCGCCTGGAGACCCCATAGGAGCCCTGGACTTCCTGGTAACCCGAGTGCTTAAAGAGCATGCAGGCTGCTGGGCGCACGTGGCAGGAGCGTGCCTCAGACCCTGAAGCCTGAGCTCTGCCACGGCGCCCCTGTGCTGCCCAGGCACATCTCTCAGCAGCAATGGCAGCTCCAGCTGGTGAGCCACCTGCACCACCAGCGGAGGAGGCCCCCACGGGCCGCAAAAGGTGGGCTCCATCCTGGACCCCCAGGGAGCTAGAGACCCTCCTGACCTCTGGCAGGAGGAGGAGGGTCTCCATGACATATGGTCCCGGCACTGCAACG
This sequence comes from Pelodiscus sinensis, assembly GCF_052426305.1. Lineage (NCBI taxonomy): Eukaryota > Metazoa > Chordata > Testudines > Trionychidae > Pelodiscus > Pelodiscus sinensis. The sequence continues at coordinate 33,212,088 of NC_143056.1, forward strand.
TGGACATTTTCTCCCGCATGTCTGAGGCTCTGGCCCAACAAGGTCACCCCGCCCGGAACTGTGAACAAGTCCGGGCGAAGGTAAAGGAGCTCCGGCTGGGGTACGTCCGGGCCAGTGAGGACAGGGGGGCAGGACCAGACGCCTGCCCCCACTACGACCGGCTCCATGCCATACTCGGGCAGCCAGCCCCACAACCCCCGGAGGTGCCCGTGGACAGCTGCCAGCGCCCCCCCATCATCCGACCCAGCGAGGCAGAGGAGGGAGAGGACGGCGGCGCGTCAGGAGAGGAGGCCAGCATTACCACCACCCAGCAGGCCCCCTCCAGCAGCTCCTCCGAGGCCAGGGAAGAATCCACTGGTGAGTCTTTGCAGTTGGCACTACAAGGGCGGGGGGGGGGGGGGAGCCAGGTGCCCGGAGGGGGGAGGGGAAGAGCATGTCACTCAGGCCTCGTGAGCTGCACGCTGCGTAGCATTAGGCAGCAAGCAGCACGTGCAGCCTGGTGACCGAGCAGCACGTGGCCACGGCAGGCAGCTGCAGGGCACGTCTGGGACCGTGCTGCTCACACACATGCAGCGGGACCAGGGGGAAGGGTGGATGCCGGCTGGAACCGGCCAGGGTCCCAGGGACTCAGCCCAGAGCCTGCACCTCCGCCAAGGGTGCAGCACGGAGGACGGCACACTGTCCCATGCCTGGCTGTGAGGCACAGCAAGCTGCTCTTGGGTACACTGCAGCATCACAGCCCCTCGCCTGCTCCCGGTGCCTTGGCTGGCTCCCCGAGGGGAGTCCCCACTGTGGCCACACATGTCCCTGGGCTACTGGGCTTGCGGGAGGGATAGTGAGAGGGAGAAAGGCCCCTGAGTTTTGCTGCAATGATGGGTCACCCCCACCCCACAGTCACTCTTCTGGTTCCGTCCAGGAGATATCCCATGCGATGGGATCTGAGAGCCCAGACCACCTCTGCCAGATGTGCTCCCAGGCACTTTGTGGGGATGCATCTCACTCCCTGTCAAACACCAGTGATTAGCCCAAAGCTTTTCACAGTCTCCACCAGCAGGGAGTTCCACAGGTGAATGCAACACAAGCACCCTCCCACCCTCCACGGGGCCAGGACACAGACCGGTGCTTACAATACTGGAGGGAGGACCCTACTCCAGAGGCGCTCCTCCTTGCAAACATACAACACGGGGGAAACGGGGGAAACCGAGTGGGCCCAAGCCACACAACTGTGGGGTCACCTGGGCTCAGGGGTGGAGGGCATGAGGTGTGTGGACAGTGGACGGCCTGCCTGACTGACCCATCCTTTCTTCTCTTCCCTGCAGTGGGACAGTCTGGCCGCCAGTCCGGCAGCAGCGGCACCCCCAGCTGGCCAATTCCAGAGGCACAGGCTCCGACAACACGACCAGCTGCTTCGCCGCCATGTCATCGTGGTGGAGGCTATCCAGGCCTCCATTTGTGAGCGCGTGCAGGGGGACCTGCAGTGGCGGCAGGAGGCCTGGGGTGCCTTCCTGGTAGAGTGCCGAAGGATGGCCGACTCCATGGCCATCCTCATGGCACACTTTGTTCACGCCGTGCACTATGGCATGGCCGTACCCCATGCCCCCGCCATCCCTCCCGTAGCACAGCCCATGCCCCCTCCTGTCCCTGAAATGGCCCCTGCTCCTATCCCAGCTCCTGCCCCCATAATGGCCCCTGCTCCTATGCCCCCAGCTCCTGCCCTTGCTCCTGCCACCCCTGCTCCTATGTCCCCAGCTCCTGCCCCTGCTCCTGCCGCCCCTGCTCCTATGCCCCCAGCTCCTGCCACCCCTGCTCGTATGCCCCCAGCTCCTGCCCACCTCCCCGTGCAGCCTGCCCCGATGCGGCCTGCCCCGCATGTGCAGGTCCGCCCCCGAAGAAGCACTCGCAGGGGCCACCCGTCCCAGTAGCTTCCCCCCCTCCCTGTCCCAGTTGAAGGTCTCACCCCCTCCCCATCCCAGTTGAAGGTCTCTCCCCTCCCCGTCCCAGTGGATGGTCTCCTCCCCTCCTCCTTGTAAATAAAAAGTTCTATGTTTCAGTTGATTTTTGTGTTGGTTATTGTGTTACTCTAGTAACTGTAAGAAATGATTTGAGATGCCAATTAGCCACCTAAATTTAAAAGGGTTACAAACTGTGGACACCAAATTCTTTATTCTATCACCGGGGGGTCCCTTTTTAAGTGGTCATTGGTTTGTGACACATAAATAAATACTGAGACTTTTCAGTAAAATTTAAACCACAAACTATATTTAACATAGCTAACAAACAAGCAAGAACGGTTAAAAGACGCACACTAAAGATTATTAATCATAGTCTAGGGGCAGGGAGGACGATTGGGTAGTGTTGCTGGCAACCTCAGTCCTTTGGTCCTTCCGGGCCTCGGGAGAGGAACAGCCAGGTGATCCCTCGCAGACGACTGGAATCAGGTACACTGACTTGAGCCTTCTGCACGAACCCCGAATCCTCTTCCCTGTTCTTCGGGACAGGCGATGGTGGCCTAAACCCTAGCCTAAACTAAAAAGAAAAACCCTAACTACGCCCGACGCACCCGACGAACAGTCACGATGATGGCCGATGTGCTTTGAACCGACGCTTTACAATTGGGGGGAGGTAAGGGGAAAGGAGGGGATGGGAGAGAGTAGTCTGGGGAGACCCAGGCGACCCTACTACAGGGCTAGGGCAAACATGTCCACCAGGGCCTCTCTGATGCGCATCCTGGTGCGCCCGGTGGACGGCAGCTGTGTGGGGCGGGTCGAATGTCTGTGCCTCGGCTGCCATCCATGCAGGGAGGAAGGTCTCCCCACTGCGCTCCACAAAGTTGTGGAGCACGCAGCACACGGCCAGTACCTCCGTTGCATTCCGCTCATCCGTCTCAAGATGGGTGAGCAAACAACGGAAGCGGGCTTTTAAACATCCGAAGGCGAGCTCCACTGGATTTCGGGCCCGGTTGAGGCGGTCATTGAACCCGGTCCGGTTCTGGTCCAGCTGCCCCGTGTAGGGCCGCATTAGCCAGGGCAGCAGGGGGTAGGCCGCGTCCCCGACGACGCAGATGGGCATAGGCACATCCCCGATAGTCAAGTCCCGCCGGGGGAAGTAGGTGCCCGCCTCCAACCTGCGAAAGAGTCCGGAGTTGCGGAGGATGCGGGCGTCGTGTGCCCAGCCGGACCAGCCCCCGTAGATATCCAGGAAGCGGCCCCGGTGGTCCACGAGGGCCTGCAGAACAATGGAGCAGTACCCCTTCCAGTTCATGAAATGGGCTGCTCGATGCTCCGGGTCCCAGACGGGGATGTGGGTTGCGTCCAGGGCTTCCCCGCAGTTGGGGAACCCGAGAGCAGCGAAGCCGGCCATGGTAGCATCCACGTAGCGCAGACGGATGACTCATGAGAGCAGGACGTCGTTGATGGCGTGGACGACCTGCAGAAGGGTGCACAGAAACACAAGGGAACACATCACATACGGCAGGGGTGAGTGTGCGCTCCCTTGGGCCCCCACCCCTTGATTCCCTCTGTCTTCACGCGTGAACACACACTCAGGGTATGTCTACACTACCCTCCTAGTCCACGAGGAGTAACGGTAGTTCGGACTAGGAAGCCTCGTCCGAACTACCTAGTCCGTGCCGCGTGTAGCCGCGCGGCACGGGGTTCGAACGAGCCGGGATTTAAAAACGGCGGCGCCCGGCTTATGCAAATGAAGCCCGGGAAATTCAAATCCCGGGCTTCATTTGCAAGTGCGGTATGCCTACATTACCCCGCTAGTTCAAACTAGCGGGATAGTATAGACATACCCACACAGACACACACACACAGACACACACACACACACACACACACACACAGACACACACACACACAGACACACACACACACACACACACACACACAGACACACACACCAGGGCCCCCCCATCACACGCCCCCCCCCACCAGCGGGCCTGTGCAAGGGAGGAACGGCCCAAACCCCTGGGCGACCCAGCTTGGAGTCTTGGCTGTCCCTGGGCATGGAGTGCAGCACCCTCCCCTCACCCCACTCCCGCTGGGACTTACCTCCACGACGATCACACCGACGGTTGATCTTCCCACCCTGAATTGCTGTGCCACCGAGCAGTAGCTGTCCGGTGTGGCCAGCTTCCACAGCGCGATGGCGACCCTCTTGTTCACGGGGATGGGTGCCCGCAGCTGGGTTGTGGCTCTCTGCAGCGCGGGGGTGAGCCAGGTGCACAGCTACTTTCTCATGCAGAAATTCCGGAGCCATTGCTGGTCGTCCCATAGTCCGAGGACCACCCGGTCCCACCAGTCGGTGCTGGTGTCCAAACTCCAGACTGGCCTCTCCACGGTAGGGTGCTGATGCCACAGGGCTGCCATGGCCTCCCTGGTGAGGGAGTCCAATGCGATCGCTGCCTCCTGGTCCATGAACAGCAGGGCACCGGCCTGCAGCACGAGCTGCACGTATTTGCACAGCTCCAACAGGGGCCCGAGCAGGCACATGGCCACCCATGGCTCCATGGCAGACAGGGCAGGGCAGAAGAAACAAAACGCAGGAAAAAGCAGTTGGGGGCCAAAGGGTGGTGTCCCCAAAACTCAGAGGGCAACCACCAAACCTGCTAAGGGTGTCAGTCCCTGGCAGAGGTCCCAAGGCACGGGAGCAGGAGACCAACGGCTGTCCGGCGAGACCCCTTTAAGCAGGTGTCTGAACGGAGCTCCGGCCCCGCCCCCGCCCCCGGAAAGGTCTGGTGGCCTTTTGCCCTTTTCAGAATGGTTCCGGGCTTCTGCTTTTCTGGAAAAGCGCGCCGCCAATGTAGACGCGCTTTTCCGGAAAAGCGCATCGTTATAACAATAACTCCGGGACCAATGTAGACACGCTTTTTCCGGAAATACTTATAACGGAAAACTGTTCCGTTTTAAGCATTTCTAGAAAAGGGTGCCAGTATAGACGAGCCGCTGTGTTTGTTTCCTCCCCACCTCCACCGGAGCCAGAGCTGAGAAAGTTACAGTGCAGTAAAGTGGCAGTATAGACAAGCCCTTAGCCCTACTCATAATTGGTGTAAAAGTGCTACATATCATTTGACATCCATTATATGACTGCACAAAATGCAAAGAGTGGAGAATTAGGGTTAGCATTCTCAATATTAGGCAGTTTGCTTCCCCTGCTTTGTTTTTTCTAACCTTCAATTTGTTGACTTTCAGACTTGTCTGCTCTCCCAGTCTCTTCTGGGTTGAGGGATGGGTACACCCAGATGGCACTGCTTTAATTTGAATGCATTTGGTTGTCTTGTTTTCGAATATTGATGCCCTAATAATGTTTTACCTGTGAGGTGCATTCCTATAAATGGAAACAGTACTACCAGAATACTGCTTGCCAGAGGGAGACAAGTACCCACTGTCAGGGGAGGGTGACTAAAGAGGTTTCTTGGATTGTGCCCTCCAAAGGAGTATACTTGATTGATCAGGATGGGAAAGAGTGAATTCCAGAGCCCACGAGTGCTCTCTGACACAACTTTGAGGCCTGGCTACTGTAACCTCCCCATCAATCGTAGTTTTTTTTTTCAAGTCTGAACTTCTTTAAATTCTCACCGTTTTGTGATAAAGGGTTTTGTTGGGGACAAACATCAGCCTCCCCCTGATGTTTTCAGCTCTTAGCACGGCTCTGCACCGCCGCAGTTTCAGAGCGCAGTGCAAGCACTGACGGAGGCAATGTTTCTCACCACACAAACAACTCGGATAAGGCCGAGCTGGGGACGGGCCCTGAGTTAGAAACTCTGAGGTGACTTTCAGGACATGCAACCCGGGGGCCAGGGACAGGCTGGGCAGGGGCGGCGCGTAACCGGGAGCCCCCAGAGCGAGGAAATGTCTGTGTAACTCGCAGCAGGGGAGAGGGGTCAGCTAGTGGAAGTGGCGGAGAAGCAAGTGAAAGGAGCCGGAGGAGGAGGGAAGGCGGCTGGTGAATTTCCTGTAAGCGAGTCAGAGCGTGGAGCGGGGGGGGAGGGGAGAGTTGCGGGGCAGCTGCCGCGCTGGGGGTGTGGGCGGGGAGGGAGGCTGTCTTCATTTCCCCCTCCTGCCTGCAATTGGGATCTCCGGGCGTGCAAGGAGAGCGAACGCCCTCCCCCACCCACTTGGCTCTCCCCTCCCTTCCGTGGCTGCTGGAGTGCTGGCCCAGCCCAGGTTTTCTCTTTCTCTCCTCCCTCCCTGGTCATGTGTCGCCTTTTTTTGTTTGCTTGCAGTGGAAACAATTTATCGCTCTTCTGCTAGCACCGACCCAAATCGCTGCCCACCAGGAGTAAAGGAGGGAGGGGGAGGGAAGGCAGAAAGGGAGGGCGGAAGGTAAAACTACAGGAGGGTCCCATGGTACTGTATTTCCTCTTGTGCCCTGGGACTCCTTTCCCCCTCTGCACGTTGTTGGCTCAGGCTAAGGGAGGAGACGATGCCTTGTTCAATCAGATGAAAGTTTGCATAATAACCATGAAAGGACAGCGGTAAAATCTAGCCTCTCTCAAGCCAGGTAAGTTGTTGTGTCTTTTTTTTTTAAGATTGCATAAGGCACTGCATTGAAAGCTCAGTGTGGTTAGATGGAAATCGCAGATCCCTTCTCTGCAAATTGATCAGCGCTTTATACTAATTAAAACGTGCTGATCGGCTTCCAGAATTGCGGCTCGTGTCCGTGCTTCTAGCTAAATCAAAGAAAGGAGTAAGTTGATCGAAGAGTTGTATGTATTCTCTAGATGTGTGGTGGTTTAGTTGCTGCTATTACTGCTACCCTGATTCCTAAGACACTTGGTGAACAGAGTTGGTATTGTCTTTAAACTAAAAAGCCACCGTAGGCAGCAGAGTCTGGCTCTCTAGCATGCTGCCTATTCACGTATTAGTGGGGGAGACTGCTAGCAAAGCCAGAATATTAAAAAAATCCATTCGTTGTTTGGCGGTAAAAAGAGATGGTCAGAAAACTAGATCAGAGCACTGGGGCCATAACTCCTTAGGCTTCTGAGGTATATTGATAAGTTGTTTTTATGGCATGATCCAGTAAGGCCAATAAAAGGTTTATGACATCTGACCAGCATTGAAGGTATGTTTGCTGCAACTGCCAATGGCACAGGCACTGTATAGGAATAAGAGCAGTTTTCCAGTTTCCTAGCAACACCATTGATTGACTCAAATCCTAGCCAGTCACTGCGTGCCTTTTCCCCTTCAAATGTTTTTGACAAGTACAGGGCGAGTGTTGCAATGTGTCTGTTTCAAAGTGCAGCAGAACCAGTCTCTGGCTGATTTCGTCCTCTTTGTTTTATTTTTTCCATTGTCAACTCCTCCCCCCCCCTTAAAGATACAACATATGTCCAGGCCTAAATTGTGTCTTTCAATTCTGGAGAACACATTAATAGCTGCTGGGTAGTAACCTTCTCTGTCCCTCCCCCTCCCCTTTCTTTTCCTCTCAACCATTTCTGTTCCTCTGTGACGGGAAGTGAAAGAGAGCGCAACTCATACCAAACAGAAAAGTTGGTAGAGGAGTTCACCAGTGAATAATTATTTACGTATCTGGTGGAGCGACCTAATTGGCAGCAGATTAAAAAATGTTTGCTTAACTCTCATGTGATCAGGCATTTTTTTGTCTAAATATGGAGAGATAGAAATGCAATTCGGTATATAGTTTGTCAACTTCTGTACAACTAGTCAGTTGTGGTTTATGAAAAAAAATAGTTGAAAACAAAGTTTAGAGGACATCAAGCTAGTATATGGTAGCCTGTACTGTAAATGATGACATTGTTTTTGCTTTAGTATGCTTAAGGGCCTAATTTGCAAGGTACTGAGCATCTTCCATTCTTGCTGAACTGCAATTGGATTTGGGAGTTCTGAGAACCCCACAAAGGCAAGTGACCTTATTACTTGAAAAGTGAAAGAGTCAGATTGACTTGAAACTTGTCTCTTTCTCTCTTTCTTATATAAATTCACGTATTGAAAAGTATTCTGTAGTTTGATAACTTTTGTACATTTTTTTTTGAGGGGGAGGTTCCTGTGAATGGACTGTTTTCCTGCTAATGCAGTTCTATTCATTTTAAAAAAAAACTGTAGGAAAGTTACCACTTATTGAACTTCTTTCATAAGTGGGGGAAAAAATTAAGTTACTCTAAAGAGACTTTTTGGTGATTCCTTCTGTCTTTTTAAAACAATAACTGAATTTAGCAACTAGCATGTAAGTCCTTAGTCTTTAAGCAGAAGTCATCATTGAATTCAGTGACGAGTTCTGCTTAAAAATGGACGGCATGATATGGCCCTTTGGGAGGATACTGGCAAATAAGCAAATTAAACAGAAAGAGAGCAGCATGTTGTCATAGCAACAGTGCAATTACATTACTTTACTGTCAGCCATGATATAATTTTCCTGTTCAGGAGCTCATGGTGCCTAACTTCCATTTGGAGCCAAAGTTGAGTTTGCAACATAGGTGAGCAAAGAGCAGGGCCCTGGTTTTGGATTAAAACTTGTGTTTATATTCCAGACTTTGAGATTATTTTTTGAAGTCTGGGCAGTGGTGTTTATGTAGGCTCAGCCTCTCTATCCAAATGTCTATCAATATATTTTTCTTTTTCCAGGTAGCTTCTGTCTCAGACTAGCTGCTCTTGTTATGCTTTTTGTAGTGGTTTTACTGTACATGTGGCAGTGCCATACAGTTGTGTGTGTGTGTGTGTGTTTTAATCTTTGCATAAGTGTATTCTGTTTAATAGTACAGTGTAAAGAATTGCAGTAGGGGCACTTGTTTTCCTCTTTTATATTCCATACATTCTGTACTTCATTTGTCCCTTTCCCCAGAATGTTGGCTGTGGCTTCTCCCCACCTTATCCCCTTCAGCTTTTTTTCTGTAGATAAGGTGCTTCAGCCCCTGTATGATTTTGGTTGCCCGTTGTTATAATTTCTCCTCCACTGCACCAGCAAGATTGAGATTATATGACTAGTATGCCAAATGTTTCCTTGATAGTCCCTTAGAGGAATTATAGTGCTTAATATATTCTACAATATATCCTACGCTTTTGTTTACAAGCAGGCATCTTTTGCCTCTTGTTAATTACTTGGACTGAAAGCTCCATAATTTTACATCCACTGCTAATATCTATCTTTTTATCATCTCCTTAGCGTTGTTTATGAAAATTAAAGGCACATTTCTCCCCTGGCCATGCTGCCCTCTCCACTTAATTTTTTTAAAATTTTACTCCAACGTGTTTGTGTTGAAATCATGCAGGGCTTGTCTACACTGGCAAGTTACTACTTGCTAACTTTCTTCTTCAGGGGTGTGAAGCCCACTCCTCCCCAAGAACAGCAAGTTACAGCTCTGTAAAATGCCAGTGGAGACAGGCTACCTTCCCCATGGAGATAGTTTATCTACAGCACTGGGAGAACTCTGTCCCAGCACTAGTACCATGACCACACTGCTGCATTAAAGTGCTGTTGCAGTAGCGCTTTCAAGTTGGACGTGTACACAAAGCAAGATTGCTTATCTGACTAAGTCAAGTCCTTCTGAATATTATTGATTTCTCACTCCCTCTAATCCTCTAACACAATATTCTCCAAAGATGTTGTCACCATATTTCTTGGAGGTCACTTACAACACATAACATTTCTCATGGATTCTCATTGCTATCACACTTCAGTTAAGTTTAAATGTAGGTTAAAATCCCCTTTGTTTACATGAACTTTGAAGTGTCCTGTTTTTCTGGTACATGCCTCTGTATTTCTTGGCCCGGTTCCAAATTGCAGGATCTCCTTCATGTCTGTTTAAAAAGTTTGGCTCCCAGTTTTTAACTCAGCCATAATTATGGCAGTAGTTAAATTTGGTGTTTGTTTCCTTGTGTCCTCAGCCAGAGGAGACAGAGGGACTTGTATCACAATGCTGTTGTATTGTCCTCAAAACTAAAACAACTGAACTTAATTTGAAGCAAGTGGCCTTATGCACCCTGTTGGGGTTTTTTTTTTTTTTTTTTTTTAAACGTTTATATACTTATTAAAAGCAGTATGACTATAGTATTCTCTGTGTGTGTATGTGGAGTTTTGAGTACATGCAGAACTGAGGCATATCAGTATTGTATTATCCTAAGGACTGAAATTTCATTTCTTTTCCTGACTCTCTATTACATAACAGTCTTGGATATGTGTTTAGGTGATCCTGTTATTTTTAATGTAGAACATAAAAGGCCCAATTATTGACTGGGGGAAAAGCTGTCAAAATGTAATGCTGTATCTGTCTTAACCAGCGCTAATCTTCTTTACTTTTTTTCCCCTCCCTGCTTTGGATTTACTCTACTAGGAGCTTCTGTCTAAATGGGTCCAGTCATGCCTCCCAGTAAGAAGCCGGAGGGCTCAGGAATTAGTGTTTCCAGTGGACTGAGTCAGTGTTACCAAGATAGCGATTTATCAAAGGCACTTCATGAGGATGAGGACCTAGATTTCTCTTTGCCTGCCATCCGATTAGATAAAGGGGCCGTGGAGGACGAAGAACTAACTAACTTGAACTGGTTACACGAAAGCAAGAATTTGCTAAAAAGCTTTGGGGACTCAGTTTTAAGAAGTGTTAGCCCAGTTCAGGACATTGATGATGACACACCTCCTTCTCCTGCTCACTCGGACATGCCCTATGATGCCAAGCAGAACCCCAACTGCAAACCTCCTTATTCCTTTAGCTGCCTCATATTTATGGCCATTGAGGACTCGCCAACCAAACGCCTGCCTGTGAAGGATATATACAACTGGATCCTAGAACATTTTCCTTATTTTGCTAATGCACCCACTGGATGGAAAAATTCTGTGAGACATAATCTGTCATTAAATAAGTGTTTTAAGAAAGTGGACAAAGACAGAAGTCAGGTAAGATTCCAGCTATTCAGACATACCTGTTCTTAATGAAATTCATCCGTTTGTCTTAAAATATATTCACTATAATCAAATGTAGTTTGCAGAACTATCTCTGATAATTTCAGTTCATTACATTCGCAAAGCCAGCATTACTCTAGGATGGCTCGTTCTGACTTTATTAAATTCATTGTCTAGACATCTGTAAGAAAGTTCTCTTGGGTTTTTTTTCCAGCTGGTGTCTTCATGCATAGTGGTTAAATATTGTTTTTAGTTATCATGCTGTGCTAATGGTTTCCAGCTATACAAGACGCATGTAATCATACTATAAATAGTGTGCAGCACTCTGCTTGGCTTATACAAATGTGTGGTGAGAGGGAATGCCATGAATAAGATTCCATCCCCTTTCTCTTATCAGAGTTGCAATTTGAGGGAACTTTGTTACTTGTAAAGACTTAAAAGTTCAGAGCTCTGGTGGTGAGCATCTTGTGCACTTAACCTGCTTGGTCTCAGATGTGCTTAAGAGAATCTCCTCTGAGAGGTCCTAAGTGTGCCAGCTGCCAAGGAGAAAGTTGTGGCACTGGGATGTCTGGGTCCCACTCTGTAACTTCTGTGGTCCACAGTGATTGTTAGCTCTCTTATGCTCCTGCAGCCTTGTTGATGACAAGAGGTCTCTTGTGAGGTGACATGAGTATGAAAAGCAGACCTTTAACATCCAGATCTTCACTACTGCTGTGTTACTTGGTTGTGCTGTTTGAATTTTTTACGTTTCATCTGAAGAAACAGACTGGGAGAGAGGAAGGGAAAGTGTTTTGGGGGCATTATTGCTCCTGCATAATTTGTATACATAAATTTGTTAATTAAAGGGAATAGTTGTCCAATTTCAAATGGATACAGCCTTTTAAAGTGATAGGACCCTTCTACCTATAGCAGAGAATATGCCACCAGAATTGGCAAACTGCCATTTCTCCTCTTTGCTCTCTAATTCTAACAGGTTGGTGAAATAAATGGCAGGTCAAATGACACAGGATTAGAGAATATATCTATATAGTGGACACACTCTTCTATTTGGAAAAAATACCAGTTTATTCAGATTTGTGTTTCTTCATTTGGATGTAGCAGTTGCTCTGTTGGCAACATAAACTGGTAGCTCTAAAACTAGACTAGGTGAGATCTGATGCGAATTCTGAAAAACTGAAGCTGATGTAATTATTAAGTGGAATTAATAATGTTCCAGAGATTGCATAGGTAGGCATAAACAACTTTTTGGTTAGATTTCAAAACTTTATTTGTGTGTAGCAGCACCCTAAAGACTAAAAAAACATGTTGATGGTATTATGAGCTTTTGTGGGTACAATCCACTTCTTCAGATGACTGGAGTATTTCAATTTTCAATACTGTATTTTCAATACCCATGAAAGCTCACGATACCATCTACATGTTTTGTTAGCCTTTAAGGTGCTGCTAGACTATTAATTGTTTTTTAAGTTTTGTCCAGATACAGACTAACTCGGCTACGCCTCTGAAGCTTTATTTGTGTGGGTTTTTTAAACTTTTTAATTGGTTTCCTAGCATTCACCTTTTCAGATAGTTTGGTCTGATTTGTAAATGCCACATTTGATAAATTAGTAGCTGCTATATATGATCATACGATTAAAATTGGCTCTAGTTTCTGAACAGGGCCTCATTTCACTGAGGGCATGTCTACACAGCAGGGCTGAACTTGAAATAAGCTATATAACTTGAGCTATGCTAGTAGCTTGTTTCACCTTTGGTGCAGTCTACACGGTTATTTCGAAAGCGATCACTCTTCCCCCATATTCCCTTACTTCGTGTATGATGAGGGTTACTGGAGTCAGAGTAAGAATTCCTCCAGCTCAACATTGTCGAAATAACTGCTTGTGTGTAGATGTGGACTGTGTTATTTCGGAATAACATTAGTTATTCCGAAATTACACTGCTGTGTAGGCATAGCCTTAGAGTTGTAACTTTCTATTTGAAAGTGAAAATATAAAACAGAGAACATACAATACCATTCCTTATTGTGGCCTATAAATCACACTCCTGACTACCACAAGCTAACAATGTAGATTTAATAAGACAAAACAAAAACTTGGAACAAACTACATGTGTGCTTAGCATTCCCATTTGCTTTTTGTTCCACCCCTATTATTTTGTTTTCAAATTTACCTGTTTAGATTACAGTGTCTCTGTATGTCAAGCATCCAGCACTCTTTTGGGACCATAAGTAATACCACAAAGTAATCAATCTTCTATAGGAAAACAGGGAAATTGGGGTTCCTCTTGCAGTATGCATAACACTGGAAAACTGACCAACTAAAATTGGTGATCATGATCACAGTGGCAGTACCATGTTCATTGCTAAAGTGATGAGTGTTTTAAAAATCCTGATTAAAATAAATAAGGAGACGAGGTTATGATCTCTTCTTGAGAAAATGAGCTGTCAAAATTGTATAAATATCTGTCCCCTTCCCAGTTCATCATAACATCCACTTCTCCTGATGGTAGTAACAATAATATTGGTGAAATCCCCAGTGCCCATTTAAAGTGTACAATGTGTAAGGTCACCTAAATAACCTCCTGAATTTCTCTCCTCTTCCTATGGGCAAGAGTGCTGGCGTTTTGCACTCAGCTTCCATGACATTTACTATTTTCAGTTGCTTTAGTATATAACTATTAACTAGTTTGGCGGAAGAAGTAGGCTTTATATGTTGTGTGTCTTATAATAGCTAGCTGGATATCTTGTAAAAGATCTGTTCAGAAGTCAGATAGTAAAAACAGACTAAATCTTTTTTTTAAGATCACAAAACTCCCATTAATTCAAGATAATACTTTGCAGTAAAAGACTGTGTGCAGGTAGCTGGGTTTGTGTATGTATTTTACTTGTTGCTTTTGTGTAGAAATGTAGGTTAGCAGATGACACATCCTGGAATCTTAAGACAAGTTCCAAAATATGCTCAGCATGTTTTTGTGTTTATTTCAGTTTTTGGAATTGAACCCATTTGCTAGTGGGTGTGCAGTGACACATTGTGGGAAGCTAGGCGATTTTTCTTTCATGGCCATGTTCTCCAGTGCTAAAATTTGTTTCGGTTTTTGGTTTTTTGAAAGTTCTGGTGAACAGTTAATTCTTGTTTGAATCTTTTCAGAATATTAGAGTATGTCTACACCACACAGCTTTGGCAACAAGGCTGTGTTGATACAGCCCTGTTGATAAGTCCGTTTGTGCGAACATTGTTTGTCTAGAACAGAGGTGGGGAACCTTTTTTTAGGTTGGGGGCTGTTGACCTGCAGAAAAAAAATCAGTTGGGGGGGCTGCACATAAGTGAGAAGCAAAAAAATAAAAAAATAAAAACAAATCCTCACTGATGGGGTCCTCTGACTGAGGAGAGAGACTCTTCCCACAATCCCCTCACACACCAGAGCCTGTGAGGGAGGGCAGGCTACTAGATTTTGTTTGCTGCAGCCCCATGGGGGAGTTGGTGGGGTGAGGGGTAGAGCACTAGCACAGGCTCCCCAATGTTGGGAGACCAGAGGTGGGAGCCCTGAGGCTTGGCGGCTGGATCTAGGGTTGACAGGTGTCTGGTATTGACCCTGACAGTCTGGTATTTTCGCCTTCTGTCTGGTTTAAAAAAAAAATCAGAAACTACTGGACACCTAAAATGTCTGGTATTTTCTGATATTTCTGATTATTTTTTCCCCCATCCAGGAAGTTAAAATACTGGGTGCTTACCGGGTTCCTCAGGGGAGCTGGCCTGGAGCAGGAAGACAAGATGGCAGATGGCCACTGGCAGCCTGTTAGGGCCTAAAATCCTCAAAAGCATTTCTTAAAGGGGCCATGCTTTTTTTATTTTTTATTTTTGCTTAGCTCTTGGGGTCCTTTTTCCCTCCCCTCCCCCAACAATTTTGGTCTCCCCTTTTTTTCTCAACAGAATTTTTTCCCCCATGCATGTTTTTTTTTTTGGGGGGGGGGACGGTGGGGAGGGTTGTTCGATATTTTTGGTTAAACCATCTGGCAACCCTAGGCCCCCGGGTCTACAAAATACTTTCACCCTTCAACAAAGGTTGCCCAGGAGAGTGCTCCTGCTGACAAAGCAGCATTCACACTTTCATTTGCTGCAGCAAAACATTGGGGGTCTTTTATATTTCATATTATTTAATATAGTGCCATTGGAGTAAATGTTCTCCAGGCAAGTAGAAAAGCCAAGAGGCACATATGATAAACAACAAAAGATATGGGTAGGATGTACAGAAGTGTAAGGTGAAGGAAAGATAACAGTAAAAAATAAGAATGGAACACATACCTGTGTGATTTATTTTATTTTATTTTATTTTTCCTTCCCCATACACCTTCTTTACTTCCCATGAGAAGATCACTAGGTCGGACCTTAATAACTTGCATATCACAGGCTGCTAGATTTGGGTTGTGTGCTTCCTCTTTTTCCAGTTACAAAGCTCTGTGTTATCTAGACTGAAATATAACATGACTAGAACTGGTTAAAAATTATGTTTCTGGCTAATTTCACTAACTTTTACCTGTTGATTTGCATTTACATAGCTGTCAGAGGGAGACTTTGGAGCAACTAATTGTGGAAACTAGACTTTTTTTTTTTTTTTTTAATATGGTACCTTATGCCACAGTGAGAGGAATTCATCTGAACCCTTCAGTTTTAATGTCTTGTGCATTTTGTGGCAACCCTCTGCATGTACTTAATTGACTGTATGTGCATAAGGAGAATGCTTGACTCTTACATGGTATGCTCTGTGCCACAGAAAAACAAGATCTACAAATGGCATCTCTCCATCTTTTTTTCAAAGTTCTGAAATTGTCTCACTGACTTTTTTGTATGGAGGAAAAGAACAAAATTTCCATGATACAGTACAACTTAGGGATGTAATGTAGTTGATTAAGCGATTAACTGATAAGCAAAAGCTTTTCGGTTAATGCTGTAGAGTACAGAATACACACGTTTACCCCCCCCCCCCCCCCAACCAGGACATTTGTCAACAGGCTGGGTATCAGCCCAGCTCAGTCCTCTGTGGCTCTGCATTTAAAGTGTATTGGGAGTCAGGCGAGCAGGCAGCCCTGCTCAGTTCCAGCTTGTGCCAGGCCCGGGAACTCAGCCCGCACCATCCCCCGGACAAGGGCTGCTGCCACGGGTGAGAGGCAGCCTGTATGTGAGGGGGAGCTGGTTTTTAAACCAGACTATCTACTGCCTGACACCCTGTGCTGCTGCTTCTGATACAGTGTGAGGTGGCAGGGGTTCTTCGGGAGTGGGGACGGAGTGCACTCGCTGCCAACCTCAACCTTTGGGACTATAAAATAGTTGAGTAGCTGATAAGAATGTATGAGATTAATTGATTATTCAATTAATTGATATTTAACATCAGTACAAATGTTCAAATATTGCCATTATTGTCTAATATCTTTACATTAATAATACGACATTGTCTTAACCAATAGACACTTTCTAGATCCATAAAAGCTGGGATTTTTTCCCCCAGGATGATTATCTGGGATGGGCAAAGCGAGAGAACACTAGCACTTTGTAGTGCAAAACCTATTATTGGAGTTAGAATTTTAACAATGTAATAGTCTACCAGTGCATATAAAATATTACATGATCTTAAGTATAAGAAGGAGTTCCCTGGCTTTGTTTATACTGCTAGACCTATGAATTCAGTGTTTCAGATTAATCCTATTGTGAATGTTCAGATTTAAATGCCCTGTAGTGTATGCCCCATTTAGTACAATCCGTTAGCCCATGACTTTTCCGACTTCCCTACCATCTGGTCCTTGGCTATAGAAAGGAATTTTTCTTGTATATGTGTCTCCATAGCAACGAGTTTGCAGTTGATATGGAAAGTAAGCAGTTACCTTAGCAACGGAGTTACTGATGTGGCAGCTCCTCTGCTTTCAGGGAAAGGGCTAAGCTAGTTCAGACGCATTATGTAGGCTTGCTGTAATTATAGCTGCGCCCACTAGTGCTGCTTTTGTTAAAGGTCTGCAGCACTTTTTTCCTTTTAACCCCTGTTTTTTCCTCCCTAATATTTATGTATTGAGCACAGGTATACACCCTTTGCTGAAACATAGCTGGCAATATCCTAGCTATAGTATGCTTATATGTGCTTTTCAATTTCCAAAAAAACACCCCAGGAATGTGCTTATTCATTACTGTCTTTTTAGTAAATAAGGGGAAAAGATGTCTATCATTTAAGATTTTTTTTATCATTTTCTGTTGTAAATTAATGAGAATTTCTTTTTTAATCCAAGTGACATTTAAGTGACACCCAATCATAAAAGTTTAGTGCCATTCCCGTAGTCCTTTCTGCTATTAAGATATCCGCCTGACAGGGTTTTCTGCTTCTTAGATGGCTCATCCTAGTAGCAGGGCACCTTTTTTGTGACTCTCCTGGATTCTCTGTATGAGAATGGGGAAATGCTTGCTAAAGGGTCTGTCTACAGCAAACAAATCCAAGACCATCTAGCGTCCAGAGCAGCCCCTGTCCGTGGTGGGCCCTGCCTGCAATGGTGGGCTACTCCAGCCTGACCATGGGATTAAATGTGAAGTAAACTTTAAATTGAACTGCTTAATCAGTTACATGGGATTTTACATCCCTACTTAATACCCTGATCTTTGACAGGTAAAACGCCACTTATAGGGATAAGACCTTAGCTAGAATGGGGAGGCTGAATAAACTGTCTTAAACCAATCTGCGAATGCACGTTCTCCAACATTTTCTGCATTACTTAGGAGAGAATTTTTAATAGGGAGATCTTTGGCACTCTGCTAGGATTCATAATAGTTTTTCTTGGCCCATGATTGCTTTATCTGACCAGAATAACTCAAGCCATAGAATTTTAGCAGTTCCTGCATTAAATCCATATCTTCTGGTTGAGAAAGAGCATATACCTTTTTAGAGAGACTTCCCGTCCTGATTTTAAAAATATCAATTGATCAAGAATCTATCACATCTCTAGTTAAGTTGTTACAATTGAAATTACTTGGAAGTTAGGTTAAAAACTAGGCATACATATTTTTTTAGTTTCCTTTTCAAGCCACTGGATTTTATTATGCTTTAGTGTGCTAGATTAAAGAGTTCTTTACTGCTAGAAATCTTCCAGTGTAGGTACTTTAGATTATGATGATATCCCCTCTTAACCATATCTAGGCTAAAGTAAAGAGTGAGTTCTTTAGTCTCTCGATTTCCAGTAGGGATGTTAACAGTTCACTGGTTAGCTGGTATCTGCGGAGCAACTGCTGACCCACCATGGGTGGAGGGTTGTTCTGGCACCAGCAGGCTCCTGTGAGAGAGAGGCTGCTGGCTCCCAGCTAATATAGGCTGGAAGTGGTAGCTCCACACGGAAGCAGAAACATCTGTGCTTGCCCGCATCAGCCCTTATCCACCACAGAGACTGCTCCAGATTGACCACAGTGGTCGGGGGGCTGCCCCTGTTTAATCAGTTAGCGGACTCCTCTAATTGTATTTAACCTGTTAACTAACTGGTTAATTAAATAACCCTTCACTGGAAATTGTGGATCTGAGTTGGTAGAACATGCGTTGTGAATCAGAATGGTTTGTTGTTTCTTGTACAGCTCCAAACATGTTGTCAGTATGTCACTATAAATTGAACTTTTCTGGTTCAGGAACATCCATGGTCTGTCATGATTTTAGTTAGCCAGATTACAAATTACAGTAGGACAAATTACAAAGGATGAATATAGGCAAACAGCACAGGAATGAAGGGGCAAGATTAGAAAGGCAAAGGCACAGAATAAGCTCAAACTAGCTATGGGAATAAAGGGAAACAAGAAGATGTTTTATAAATACATTAGAAGCAAGAGGAAGACCAAGGAGAGGGTAGGCCCACTGGTCAATGAAGAGGGAGAAACAGTAACAGGAAACTTGGAAATGGCAGAGATGCTCAATGACTTCTTTGTTTTGGTCTTTACCGAAAAGTGAGTAGGAATGCCTAATATAGTGAATGCTAGTGGAAAGGGGGTAATTTTAGAAGGTAAAATAAAAAAAGAACAAATTAAAAATCACCTAGAAAAGTTAATGCCTGCAAGTCACCAGGGCCTGATGAAATGCATCCTAGAATACTCAAGGAGCTGATAGCTAGAGGCTCAGATACCTCCTCTATCATCTTTGGAAAATCATGGGAGACAGGAGAGATTCCAGAGGACTGGAAAAGGGCAAATATAGTGCCTATCTATAAAAAGGGAAATAAGAACAACCCAGGAAACTACAGACCAGTTAGTTTAACTTCTGTGCCAGGGAATATAATGGAGCAAGTAATTAAAGAAATCATCTGTAAACACTTGGAAAGTGGCAAGGTGATAGGGAACAGCCAGCATGGATTTGTAAAGAACAAATCATGTCAAACCAATCTGATAGCTTTCTTTAATAGGATAACGAGCCTTGGGGATAAGGGAGAAGCGGTGGATGTGGTATACCTAGACTTTAGTAAGGTGTTTGATACAGTCTCGCATGATATTCTTATCAATAAACTAGGTAAATACAACTTAGATGGGGCTACTATAAGGTGGGTACATAACTGGCTGGTTAACCGTACTCAGAGAGTAGTTATTAATGGTTCACAATCCTGCTGGAAAGGCATAACAAGTAGGGTTCCGCAGGGGTCTGTTTTGGGACCGGCTCTGTTCAATATCTTCATCAACGATTTAGAGATTGATATAGAAAGTACGCTTATTAAGTTTGCAGATAATACCAAGCTGGGAGGGATTGCGACTAATTTGGAAGATACGGGCATAATTTAAAATGACCTGGCCAAATTGGAGAAATAGTCTGAGATAAATAGGATGAAGTTAATAAAGACAAATGCAAAGTGCTCCACTTAGGAAGGAACAATCCGTTTCACACATACAGAATGGGAAGTGACGGTCTGGGAAGGAGTACGGCAGAAAGGGATCTAGGGGTTATAGTGGACCACAAGTTAAATATGAATCAGCAGTGTGATGCTGTTGCAAAGAAAGCAAACATGATTCTGGGATGCATTAACAGGTGTGTTGTGAGCAAGATATGAGAAGTCATTCTTCCGCTCTACTCTGCGCTGGTTAGGCCTCAGTTGGGGTTTTGTGTCCAGTTCTGGGCACCGCATTCCAGATGTGGAAAAATTGGAGAGGATCCAGAGAAGAGCAATGAGAATGATTAAAGGCCTAGAGAGCATGACCTATGAGGGAAGGCTGAAGGAATTGGGTTAGTTTAGTTTAGAAAAGAGAAGATTGAGGGGGGACATGATAGCAGTTTTCAGATATCTAAAAGGGTGTCACAAGGAGGAGGGAGAAAACCTGTTCATCTTGGCCTCTGAGGATAGAACAAGAAGCAATGGGCTTAAACTTCAGCAAGGGAGGTTTACGCTGGACATTAGGAAAAAGTTCCTAACTGTCAGGGTGGTCAAACACTGGAATAAATTGCCTAGGAAGGTTGTGGAATCCCCATCTCTGGAGATATTTAAGAGTAGGTTAGATAAATGTCTATTAGGGATGGTCTAGACAGTATCTGGTCCTGCCATGAGGGCAGGGGACTGGTCTCGATGACCTGCCGAGGTCTCGTCCAGTCCTAGTATTCTATGATTCTGTGTCCACTTATCATGAGTGTGGCCAAATTTCCTACAGTCCCATAAAGTTTGTTTATGGCCATGAGTTCTGGCTTTCAGTGTTCTGTGCAGTTATTTAACCCTAATTTACACCTAAATGTCTTCTAAAAGCCCTGTAAGCAGTGGAAACGTTGAAATGCTGCTAGACAACATTGACCTCCTGTGGTTTGGCACTGGTCAGGCTACGACGGTGCCGGACTAGAAAGGTTCCACCTGTAATAGTAATGAAATATAGGGAAGTCAGTGTGTAGTCAACGAAACAATTAACCAGTAAGGTTGGGCTTATCAGTTAATACTGTTGAATACATGCACCCCCTCCCGCTGCTTCTGATACAGAGGCAGCGGGGGAGGGGAAAGGCGTAAAGAGACGAGAGACGGTACCCATGGAGAGCTGACTTTTAATATCAGATCCTGCAGAGCCACGTTTCTCTTCCCCCCCCTCCCCTCCCTGAGGTAGCAGTGCAGAGGATGGGGGAGCAGGCGGGAGCCAGTATATGAGGGAAGCTGGCTTTCAAGCAAACTGCTTGTGCATATCACTCCTGTGGAGCTGCTTGCCCTCCCGTGCTGCTGCCTGTCTGTCAGAGGCACCAATACGATGGGAGCAGGGGGCAGGCAGGAGCTGATTTGAATGGGGAGTTGGCTTTTAAGCTGGCTCTACATACGTGGCGGCTCTGTGGAGCTCTCTCTTCTTCCCCACCCCCCACTTGCTGCTTCTCACAGAGGCTGTGGTGGGAGGGGAGGGAGAGCCACTGCCCCTTCTCTTCCCTCCCCCCGTGTGTGTGGGGGGGGAGAGGAGGGCTGCTCCATGGGATGCCAGTACAACCTTTACCCTCAGGGAGGTCGGTCCCCCACTGGTAAATGCTGCTGCCCTGCACTGCTGCCTTTGTATCAGAGGCAGTAGTATGTGGTGGGATGTGGGAGCCAGTTTGAAAACCAGCTCCCCACACAGACTGGCTCCTCTCTGCTGCCTCGCACTGCTGCCTCTGGTAGAGAGGCAGCAGCAGCAACAGTAGCATGAAGTGGTAGGGGGTTCCCCAGGAGTAGGTCTGGGAATCCACTAGCTGCCAGCCCTGCTCTCAGGGGCTATTGAATAGTTGTGTAACTGCTAAATTTTGATGCAGTTGCACAATTATACAATTAATTGACATCTAACATCCCTAGTGAAATATCCAGAGAACTCAAAATTCTGTGTGTGTGTCATCTGCATCCTGTAACTCTTTCTACAGACCCAAGAGGCATGCCATGACAGCAACTTTCTAATTCTTTGGGTTGAGAGCAAGCTGAGACGGTCTTGTGAGTTGAAGTTGCTATACAGGAAAGTTGGGAACAAGCTGCTGATATTTGTTGTAGTGATTGAAGATAGCTACTTAAGAGAGGATGTGTAGGTGCAATGCTCTATTGGCAAGTAGTTTTTTAAAGGTCAGGAATAGCAATATAAATGGCTTGAGGCTTTTGTCAGAGTTCTTTTGCCTTTGGAAAGTTCCATTGTCTGCAGGATTGGGCCCTCAATAGCTACTATTTCTCTCAGTGGTTCAGGTCCAGCAAAGTGCTTAACACATGCCTGACTACTTGCATGCTTAAAGTTAAACCTATACTTTGGTGGATTGGGGGCCAATTAGATGTGCACACAACATTTATAAGAACCAGTTTTTCTGGTGACGTCTCCTTTTTTAACTCGGTTTTAAAATATGGCAATAGGTAGGTTCCATTTGTGCACGGTCTTAATTGACAGCAGAGAAGGCTAAGAGGAACTGTGCTGTTACACTTATAAAAGGATGTTACTTGAAGTGGCCTGTGAAATAAGAAGGGTGTCAATAAAATCAATTAACAAGCTTTTCTGTGAAACCTTTTTTTATTTTCTTGTTCACTACCTATCTCTCTTACTAATTCCTTGAGAGTTGTAATGAACAAAGTGCAGCTGTGTTTTACATTTCAGTTGTAACAAATCTTTGGGGCTAATGTTCTATTTTGAGCACAGCAGGCTGCACAAGCCATCAGGGTTGTCTAGGGGTTGAAGTATGAGCACAGAAAGACTTTTTAAGTGTCCATTAACAAATACTTAACTATGGTGAATTACAATGAACTTCCATAGAAGTATATAAGAGATGCCTTTGAGCACCAAAGCCTCACTACATTGAACACAGCACCAATTCTTGATTGAACATTTAAAGATTACCCATGTTCCCTTGTCTCCGAAAACACCTTTCTGTTTTTTGTCCAACGCTTGAATTCTTTAGTGAAGCATTAAATAATTAATTTCAATGAGAATATATCTATCTCTTGAATTTCTCCAGAAGCTGACTCCTCTTATTTGGTAACCCCCAAAAGGAAACAAACATTATGTATTGGCTAAAAGGGATCCATATAATTAATCTATTTGTTAGTCCTTGATTCCTTGCTGTGAAGATCTTTTTAAAAAATGGTTAACAAGATCTGATTATGACTGAATAGACTAGCTGAAAGTAGGGATGAAATAGTGTAGTCGAATAACTGATAAGGAAAAGCTTATAGGTTAATGCTATAGACTACATACTCTCTCTCTCTCTTCCCCTCCCTGCCAATTACATTTTTTAGCAGGCTGGCCAGCAGCCCGGCTCTGTCCCGGCTTGCACTAGGCTGAGCCGGGTGGGCAGGCAGCCCAGCTCAATTCTGGGTCATGCTGGGACAGGGGCTGCTACCACCCTGCACTGCTGCCTCTACATTAGAGGCAGCAGCGCGGCGTGACAGGCAGCCGGTCTGAGAGAGGAGCTGTGTGGGTGTGTGTTTTTTTTTTTTTTTTTTTTTTTTTTTTTTTAAACTGGCTCCCCTCACGGACTGGCTTCTGCCTGGCACCTTGTGCTGCTGCCTCTGATATAGAGGCAGCAGTGTGAAGTGGAAGGAAGCTCCTCAGGAGTGGGCCAGAGTGCACTAGTTGCCAGCCTCACCTCTGGAAACTATAGTATAGTTGAGTAACCGATGATAATTCATGAGGTTAATCGACGATTCATTTAACCTATATTTAACATCCCAAGCTGAAAGGTCTCTTCAGATAGTCTAGAAATCAATATTTTAATTTGTTGATGAACTTCAATTTCCTTTAACCCACTGGTTTTTTTTGTTTTTGTTTTTTTGGTAGGCAGTGAATTGATATGGCTTAGAGGGTGTAGCATGTACATATATGGAATACTAATTAAAAAAAGCATTTAATAAATTGTAGAGCTGTCTTTTAATTTCTAATTCAAGCTTTTCAAAGTCCTTTATGGTGTCTGAAACTTATTACTAACATCTGTGTGTCCATGGACAAAGACATGCTACTTCATTTTTTTGAGTACAGGATATTTTGAAAAAGGGTAAGGGTGTGTGTGTGTGTGTGTGTGTGTTTGAAAGACCTGTGTCACTTTTGAAATGCCCTTTTTTGAAAGAACGCTATGATGCGATTATGCAAATGAAACGCAGGATATTTAAATCCCTGCTTCATTTGCACTTTCGATCTGCCTAATTTACAACCCTCTTTCGAAAGAGGGATGTCGTTTAGACATAGCCTTGATAGGCTGCATGGCAGCTGCCCAGAGCAGCTACTCCTGGGATTGGGACCCCCTACAGTTCTTTTTTTCCCCCCTCCCACATCTCTTTTGCCCCTTAGAGCATCCTGTGCCCCCAGTGCTCTGCCTCTCCCCCCCCCCCCCCCCACATGTCACTGTCCTATCCCCAGCACCTCACTTCCTGCAAACCTAGGGCACTGGTAGCAGCTTCCTTCTGTCCCAGGTGGAGACTCAGTCAGCCACACGAAGAGCAGCCTCGGGCAGTCCCTGCCCTGCACACAGGCTGATGCTTTGAAATGCCCTGAGGAGCCTGACGCCATGCTCCCCACAGTGTTGCAAAGCAACAGGGCTGCTTGGAGCCCGGAGGCACCATATTGCCTAATCGAAAGTCGATGCAAAATGCATTGACTGTTTGATTAGTCAGTTACTTCAAAGTTAACATCTCTAGTCATCAAGTCCAGTCCCCTGCCCTCAGGGCAGGGCCAAGTACCATATAAATCATCACTGATAGATGTCGGTCTAACCTGCTCTTAAATATCTCCAGTGATGGAGATTCCACAACCTCCATAGGCAATTTATTCGAGTGTTCAACCACCCTGACAGTTAGGATGCTTTTCCTTATGTCCAACCTAAATCATCCTTGCTGCAGTTGAAGCCCGTTGCTTCTTGTCCTTTCATCAGAGGCCAAGGAGAACAATTTTTCTCCTTCCTCCTTGTAACACCCTTTTAGATAGCTGTTTTCAAGTATCATGTTCCCTCTCAGTCTTATCTTTACTAACGTAAACAAGCCCAATTCTTTCAGTCTTCCTTCATAGGTCACGTTTTCAAGACCTTTAATCATTTTCGTTGCTCTTCTCTGGACCTTTTCCAATATCTCCACATCATTCTTGAAATGTGGTGACCAGAACTGGACGCAATACTCCAATTGAAGCCTAAGCAGCGTAGCATAGATTGGAAGAATGACTTCTCGAGTGTTGTGAGAGAGACACCTGTTAGTGCATCCCAGAATTATGTTTGTTTTTTTTTCGACAGCATCATACTGTTAACTCATATTTAACTTGTGGTCTACTTGACCCCTAGATCCCTTTCTGCAGTACTTCTTCCTAGACAGTCGCTTCCCATTCTGTATGTGTGAGACTGACTGATCCTTCCTAAGTGGAGTACTTTGCATTTGTCTTCATAAAACTTCATCCTATTTACCTCAGACCATTTCTCTAGTTTGTCCAAATCATTTTGAATTATGACCCTATCCTCCAAAGCACCTGTAATCCCTCCCAGCTTGGTATCATCTACAAACTTAATGAGCATACTCTCTATGCCAATATCTAAATAGTTGAAGATATTGAACAGAACTGGTCCCAAAACAGACCCCTATGGAACCCCACTTGTTATGCCCTTCCAGCATGATTATGAACCATTAATAACTACTCTCTGAGAACAGTTATCCAGCCAGTTATGCACCCACATTATAGTAGCCCCATCTGGGTTGTATTTCCCTAGTTTATTGATAAGAAGATTGTCTGATACCGTATTAAACACATTAGTAAAGTCTAGGTATCACATCCACCGCTTTTGCCTTATCCACAGGAGTGTTATCATATCAAAGATTGGTTTGACATGATTTGTTCTTTACAAATCCATGCTGGCTGTTACCTATCACCTGATTATCTTCCAGATGTTTGCAGATTAATTCCTTCATTACTTGCTCCATTATCTTCCCTGGCACAGAAGTTAAACTGACTGGTCTGTAGTTTCTGGGTTGTTTTTATTTCCTTTTTTTATAGATGGGCACTATATTTGCTCTTTTCCAACTTTCTGGTATCTGTACTGACTTTCATGATTTTTCAAAGATAAGGGACTACAGTAGAAAGCCAGACAGGGCTTGATGGCTCATCAGCTAGTACAAGGGTATGTTAATAGGCTTGGCTTTCTTGTGGACTTCCCGTAATGCTACTGACTCATGGACAGTGGAGTCAGATGATCTGGTGACGTGATATTAACCAACTTCTTGGTCCTCTGAACTGTTCCAGAGAGCAGGTGATCGTGAATCTAAGAGAGTTTCCCATCTTATGGAAATACTGTATAAGGCAGGGAAGGAAAACAATGATGGTCTGTAGCTTGCTTCATCTCCGTTTCCCTACTCCCAAATTGATACTTGAAGACATCTGGAAACAAAAGGACTGTAACTTGAGGGAGGGGGAGAACTGCTGGATGTAAGCTAAAAAGGTATCTGGCCTGTGAAGGGCTCTATCTGATATTATGTCTAATGTGAGATATTATTAGCTGTAATAATATTTCTTCTTATAGTTTCTTGAGTGAACCTAGCTTAGATTGCACGTTCTGTATTTTTTCTTAATCTGCTTTGTTTTGGTTGCTACCTCTTTAACCACATAAAATACACCTTTTTATAGTAACTTACTTCTGGTTTATATTATAAAGCAGCTTATGTAATTTCTATTGGGAGGGCATGAGAGGTTTGTGTATGTTGTGTTTGATGTTGATGAGGGAAGCGCACTTCATATTATTTTGAGTTAGATGCCTCCCCTTGGGGTACAAAGTCCTCCAGCAAGTCCCTTAAACTGAATCTGCTCGGTGTCCGTACTTCTGCAGCAGTGGTGGCTCTTCCTGTGAGCTTTGCTGCAGGAGGCATTAGTGCCAAGCTCAAAAAGACAGTATTTAAGGGTCCTCATGCTGGCAGAATAAACTGACTCGATGGTAACTCAGCATTTCAGAAGGCATCTCAGGGACCCCCAAACCATTATTGTTATAAATAGTTGACTTTTTTTTCTTTTCAAAATTTGGCTGAACAGTGCTTGATCTGTTGAACCATTGTACCTAAAAAAAGTTATTGCAAAGAGAAGTACTGGGACACGTTCATCCTACAGGTGAGCCCTTGGCACATGCAGCATACACAGGTATGTAGGGCACCCGAAAATTTGGGGCACCTTCCTGTTACAGACTTGTGTGGACACACAATTTTTATCTACATTTGTATCTGCAGAAATGAGCTGTGGATATCCACATCCATGGATATAAAGCGGATATCCATGGATTTGCAGGGCTCTCACTAATGATGATTCCCTGTTCATATTCAGGATGTAAAAAGTTTTAAGAACAGTAACTTGTAACTGTTAAAAATCATAGCAGTTACACAATTAACTGTTTTTTTTGGGTTGTACAGCCAGGAGGAACTAGGGAGAAAAGGATGGTGGAGGGGTTCCCCCACTGCTCTTAGGGAGCTTGGCTGTCCTCTCACTCTACAGGCTCTGCAGTATAAGCCTCATACTGCAAAGCCCCCAGTCCAGTCAGTTCTCTGGGAGCCAAGCAGGGAGCCAGTGCATGCCTGCAGGGCAGAGTTTAACCATAACAGAAACCAAAAAGCTAATGCTTATTGTTACTGGTTAAACTTTTACATCCCTAGCTCATATTTACATTTTGAGACCTATCAGTTAGCCAGCTTTTAACATGGCACACACAAAATAGAGTGATTACACACCTTTTATAGAAGTCTGGTACTTTTCTGATATGTCAACACTCTTACAATAGATTAGAATTAGAATTGGGAAAGGTGTGGAGAAGGGAAAACAAATTTATTAAGGATATGGAACATCTTCCATATGAAGAGAAATTAAAAAAGATTGGGACTTTTCAGCTTGAAAGAGATGATGAAGGGGACATATGATGGTGGTCTATAAAATTGTTAATGGTGTGGAGAAAGTGATAAGAAAGTGTGATTTACTTTACATAATACAAGAACCAAGAGGTTACCTAATGCAATTAATAGGCAGCAGGTTTAAAACAAAAAAAGGGAAGCATAAGTGTGGAAAAAGTGCAGAGTCAACCTGAGGAACTTATTGAAGGACTTTTGTGATAGGGATGCTACGTTTCAATTAATTAACTAATTGAGTAGTTGTAATTTTCATTGACTACTCGATTCGTCAATAAGGAGGACGCTCCCTATCCTGCTGCACGAGCTATCCCTTTGAAATGTACAAGAGTGGCGGTGGCTCTTGTATATTTCATAGAGAGAGGTACAGCAGTAGGGATGCTTCTGCCTCCTCTGTGCCCCGCAGAGATGGTGCTGGGGGGAACTGGATTACTCCATTACTGGTTCCTGGCCCTCCCGCCCACTGCTTCTCTCTGATAGCAGCAGCAAGGGGCAGGGGGAGTGGAGCGACTGTCGAGTGACTACTTGACAATCCAATAAACTTATGCATATCGGGTAGTTGACTAGTCACTTTCCTTTATTTTGTGAGGACCAAAATTGTGACTGGCTTAAAAAAAGAATTCAACAACATCATGAACATCCTTCAATAGCTATTAGCCAAGATGCAACTCCTTGTTGTGGGTGTTCTTAAAGCCTCTCTGTGCCAGGTGCTGGGACTGGATGACTGGGAATGGATCACTCTTTGAAGCACCTGGCATTGGCTACTGTTGGAAGACAGACTACTAGGCTAAATGGATTTTTGGTCTGACCCAGTATCGTCATTCTTGTTCTCTTAATGATGACATAGTTTGTTCTAATTTAGGCTATTGGCAGAAATATGTGCTGTTCCAGTTTTTTTTTTTAGGAACTCAGAGGAGGCAACTGCTTCAAATGTTTGAACTTTCTACCTAATTTTAAAAAGAACAATTTTGTTTAGTTACATCAACAACCTTTGATTCCTGCAGGAAACTAGCTAGGTCCATGATGGCAAAACTTTGGTTTTGCCTTCATTCATCTACTCATTTGAAAGGAAGATCATGATGACACCTGGCTTTTTAGCAATGGTAGGGGCAGTTAGGAAAAAGTATTACTGTTACAGGCTATTTCCTGTGGAATTTAATAAATACTACATTTTAGGGTTTTTTTTTGTTCTTCTGGATGGTTTTAAAAAAAACAGACTAGATTATCTACTGGCCATAGTGGGATGGTTATTCTCTAGGGGCAAAATCCTGATTTTTGATGAAGTCAGTGAATTTTTCACCATTAACTTCACTTCAGCCAGGATTTCACCAGAGGTTTTTAGAGGAACTTTGATATAGCTCTGGTTCAAACCCAGTTAAATATTGTGGGACTTTCCCAGAGTGGGAACTAAAAAATTAATACAGTTGGAGTGTTGTGATGGGGATTTTTGAGAGTCAATTTAGACAAACACACAGGTTGACTGTCACTTGTTACATATCTTAATAGAGAAGTAATTAATCTCAATTTTTTTTCCTGTACTGACAAGTAACAATTGCTTAGCATAGTCATTTATTGCCAAATAATTGTCTAGTAGCAATGGCCTGTTTTTGTTTTGTTTTAAAAACCTTTTATTCCCAAAAGGAAACATTTAAATTTGCAAACTTTGCTGTGCCAAAAGTGGGTAGCATTCTGAATAATCTGATTGGGAGTGCTTATGGCTTTTGAACTTTTGGCTGCCCAGCAGAGAAACAGGAAAGGAGCTGTCATAAGGAGACAAATCACATGAAAGATTTGGTACAGTACTTGCTCCCAGCAACAGGAGACAACTGGGAAGATTTTCAGACTACCCTTCCTGTACCAATAAAATGTTTTTACTTGTTTGTGTTCATTTTAATACAGATGGTTACTTTATAGATCATCCACCATATGTTTAGCTAAATTGGGATCAGGAAGTAGTTTTGGTAGCCCTGAAAATACAACACAAAGACACTTTCTACTTTTTGGCATCATCATAGGCTTGAAAAGCAATAAGCTTGTATGTAAAATGTATAATTTTCTTAAGACAGGTATGTGTTCTTCAGAGAATACTAGCATAAATCTAAATGGGCCACTCTGATTCTAATCCCACCACTGCAAGAGGTTTTTTTTGGGGGGGGGAGGGGGAGGGAAGGGTGGGTCAATTTAAGGGTAACAAAGAGCCAGATTCAAGATTTTTTTTTTTTTTAATCTGATGGGTTTCACTGGAAAGGAGTACATTTTGTATGGATGTTTAGAAAATTCTGTTTTCAACAGTTATGTCTGTGATTGCCATAATTTTTTCCACATTAATTGTGATATTTTTATGCAAATATAAATTTGGCATCAAAATTTGGACCATTTTTCTCTGCTACAATAGACGGAACAAATTAGCTTTCATCAGAAGTAACATTTCAGTTTCTTCCTGTCATGAGCTGGACCTTCTCTACACTTAAAAAGTTTAAAGTGCAGCTGTGGCAGTGCTTTGTACTGAAAGTGTGGCCATGGCACCATCTCTAGGAGAGAGATCTCCCAGTGCTCTCAGTGAACCAACTCCAGGAGGGGAGTAGCTAGCAGTGCTGGGAACCTGACGGCCAGCACTGTAGCCCTGTTCACACTGGCGTGTGTGTGGGTGTGGGTGTGTGTGTGTGTGTGTGTGTGTGTGTGTGTGTGTGTGTGTGTTTTCAAAAGCCTGAGCCAGAAAATTACAGTGCTGTGAAGTGCCAATGTAGATTTAACCTCACTGGTAATGCTAAACAATAGGCTCTGTAGTTTGAATTATTCAATTTTACCTTTGTAGTTCGTTCTCTCTCTCTCTCTCTTTTTTTTAAATTTTTTTTTTAAAATTTAACATAGGTTCTGGTTAGAATTTTAAAAATGGGGAATTGGTTTCATAATTAGACAAAGCAGTGCTACTAGTCCCAATGACTTAACAACAATGACTTATATTGACTTAAATCCCAAGATTTTTTTTGTTAAAGTTGCCTTCTTATTTATAAGCTTTTTTTCTCTTTCAAGTTTTTCTCTGTAACCACAGGAAATTTATTCTCTAAAATGAAAGCTGAAATTTTCATATTGTGTGACTCCAGCAACTTGGGTTTTAATAAGAACATCAGATATTGATAGTCATGTGATACATCACACAGGCTGGCAGTGCTAGAGGCATACTTTTGAGATTGCAATACAGGCAATAATTCTAAAGTCCACTGGAAACTTTCTTTAGTTACTTATAAGTACAGCACCTCTTTGTGGAGGTATTTGTTTTATAAAATATTTGCTGTTGCCATTGGAGTTCTTGTGATAAGTGTAGTCTTCAACACTTAGTAGTTGGATGCAACTATAAAAAGAGGCTTTATTGGATGATTCTGCTTTCTCTTTCTCTCAATTAACCATAAGGCCGCTGATAGTGGTTGACAAATTTTTCAACTTCAGTGTTATATCTCGGACTCTACGGTGGCAACTAATTTCCTAACAAACTTTAAATTTGTGGAATTCCTGTGGGAAATTTGGATTAATTAAAGCTGAGGAGTTATTGAGCTCATGACAGCAAAATATGTAATCAGCAGGTTGCCATACTCACTCCTGCATCTTTTGGCTGGCACCGTCCACAACTCAATGTATCTGAAAGAAATAATGTCTATCAATAGGATTAATTAGCAATGTGCGTTCTCTCTGCAAGCAAGTTTGTATGCCATTGTTGGTTGGGTCATTTCTTTCCACGTTCAATCATTTATCTTGTGTTAATGTTCTTGCTGGGTTTAGTTTTTGCTTTAATTTTTCCTCTTTCTTTCATTACAGCGTCTAGTAATGGACCTGTGAGTATAAATCTCTGCCTGGAGCAGTATATCCAGGGAATGAAATATTTCAGTCATTCTGGAAGTTGCTTTTTTGTTCTGTATTGGAGGGCTTGTTAGCATGAAAGAAATCTTCTGAAGTCCAAGTCTTTGCCTTTCAGTTGTTTTCTTTGGTTGATTAAAAACGGGGAATGGAGCTTTTCCTGAGAGATTGAGTTCAGAGAAGAACTGGAACAGTGACTTAAAATATCATTGCCATGTTTTGGTGACAACTGTGATATCAGGTATTTCTCTTGCTGTATTGTTGAACTCTGTTCCCGTCTATTACTTCAGTAGACAGTTTCATTCATGGCACATTTGATCTTGAATGATTTGAAGAAACACATTTTCTGTGCTTTTTGAGAGGACCATAAATCCTTTCTACTTTGCTACTTAACAACTCTTGGCACCGTTAATGTTTTATTTCATATGAATTATCTCTTTTTTCATTACTTAAGTCCATTCAATCACTTCTTTCTTATCATTTGGTTCTGCTGCAGATATCTTGAGCCAGATACATTAGTGCATTAATTTATGTTAATCACTAAATTCTAATCACCCTTTTCAATATTGGTCGGTAACTTTCATACATCCTATGATTAGGATGAGTAACTGTCACTTTGTAAACACTGGAGACAGGGTCAAGATGAGTCAGACCGCTTTTAAGAGAGAACCTTATATGCTTTGCCCACGGTCCAGGAGCTTCTGGTACCTAGCAAACTAAGTCCCCTGAGGGTTCATAGTTCTACCCACTCCCATCTTTGGCAACTCTCCTTGTGATGCTTGATTCCACTTCAGCTATGCTGAACCCAACAATTGCTAATGACCTTTTCACCCTTTCCTATCTGCACTTGTACACAGTTTTTTATCATTCTTATTGTTTTCCTAATAGTGATCTCCTTAATTCTCTCAATGTTTTAGAACAATTTAAAGCTTGGCAGAATTACATTAGGGCCTGTTTCTTGTAGAACAGTGTGTAAATACAACATTGGAAAGTTAATAGTAAAGAGGAAAAACAAAAGTTTAAAAATTCGGGAAAAGTCCATTTCCTTCCTTCAAAGAAAAAGGATCCCTTTTTTTCACAACCTTGATATGCTGAATGAACTTTTTTCTCTGAATTTTTATATGATGGATCTTTTCATATCCTGTTTCTCATAAACATGGGTGAAAGAGCATACTGAAAGTTGGTTGACTTAATTTTTTCTGGTTAGTATTAGATTACAGTCTATCTCTTCTGCAAACTCTGCTATTTATTTCAGGTTTATTGTTCTTTTTCTGTGAATCTGAAGAAATTTGCACACAGCATATAATTTCTTTTATAATGGATAATGATAAATGATAAAATCCAGGTATTTGCTGAATAACACAGTTAATTTTTTTGCTAGGCAAAAGATAAGAATTAGGGAAACAGCAGGTTTCAGAGTCTATCTGATTCATAGTGTGCTCCGTTAATACAAAATAGTCCATTGGGAAAATGGCATGAATAAACTTGTAAATTTTATTCTCCTCAAGTTATGTATTTTAAACTAGGGCTTCTTTGCTAACTAGAAATAATTATTAATTTAATATTCCTATTCTTATTTGGAAAAAAAAAAGGGAACCAATGGCTTCATGTCAGACTTTTCTAACTTACTTATCACAAAATATTTTTCTGCAGTTACTTTTCAAATCTCTGATTACTTATTGTTTAAGATTAGGGATGTGAATGGTTAACCAGTAACCATTGCCCTTATCTGGTGATGCTTACTGGTTATAGTTAACCAGCAGGGGATGGGGTTGTCAGCCCCTGTTTAATTGCTTAACCATTTCAACATAATATTTAACTGGTTAGCTAATTAAATGGGATTTTGCATCCCTAATTAAGATACTTAAGGAAAATGAAATATAGTATTAATTAGCCTCTCTTAAAAATATACTAGGTGAAGTAATGTGCATTGACAAAGCTCTTAAGGATTAACCAACAATATTCCCGCTGCTGTGCTAATTTTCGGTTTACCTGAAGCTTTTCTGAAGTTTACCTCAAGTTGAAGCATATGTTGCCGTGACATTTCAGGTCCTACACTGTGTTCCCTCTAATTTTCCCCAAACATGCACACAATAAAGAGAAGTAGGAGACTTACTGAAAAAAGCTGTCCATTATTTGCTGTATATGTAATGCCCTATCAAATTCATGATACATTTTGGTAATTTTCAGTCATAGTATTTAAAAGTTTAAATGTCACAGTTTCAGATATTTAAATCTGAAGTTTCATGGTGGTGTAACTATGGGGGTGTCCTGACCCAAAAGGGCATGGTGGGAACAGATGCAAGGTTTTTGTATGGAGATTGTGGTTATTGCTACCTTTTTACTCCAGTTCTGTTGCTGGCAGCAGCATTACCTTCAGAGCTGGGCTCCCATCAAGCAGCAGGAGAACATTCTCTGAGATAGGTCTGACTTAGCCTTGAGAGTGGCCAGTGCAGGGGAAGAGGAATTCCATGTCCTCCCCAGCCTGGCTGAGATTTGCAGCTGGAGCCTGGCATATGGTGGTAGCCCCTGAACAGGGCACCGCTCAACCCTGTCCCTCCTAGGCTCCGGGCCCAACACTCGGGTTAAAAGGGCCTTGGTCTGGCTTTGTGTGTGACCACTGTGCCCCCTGACTATGGCAACTTGGGTGGTCACCCACTTGTAATGTTGGCCCTGCCCCTCCCCAAAAGTGACAACCCCCTCCCATGCTACTTTCATTTCTGTGCTGCTAATTCTGGTGGTGCTGCCTGCAGAGCTGGGCATCTGGCCAGTGCCTGCCACTCTCCAGCCACCCAGCTATAAAGGCAGCATAGAAGTAGGGATAACAATACTGTGACTGCCTCCAGAAGCCTGATTTCACAGACTGTAATGCACTTTTCATGGCCATGAATTTGGTAGGACCTTTTGTATATGCAACCACAGGACTCTGCCTGTTCATTTAAAAAGAAAAAAAAAATCTAAATACCCTGCCAAGGAGACAGAACTCCAAGCATGAGATGTCCCTGCAGTATCTTAGCATAGCTTGCTCTGACATAAAGATGAATCTGTAAGATCTTGAAAATGCTGCCTTTCACTCTTCATTCTGGGTCACCTGGGTTCCTGCCCACCACTCTCTTGTTATGCATTTGCAAATCTCTAGTGAGATTTGGTCATGATGTCCACCCTCTTAAGAGAGTAAGCTCTGTGTCTGAGACTTGGATGGATGCTGCTGTGTGCATCAAACTTCAGCAGAGAAGGAGAAATCCACTCTGGAAAAACAAGGAAATGGAATTCCTTGACAGTTGTGAGGATAACAAAGTACAGTAGACTTCCGATAATCCGGAACCTATGGGATTTAGGTGGTGCCGGATTATCAGGTATGCCGGGCTATCAGGAGGTACTATAAACTGGTTTTATATATATATGTATATATACTGTATATAAAGTGTTCTTAACCCTTTTTATTGTACATACTGTATACAGTATACTGTAATGTTTTAGTTTTTTAAAGCCTTTTTTACCCTTTTTGCTCAGTTCAGCTGCTGCTGCTGTTACCTTGTGACTCATTTTTTGCCGAAGCTCACTCACTAGGCTCTTGACATTTTGATGCCGGACTATCAGGAGTGCCAGACTATTGGATGCTGGACTATTGGAATTTTACTGTATGTAGTAAACAGTCACGTGATGGCACATACACCTTCTGGTGGTCCCATGTTGCTTGTTTGGATATGTACTCAGCTCTCTGTGGTGAGCTCCTGCATTGAAGGACCATACGATTATGATGGTGTGCCTCTCTGCTGCACTCTACCTCCCCTGGGAAGACTTACACAGGGCCATTATATATGTCATTCTGCAGGAAATGCTGTAGGAGACTTGGCATAATGGGGATGATCTTACCTTTCCCTGGTACCTTAAGGCCAAATCTACACTACAGGCTGGTATCAGGATAACTACATCACTTAGGGATATGAAAAATCCACACCCCTAAGTGACCATTATTGACCTGTTCCCCAGTTCAGACAGTGCTATGTTGAAGGGAGGCTACAGCCTCTCAGAGAGGGGGGATTGAGTATGCCAAATGGAGCAGCTCTTCCATTGGCATAGGCGCGTCTTCACTTAAGTGCGGATGCAACATTTTAAGTGTAGATCAGGTCTAAGTCTGTCTGCAGGGTTGACTGGTTTGCTTGTGTAAACTGCTCTCCTAAACAGCTTTGCAGGCTTGGATATTCAACATAGAGGTTGAGGAAGAGGGAATGAGAGGCCAGGGCGATGTCTTCCCCCTGCAATTCCATGCAGAAGGCAGCAATCCACCCTTATCTCAGTGGTCCTGTATCCATAATTTGGGTTTCAGTGCTCTTTCTGAGTAAAGAGGGATTTTGCACTGCTAGTGGTGGTCATTATCTGGATGGGGTCTCTGGCTTGCAGTTGGAGGGCTGTGCTTTGGTAGCAAAAACTGTGTTTCAGCTTCGTGCATGCTTTGTTCTTTGGAAGTGAGCACCTGGAGTCATGGTTCCTTACTGTGACAGTTGTAATACCTCCAGCTAAAGCTGGTTAAGTAGCGTACCTTCTCTTGAGCTGTAACCAAATCCGTTCATGTTTAGGCCTATACTACTTTGGCTTGATTGTAGAGTGCTGCATGTCTTTTTAATATGTTCAGCTGTTGTCTGTAGCCTAACATTTTAAACATATAAGACTTATGGGAACATTTTCATTGAAAGCCTCTGCCATTTATAACTTTTGAAAATCTCCATTCTGTTCCTTGTCCTGTTCAACTTGTTATCTAGTCATGATGAGACCCGCCATAGGGAGAGATTACATGGAAGGGGAAAGAAGGCTTACACAAAATAGGGTTATGACGTTTTGGCAAGTTTTTTTTTTCTTTTTAATTTTTTGTGTGTGCCATTACTTTTATTTTATTTGGTTGGTGTGGGGTTGGCAAGATGAGAAAAACAAGATTTTTGAATTTACTATACAGTTTGGGCCAAAAGTTACGTGTGGGACCAACTTTTCTCAGCATGGATCACATTTGTATCTTAAGGTAGGACATTTTGAAGAGTTTCTGTTACTGAAAAAATGGATCCTGCTTGGTGTATTACTGTTGTGAGTGGCAAAAGATCCGCTAATGTGCTGCATATTGCTTATGGAATTTACAAAACTCTTTCTAAAAATAATAGAGGCAGTTAGAACTGCAAAGCTGGGCAACATTTCAAACCATTTATCAAAGTGCTTGTTAGTCCCTTTTAAAATCAGGTGAAAAAATGTTAAATATTGATTTAAAAAGATTCTATATTAAATGATTGTGGGAAGAAAAAGATGAGACACCCGTGAACTTTTGTCATCTCTTCTTTATTTCAGTTTTTAGGTGTCACTGCTACTAATGGTTTTCATTTAACCTATTCGATCCCACCCTTCTCTACTGACTGCTAATCCTTCCTCTTGGAAGTCACTGTGTGGCTTTTTTCACTTGGTGTATTAAACTAAAAATGACCCTCTTAACTTTGACCCTGATGTGAACGTGGAATATTTTTTTGAACATCTGTTGCTTGAAGGGTCACATTTCAAACTATTTCTATTTTTATATATGTTACGCAACAAAGCATTTAAAGGAAAAATTATGCAAGAAAATGAATTTTTTTCCCTGTGGTAAAAGCTAAGGGCAGTGTCTTTATAAATGAGTGCCCCCACCAAGGAGGTAGCATGGTCTGAGCATTGGACTAGAAGTTATGGTTGAGTTCTATTCTCAGCTCAGACATTGATTTTGTGGCTTCAGTCATTTAACTTCTATTGGTGGCCTCAATTTTTTTTCCTTCTTTAAAGGGAGGGCTAATGATTTTTTTTTTTTTTTTTTGGTAGAGGGCATTATTAGCCATAGTTGGAAAAGTGTGATATAAATATTCTACATTACTTATTGATCTCCCTTTTTCTTTATATTTAAAAGTGAGACTTGGCTTGATGATCGTGACTAAATGACATTTAATTTCTCAGTTGATTGCAAAATTTCCATAACAGGGCATAATAATTTTAAATAGCTTTAACAATGAGCAGATTTAGCATAAATATGAACTCTAGTGCATTTGTTTTCAACTTCGTTTTTTCCAATTTGCAGAGACCTAACAAATTTCAAATGGAGGTGAGGACCCCTTTGCAAATTGTAGATAAAGTCTGCAGACCCCAAGGGGTCTGTGGCCCACAAGTTGAAAATCACTATTCTATACTAACAACAACCTTTTACTGATCGCTCTTAGACATTGCCTGTGGACTGCAGGTTGAAACTCACTGCTGTAGGGTCCATGAGAGATTCTGAAACCTCTACTAAGCCTACAGAAGAAGTGACAGTACTTGAGTTCTTCTTTGAGCTCTGGACATATAATCTAA
Organism: Pelodiscus sinensis; assembly: GCF_052426305.1. Taxonomy (NCBI): domain Eukaryota; kingdom Metazoa; phylum Chordata; order Testudines; family Trionychidae; genus Pelodiscus; species Pelodiscus sinensis. The sequence continues at coordinate 33,249,958 of NC_143056.1, forward strand.
TATAATAGATCATGTGCAGTCTCTAGAATGTACTTCTCTTCTTTTGCTGCACATACACGGAGGTGGAGGTAACTGTAGACGATGGGGATAATCATGGAGGAGTTGGCCTCGCTATGTCACAGATTACATAAGGGATCAATTGACATCATTTGATGATCTCTTGGTTATTCTTGATTTGTTTGCTTGTGGACTAATCCTGACCTCAGTTACACAAGTTCACTCCCCATTAATGTAATTAGGACAGTGAAATTGGCACAACAGTCTTATTGGCCTACTTTCCTTTTAATTGTTTACACATGTCTTAGAAGTGAATTTTTTAAAAAAATCTTCTTTTCAACACATTCTTGAGATCTGAAATCAGTTCAGGCAAATTCCATCTTCACTTGTATAAAACCTAAATTCTCCACCCCTTCTCTCTTGCAGCTACTATCCCACCTATGCTGTGGAGGATCAATGGCAGTGTCTCTTTTCTATTTTGGTCTACAGCTAGTGGATCTATAAAATGGCAGATTACATAGTTCTTTCTGCGGCCCATCTCCTTTGTTGTTTGTACTGGCCTGCGTTGGTTGGCATGGAGATCGCTTTTGTGGCACACCAGAGCGAGGCTGCCACCCATAATCCCAATGAAGGCTTTTCATGGACCCTTTGCACCAGTAGGATTTGCACCCTGACAGAATATACAAGTGTGCTGACTTTGATAAGAACACGTACGTTGTAAAACGAACAGCTATGAAAGCCCGGCGTTCTCTGCACGGCTAAGCAGTTGATAAGAGCCAACTTTCGTGCATTGTGCTTGTTGTTTTGAAGACACGTACTTTGTTGCAGGAGAAACAGATATTATAAGTAAATAGCCTGCTCATTCACTTGAATTTTATTGAGGTGCTATGATGTTGTCGGGTGCTCTCTTCCCTTCTCCCACCTTGGGTTGTCCTGTATTCTTCTCCACTACATCAGTGTGTGTTGGTCTGGTCCTTCATATTCCTGCTGCATGATACCATTCTCTGGTAGCCTCCTGATCAGTCCTATGCAAGATTTATTTAGACTTAATAATGCTTTTCATTTCTATCACCTGTCACTCAAATTACATTACCTTTCATTCTGCAGCAGTGATATGTTTTATAGCTGGAGGGATAACAGAGGCACTGAGCAGTGAAATGACTTATCAAGAGTGCACAGTCAATGGCAGAGTCAAAAATGAAATCTAGGCCTCCTGACTTACTGTCATCTAATGATTAGAATCCTGACGCATTGTATTAGTGTTTTGGTTTTTTCGCACTCATCCGTTCACTGAAACAGCTTAAAGTATCAAAAATGATGGGCATGTACAAAAATGCACAGCATAAGATCTCTGTGGTGGCTATGACTGTGTATTACTACAGTTCGAACCTCTCTAGCATGGCACCTTCAGGACCTGACTGGTGCGGAACCACAGAATTTGCCGACCCATGGGAGAACAATATTGACCTGCCCCATTACCAACCCTTCCACTGCTTGCTGGGCTTTCAGAAGATATGTAGGGGTAAATAAGAGCAGCACAGATCACTGAGAGCCAGGACTGGTGGCTATAAACAAACTTTATAGGACCGCATGAAACTTGGCCACACGTGGTAAGTGGACATCTGGCTAACTAAAATCATGCTAGACCACAGATGTTGCCAGACCTGAGAGGTTCAACATGTATTAGCATAGTTCATGGGTGGCCAACCTGTTACAGACAAAGAGCCAAAATAGTGGTGGATACAGTGCAAAGAGCCGAGGGAAAGAAGTTGTTTAACAAAAAAAATCACCACCACCACCAGCAAAAAAAAACTGCTGCTCCTTTAAGAGCTGCCTGTGGCCACAAGCAATGCCCAGACCAGACAAGGAAAAAAGCTTAGAGAAGGGGAACGCAGAACAGCTGCGAGCCGCAATTTTTCCTTTGAAGAGCTGCAGATTGGCCACCCCTGCCATAGTTGCTTTTACTCAGATCAAAATAAGTCCCTATCTCTTCCCTACTCCCCAGAGATATTTACTTGTGCTAACTTTGGTATTGATTATTTGTATTGCTCAGCATCTCACAGGATCAAGTCTTTACTTTTTAAAGATAACTGGACATGTGGTTGTGAATCAAGGGTCACACAGAAGCCTTTATCTACTGTCCTTGAACCTTTGATATGACATGTCAGTTTGCAGAGAAGGAATTCAAAACAGAAGAGGAAAAAAGTTGATTTTAGTTTGTTTTAAAATGCAAGCATATCTCGTATTTGAATTTTCTGTGCATGTTACCCTGAGACAGGAACAGTATAAAACTCTTAATCTGAAGTACAGAGATTGTTTCTACAACTTCTGAGATCATAGGGGGCTTTTTATGTGAGGGTTTGTGAAAATTAGATGCTTACTGTGCAGTTGCCATCATTAAAATCCATTGTTAAGTGCTGTATCGTAACTCTTAAAAATTACATATAACCCGTCAGTTCTGTAGATTAGAAATGCATTATAAGTGTGCAGAAAATTGACTCTCACATTGCATGAGTTGCTGTTTGTAATTTTTTTGTGAAACTATAGTGAATCCAAGGAATGTGTTTTAAAACCATTTTTGTCAGTAGGTTTTCATGTTTTTTGTTTCCTTAGGAATTGCCTAGCAGTGTGTTTCTTTGGTAAACTAGCCTTGGACTATTCTAATGCTCTTTCTGCTGCTGATTTCACTTTAAAAAAAAATGCAAGTTCTTCAGCTGCACAGCTGTCATAGAACACTAGTTGTTACCATCACTACCAACCTGGTATTTTGCCCTACCTAGTTACTATCAACTACAAAAACAATTGTACACAAATGAGGCTAATCATTTATATCTTGACTTTCTGGTTTGGTAACTTAAAATATCAGAGTGTGAAGATAATTGATGAAGTTCCTCTGAATAGTGCTGACTGGTTAAATCTTGCTAATGGTTAACAAAACTTTAGGAAGATGCAGCCTAAGCATATCCATTTGCTAAGCAGATAAGTTATGACTGAATATTTTTCATAATAAAGCCTCTTTTTTGTATAATTACTCTGTAGTTTGTTACCAAGATCTTGTGTTTTTAATCTGCAGCGGGATAGATTTGCCCAAGGTTTACATGAAGACACTGCAACTCCTGTCTAATCCCCTTTCAGTATCTGATGCTTAACCATTAAGGTTAGATAGTACTAAAGTGAGGAAGAGACTGCTGAAAGGAAAGTGCACTTTTCTCAGTGTCACTGCCTTTTGAGAATGAATAGAACAGAGCTAGTCTTTCAAAGTTGCATTCATCGATGCACAAGTTCCCTTTGTATGTGGAAAAGCCTCTCTGCCCTTGGCAACGTGCTGCAGTGCTGATTCAACAAGACATAAATGGTCACAGTGGGCTTGATTTGTTGAATTCTATGATTGAGAGCTGCTTATAAATAACCAGGAGTCATTGCTACCAAGTTTGCATATCTCCAGGAATAGTGACACATTTAAAGAGGGACTTACGATTCATGCTGTATTGCAAAAAGTACGTTAAAAAATTCTGCTCACCAGCATTCTCTGTTTCAGTGAAAATGAATTCATTATTTAAGCAAGTGCTCTTTCGCTCAAGTGCCTTTCTGAGAGATTATCACAAGGCTAAAGGCAGACTGTCCTTAAGCATTCAAGAAGTTCAGTTTTTCAATACTACTGTACCTGAAATGCCTTTTTTTTGCTCTTTTGAAATAGATGTTTTATAGAGTGGGGGAAGAGGAACTTTCATTTAGTAGGAATTATTTATGTTGGCTTGCCTTCCTTGAGAACTGGCCCTAAACACTGTTTCATCCAAGTTTCTGAAGTTGCTTCCTAATTCAAATGATTACAGTACTTAGTGGTGAGTGAATGCTGGAATAATATATTTGTTTGCAGCAACTACTGCCTCTTAACATAGAACAATACTCTACCCAATCATTCTTTGGGAACCTATTAAGTTTATATTCTTCCTTACAGTAGTGGTGATGGAACTGATATCCCTAGAACAACAAGGATTCAGCTCTGACCCGACTTTATAGCTCAGTGAGTTGAACAGAACAATCTGGTGGTTTTGTTTTTGTATGGCAAACCTGAATGTGCTTGTAGTACCAGACAGTATTGCCAACATTTTCACAGCTGGGTGCCTAATGTCAACAGGCGTTCTGGATGCTTGGCGTATCTGGAAAGAAGGCTTATTTTGCTTCCTAAATATGGATTTTGGTACCTAATTGAATTGCCAGCATACAAGCTTGAAGAGATTGGCCTAATTCCCTCCCCCCCACCCCCACCCTCCCCAAAATTGTCAAGCATAAGATATATCTTTGACTTTGGCTGCAAAAATATAATTAATCAGTGTAGTGCTCTGAACTCTAACTTTAATACCTTATCTGGTCATTATATATCCAGCTATAATGACTGCTTATCCTTGTGATCTAGCTCTTTGGATCTGTTTTCCCCTGGACAACTGTCCTATAGGTTTTGGTCAAAGTGAAACATTGCAGCCACTGAGAGCAAATGAAAGCCGCCCAGATGTGCATGGTATAATGTGATACCTGCAGGAGCTGTAAAGCATTCCAGTAGGTAATCTGTAGGTGTCTTTTATGAGAAGATAAGTTTTAAAACACCAGACAAGTAGCATCTACTAATGATGCTTCAAAAAGTGCATTAGTTCGCAGTATTGCCATTTCTTGGAACTTCATTGTAAGTCTCGTGTTATACCTAATGTTTTTTCTTCAGGTTCTAAACTCCAGAGTAATGTGATTAAGCCAAAATGTCAGCTTTCATTAAAAAAAGAAAAACCTAGCCCTCACAGTATGAATGAGAAGCTAAAAAATGTGAACACTAGGGGTTCACAAACTGAAAAGGAAATAGCTCAAACCTGAAACAATGACTTTTTTTAAGCTAATCTATGATTTATTGGGTGTGTGTGTGTGTGTGTGTGTGTGTGCTGACTTGTTAAATTCATATGGTTGGCAGTGCTGTGTGTCACTTCTTTGAAGAGCTGGGTCTTAGAACATTCTGTCTCCCCACCCCCACCCCAAACCCGCACTCTGTCTGTGAATGTGTCCTCTTCAGGTTTATGGATCCAAAATTTACTTGCTTGGGAAGTAGGGAGGGCAGAGAACCTGCTCTCTCTAGCACCATCTCTGAAAATAGTGGAGTCTGTATTACGGATGTTAAATTTTGGTTATTTGAATAGTCAAGTAACCTCATGAATTCTTATCCATTAGTCGACTATTCAATAGTCCCTGGGGGTAGGTCCAGCAGCCAGTGTGCTCTGGCCTCACTCCTGAGGAGTCCCCTACCACTCCACACTGTTGCCTCTGATACAGAGGCAGCAGTGCAGAATACTGGTGGGAGCTGGTCCTCAATGGGAGCCAGTTTAAAAACCAGCTCCTGCTTATCCTTGTGATCTAGCTTGTTCTGCCTTGTGCTGCTGCCTCTGATACAGAGGCAGTAGCACGGGATGGCTGCAGCCCCTGTCTAGGGTGGGTCTGAGCTCCCCGATCCATCGTGAGCCAGAACTCACCTGGGCTGCCTGCCCGCCTGGCTCTAATACACTTTAAATGCAGAGCTGCAGCAGGGGTATGTCCCGAACCCATTTCAAGCCAGGACTGAGCGTCACTGCTGGCCAGACTGCTAAAAAATTTACTGGCAAGTGGGTGGGGGAGGAATGTGTGTAGTCTTCAACGTTAACCTATAAGCATTTGTTTATTGGTTAATTGTTTAATTGATTATACTATTACATCCCTCGTCTATATACTAGTTTGTTAAGGAGTTCTGTTTGGAAACATATCCCTACAGCCTAGATTAGAGCATGCTCCTGTGGGTCTGACTTCTGCAATCCCAGAGAAACTTAAGCAGAAATTGTGTTTTCAAGCTGCAATCCAGTGGTTTTCACTTCTCTTTTTTTTATTTACAGATCCCCATTTTGAATGGAGATGTAGATCCTTTGGCAGTGTTGGACATAATTTGTAGACTCTTGATTGAAAACTAGTGTTCTGTAGTAATGACAACCACTCACAAGCCTCTTTAGATGTAGGCTAAGTCTACACTACCACACTACTGTGCTGTAACTTTCTGGCTCAGGGATGTGAAAAAACACCTCCTTGAGCACAGCAAATTACAGTGCTGTAAAGCTCCAGTATAAATGGGCTCCCAGCACTGTTCCTAGTGGGGTGATTTATAGAGAGGACTGGAAGAGAGCTCTCCCTGCCATGGCTACACTTTCATTTTAAAGCACTGCCGTGGTCAATGTTCCCTCTAATCTTTTCCACCCCATGCAGATTTTTCCCCTCTGGGTGGAATAATTTTCTATGCACTGAGGCATGTGTGAATGTGCACCAACAGCAGAAACAAAAAGTCTAGCATGTGGCAGGCACTCTGCTAATCAGCTAGGCAGCATTTGGATCTCTTCGGAGCAGCCACACAAGTGCACAGCTTATACAAAACACTGGCCGTGGCAGCATTTTCATTTTAGAAGTGTAGATAAAGCCATAGTCTTCAGATGCCTGAGAATCCACATACCATAGGTTGAAAACTACTGTTTGAATCCATTCAGTTGGCTCTAGCTGTGATTGTCCCAAGATTCAAGGTTATGTAACAACTGCCCTTAAATGCCGTTCAAAAGCTGGTTACTAGGTCCTCTCAAACCTCCATGGTATTAGCTCTATTTTATGGGCTGGAAATTAAGGTAGAAAGGTGTATAAACTCACCTAAAATGTACAGTGAGTTGGAGGAAGGTAATGTTTAAGGTAGTGTGAAGTCTTAAGTTGGCATACTCTTTTTTTATGTTGAGGTGTCAGAAGGAGGTGACTATTTGCATGATGAGGAGTGGGGAAGCAGGTTGCTTTGAAGTATGTTTTTTTTATGTTCTTAGCATCTGTATTCTGTTTCATCTCTCCTGATTTCTCTGTGAATGACACAAAATGCTAGGCTCTAGACTACATTTGACTCAGGTACATAAATTGTATGTTGGTGAGTCAGTGGGAGTTTATTGCAATATATATTTATACACTGTACTAGCATCACTATTAGGTGGGAGGGTTGCAGGCTTTTTTTGTTTTTGTTTTTCATAATTCTCACTGACTTCAGTGGGAAGTTTTACTTTGATTAATAGAATCATGTGGTCAAAGGAGCATGGGAACTAAATCAATTTAAACTAAACTTCTTAATTCTTATCCTATCCTACTTTCTATGCTAGACACAAGTTAGGTCAGTTGGTGCTAGATACGTTGTCAACCGTTGGGATGGAGTACTAACTAAATCTCTCTTCTTTCCCCTATTTCTCTCTCTGTCTTCCCAGCCACCCAGGGATGTGAACCTTGTTAGCCATTAAAATACCTCTACCAGTTGGTGTTCAGGAGAGGTCTTTTTAGCTGGTAACATAGTAGGTTCCATGGATTTTGAGCCATTTCCTAACTATGGCACTACAATTCAGGACATTGACATGGTAATCCCAGTTCAAGCTCTCCGAAGCTACCCTAGCTGAGATTGGCGCGTTAGAGATATTTTAATCATGATGCCACAATTTTAAGGTCTGACAGTGTGGAACCTATCAGGTCTTGAACCAAGTGTTGAACTTGCTGGGAAGCAGGGAAATTTTTCCATGTGCCCACCACCTAGTGGAAAAACTCTCCTGGATTAAACACTCCTACTCACACTGCATAAGGTTTGTAGTTGGCCTTTGCATATTCATGCTTATTGCCATGGCAGGTGTAAATCTGGAGCACATCCATTGAAGTTGCTCCTGGTTAAAAACTGTTCAGATTCTAGTTTCTACCTCTGTTGGATCATGAGATGTCTGCCTGTAAACTTGTTACTGGTCACAGACTGAATAGTGCCGGTCCTGGGTTTCATCCCCGTATAACAGAGGAGAAATACCACTTTTGGGGGTGAAAGGGAAAGAGGGAAAGAAAAGGTCATTGTTTTATTTAATTAGTTAGTTATTTTTAATTGCAACTATTTGGGCTACTTATCTCAATGTCCCTATTTATTAGGTGGCTGTGTAGTTTATTGTTGAGAGATTAGTCTTGTAGATGTATACTTCCTATTTTAGTAACAAGCTACGTGATTTTTCTTGTCACAAAATCATTTCATTCCTGCGCATCTCAAAGCTTTACTTAATGCACTCATCCTTAAATGTGGAGTAGCTACTGCTGCTTCCATAAGATATCCTGAAATAATACAAATATTATTACCAGGACAGAGCTACTTTAAAAGAACATTAAGGTTGCAACATCAAGCACCCAAAAGGTACGAAATGCCACAGTTATGTATATCTGTGCAATTATAACTTGTCCCTCCTTTGTCTCCTTAGTGTTCCCCTTCTATATGATGACACAATCTTATTACATATTATTATTGTTTCTATCTGACCGCTGCCTCATTCAGTGCAAAGGCTGGAACAGTGCTTAGTCAGTGACCTGCTGTGCAATATTTTGTTTTTTTTCTTGTTCAGCATGTAGCCCCACACCTTTAATTATTGCGCTCAGTTCAAAGATTGCTCTGAAGACTGAATTATCCATTTCCTCAGGTTTTCTTTGGTTCTGATTACTAGAGTACGAGTCCTTCACCAATATTAATAAATGTATTTTCATATGCCCCCGATTAAGTGAAAGGGCGGTGTAATCCCCATTTTACACAGGAACAACTAAGGCAAAGAGAATGAAGTAAAATTTAAAACCATTCTTTTTCTTCCTGCAGTCCCCTGGCTTATTCACTAATGCCTTCCAGTTTCTGTAATAGATGAGGCAGATAGACAATGGCCTCATTCACTACTATGCGACCTTCGTTCATTCTGTGCACTGTATGATGCCAGGGTTCTGTGTGGGGGGGGAAAAGTGTGTGATCAATTAACAAGACTGTGTCAATACGCACATGCCCAAGGGGACTGAATTAAGGCTGCATAGGCAACCTTAATCTGTCATTTCCCAATTTCTGAGGGTTGACTGAGCCTTTCTGTATATTTTACTAGATTTTATTTTTAAAAAGTACACTGAAAAAAACCTTGTTTGATGTGACAGCATATTAACACCCCATGTGTCATCAGCAGAGTTAGAATCTTCAGATCCAGTGACCAGATCTCTGCCAATTGATCATATGGAGTAACTGATGGTAATAGGTTGTCCTTGTACTGTTGACTAGCACTAAAAGAGAGGGCGATGACACACAGTCTTCCAATGGGTTCATGTATATTTGCTGACAGCAGAGGAATGGTGAGATTTGGAAACTATAAGTTCCTCTTCAGGTTCTGAAGAAATCTGTGCTCTAGTATAGTGGCAGACAACCTGCAGCCCATAGGTCACACTGGGGTTCTGTATGTGACCTGTGAGACATTTTGCTTACCATTGCCCACATGCAGCATTGCCAGATTCAGCTGGTTTCTGTCCACATAGTAAAATCAGGAAGAAGAAACTAAAGTGACATGCAGGTAAAGCAAGGGCACGTGAAGTAGGGATGTAAAATCCCATTTAATTAACTGGTTAAATGTTAAGTTTTACTGGTTAACAGAATTAAACGGTGGTGGGCAAGAGTGTAGGTCCTGTTCCAGCCCAGTTGCTTCCAACCCCATGCTGTGCTGCTGGCTCCCAGCCCATGCAGGTTGGGAAGCAGTAGCCTTGTGCGGGGCCAGAAGCAGCAACAGCTGGGGGGCAGGGAGGTAAGCACCGCTCATTAAGGGTAACACTTACCATGTAACCAGTTATCCATTCACATCCCTAATGTGAAGTGAGGTATATGCTGATTACACACAACATTACCTGAAAGAGCTGTGTGCTCCCTCTGCGTGCAATCAAAGTGCTGCTATGGTTCACAGATTCTTAGTATGCAAGCACAGTTAGCAAAACTGCCCTATCCCAGGACACCATCTTGGTTACGACAGTCTTGCAGCCCACTCACTAGCCTAGGTTGCCATTGCTACTCTAGAGGCACATTCTCTACTAGCATGAACCCTTCTCCATCACCTCCATGCTTTCCTTGCTCCTGGCTCCTCGTTTGACCTGTCTCCTCATTCTTCTCTGTTCCTGGTCCTAGTCTTTCTCCACAAATTCTTCATTTAGTCTCCTATGGCTTTCCCTGGCTCCTTTCTTAAGTATCCTCCCCCTCTTTGTTGTCATCTTGTCCCAGTCTCTTCGCTCAACCAGTTTCAATTCTTCTGCTTTACCTCGCCATCTTGTCAGATTTGTTTCCCATTTCCCCTGCACTGATTCTTAACCCTAGCTGCCTTTGTCCAGCCAACCCCTATTTATTTATTTATTCCCCCCCCCCCCCGCCACTATCATTTTCTAGCATAGAAGTGCTAGAGATGTTCACAGAAAAGGTCCCTAGAATGTTTTAAAATGGGAAAACATCATGTCTTTTGTCTTTTTCTTAGAAATGGTTCTCCATTTTGATTGAAGTTTTTAAAAAATTGGTCTCACCAATAACCAGCATGTAAAATTTCAGCCCCAGAGCAACTGAATGCAGGGTCTTATAATGAGAAGTGTCAGGCAACATTAATAAGTGGCACTATCAGCCTTAATTATAATACGTAATAAAAAAGTGAGAATCAGGACAGTTTGTAATCTGAAGAACAAAGATTATTATGCCTTTTTAATGTGGGATTTATTACTTACTATGAATACAAAGAGTAGGGCCTTCAGAAACTAAATCATACTTTTCCATACTTTTTACATTTTCTAAGACAGACATTCTGACAAGATATATCTGTCTGTCTTCTGTCATGGAAAATTTTAAATTAGGCTGAGGAATCTTCTCACTGGCACCCTTCTTTGAATTTTGGGATAGGATTCCTAGTACTTTATATTAAAAAACAAAAAAACCCAAACTTTATATAATATATATTTGTTAGCATTCATCTGTGAGATGTGTATATTTTGACAGAATGGTGATATGAACTATGTCCTATTATTGAAAACTTTATAGTCTTTTTAAAATATAAATCGCTTCAGAGTTTAAATCCAGCTTTTGGTGGTTAGCAAATGTTAATTTATTAGAAAATATATTAACAGGGAGAGAACTATTCTAAAGATTATATTCTTCTCCTTGACATAGTAGAGGAGACACTTAATAATATTGAGTCCTTTTGTACCCAACCTTTAAATACTTTGGTAAAACAACAACCTGTGAACAACAGGAATGGATAAGATTACCATTTTTAGCTTTGAGAGGAGGCATTGTTAGGGAGTTTGGAACATTCCATTGCTAAGATTATCAGGGAGTTGTTCACTCTAGTCACTTGTTTCCTAGGAGATAAATGTAATTCAAGTATTCCCCCTTTGTCTTTTTTTGATTGGAGACACTATTGACTTCTGGCATTGGAGGAGTTGGTGGAGTATCACACCAAATGCCCTAAAATGGAAATTAATCATTAAGTGATTGGTCATAACTTCATTGACTTCTTTTCTTATGATTACACTTGTATTGGGAAAATTAGTCTTTCAGCTAAACAGCCAGTTAAGCAGCTCTTCACACACTAATTGTCAAGAGGGAAATTCTTAGCCAAATGTTTCTTCATTTAGTTAAGAAAACCAAACAAATCCTGTTTCTACTGTGACTTTGCTATTCCTTAAAACCAAAACAAACCCAAAGGCATACAATTAAAATGAGATACTGTTGCTAAAAGTTTATTGGCTAAATTGCAAACTCAGATTCAGTGAAAACTTGATTTCAATGAAAACTCTTCAGTCAGTGTTTCCTTTTCATATAGCATCAGCCTATTTTGTCTCTTGGAGATGGCCTTCCCTCTTTCACCTCCCACATTGGTGCGATTCCATTTCTTTAATTGGAAATATTCATCATCTGCACACAAGTAAATGAGAGCATCTGAGAGCCCAATTCATTTAATATGCAGAGCTTCTTTCTTATAGGATTAGGTCTCTCAAAGTAACCAATAGGATTCTCAACTACCATTAACTTAGGAAGTTGTGGATTCTGTGTAAGTAACAGGAGCTACTAGCATGAGCACTTGTTAAACATCTCTCTCTGTTCTGGTAGTTTTAAAATCAGAATATGTATAAACAAGTATTGTAAAGATACTATTTATAATACATGTTCCTCCCTAATGGACAAATGTCATGAGTATGGGATATTCTTTTCCTTAGATTTATCTCCTTAAAACATTTTAAATATTTCCTTCCCTTGGTAAATAATGAGCAGTCCTGTGACACCTTAGAGACTTACAAATATATATAGTATCATGTGCTTTCATGGACAAAACCCATTTAATCATATGAGATGAGCTTGATTGCAGGAAAAAAAGGAGCACCCTCAGAATAAGAACGGAGAACAAAGATAAAATCTCCTTTTTTCCAGTTTGAAATTTCTACCTGCGTTGTTACTGGCTGACCACCGGATACCTGGCTAGGTACAGGAGGCATTAGTTAACCCCTTAGTCACCAGGTGCTGATCAGCACTCCTGATGATGATACCCCAAACTTACTTTTGGCCCCTGTTGTGAAATCCTTCCCATTTGCTGACATGTCAAGGTGTCCAGAATAGGGATATTAAAATTAAATTAACCAACTAATTGAATAGGTCAGCAGATAGAAACACTGCATGGAGCCTGGGGCCAGCAGTGGACTCCTGCTGCCCCTGAGCTCTATGCGGTGCTTCCATTTTGAAATGTACAAGAACCCCAGTGGGGACTCTTGTACATTTCAAAGGTGGAACGTCGCCGCTGTGCCCTTGCCCCCTCCCCTGGAGCTGGGAGGAACTGGCTTTTAAGCCGTCTTTCCCCCAGCACTCCTGCCTTCTCCCCCTCGTCGCCTCCGCCACTTTTTTCTGATAGAGGCAGCAAGTGACTAGTTGACTAGTATGGCAACTATACGATAAGCTTTTGCTTATCGGATAGTCAACTAGTTGATTAGTCGCTTACATCCCTAGCCCAGAACTATATTCAGCTTTTGGGATGAGTTCTCACCGGTATTGTACAGACAGGGATAATTGGTTTTCTCTTCTTTGGGGCAGACTGCATATGCAGGCCATTTTTGTTATGTCTTTCACATAGAACATACATGTTTCCTGTGTGTCACTGACTAAATTCTGAAGTGATTGGCTGTTTAACTACTTAAGTATCTAATTTGCACTTAGCTATCAACTTACCTTCGGTATCTCTCTTAATATTTACTGCTTCTAGGCATGTCCCTCCTACTGAATATTTGTTTTTCAGGTTGTGTTTTTGTTGTACATTTTCTAGGATTAATCTTACCTTATTGCTTGTCACTGTTCCTAATGTATTTGGGTCCCTTTGTATTTCTGCTTCCTCTTTATGAACCCAGTCCTTTTAAAAGGCTGAGATCTCTCAGCTGCTGCTTATTGCTTCAACTACTTGATGTCACCACTTCATAGTTTTGCAACATCTTCCAGTTCAACATAACTAGTTGGTTTACTCTTTCTGTTAGAAGCTCTGTTTTTGATGAAAATACAGGCATTGAAGTTATAATTTAGCCACATTGTAGAGGAGCCTTACTCTGCTAGAAGCTACAACTAAGGCCTTGTCTAAACCCTTTTTGGTGACAAAATCCAGAGAGAGTTCACATTGCAATCTGACAAAAGTCACAAGTGCCCACTTTTGATGGCAAAAAACTTTCACCTCCTCACTGTCGACAGTCATGTAGTAGGTACTACAGTAGGTTTTTGATGAGTTCAATGAACTCCAGCTTGTTTCCCACAATGCCCAATTAGCCAGTCTGGCCAGCATTTTGAACTCTGCTACTCTGCAGTGTAAACAGATGCACCCCTCTCACCTGGAACCCCAGGAACATTAAAATCCATTTCCTGCTGTCTGGCTCATTGTGTAGTGGTCCTTGTGGCGTCCTTTCAGGGAGATCGGGTTTGCTATCGTTGAAGATGTTCTGCTTGGAGCACCTCAGAGTTTTTGGATCTTATCAATATGCAGAGTGAAGAATTGGCACAATCAGAGCTGCAAGTGACCCATAGGAACTGGGACATGTATAGTCACATTTCTCAGGCCTTTTGTGTGAAGGAGTATGTTCAGTACATCCTATAACGCAGAGCCAAGATAAATGGACTCTGGTAGATGTACCAGAAAAAGACAAACAGCTGGGCTGGTGCTGCACCCAAAACATGTTGTTTTTATAAAGAACTGGATGTAATCCTAGGTGGGGACCCATGTCCACACCCCAGGAGAATGTGGATACTTCCCAGGGCACAGAAACAGGAGTTAACCCAGAGGCAGAAGTTATTGATGAAGAGGTCAAAGTGGATGAGGTGAGCCTTAATATGGTGACAACTTGTGTGCTAGGCAGCAAGGAATTGCTCTCAAGTCCTGAGTTTTACAATGACTCTCAGCAACTGGACATTGAGCTTGAAGCAAGGGAAGAGACGCAGGGTAAATTGCTGTGCAAGCATGGGTGGTGGTGGGAGGCCATGCAGAGCAGTCAGTTGCTTTAGTGCAGCCAGAGGAACAGTGGTGGCTTGGGGTGGTAGATTGCTGTGTATTTCAGTGGGGTGGCAGCAGCGTGGGGTGTCGAGGCTATAGTTCTGTGAGCTGGCTAAGCTCCTCCTGGGTCTGTGTTATGTCCTAACAGAGCATCAATGTACTCCGGTATCAGTGGAATCTTACTGGGAGATGGTGTCAAAACTTTGCCTGATTTACTTACTAACTTTCTCACATAGATTCCATAGCAGGGCTGCTACTGACATACAGTGACACTCTCCCAAACCATTCCTCAAACTGAATTGTCGGAACAAGGTGTGACAGAGTTTGGTCACATATAAGAAGCAGGACCACAGCATCCCCCGCTCGCATCCAGAAGCAGAACCCAGGTTTGCCTGTTACTCTGGCTGATATATTCCTGCTGAAGGTTAATGGCAGCCTGTGGACAAGTGTAGGATTATTACTAATTGTGCAGCAAGTGTACCTAGAAACAAGTGCAGACTGTAATATTTTGGGGATCTAGATTACCTTGCTTTTCCTACTCTCCTCCTCCCCCCGCCCATTTCTAAAATTTACCATAATCTAAATGTCTGTAGAGATCTGTGTTTGCCTCTAGGGTAACAAGAAAAGTGGCCTGTGTTCTTCAGAGACATGCAAATTAGTGAAATGTTACAATCTTTATTAGAATCAGTATAGTCACTCTATTGTTAATGGTTACTTTTCCAGATCTTGAAGTCAGGTATGCTCCTCCAAAGACAGGCTCTGTCAACTAAGGAAAAAATCTCGGAGGACAAGAGAGGATCTGGTCAAGGATCTGTTTCAGGGAGTAAAGAAGAGCTAAGGAGATGCAAGTGACAACAGAAGGCACCGAGCACATGCTAAAGCTCATGGATGACCAAAATGAAACGCTAAAGTATCTTATCAAGATGCAGACTGAATCGAGCCAAAGGTCCCCCTGTCAGTACATGCAGAATTCTTTTCACAGCAGCTATTCCTCTATGCCCACACATCGGCCTCCATGGGTGCATATGCAAAAGTGTTTATTCAGCAATTCTGCTTCTGCACTCATTTTCAGAGTCAGGTAATGTCTTTTTCCCCAACACACTCCCTTTGTGTGCAGCTGTGACTTTGATAGTTGGATGCTAACACTATTGGGAGGTTTTCCAGTAACCTTTGTCATCCCTTGTCATCGAGCATCCTGATTGAAACACGTCAATACAAATAAATGCCTTGCTTGGGATGAGGCTAGGAAACAATGCCAATGCACAGCAATATCCATGCCCCTTATTGCATAAGTTCCTCCGAGTCTCCTTGATATTGGTGGCCAACCTGTGTGCTCCAGGCGATGTGTCTCATTGTTCCACTCGTGGGCAAATGCTTCACCCTTACCGTCACACAGATGATGTAAGCAACAGCATGTGGCCACCACCTTGGGGATATGATTCTCCAAAGGGCCAGCCTTCCATACAGACATCTTCATCTCCTTTTCAATCTGCCAAAGGCACATTCAACAGCCATGTGGCATCAGCTTAGCCTGTTGTTTAACCGCTCCTTTCTGCTATCCAGGTGCCCCATGTAAGGCTTTCTGAGCCAGGGCTGTAAGGGATAAGCTGAGTCATTGAGGGTCACTGTGGGCATTTGCACATCTTCTCCCCCCCCCCCCCCCCCCCACACACACACATTGTAATTTTTTGGTCGGGTAAGAAAGTCTCAGCCTGCAGCTTTCTGTACAGGCCACTGTTTCTGAAGATGCATGCATAATGCGTCTTTCCAGACTACCCCGCATTTATGTCTGTGACACTCCCACGGTGACCCACAAGCTGTCTGAAGGTCATAAAGAAGTACTGCTTACAAGTGATGTACTGTGAGGCAAAGTGGGGGTGGCACTATAATGGAAATATGTGCACCATTGGTTGCCCCGGCACAGTTTGGAAAGCCCATATTAGCAAAGCCAGCCACTATGTCATCCGCGTTTCCCAGAGTCACAGTCCTACTGAGCAAAATGTGATTTATTGCCCTGCACTCTTGCATAAAGGCTGCCCCGATGGTAGACTTCCCCACTCCAAACTGATTTGCAACTGAAGGGTAGCAATTAGGAGTAGCCAGTTTCCACAAAATAATGGCAACTCACTTCTCTACTGAAAGAGCAGCTCTCATTTGGGTCCTTGTGCCGCAGTTCAGGGGCCAGCTCAATACTCAGCTCAAGGAAGGTCACTTTATGCATCTCAAAGTTCTGTAGCCACTGGTCTTCATCTCACACCTGTATGACACTGCGATCCCACCACTCAGTGCTGGTTTCTCTAGTCCAAAAGTAATGCTCTACTGTGCATAGCTGATCTGTGACAGCCCAAAGCAATGTTACTTCGCTGTTGTCCCTGTCATTATCATCCACACCCGAGTCTTTGTCCTCAACTATTAATTGCATAGGTAGCTCTGCTGCGGTGTGTGATGATGTAAACACATTGAGCACAACATGGGAGGAAAAAGCCATGATTTCTCACAGCAGATGCTGGAGTTTGCAGCAAGGACTGTCATTCAAATGGTGCGAAAGTAAGCTGGAAATCCTAAGAGGGCTGAGAAGCAAAGAGGTGCCGATGGGATGTTTTTCACATTCCCAAAATGCTTAGTGCTACGTTGCACATTCCCACAGTGCCTAGCGACTGAAGATGATGCTAGGCACTGTGGTAGGGGTCAGCAACCTATTCAAACCAAAGAGCTAAACTATATCAAAATTCAGATCAAGTGGTCAACAAAGAGCCAGTATAAGAATGCCCATTTGCATGACTGAAAATATACAAGTTATTCATCATCATAAATGAAACTTAGTACTCAAGGACTTTATTGAATGGGACTTCTGCTGCTGCATCTTTTCGCACATTTCTTTGAAGTTTACATCATAACTGGCCAAATTCAACTTCATGCACACATTCAGGCTCTCTTCTGTCAATCTTGAGCGCAAAGTACCCTTGATGTTTTCAAATGAGTCTGCTCACACATATAGATGGAGTCAAACACTGGAAGTAAGGCCAAGCTGACATTCTGCATGGTGTTGTATGTGACAGGAAGTTCTTTCCAAGTTTTCAGAATCAGATTATCATTGTGCTCCAATTTCTTCAAATCAGCCCACTTGTCAGTTTTGCTAATTATGCACGTTGTAGAGCAAGGCATTCTAAATCAGAATTTTTCCACCCAGATAGCTGTCTCCTTGAAATCTGTTATTTCCATTTCCAAATCGCTGATTGAGATGCCTGGAATGACTGTCAAATCCAGTTCAACAGATGCTTTAAGTGGAAGAATCATAAACTTAAACAGAGCATCATGTTTGCAAAAGTCAACAAAACATGACTCGAATGCCATCAGGAGCTCAGAAACAAACCCAGCAAGCTGCTGCAAATCAGGGCTGTTATTTGGATTCTCTCTGATACGAATCACAAAATGTTCATAATCTTTCAAAATGTGCCAGTCTGCCCAGCTCTATCTTTGAGGAAGACAATCAGTTTTGACTCAGATCCAAACACTGCCTGCTGCAGAGTGAGGACTGTATTTCCTTGCCCTTGTAGTTTAAGGTTCAACTCGTTCAAATGATCAGTAATATTGATGAGATAGTAAAACTTGAGCAACCAGTCAGTCACTCTCTAAAAGCTTGGTGTGTTAGACACCCTTCATATAAAAAAAGACTTAATCTCATTAATTCAGGCAGCAAAATGAGACAGAACTTTGCCACGAGGTAACCAGCGATCACTGTGCATTAGTAGATCGGGGTATTCAGAATTTACTTCCTCAATCAGTGACTGAAATTGATGGTGATTAAGGGCTCGGGCAAGAATTCAATTGACAGAGAGAATGACCAGTCCTGTTACACTTCTGAGTTCTGTTCTCCAAGATTGTGCACAAAGTGCCTCCTGATGCACAATGCAATGAAAGTTCAAAAGCAGGTGGTTCAGCTGTTCCGACAAGAGTAAAGAATCCCCTGTATTTGCCGACCATGCCAGTTGCACCATCTGTACACACCCAAAATTATCCAACTGTATTTCTTTCTCATTTACAAAGTTTATCATAGTTTAAAGGATGTCTTTGCACCTTGTTTGATTTTTTTTTCATTGGTAATATCTCAATCATTTCTTTTGTGCACAGCATTTACACAAATATATCGTACCAGAATACACAACTAATTAACACCACATATGTCAGTTGTCTTGTCCAAAGCAGACAAAAATTAAGTAGCTATACTCAGATTTTGCATTTGTTCCTTGTCAATTTGATGGGCCATTTTCACAGTTTTGTCATGGACTGTTGTTGCTGATAATGACATATCTTGAATTATCTGTAAAATTTTTGTCCTTGCTGTGAAACTCACCAAATAGTTCTTGACCAATTTTTAGAATGCATCTCTTCACATAATCCCTGTCAGTGAAAGGCTTCCACTCTCTAATAATGCTGTATGAGCCCATAAAACTTGTGGAGTTTAAGCTCCCACCTTTTTATGACCATACCAGTAGGTTATTTTGTCCAATGTTCATTTTTTGCTGCAGCTCCT
The DNA here is from genome assembly GCF_052426305.1 of Pelodiscus sinensis. Lineage (NCBI taxonomy): Eukaryota > Metazoa > Chordata > Testudines > Trionychidae > Pelodiscus > Pelodiscus sinensis. Next base: position 33,268,873 of record NC_143056.1, read on the forward strand.
CACAGGCTTTTTTCGTGCATGACCCTGAGGTATTTTGTAGGAAATGCTGCAGGTTTTGTCATAGTTCTTGTTTGTTTGAGAACAGTCTCACACTACAAATGAGACAGTGTGGCTACCCAGGCCTATCCACAAATGCATACAAGTCTGTCCACTCCTTTTGAAAATTTTGGTACTCATTATCTCTTTCTCTTCACCATTTTTACTTTGTGGGGCTCAGAGTTAATCATTACATATGATGATGGAGAGATTTCATTACCAATCAACTAAAAAGAGAATATGCACGATCCCCAATGAGTGGAAGGGTGTCTGATTGTTAAAATGAAAAGTTAAAGGTGAAATAGATTAAAAACATAATCTTGACATGAGTAATTATGCCTTTAAAAATTTTGAATTAATTTTTCATTTTAAATTGTGTGTATTTTGGGAATGACAAAAGAACCATATTTGGTTCAATATTGAGCCATATTTGGCTCTAGCGCCATAGGTTTCAGACCCCTGCATTGTTGGATGCTTACCCACATTGCTTTGATCTTTCTGTTGATGGGGAGCTAACAATGTGGTTGTGATATGTTGACAGAGGGTGACATGATTTGTTGACTTCCTTTCTGGCGATTTCTGAATGTTGATAGTACTTTTGTCACCGAATCTTTCTAGTATAGATATAGTCTAAAACTTGCAACATGGTAATTGCTGTTAAATTTCTTTCTCCAGTGATGTATTAAATGCTACTACTCTCGTGCCAAGAAACTTGAATGTGCAATCTTGTTGCGTCTCTTTCCAAGTACATTTTCAAGTAAACTTATCTCTGTTTTGAACTGATGTTTGATATAATGTTTGAAGACTGAATGCAAAATGTCATTTAGCAATTTGGATTTCGCTTAAAAGCACAGCTGATTTCTTTGGCCCTTGAATCACAAGCTCACTGAGGTAATCCGATGTATTCTAGCATGTTTTTCAATATTTCATATGCAATAGTTTACAGTGCATGAGTGTAGTTTTTTTCCATAGACCAAAAGCTGTGGATGTGTATATAAACAAACAAAAATAATAGCATAGGCAATATAAATAGAGTAGAAAATTGTATAGCAGGCACATTGATATATTAAAGTAATGTTAAAAGGATCTCCTCAGGTACGATGGCCCTCAAGTGTAACTTTCAAAGCGTTGTTCTATGTTCTGGATATTCAGGATCACAGCAAATTTTCCCTGCTAACAATGCATCCCACTTTGTATGTTTTTCTTGAAAGGACTGTATTAATATCTTTCTCACTCTGTCTAATGTGTGCAAGGCAGAACTGGGACTCAGAAAACATGGTCTGTCAGTAATGTCGGCAAGGGAAGGCACAGCCTTCCCAAAACTGCCTAAATGACCAATTGCCTAAGGCTGGGACTGCTGCTTCAGTGCGGCAGCCTGGCACTCCCTGCCTCCCCGGGAAGGCTGGAACCATAGCATAGCAGCCCGGCTCTCCCCGACCCACAGGAAAGCGTGGCTTTCTCTTGCCATAGGATTGGGCTGCAGGTGGTCGGGGCTTGGTTCCGGGGGTGGTCAGGGCTAGGTTCCAGGGATGGGACTGGGACTTGCCTTTCTCAGCTGGGTTTTCATGTGATACCCATGTCAGGAAAACAGTTCTGCTCTTGGTGCTGCTACTAATCATCTGGGTGACTTTTCTCTCTTTTCTGTTTTGTGCTTCCATCTCCACTCCTGGCCCTGTCTCCTTTCCCAACTTTCTCAGCTGTTGACTGACTCCCAGCCTTCTCTGTGCATCCATCCGTGTTTGCGTCCGTCCGTTTGTGCGTACGTACAGATATAAGGGGGGGTGAGGTAAAAGTTTGGAGACCACTGGTCTAAGATCCTCCTGGAAAGCCAATCAAGCGTAGCATCCCCATTATAGTGAAATATAAAAATGCAACAAGATGAACACCCATACATGTGCCTACATTTGTATCAGTTTTGCAAGGTCAGGACTAGATCCTGCAATTAGCTCTAGGAATTCAGATGACTACTCCCCCATGGGAGTTCATTGAAGTGAGTGGGATTTTGTGAAGACTCAGGGTGTGTCTAGACTACAGGGTTTTGTTGACAAAAGTGGCCTTTTGTCAACAAAACTAAACTTGTGTCTACACTACCGCTGAGTTCTGTCAATGTAAGGTTGACAGAACTCAGCAGTTTTGTCGATGGCGGTAAACCTCATTCTACGAGGAATAACACCTTTTGTCAACAGAGTTCTGTCGACAGAAGGCGTTATTGCAGCTACACTGTCCTTTGCATCTCTACTGTCATGTCGACAAAGCGGCTTGCTTTGTTGATGGAACTGGATGTAGTCTAGACGCTCTTTGTCGACAGAAGCTTTGTCGACAGTATCTGTCAATAAAACTTCTGTCGACAAAAGCCTGTAGTCTAGACATACCCCCAGGGATCTATTTAAACAGATCCAGATTCAGGAACAAGATCAGTAGATTGTAAATTTTGGAGGAAGGTTTGTAAGAAACTTGTATACCGTGTAAGAACCTTGAAATATCTTTGTAGGATAATGCAACAATTTGAAAGTTGATGATGCTTCACAAATATGACAGGGCTTCTAACAGAGAAGCATGTTTTCCCCTTCTAGTCTTAAAGTCATGTACTAATTTCAGAGTCATGATTTTTTTTTAACTCCACTTTGTACATTTCATAGCATACAGTTTAATGCATAGCCTTTACTTTACTAAAGTAAGATGAAGGAATTATTAGATTTTTGTTCGTTAATGTTAGTAAACATTGATTTATCTAATTGTTGCCTAGCTATCCCAAATGATAAACATAAAAAGCTTAAAACCCATTAATTTTGCACAACTGTGAAAATTAAATTTGATTAAAATAGAAAAATGCTTAAATAAACATCAGTATTTGAATTTATTAAAAGCAAATAAAAAAAATTGAATTCTGCCAACCGTAGCTATAGTGCTAAGAGAGTAAGTACGATGAGGTTTTAGAATAACTTCGCTATTTTTTCCCCCTTTATGGAAAAGTCAACAATTATCCAAAAATCTTATCAAATGACTTCAGTATGATAGGCTATTCAAAAGCCTGCAGCCTCTGCAGCAATCAGTAACTAGAATGGCTGATTATTTTTTGAGTTTCTCTTTCCAACCTAGATGTTTTTAGTGAGGGGGGAAAAAATAACTTATTCTGTGTCTAACTTGCCATTTTTTAAGGCCATTGGAGAGACACTTTATATCTTTTTAAGACCATGGTCTCCAACCCTTTTTAAGCATGAGATCACTTTTTGAATTTAAGTTCAATCTAGGATCCACCTCAAACCCAAACACTCTTGCCCTGCCTCCTTCCCTCCCCTTCTCCAAGGCCCTGCCTCTGCTCACTCCATCCTCCCTCCATCTCCCACCCTTGCTCACTTCTATCAGGCTTGGGGGTAGAGGGTTGGGGTGCGAGGGAGGGGAATGTGGTCTCTGATCTTGGGCTAAAGGATTTGGAGTGTGGCAGGGGTTCTGAGCTAAGCCTGGGATAGGGAATTGAGGTGCAGGCTCTGGGAGGGAGTTTGGGTGCAAGGGAACTTAGGGCTAGGGCAGGTGTTTGGGGTGCAGGAGGGATTCAGGACCGGGGCAGAGGTTTGGAATTCAGGCTCCGTCTGGGCACTGTTTACCACAGGTGGTTTCTGGGTGGTGCTGCAGTGGGGCTAAGGCAGGTTCACCCATCCCCTGTCCCTGCACCACTCCCAAAAGCAGCCAGCAAACTCTCTCCATCCCTGCCCCCTCTGCTCTGTGGAGATGAGGTACAGGATGGAGAGAGGGGCACCCTGACATCAGCACCCCCCCCTCCTCCTCTTGTGCCTTTCGGCCAAACCTGTCATGATCACCGGACACAGACTCCAAGATCTACCAGTAGATCCCGATCCACTGGTTGGTGACCATTGTTTTTAAGAGTTCAAACCAAATAGTTTCAGAATATCTGCACTCTGACCGCTGATAGTACTGATACATGGACTAGATCATGTTGTTTTGATCTGTAGAATAAATATTGAATTTTGGTTTGGGCTTCCCCATCACAGGCTGATTACTAGAGCTCTTACTGTGTCCAGAAAGGTTAAAGTTGCTGCTGGTTTTAACCATTCAAAATTTCTCAATAGCCTTAAATGACTTAATCTTCCAGCCACATGACATCCATCCAGTTCTACTACAAAAGCAAATTAATCCATCCGCTTTTTTTCCCTGAGAAAAAGAATCCAATAAAATCTGAGTTTAAGTCCTTTTATTTTTAAAACAGTTGCTAGGGTATTTAAACCCTTCCTTTTTATCCCTATTTCCTGGTTTTAGTTTTTTTGGGGGGGGGGGGCTTTTTTTTATAGTAGCAAAACAAAGAAATAACTTTTTTATTCACTTTAAAAAAGGAATCTATTTGTTTCAAAGCTGACATGAAAAAATAAGATTGTAGTTACTCTTCTAGTGTGGAGTAAGGAGAAAATAGGCAGCTATTATTGAATCAATTTCACTATTGTTAAGAATGTAAATAGTGGCAACAGTTGGGGGTTTATCTGTGAATGTCTCACTTTTTTAAATAAAATTGAAAAAAAATTCATTATTGGAGTAATAAACTCTGGCAGACAAACAATGTCTGCTTCTGTTGAAGCAAAAAGAAATCCACTGTTTTCCCTGTGAAAGTATTGCTTATACATGTAACTATGCAACTGGATCATGTTCATCTTTTTTTTTTTTTACTTTTTTTTTTCTTTGCAGAGTATCGGAAAGGGGTCCTTGTGGTGTATAGACCCAGAATATAGACAAAATCTCATTCAGGCTTTGAAAAAGACACCCTATCACCCATATTCACATGTGTTCAATACACCTCCCACATCTCCTCAGGCATATCAAAGGTAAGAAATCTAGAACGCCTTTCTATTAAGCTGCACTTCTGACTCTTTGAATGAATGTAACTAATCACAATAGTTATAACAACATTGTAGTGAACAAAATATTAAAGTATAATGAGTTATTCAATCCTTTGCGTAATCTACAGTATTCCTTACCCATTTGATCTCTTTGATGGCAACGTGTTGATCCTAATAAATCCATGGACTGGAAGTAGCAGAAATTCCGTGGATAATTTACAAAATTTCTCCTCAAAAGCAAAATAGAAAATGAATATAGGCAAAAGCAACTGGGAAGTTTTAAAATATTAGTTTGTCCTGTTTCATTAAATAAAAATATGATTCTAGCATGCACGGTGCTAGTGAATTATTTTCTCTTGAGCTTGGCTGCGTAATATTTAAGACTGTGTGTTGTCAGTGCAACTGTCAAGTATCCATGTAAACCGCACATCTAGGTGATTTAAAACTCTTTTTGTTGTGGTTACAGGCTAGATGAGTGCATGTGTTTGCATAGCTTTGAAATAAATATAGTAGAGAACAATGGAGGCTTTCATTCTCATTTAGTAATGAACTAGGTGTGTTTATCTGTCCATTGCTTAAAAGTGAAGTGTTTGCTGCTAGGAGCAAACATTTAAGATAGTGACCCACAAAGTAGTAAAGGTTCTCAGTAGATGTGCTTGTCTTTTAACTGCTAATATAGAACCTACATTTTAAAATGTTCTAGCAAATCTTGGTTTGATCAGAAATGCCTTTTTGTTGCTAGGACCTTGTGAAATGCTTATATTAAGCCCCATAAAATCAACAAGAATTTTTTTTAGTCAGACTTCAGGAGTATGCCTGCTCCTAGCATTATGGATTAATGAGTGGTTTTTTGATGACTTTTGTCTTTTTTCAGCACACACTTTTAAAAATATGAGTCTAACATTTGTCCGACAGGAAAGTGGCAATGCACAAAGTGATTTCTTTCAAGTAACATTAATGAAGTTCTTGTGCATCTCTGCTGAGCAGTGCATTCCATCACATGGCCAGACAATCAATCTTCACTCAGAGATTGGGAAGAACAGCTGGGCTTTCGCAGGAGACTGCTGTATGTCTGCCCTTGCTAGGCGATTAGCGTGATGGTAACCATAGTAACTGGAATGTCTCTATAGCAACGCATAGCTGAGACAGGTGCAGTTGCATCACAAGGCTGTTTGTTGCCTGGCAAAAGGACAGGCCATTAGATATATGCTGTTGCCTTAGTAACATAACCCTACTTAGCAGTACAGTTGGCTTAAAACTTTTTTTTTAAAAAAAAGCATACTGTACCTGTTTTTGTCTGTTCTTGTATCGATCAACAGAATCATGTGTTATATGAGCTGACAGGTCATGTAGGTTTAAGAGATAAATTATAATGTGGGATTTACTGAAGCAAAGGAGTAAAAATGCAGCAGAGGACCCAGTATTTGTTAGAGTAACATATTTACAGCTCCAATATTAAACATCTTTTTTTGTATTCCCAAACCATCCTCTCAGTGAGATAGGCTTTCCGCTTTACTTGTGTCTACTTGTGTCTCCTTGATTTTCATCAAATGCATCCAGGTTCACGCATGATCAGGTTCATGCAAGCATTCAAGCTAAATGACTAATCACATGTTTTTAAAATTTTGAATTAATTTTTCATTTTAATTTAAGAAGTTGCATGTATTTTGGGAATGACATAAGAGCCATGTTTGGTTCCATACTTAGCCATATTTGGCTTGAGAACCATAGGTTTCAGACCTCTGTGCTGAATAGCGGTGGCTGGGAAGGTTATAATGTTAACATATATTAAGCTCAAACAACTCAAAGGAAGACTTTATTTCCTTTTGAAAACAATGAATTTCAAGCTTTTACACTTCATGTACTATACATGCTAAACCTTTTACTATAGCAGTGGGGTCTCCTGGTTTCATCTTAAGGGTGCCTTATAAATAAATAACTTACTTCACTAGGGTGTAAAAGTTTTTCAAAGAAAGAAGAGCTTCATATCCTATTTCTTTCATTGAAACATTGAAACTTTCTCATTGCTCTTTTTAGCAGTGAAATTGTTTAGTAGTTAAAGTACTTCAAGGCTTAAGAAAAAAATAATCCTTTTGTGGTCTCCTAAAATGTTTACCAGATTTATACCAGTCTTGCTATTGTGAATTTGCAATAGCATTATGATTTAAGGACAACACAAGGGCGAACTAGGGCATCACTGAATACTGAATTAGTGTAACCATACACTGGAAATCACAAAATTCTAGTCTAAATAGCAGATTGTTAAATTGACTGGATATGTATATAACGTTTGAACATTCACTCTGCAGCTAAACATTTAGATGTACAGAGAGAAGAAAACCTTGTATAAGTCTTAAGACTTTTGAGAAATCTTTTAAAAAGGTATAAATCCTATTCTGCATCATTACTGGACCAAAGAGCTAAATTAGCAAAGGCCATATGTGGCCAAGCTCCATGACAGCCCATAAACTTTAGGTGACTGCAGTCCACAATAAAGAGAAATTATGTTGCCTGAAATTAATAATATGCATCTTGAATGATTTAATTCACCAATATTAAAATGCCTTGGGGGTGGGGGAGATGAACAGAAGTACAAGTGTTGTAAGTCTCAGTGAAGTGGAAGGTGAGGAGCTCATACGGGGGGGTTGGGGAGCCTCAGGGAAGACGGCTGGGAGTGTGGGGGGAGGCTCTAGGCAGGAGGCTGGGGGTTGTGGGAAGTGCAGGAGTCAGAGCAGGGGGCCGTGGGAGTTAAGGGGATTGTAGGGGTGTCTGGATCACCTATCTGGCTGTTTGCTGCACTGCAGCTTCTGTTAGCTGTCCCATGGCTCCTTTTCACTGCCAAGAGAGCTGAAAGGTAACTGTGTGGGGCACTGCTATGGGAAAATGGGTGGGGGCGGAAGGGAGTGTGAGAACCCCATGGCTTGCTGCTCCCATTCCCTAGCTTCTTCCTAGGGGCCATTGGCAGTAGGGATGTAAGCAAGTAGTCAAGACTACTCACTTACCCCCCAGCTCCTCACCTGTATCAGAGGCAGCAAGAGGAGGGGAAGCAGGAGCCAGCTTAAAAGCTGTTTCCTTCTGCCTCCCCCCCCCCCCCCCACTCCCTGTGCTGCTGCCTGTATCAGATGCAGCAGCCTGGAGGAGGGTGGTCAGGGGAGGCTGCAGCGAAGAAGCCTTTGCTTCAGGTGGGTCCAGGCTTGCCACGGCACAGGCTGTTCCGCATTTCATGGAGCAGTCTCTGTCCGCAGCAGCAGAAGCTCGTGTCCACAGGGGATCCCAGTAGGGAGCTGGGACCCTCCCATGGACTGGGACTGCTCCAGCCAGGCAGGCAGCCCAGCTCGGTTCCGGCTTATGCTGGGCCTGGGACCAAACCCTGTTGCAGCTCTGCAGTTTAAAACGCAGTCGGTGCCAGGCAGCCTGCCCTCTGGCTCCTATTGTGCTTTAAATTGCAGAGCTGCAGCTGGGTTTGGTCCTGGATCTAGTGTGAACCAGGACTTAGCCGGGCTGCCTGCCAACTAATCGAGTTGTCAATGAAAATTCTAGCGACTACTCGATTAATAAATTAACTTCATTTTAACATCCCTAGTTGGCAACAGCACACCTGGGATACACTGGTGTCCAGCAAGAGAAGGGGCAGTAGGATAGATGTGGGTGCATCTGCAGCCCATCTAGGAACACAATTGCCTCCTATAGTGCACTCCCAGCTGGTCCTTCTAAACCAGAGGTAGGCAATAATTTTGATGGGAGGGATCTACACCAAGATTTTGGAGAGTGGTCAAGGGGCGCACTCTTTCATGGTTTTAATGGAGGAAGTGTGGGGTCTGGGAAGCAGTTTGGGTGAAGGAGGCAGTTGGGACCTGGGGCTGGAGTGCAGGAGGGGGGTACAGGGATTTGGGTTGAGATCTAGGGCAGAAAGGGGTTGGGACTTGGGGCAAGAGCTTGGGATGCAGGGGTTTTTGTTGTGACCTAGGGCAGGGGACTGGAGGGCAGGGGATTGGGAGAAGGGAGGGGGGCAGAGGGTTTGGTGTATGTGGGCTAGGGGGACAGGTATGAGGTGGCAGAAGGGGGAGAGAGAAGTGGGGATGCCAGAGACAGGCTCTGGCTGGGAGACTTACCTGAGCAACTCCCGGCCAGCAGCCTAGCACATTCCTCAGGCAGCCTCCCTGCCTGCTCGCTGCTGCACAGTCTGCAGGGGCCATTTGTTTTGATGAATAAGAGCTTATGGGGACGGGGCAGTGGTGCTTCGCATGCTGCCTGTTCTTCAAACAGGCAGGTCCCATTGGCTAAAAACTGACCAACGGGATTCTGTCGGGGGCAGGAGTAGCACATGAAGCCTCCCCCTCTCTGCTGGCTCACAGCTGTGAAACACAAATGGCCGATAGTTGCTTTTCTGAGTGACGTGCAGGGGAGGGTCAGGGGAGTCTGCCTGAAGCTTCCTGATGCATCTGCAGGCTGGATGTGCCCTTTGGGCTGTATTTCTCCCAGCTCTGCTCTAACCTGTCTGCTTCACCTAGCTTCTACTTACTGTGGTGCAAAGGGTTGCCAGTGCCAGCCTAGAGCCCTGTTGGAAGAATGCATCACAAGCTGTGCTACACATGCTTCCACCCCCAGCTCTGGTTGTTCCTAGAGTGGCTCTCCAGGACGCACTGCCTTACTTTCAGTAGACATGGACAATAATTGGTCACTGTTAGAGGTGAAAGCAAGGCAAGAAATAATTGATTTTATCTGTAGCAAGGGAGATTTGGGTTAGATACTAGGACAAAATCTCTAACTATAAGAGCAGTTCAACTATAGAATATAATTCCAATGGAGGTTGTAGCATCCCCATTGTTTGAGGTTTTTAAGAAGAGATCCCAAAGTCCCGTCCAGCCCTGCATTTCTATGACTCTATGGTTCTTTGCTATGTGCTAGGGAGCGTAATTTGGTCAAAGGACTAAAATCTATTACTTTTTTAATATATTGAGAATTTAGGAATTTTTTTTTAGTGTTGTATCTGTTTAGCTCGGTTATTCTTGGAGTTTGGGGATATACTAAATATGTTTTTAAAAAACGAATACTACACTCTTTATATATAAAAAGTAAAACTTAAGATCCATTGTAAGACAAAGAGGTGGATATAGCACTATATGATTTATGTAGTCACAGGAAACTGTATGAGACTTGTGGGATAAGTAGTAACTTTTTACAGATTTTTTTAGTCGACTCAGTAGCATGACAATTTGCTCATTACTCATGCTAATTTGTATTTGCTACATTGGTGGCAACTCTGGGGCATCCTCTCTTGTGCAACTGATGTGGGGAAAATTTTTCAACTACACAGATAGACTGTTACTTTGAACAAGGCTTTTGTAGTCTCACACTGTACTGTACCATGAGTGGTGGATAGCCTTGATCTGGTGTAAAGTGATTCTGATGTAAAAAAATTTCCCACAAATTTCTCTCTACTGATTTAGCAGGTTTGGAACTCCAGCCAGTATATCTATGCTTGACTTCAGGTGCTGGGTAATCCCATTGACTTTAGTAAAAATTCAGGGTCTTCCTGTTCCCTTAAATAACTTGGGCTGGGCTACTCAATGTATAGAATTTGTATGAATCTGCAGAATTTGGGCTTACAATATGTTTTTTGCTATTTATTTTTCCTATTGTTAAATTAACACAGTTATTAGAGAACAAAGTAGTTTCTCATTTGGCTTGTTCATTATCCACAGATTGCAGTTCAAGCTTGGTTCACAGAATCTTTCTTGCTGATAGTCAGAGCCTACCTGGCCCTTCAGATTTCAGGCTGACATTTCAGTCAGTTAGAGAAGCCCAGACTAGATGAGCAGTCTTTGGGATTACCCCCGTGTTGAACCCCATCACGCATTTTATACAAAGACATTGTCAGGAAGGTGTTTCATTAATGTGCATTGTTCACTGACTTGGTGATCAAAATCTCTAGTAACTTATGTTGGAATCACCGGAGATAGACCTATTTAATATATCTTCTTGAGTGAAGTGTTTAATTCAATTCCACTAATCACAAACTTGAGAAATTTAAAATTTTGTGTGGTGGTGGTATGACAGGGGAAAAGGAGATTCACAAAATTTTCCCCCTGTCGCCGTTCGTTTCTCTGGAAACAGATAACTTAGAATTTGTAATAGCCCCTCCAGTAGGTATTTGTGATCACATTGGCTTGGCTCTGCAAATACTGTTATTTTATAATTTGCTTTGAATGCAAGTATTTTACAAATTATGAGTAATAATCCAAGTACAAAGCTTTACTTTCACTGTAACTAACAATACATTTGGAGCACATTGTATTAAAAACACTCGGTGAGGGGTGTGCAGCCTGAAAGGAGTGCATTGTCTAACATCCATTTGGGAAGAGGTTGACTTTTGTAAGTATATGATTAAGAGAAGTAATTATTATTTAGTATCAAGATAATTCCATATAAATTTCCCTTCTTTTACTTTAACGAACAAACTTACTACATGCTAGTGTTCTCCCATAAAAGCAGGTACTATTTCATTTAATACACAGGCAGTCCCCGACTTACGCGGATCCACCTTATGTCGGATCCGCAGTTATGAACGGGGCTCCCCCGGAGGACACGGACTGCAGGACCTCGCGGTCCTGCCGCCCGTGTACTCCCGGGGCTTTCTCCGCGTCTCCCTGGTCTGCAGACCAGGAAGATGCGGAGCAAAGCCGCGGGGGGGGGGCTCGGGCAGCGAGGCAGCCCAGGCGTGCCTGGGCTGCTCCGCTGCTGGCTTCCCTGAGGCTTTGCAAAGCCGGCAGCGGGACAGCCCAGACGCCCCGTGGCTGTCCCGCTGCTGGCGTCCTCAGAGGCTTTGCTCCTCGTCTCCCTGGCAGACCAGGGAGACTGGGAGCAAAGCCGCGGAGGACCCAGGTGGCGGGACCGCGGTGCGTCTAGGTCCGCCGCCCGTGTCTTCCTGGTCTGCTGGGGTGGGGGGGGGGGCGCGCAGCTAGTACGCTCACCACCACCCCCAGCAGACTAGGCTTTTCTCCAGACGCCTGTGGCAGTGCAGCTGGGGTGCTGCCGGTTGGTCCCGCAGCGCCGCTCTGGGCGCTACTGGACCAACCCAGCAGCACCCCAGCTGCTCTGCCCCAGGCGTCCCCAAGTCAGCTTCTGCTGAAACTGACCAGCGCTAAAACTGACCAGCTTCTGCTGAAACTGACCAGTTGCTCTGCCCCGGACTTCCTGGAATCAGCTGCTGATCAGTTTCAGCAGCAGCTGACTTGGGGGTGCCTGGGATTCTTAAGTTGATTCTGTATGTAAGTCAGAACTGGCGGTCAGTTTCAGCAGCGGCTGAATCTGGACGCCAGTTCCGACTTACATACAGATTAATTTAAGAACAAACCTACAGTCCCTATCTTGTACGTAACCCGGGGACTGCCTGTACAATACATTGTGGGTTGCTGGGAGATGAAACAAAATGGCAGCTGGTCAGAGTGCTAAATATATAGATTCTTAATTTTCCAGTTTTTTTAACAAACCTAAGGGGTTTTTTTTTTGTTTTTTTTGTTTTTTTTTTTAAACTTATGTTGAGCATGGCAATATAGATATGGTTGTAGTTCCTAAAATGTGGCCCCTTTTGATGAACAGCTAGTGGCCCGTTAGTTTATCTTTATATTGATAGTTCATTTGAACTTAAAAATAACAAACTATATAAAGTCTCCAAATTATACTCTAGGAAAATACAAGCAGCCTTGTGTTCCTATTGTTATCTCTCTACCTCCAATAATATTGAACACTCACCTATTGTCGTTGTCTTGTTCAGTTTGAAAGATTGCTGTTGCCTAAAGAGTTTACTATGTCTTATGTATAATAATTAGTACAATGGGCTGGATTTTACAAATCTAGTAAGAAAAATTAAAGCAATTGCTAATATGCACAGCTTCTACCTAGACTCTGAACTTCGAACAATGCAAGAGTAACTTCTGATATTGCCAAAACCAATTGTAACAGTCACAGAAGGGTTCCTTTATTACACTGACGCTCTACCTTTCCAGATTCCTGTATCCCTTTCTGGGGTCTGCTTTGTCTTGTAAAACTTGAGGATACACCTCACTTAAACTATTTTCTTACAAAAGCAGACATATAAAAGTGCCACAGCACATTACTACTGACCAATATATTTACTTTCTTAATTTTATCATGTAATTATTATTTACAATTATAAAATCAATTGGAATAGTGTATATAGCATATAAAGCAGTATAAACAAATCACTGTATGAAACATTAGTTTGTACAGATTTTGCTAGTGCTTTTTATGTAGCCTGTTACAAAACTAGGCAAATATCTAGATGAGCTGATGCATCCCTGAAAGACCGCTGCATGCCATCAGCAGTACACATACCCCGGGTTGAGAACCATTGCTCTGTTATACCTTCTGGTTGCTTTCTTCTCTTCTGTGCGCTCTTGCATTGGAGAATGCAAGTTGTACTTGTTCGTATGCACACAAACCACATGGGAAATTGGTGCAAGCCATGACAGTTTACCACTAAAACTTATTTTATGACTGACCTACACTACAAGTAATGTTTCTGCTGACTTTGTCCTGGCCACTCCTATGAGAAATAAACCTGCTTACGTAAGGTCTGAATGTCTGTCTGAATATGTCCGTAAAGATCTACATAGATTCAAAAGATCCTTTAGTCAATTAACTAATTTCTTTGCACTATGTTTTTATATTCTGTCATCCTTCCATTTATATTGTTCTTACAACAAATACTTCGTTGTTATAACAATACTTTTCCAAGTAGAAGAAACATCAAAATAGCTTTCCTTCAGATTTGTTAGTTAAATTTAATCTATTCTTAGTATATCTCGTAAGTTAATCTTTAAGGTTTATTGGGCATAAATTTAGCTCCGACTATTGGATAGTCGACAGGATAGCTGATTAGTCGCTTCTACCTCCTCGCCCTTGCTGCCTCTATCAGAAAGAGGCAGCAAGAGGGGGGGAGAGAAGAGTGCTTCTTTGAAACACCATGTGCAGCCTGGGGCCAGCTGGGGTGTCCCCAGGCTGCACATGGTGCATGGAGCCCAGGATCAGCTGGGGTCAGGCTCCATGCCACCAGGAGACCCTGGGTTCCATGCAGCGCTTTTGCCTTGGAAGTGTAGCAACTGTCCTAAAGTGGAGGTCCCCTATCGACTAATCAAATAGTTGATGCAAAAATTCATTGACTATTCAATTAGTCAGTCAGTATTTAACATCCTGATGAATGCTAAGCATTAATGATAGTCTGTCCATAATTATGGACAGTGAAGGGTGCTTGCCCATAGGGAGCGGCTGGACAGGGCAGGGAAAAGGCTGATGTGACCTAGCAGCGAGTGAAAGGGGGAGTTCACTTGAAGTGCCTTTGCCTTTATGGAAAAAAAAAATGAAAATACTATTTGTTATTTATAGGGCTAAAATGCTGGGACAAAAAGGGGGAAAAACCCACTGCAAAATGCAAACGTGTAAAAGACAACAACAAAAGGGGGGGGGAAATGTTTTGCTTGGGGCAGCAAAAAACCTAGAGCTGGCACCTGAAGAGGGGGAGAGAAAGGGGCTGGGCTGGGCTGTGGAGAGGGGAGGGGAAAAATATTGGGAAGGGGCTTGTGCTGATGGGAGGAGGTCAGGAGAAGAATAAGAAGAAAGGGGAAGACACCAAGGGACAGGGGTGCAGGAGAGACAAATGCCAGGGGGCCAAGTGCAGACAGTGTCCAAGTGTCCAGTTCTGGGCGCCACATTTCAAGAAAGATGTGGAGAAATTGGAAAGGGTACAGAGAAGAGCGACAAGAATGATTAAAGGTCTAGAGAACATGACCTATGAAGCCAGGCTTCATGAACTGGGCTTGTTTAGTTTGGAAAAAAGAAGATTAAGGGGGGACATGATAGCGGTTTTCAAATATCTAAAAGGGTGTCACAAGGAGGAAGGAGAAAATTTGTTCCTCTTGGTTTCTGAGGACAGGACAAGGAGTAATGGGCTTAAAGTGCAGCAGGGGAGGTTTAGATTGGACATTAGGAAAAAATTCCTAACTGTCAGGGTGGTCAAATATTGGAATAAATTGCCAAGGGAGGTGGTGGAATCTCCCTCTCTGGAGATATTTAAGAACAGGTTAGATAGACATCTGTCAGGGATGGTGTAGGTGGAGCTTGGTCCTGCCTTGAGGGCGGGGGGCTGGACTCGATGACCTCTTGAGGTCCCTTCCAGTCCTATGATTCTATGATTCTAATAAGGAAAAAGGCAGGAGGGGAGGTGTCAGTGGGAGGGGGGACAGGGTGCTTCTGGGAGAGGAGAGGGTATTGGGGGCAAGAGGGGGAGAGGGAGGTGCTGGTAGAAGGCTTGAAAGAAGGGATGGGCATGAGGAAGGCGGGGATGGAGCAAGGCATCTATGAGGGCACAGGGGGAACAGGGGCAGAGGGTGGTGAGGGGGTGCATATCAGGGAAAAAGAGAGCAATGGGGGCAGGGGCAGTAAGGGAAGGGGGAGGCACCAGGAGGGTGCAGGTGCCAAGGGATTCTGGGGATGAAGCAGAAGGACAGACGCCTGCAGGGGAGGGACCAGCACCAGAGGAGAGAGGCAGGGCAGGTATGTAGAGGGAGGTTTTAGGAGAGGGGATGAGGAGGGGTAGCTCGCATGATCAGAGTGGGGCTACTGGAGGAGTGGACACGGGGGAGAGAAGGGCTGGTGGAGTGGGCAGATCTCAGGAGGGCTGAGGGCAGTGAGAAGGGCAGGAGTCAGGACAGCAGAGGGTGAGGGGTTGGGGAGCAGCAGGCACCAGGGGAGCTGATGGAGCAAGGGGAGGAGACATGGCAGCAGAAAGAAAAGGTAGAGGTTTATAAGATATTTATTAATAACCTGGGTGATATTTATTAATAACGTATTAGTAATTACTGTTCTTATTCTTATTAGGAATTTATGCCATTAAAAAAACACTTTTTGTGAGGGAGGGTGGCTAGTCCCTTTTTTGTCTGGCGAGTAAGGTTTTCCATAATTTGTCGACCCCTGACTATGGGGGTACCCAAAAATTTGTTGAGAACCTCTGGATTAGCCGATCTCCAACCTGGGTGAGGCTTTTATGCTTTCTTCTGAACCGTGTGATGCCAACCACTGTGAGACAGCATATTGGACTGTAAGGATCTCTGGTCTGGTCCAGTCTGGATAGTCTTGTGTTCCTGTATTCCTTTGTTTTGTTATCTGTAGTCCCTTTTGTTGGCTTTCCATGAACATTTCACTGAGCAAATGTTTATTTTTGAAAATATTTTAGAGTGTTCATCAGGAATACTTGTGCAATATGTCTTCACCTAAATGTTTGTGCCAGATGTGTTGATGTGGGCATTTAAAAAGTTGCTTTTTGTGAGTAGAGAGCAAAAATTGTACTGCATGGTAAAAGTACTTGTGTACAGTGCAAAAGAGCAAATATTTAAAGGAGTAGTCATGGTGAATAGCTTACAAAAAACCCATAGGCTGAAGTATGTTTGCATAACCCATTTGATTAGCAAACAAATTAGTAAAACTCACTTTGCTCATGGATAATCTGTGAACAGAGAAAGAGGCCATATTTGAATAAACTTTTTGTAGTGAATAATTCTTCTGGTTTTGCACCTAATAGTGAGATCTGTAAGACTATGAATATTTTTTTCTTAGGGGAAGTGAAAGAAATCCTATTATTTTAGAACTTTTAAACTAAACTGGAGCATAGGGGCCTCGTCTACTCAGGCAGAGGTATGGAGTAAATTGTGTAAGAGGAGTTTTCGTTTTCTCTTCTGCTTCAACCATTATCCAGTCCATTTTTTTTAAATTGTCCCAGATGCCTTTTTACAATTAGGATACATAATTCAGAAGTACGTGTAACTTTGAAAAAAAGTAATTGTCATTTTAATCGCACTGTTAAACAATAGATTACCCATTTCACATTTATTAAATATTTTGGGATGTTTTTCTACATTTTCAAATACATTGATTTCACTCACAATTCAGAATACAAAGTGTCCAGGGGTCACTATATAATATAATTATATTATTGCACTGTAAAAATAAGAGTGTGTTGCAATTCCTCATATAAATAAGAACTGTAGTGTAATCTCTTTATCACCAAAGTACAATCTAAGATGTCGATTTTATTATTTGCATAACTATTTTTTGTTGGTTTTTAAAGTACTACCAGATTATTTGTTGTTTTTTAAATTTATCTTGTACAGATTAACTCAGCTACCCCCTCTGAAGCTTGTTTTATTTTTGAGTGCAATGTAAAACCATAGAGGCTACAAGTCCACTCAGTCCTACTTCTTGTTCAGCCAATCAAGTTCAGTTACATTTTCTGTAGATAATATTGCTTGCTTCTTGTTTGCATAGTCATCTGAAAGTGAAAATGCATATTCACATGGGACAGTGTATCTGATGTCGCAAGATATTTATGTCCTTTCATGCTTCAGCTGTCATTCTGGAGTACATATGTCCATGCTGTTGACAGGTTCTGCCCAGTAATTATCTGAAGCAGTACAGATCAATGCATGTTCATTTTTGTCATTGATACCACCTGAGCAGGTTGATTTTCTTTTTTAGTAGTTCGGGTTCAGTAGTTTCTGCATCTGAATGTTGCTCTCAAGATTTCTGCAAACAGGCTCCACACCTTGTCGCTCAGATTTTGAAAGGCACTAAAAGATTCTTAAACTTTGTCTTGAGTGCTGTATCTAATTTTAGAAATCTCACATTGTTACCCTCTTTGGCTGTGTCTAGACTGGCCAGTTTTTCCGGAAAATCAGCCGCTTTTCTGGAAAAACTTGCCAGCTGTCTACACTGGCTGCTTGAATTTCCGCAAAAGCACTGACTTCCTACTGTAAGAAATCAGTGCTTCTTGCAGAAATACTATTCTGCTCCCGTTCAGGCAAAAGTACCTTTTGCGCAGAGCTTTTGCGCAAAAGGGCCAGTGTAGACAGCTCAGATTTGTGTTCCGCAAAAAAGCCCCGATTGCGAAAATGGTGTTCGGGGCTTTTTTGCGGAAAAGCGTGTCTAGATTGGCACGGACGCTCTGTTCTGAAAATGCTTTTAACAGAAAACTTTTCCGTTAAAAGCATTTCTGGAAAATCATGCCAATGTAGACGGAGCCCACGTGTTTTGTCAAATCTGTTGTAAGCATGTTCTTAAAAATAACACGTGCTTGGTCATTATACGAGATATCTATAACATGAAATATATTTCAGAATGTGGGTAAAACAAAGCAGGAGACATACAATTCTGGCCCAGCGAGGTCAATTGAAAATTAAATTGACACATTATCTTTTTACGAGTGACATAAGCATGTCTCTGGAATGGTGGCTGAAGCATGCAGGGACTTGAAAATGTTGCCATATCTGACACATAAATACAGCTACAAAAGTGCCATGTGAGCACCTATTTTCACTTTCAGGTGACATTGTAAATAAGAAGTGGGCAGCATTATCTCCTGCAAATGTGAACAAACTTGATTGGCTGAATAAGAAGTAGGACTGAGAGGATTTGCAAGCTTTAAAGTTTTACACTGTTATATTTTGCAGTTTTTTTTGGTACGTAATTCTCTACATTTGTTAGTTGCACATTCATGATGATAAAGAGAATGCATTGCAGTACTTGTAGGAGGTGAATTGAAAAGTACAATTTATTTTTTAAAGTGCAAATATTTGTAATAAAAATAATAAAGCTTTGTATTCTGTGTTGTAATTAAAATCAATATACTTGAAAATGTAGAAAACATCTAAAATATTTAAACATAGTATTCTGTTGTTTAACAGATCAATTAATAATGCAAAATTAATTGATTTTTTTTTTTAAAATCTCCTGACAGTATTTGTTTGTTCATAAAAGGGGAACAGTTGCTAACTACAATTTAGTGGTTAGCTTTGATGTTTTGGGGTTAAACCCACTACTTTACTGGCTAAAGCATCACCCAGAACCATCCCATCCATTGGACAGTTTGGGGCAGCAGAGCTCTGACCTGCCCCCATTCTCACCAGCCTGCTCCCCTCTGCTGTCTCCCAACTCAGTCGCTCTGCTTCACTGTCGTGGCAGGAAGCGGAGTGCTCCTACCCTAGCCTGCTCCACTCTCCTGTGCAGCAGATCTGGGAGCCAGGCTCAGGAGAGCACAGCAGACTGGGGCCTGGTTGCTCCACTTCCTGCCATCACAGAGTGCGGGAGTGGGCTCAGGGCAGGAGTTAGGGTGCAGGAAGGGGTTGAGGTTTGGGATATGGGGTCTGGGAGGGAGCTAGGGTAGTGGAGGGAGCTCAGTGCAGGCGATTTGGTGTGGGGCAGCTCTCATTTGGTGGAGGTGGGTAACAGGTAGCTCCAGGCTGCCCTGTACTCACTTGCTGACACCTCCCACCTCCCCCCATAGCTCCCATTGGCCAGGAATCGCATGCGGGGACAGAGCTTGCAAGTGCTTATAGTGATGCGGCCTCAACCGGGGGGGGGGGGGGGGGGGGAGGGAGGAGGAACGGCAGTGCACAGAGCTACCTCCCCTCCTTCCAGGAAGAACTGCCCCAAAACAGATGGGGTTTAGGGGCTGCATCCTATAAAGGCCTTTTCTTAATATGACCCTGCTCCTGGGGTGGGAGGAGTGTACCTTTTCCCTGGCCGCAGCTGGGGGAGGAGGGGTCTCTTCCCCTGCCCCAGCAGCTCTGAGCCACATCGCAGGGCTTATTAGGCAATGCAAGGCTGTGCAAGGTAGAGGGAACCTTTCCTCCACCCCCAGTGTTCCCCTGGGTCATGTCACTTGGGGAAGAAGGAATAGGGGCAGGAAGTATGAGGCCTGGGGCAGGGTGGAAGGTTTTCCCATCATCCACTGGGGATGATGCTGTCACCATCTCCAAATGTTCTGCCTAGTGAATCCATTGAATTTATTGATGGGTTCTGGGTATAATATGGTTGTCCCTATGAAAATTGTTTCCTTTTTTGTCGAAATACACTGTTCAACAATTTGTATCTTTTTTTTTCCCATAGAAGATAGGTTATTGTTTAATCAGAAACTATTGGCTTGTTGCAGAAATTACTGGGGGGATTTCAGTGGTCTGCACAATGGTCTTTCTTCTCCTCCTTTGAATCTATTTACTCTATAAGCTTAAACTGTTTTTTGTTAGGGGAGGAGGGGAAGGAAGGGAATCAAAGCTGGAAGTGGCCATCCAGAGAACTAGGTACAGTACAGTACAGATGGAGTTGTTAGAACACATGGTGATATATTCAGATGTCCATTTAGGCAAAGGAGCTACTGGTGGGGAGTTAGTGCTGGATGCAAGCTCCTGAGAAGAATAAATGACATTTGCTTCTAGTGTTAGTTTTCTTTTTGGTTGTAGTGAATATAGGATTTTTTTATTTTTGTAAATGCTGGATTTTATATAGATTACCAGGTCGAACAAAAATGTGAGGAACAACAGAGTACCTTTATATATCTTTCATGAAAAGTGTGTGGGTTTTTTGGTTTTTTATTTTTTGTTTTTGCCTCCTACCAGCTGCCTAATGACAAGCAAAATCCATAGCAGCTCACTAAATAAAGTATTTTAGGTCTCTCTTAATTGGTACTTAGTCTTTATGAAAGTGCCCCTTTAGTTGTGTTGCAGATGAAAGATAAGCAAAACCAGATTTCTCATGAGATGACAAAATAAATAAAACAAGTAATTAAAGTTAGATCATTTTTTTCAACGTAAGGGAATTAACAAGCAAAGCTGCAGAAGCAGCCTGTTTTTGTTTTTCAGATTTTGCTTGTAAATATGATGTGGAAGTATTTATATAGAATGCTGCTTTTTACATAATTCTGTGATATTTAAAGAGGCACAGTCAAATGGATTATTCAAGCAATGTGGATCTTTCATTATATCACACATGCTGCTATTGGCTTCAAACACTGGAAAGAATGCAGAGTTGGTGTTGCCAGCACAGTTCCTTCTCCATTTCCTCAAAGATGCTGTCATCAGTGCCCCATATTGAAGTGGGATTTAAATTTAATCCACATCATAGTTTTTAAATCTCACAGAAGATGTAGGATCCCATTTCCAAGGATTTGGCTCCCATTTAGTAACACCTGATGGGAACTGTTGGGTACTGAGCACTTCAAAAAAATCTTCCTCTAGCAGGTGCTGGGTTTGAGCTCTTTTTAAGCTGATTCAGAGTGTTCCTAACTGTTCAGTCTTGTTCTCATAGATTAGCTAGAGGGTATAATATTCAGAAGTTCCTAGGTGAGTTAGTGAAAGTCAGTAAGATTTATGTTTCTATATCACATAGACTAGACACTTAAAAATTTTACCCAGAGCCTAAATATGGAGAAAGAAATTAGAAATTCTATGGTAGCTATACGCCTGCAAAGTAAAACATGGACTGCACAAAAGGGACTGCAGCAGTAGGAAGAGCAGAGGTTAGATTCCACTCACCAGACATTCCAACCAGCCATGATACTCTGGGCCGTCAATGTACTACACCCCAGCAAGAGTAGGCTCCCTGCTAGTCTTTCGTGCCCCCACATGCTGCTCAAAATAGCCAGCTGCTCGAGCCATATGTGTCTTTGCATGGCATGCTCCTTGGGAGTGTTGCCATGCATTGGCCCCACCCCCAGCACAACACTTGCAGTCCCCATTGGTCAGAAAATTGGTATACAAGACTAAATCCTGTTAAACTGTTTGGTTACTTCTCTCTTACTCAGACTATCTACTAACTTTTAGCTCTATATGTTGGCTCCAGGGAGATTTTGAGGAAAGTTCTGATCCAAAGGAGCTACCATGCCATGTAGCTGAACTGGTGCTAAACCACAAGCGAACGAAGGGCTCTTGCAATATTACCATTATGCCTTTCTCTATTTGGAACAGCTGCTCTAATGTGTTCTGGCATCCTTTTTGTGTGTCTCAAATTAAACACCCTGACCTTTTCTCCAGTCTTTTCCTACCTAAACTCTAGGATGGAGAAAGAAATTTTATAGAAGGACTTTTTTCTTAGTTTCCTTCTTGGTGGAGTGTTTAAGTATGGGTAAGTAAGGCTTACTTGTACAAGAGGAATAGGTTTAAAAAAAAAAAGAGTATTCCTGTAGCACTTTAGAGTCCAACAAAAATATCCTTTTAAAACCAGCTGCTCCTCAGGGCTTGTGCCTCTGCAGTGGCTCACAGTGGTACAGTATCAGTTGAAGCTTTTGCAGGAGCCATAGTTTCAGGGTCTTCTCCTTAGCCCTTGTCACTGTCCCTGTTAGGGTTCCATATGAGGGAGGGGATGGGGAGGGAGAGTGTGAGGGGGAGAGGGTGTGTGTAAATGTTGGCAGTTTCGGCCTCCGCCTACCTCTCTAGAGATGCACAGAGAGTCAGGAGGTGTAATGAAAGACTTGCACTTGAATCCTGTGGGTGTCCTTTTGTGGGTATTATATCACATAGGTGACCTTAACCACTCCTTCATCCGCCACATTAGAGCCCTATATTTCAAAGTAAAAATTATGCTTAGACTCTTAGGGTGTATCTAGACTACAGGGGGGTTTTTTAAAGAAAAAAGTGGCCTTTTTTCGAAAAAACTTCCCCTGCATCTAAACTGCTGCTGTGTTCTTTCGAAAGTAAATCGAAAGAACGTGGCAGTTTTTTGACTGCAGAAAACCTCGTTTTACGAGGAAGAACGCCTTTTTTCGAAAGTGCTCTTTTGAAAAAAGGTGATATGTAATGCAAACTGTGCTTTTTTGAAAGAGAGCATCCAGACTGCCTGGGTGCTCTTTCGAAAGTACTGGTTGTAGTCTAGACACTCTTTTTCGAAGGAGGCTTGCAGTCTAGATGTAGCCCCAATGTGCTAGTCCTGTAGCCTTTAGTCTGCTAAAATGCCCATGAAAGTCAGTCACTTGTGCCGACTAGAGGTCTGCTCTAATTTTTAGGCCCAACCCAGGCCAAGCCTGAGAGGGTCATGTCATTTTATGACCCCCCTCCCCTTCCCCTCTGGAACCAAAGTTCTTGCCATCTCCTGCCCATGGACTCGGCTGTGTCTCTGCTGCATCCTGCCTGTGGGATCAGTGTGACAGTGCCTGCATGCACTGGCAGCTGCATGCTGTTCTCCTGTCTTCCATCTCTTGCTGTGTCACGTGCACTGTGGAACAAGGGGCACTGTGATTCTGGAGTGGCCGGTGGATTCACTCTGCTCGAGGTGGCGGCAGCTGCAGAGTTGTTGCAGCACTGACACTCAGTGGGAGGGGGAGAGCCAACCCATCCCTGACTGAGAAGGATCTGTTTGTTTTCTTATTTGATCTGGCCCCAACATTGGTAGTCTGGTTCTGTTGGATTCTGATTGAGTGGCAGGACTCTGGTTTTGACCTAATTGTGACCTAGATTGTCTTGGCCATAGGTTCATTCACAGCCAGCCTTTGTAAATATGAGTTTTCCACCACAGAAGAACTAATTCTGCTCTGTTGTTGGCAGGGTGGATTGATAGATCAAGGACATTGGATTCACCCCCAAAAAAATCACTGATTTAAATTAAGTTCTCAAGAAAGCTAAGACTGTGCTTAGAGTGCACTTACATTTTGGAGCAAGCCCTATTGAACTCGCTGGCACTTTTTGAGAAAAGAAGTATAGAATGAGGTTCACTTGGAAATGCTTAATTATGCTGAAGAAAAATAGGGAATAGACTTATAGCATCACCATTATGGTCTGTGGCCAATATAAAATAAGAAAATAGCTCCAAGTGGTAACTGGCAACTCCAGATTTCTTATTTTGCAGCTTTCTGTTTTGTATACTTGAGAGAGAAATTCTGAACCTAGTTAACTTAAGTAAACAAGCTAAACTATAAACTTTTTTTCCCCTAGCAACATCCAACACAGCAAACAGCTTGGGAATTTGCTTGCCAAATCACACTTATAATAAAAGGCAGAGAGAGAATCTTTAAGAATAATCCATTGCAAAGTGAATTACAGTAATTCCTCATATTTAACACGTGCCCGCTTAACACATTTTTGCAATAGCACAATTTTTTTTTTAGGGAAGGTTTTTTGAATTACATGACTGTCCCTGGAATAACACGATTTCCCCAGCTGTCCCGTTGCCAGCGGCTGTGCGGGGCTTCCCCTGCCTCCCTGCAAAGCAGCGGAGGGTTTGTCACTCTCCGTGCCGTTTCCCGGTGATCCCCTCCTCGCTGGATGCAGTGCTGGTCTCTTCAGACCCGTCAGAGGGTCATACTCCCAACCCAGTCCCCCTCCCGTCTCCTCACCTTCCCTTCCCCAGAGCCAAACACCTCCCCTCCCTGCTATAACCCAGTCCCCTTTCTCCCCCAACCTTATGTCCTGTTCCCAACAGACACCACCACTTGAAACGCAGCCCCCACCTTTTCCATTATTTTCAATGGGAAAATTGACCCCGCATAACACATTTTCAGTTAATATGATCATTTTCTGAAACATATCTATAATGTTAAATGAGGAATTATTGTATATAAGTTACTAACCAATTAATCCACTGAGCTATATGGACATCTTCATCCACATCATTTTCTCCCAATAAGCACTTTTCCTTATGATGTTTCATTCTTGCAGCTAGGCCCTACGTCATCTTCTTGCAATGCTTACACTTGACACAGCTTTCTTTTTTATCCTGGGAACTAATTTCTTCAAAATATTCCCAGATAGGGTTTCTTACATCCAGAAGCCATGACAGTTTTTCTACAGCAAAAGTGCAGGGGAATATAGGAAGCTATGTGTGTGCTGAATAATGTCTTACCTTTTTTCTTTCCCATCTACTCCACTGTTCCTTTCTATGCTGTGTCTGTCCTGTCCTATATACAAGACTGTGTAGCACTTTAAAGACTAACAAGATGGTTTATTAGATGATGAGCTTTCGTGGGCCAGACCCACTTCCTCAGATCAAGTAGTGGAAGAAAATAGTCACAACCATATATACCAAAGGATACAATTTAAAAAAATGAACACATATGAAAAGGACAAATCAAATTTCTGATTTGAAATTTCTGAGGCCAGTGGCGAACCACATGCTGCCCTCCCCCCCCAACAGACTCAGTGAGGCTCGATTTTGGGGGGTTGATTCCCCACCCCCTGAGACATCAGAGAGGGGCAGCCCAGCAGTGTTTGACACAGATGCCAACCGTTGGTGTGGTTTCCTTGCTGGTTAGGTTGCCTATGCATGGAGGGAGGGAGGGGAGGAAGGAGGAATGGGGTGTATGTGGGGATGGGCATTGGCGTAAAGGGGGATGGTGGGGCTGAGGGGATATAGGAATAGAGGCAAGAGGATGGACAGTGTGGAAGGGGAGGGATTAGGGAAGACGGTGGTTGTAGGAATGGAAGCAGGGGGATGAGGCTGTAAGAATGGAGGTAGCAGTAGGGATGGAGGACGGGGTTGGGCTCTGGGCCAAGGAGCTCTCCTCCCTACAGCAGCGCACATGCTTCCCCGCAAGCGGAATACAGTGCGGAGCCTCAGGGTTTCCTCCTCTTCCCTTCCCTCTGGGAAGCAAGCGCTGGTGCTGTAATCTTGTGGGGATCGGGGCAACTGTTCAGTGCTAGGCGGGCGGTGGCCCAAGTGTGGGCAAGGCGAAGGCGGCAGTTCCCCACTGGGTCCTGGAGCATCAGAGCCCCAGAGCGGAGCGAGGAGCCGCTGCTGCATCCCCACTGTTCCCTGGCTCGGCCCTGGCCCCCCTTTGGTGGTTGGCGGGGGCCAAGAAACCGGGGCTGCAACTGGAGAGGTGGGTAGAGGGGCTAGGGCCAAGAGGCTGGGAATGAGGGAACCGAGAGGCTAGGGATAGTATGGCTGCCAGCCTTACCTTCCCTGGCAGGGGGGCTGAGAGACTGGGGCTGATGCAGCTGCCAGCCTTCCCCTCCCCGGTGGTTTGGAGGGTGAGCAAGAGCCTGGGCGGGGATTAGTGAGCGTTGCGAGCAGGGAACACCACCACCTAGTTGATTTAAAAAATTAAAAACAATTTAATAAAATGGTATTTTGGGGTTTTTTTTAATTGCTGATTTTTATCCACTGTGGTTGCTGGCTGGGAAATGGTCACCTCTGATGTCCAGTAGCAGAAGTCATTTGTTCCTTCTTGGCACTTACCTGCAAACGTAGTCATTAGCTAAAGGCTAACAAACCTGCTTTATATAAGTTCTTTTTAAAAAATGGCCAAATATTTAATAAATGAAGACTCTCTTTCCCATGTTGCTTAGATTCTGCCACACCAATTGTTCCTTTAAGCTGTATCATAGTCTACTTTCAAAGATTTATGGATCATAACAATTTATGTTGCTTTCCATTCTCTTAACAAACTTTAGAAATGTGTGTGTGCCTCCTTCACCCATTCTAAGAGTGTGAGCACAGAGGCTTGGCAAAATACATGGGCATGCAGTGCCCCTCACCCAACTCAACACTGCGTATGCTGTGCTTGAAGATCACAGGCCAAAATTTTTGGAACTCCTGTATAAACAGTTAAGTGATTCTTTAGCTCTACAAAATCTTGCTGCTCAAGCTGTGAGATTTAAAGACCGAATGCTTCCTGCTAATTATTAACAGTTACTCTGTAAGAACAGATTCATTATCGGGGCCCTGAACTCTGGCATGCTGCCCTTTTCAGCACCTGAACAATGCGCAAGGGAGGGGAAAGAAACGGCAAGAGAAAGTGGAGTGCTGGCACCAATTAGACCTGCGATTACCAAAAGAGGATTGCAATTTCAAGGCCAAAAAGAGTAGGGAGTGAGTAAAAGGATTTGAAATGAGATTATAGGACCTAAAAGCGCCTTTATTTTGTTAGGGAAATAATTCAACAGTTTTGCTCAAACCAGTGAAACAATCCAGTTTAGGGACTGAAGTGGGAGATCCATGTCCTGTTGCTTTTGAGATCCTTAAAAAAACAAAAAACCTCAGTTGATCCCCAGTTGCATTTGTAGTGCTTCCTGCACAAAGTGCTTACAGCAAACAAACAGAAACTCAGAGGAATGCTATCTGCCCATCAAAGGGCATGCTCTTTTTAAAGGAAGCTTTACTTGGATTTCTTAAGAGAAGCTGGGTTCATAGTGCATGAGCGAGGGTGTTACACTTCCTTGGGAAGAAATGTCTTCATAGTGGTTGCTAGGTGTATGTGTACACCATAGGCAATCAGCTGCTTTGCTGGATGCAGGAGGCACTGTGGGAGGCAGGGTAGGAGTAAAGGAGTTATGGGAAGGGGCGGAATGATAGCAGAGCAGGGGGTCCAGCATCCCCAGGGAAATCACAATGTTGGTGCTACGGGTCTACACTGCAATAAAAAAACAGAGCATCAAGTCTCAGAGCCCAGGTCAGTTGACTTATGCTCGTGGGACTTAGGCTGTGGACCAGAAATTGAAGTGTAGCTATTCTGGTTCAGGCTAGAGCCCGGGCTCTCAGATCTTTGGAGGGGGGAGGGTCCCAAGGCCTGGGTTGGAGCCTGAACATGTTCACTGCAATTCTTAATCCTGCAGCCTGAGCCCTGTGAGCTTGAGTCAGCTGATTTGGGCCAGGCACACCTGTGCTTCATATCTTTTATTGCAATATAGATGTATCCTGCAAAATTAACACTTACGTTGCTCTTTCCCTCTTTAGAAAATAAACGTATGTATTCAAATTTTCTTAATTGATCCAAACTGGGGGATCCAAGACCAGCCAACTTCCAGTGGAATTAGAAGTACCAAGGACTACTGTCTGCTGAAGTTGTGTCTGTAAAAAAAATATGAAAGAGGGTACAATTCCCATTGAAGTAGCAATAGTGTTGATGCTAGTTGTGCAAGCTGGCTCGTGTGGAAGGGGTAGTGAGATGCCACTTGTGTCTGCAGATAACCTAACTGATATCCATGAAAAGAGATCTCCTGTTTTCTCAGTGATTGTTGTTTAAAATAAGTTAAACACAAAGCCACCATGACTTTCTCATGGATTATTTTCTTTGATAATCATGTCATTTGGATTTCAGAGTAGATATCAACTTGAAGTTTGGGGTGAATCTCCCAGAATGAGAGATGCTAACATATGGAGTATTTGGGACACTAAGAACTCCATTATCAGCTGAAAGTTCCCAACAATGTTTCCTCTTAACTTTTTTTTACATCCATGTGCAGAATGAATTTTGTTTATGTGCACCAATATGGAAGTGATATTTTGTGGGGGTGGGACCAAACAGTTTGGAGTGTAGAAGGTGGTCCAGGCTGGGACAGAGGGGCAGGGTGTGAGGGCTCTGTTTGTGGGTGTAGCATGGTGCTTGGGGTTTAAGGAGTTTGAGATTCAGGATGTCCTGTAGTTGCAGCATGGAGAGGACTTTCCCAGCCCTCTGCACCCCCCAGCTTTCTCTCTTACCACAGAGGTACTCTTCCTGCTGGGGCAGCTTTGGGGCTAGGGCCAGGAGAGAGAGGCCCCTCTCCCCACTGCAGCCCTGCATGCCCCCTACCTGCCCTGTGACAGTGCACCTGCATGGTCCTTGATACTCTGGTGTCTGCCAATTACCTCATTTCTTATTGCTCTCTCCCACATGCCAACCTTACTAGGCCTGTAACTGCAGGGCTGCAGTAATAACTATGTTAAATGCCATGTTTGACAGTTAAGCAGGCATCTCATTGATATTCTCCTCCTCCTCCTCCTCACAGTGGTCTAGTCTGAGCAAGGGAAGGTTAAATCTGATTGTGAGTTTAGCACTGTAGTCAGGACTGACACCTAAGGAGTGACAAATAAGGGGCACGTGCTCTCAAATATGGGCGAGAGGGGCAGAAGGTCATTCAGCAGCAGGTGAGGCTGGAGCCTCTAGCCAGCCTGGAGACTACTGAGGAGGGGCCTGATGCCCACAGCAGGGGTCTACCCCTTGCTTCTATACTCACTGGCAGTGGCTGGGGAAATGGAGCAAAATGGCCCTAGTTCACTCTGTTCTCCCAGCGCATTGCTTGTAGGAGAGGGAAGGACTGGAGCTGGGGAGCAGAGTGACCTGGGGGCCTTGTTGCTTAGCTTCCCATGCTGATACCATTGATTGAGGCGAGGGGGACAGACTGCTGGTGCCAACCCTCCAGTCCTGTTAGTCTTCTGGACTCCATTGCTCGGGGGAGGGGGCTAGGGAAAGAGGTGGAGTGGGGGCAGAGCAAGGGTACAGAAGAGATGGGGAGAGGGAAGAGGAGGGAGAGGCGGGGAGCGGAGGGGAGTTGTCCAGCCCTTCCCTGGGCTGGAGTTGTCATATAACTGGTGCAGTCTGTAATTTGGAGAGCCTATCTTTTTCTGATCCTAAAAGAGGTGGGTGCTGTATAGGGATGTTAAATATCGGTTAATTGAATAGTCGAATAACCTCGTGACTTCTTATACGTTAGTTGACTATTCTATAGTCCCTGGGAGCAGGGCTGGTAAGCAGTACATTCCGGCCTCAGTCCTGGGGAGTTCCCTGCCACACTGTGCTGCTGCCTCTGTATCACGTGAGAAGGATCAGGCAAGTTGGAGGGTGAAGGGATAAATCCTCACACAGCTGCACACACCTGTATCAGAGGCAACAGCACAGAGTGCCAAGTGGGACCATGAAGGGAGCCAGTTTAAAACCCAGCTCCCCTCCTGGACCCAGCTGTCTGTCGCTCTGTTCTGATGCCTCTGATAGAGGCAGCGGTGTGGGGTGTCAGCAGCCCCTGTCTAGGACAGATCTGAGCTCCTGGACCCAGCACAAGCCAGAACTGAGACAGGCTGCCTGCCTACCTGGCTCCTAATGCACTTTAAATGCAGAGCCACATCAGGGATAGGTCCCAGAGCTGGGCAGCTGATCAGCCTGCTAAAAAATTTACTGGTAAGGGCGGAGGCAGGGAAATGCATGTAGTCTATAGCATTAACCTATAAACTTTTGCTTATTGGTTAATCAGTTAATCGACTACATTATTACATCGCTAGTGCTGTGACCAAAACTTTACTTGTTTGCAGTTAGTTGAGCTGCAGTGTTCTACATCACAGTAGAAGTAAAATAACTTGCTTACTGAGGCCCTTCAGAGAGCCAAACCTAGATAAGCTCCAATCCCCTGGGCCACCTTTTCCTTCCTAAGATGCTGTACAGTTGTTGAATAATTTGCTGCTTCTCAGTCTTTACAAGAATTACTGTAGAATATCTCACAGTGAGGGTAGGCAGAGAGGTATCAACAAGGTTTTAATGCAAACAGTACTTGTACAGGTCAAGAAACGTTAAGCTCTTGTTCTTGTGCAATATGTGGGACAAGCCAACTTTGTTCAATAAAAATGTAGCTCTGAGAGCCCCCCTGCTGAGGTGTTAAAGGTGTTAGTCAATGACCATAAACTTTCTAAAACACAACGAACAAAAATGAATACAAAACAAAAGGATTCAATGCAGGGTGTGTGTGTGCCTGTAGGGAATAGGGGGAAAGAGAAGAGATCATAAAAAATGTAGGCAGTCTGGGGCAATTAAAAACATAATAATGGTGCTGAAATGAGATAGGTGGAGTGTCTGAAAGAAAGGATGAATGTTGGTATTTCAAAGGCAGTTCTTTCCATCTGCCAAGGCCAGTTGTGGCTAGGGAATAATTTCCATTCCTTAAAACTTGGGCACTGTGAAAGGCACAACTTTGACTATATTACAGTAGTGGGATCTCAAAAAGTGTAAGCGCATGTACTGTTTGGAGTGAAGCTTGGAAAAGGTCTCTAGTAGTTAGGTGGTTGCCTGCACTGGGAACTCACATTTCTAATACTATCTTCTCATTCAACAATTGCAAGAATACACTAGTTTTGGAAACTTCACAGTGACGTCCCAAATATGGTACTGTGAAAGAGAGAAAACCTGCCTCTTTACTCATTTTATTTTACTTTTAAATGTTATATGGCAAAGAGCAGTTTGCTTTCATTTTTTGCAATTCATATGGAGTAGCATTAGTGTGAGAAGAAAACATTTCTGCTTAACTGGTTGTAGTAAATCAGTGGTCCTCAAAGGTGTTGTATGTTGCCCTCTCCTTCCCCATAATATAATCTGTTTGCTTCCCCAACTCTTGGGAGGGGGAGCCACAGCTGGAGTCTTGGCTGGGGCTGGAGTAGAAATGGTGCTGGGGACAGAGTGGGGCAGGGTGATGCTCCTTCCCCACCCAGTGGGGGCTGGCCCAGGCCTGGCTGTACCCTCCCCAAACAGTCTTCTATGCTCCCCTGGGGGTACAAACCTGACAATTTGGGTGCCATTGAGGTAAATGAATACAGAATAAATTAATTGCTTATTTAATGGTTAACAGATGAAATGCCATTAATATTATGACTGATTAGTATTGTTTCAGTAAGATAGAAAAGCTTGACATGGCCAATGTTTCGAGTTTCTTGCTGTTTGTGATCTGATGTTATTATATAGGGTCAGGATAGAAGAGAGCCTGTGGATGTTTGTATGTGAGGGTTTGGTTTTTTTCACACTATTGAACAAATAGTTAATGATTCTCTGTAATCTAAGTCATTGACTTTGAGGAATAGGTTTGTCCACTGTTTTATTATAGAGCAGGCATTTCTTTCCATTCACTACTGATCAGTTGTTTACAATCATGGAAATACTCCAGAAGACAAAAAGATTATAGGATGCCAAAGAAAATAATCAGACACCCAAAGCCAGTCCATTCTAGAGGCCAGCCACCAAGTAGCTGATACCGTACACAGAGACATGATGAGGCCGGGCATTATGGAGGAGCAAGCTATAAACAAGGATGAATGGTGATGCTGTACTTTTCCCTATGTTGGCAAAAGATGCGCTAGGATGAAAAAAAGAAAAAAGTCCTGCTCAGAAGTTTTTACCAACAATACAAGTTGTTGGATACAAGTTGTGTGAAGTGAGTTTCAGAGAGGGATTAGCCAACAACTAGTAGAAGGTATGCAGATCCTAACTAACCACCCCTGGCAACAACAATTGCATCATTCGTCAACAAAATGCCTCCACCTCTGAGATGGAGCAGAAGGTGGTGTTCCCTTCAACACTCCCACCCCCAGTGTTGCCAGCCTTTGCGCCGAGGTGCTTATCTGAATGACCCGACTGAATAAAGTACTTGGACCCCATGGAATGCCAGACTGCATGTCAATATACTAGAAGTGTGAGAACAGTCTTCCTGTTTTTCCCACTTATATGTTCAAGTAATATCCAAGTGATGTCAGACAACATTACCAATTCCTTTCTCATAAACAAATGGGGTGGAACAAGATCTTTTCCTCTTTGCCTGGAAGCAGTCAGACTTTAGAACTGGTGCATCAGAAAACCACATCATTCTCCAAGCCATATACCTCAATGGGATCTCTTTCCATCCCAAATGAGCAGAAAACTTTCCCCTGTAATGCTTCAAAGGAGTTATGGGCCAAGGCTCCGAGGGTGATGCTGTCCTGTTGTCTTGGACAAATGATCTCAGGTATATTTTTCCTCGTATTGCATTGGTACCACAGGTTCTGAGAGAGATCACAACAGTGCTGTCACTTTTTAAGAATTTAATGTCCCCAGACTGTTTTGTTTCCTAGAGCTCATGAAAATGTCAGCCTGCCTCTGATCTGGATCTGCTTCTTCTTGGACTGTCTAACTCAACAGGGAGGCAGAATGAGACACCCAGTTTAGACTCACTCCATCTGATGGCCCGGTGTGTGTTTGGGCATTGGAAATAGAACGCTCCTTTTTGGCACCTGTTCAGGCCAAAGTAAGAAAGATGCAACTAGGACCTGCTCCTTAGGTAAATTGAGATATTTTGCTACCAGAATGCAGCATAATCAGCCTTCTCTAGTCACTGCTGATATCCATTTTTTGGTTGCTTTCACTTTGATCATTGTTCATTTCTTTTGACCTAAAACAGTTTTCTAGTATACAAATAATGCAAAGTTCTATATTGTGTAAAGGCCTTGATTATGATTGGGGCAGCTTTGTGTAAGGTACTGTACAAACACATGGCAAGAGACCGTTCCTGTCCTGAAAAATCAGTCTCAGGGTCTTTAAAATATAGTTTAATCAATGAAGCCTCAACATTAGTATAGATTCCTGCAAATTTTGTCTTTAATCTCTGTTCATTAGTTCTGTAAAAATTTATCTTAGTAGGGGAGTTTGTAAAAATAGATAAATATATTTGAGACTCAGGGACTATGAAGAGCACGGTACAAAAGCACCATAGACAATAATTCCATATCCAGTGAAGGATTCAGATGCTGTTCAATGAATGAAGGTTGTTACCGCTTCACTGAATAGTGAGGATAAAAAGAAGTATTTCTTGAACATATTCTTCATTTTTTGAGCATTGCCCATTCTGGGCATTGAATGAGGTGGTTCTTTGATATAAATAGCATGTCATCGGGTAATTAAAAACTGTTTCATAATGCATACACACAAGAGGGCAGAGTTGCAGTTACATGAGGCAACCTTAAATTGGAATTTTTCAACTTAAGTGCAAATTTTAATTGCTTTCTCATGTAGTGTTTTTGCATGTAATTTAAACAACTTGGTATTTGAGCCTGGTAACTTCAGAATTGAATATTGGAGTTCCACTGAATGTAGATTTGCTGAGTCTGTAGACATGTTGGCTGCGTCTAGATTGGCATGATTTTCCAGAAATACTTTTAATGGAAAAGTTTTCCGTTAAAAGCATTTTCGGAACAGAGCGTCTAGATTGGCACAGGCACTTTTCCACAAAAGCACTTTTTGCGGAAAAGCGTCCGTGCCAACCTAGACGCGCTTTTCCGCAAAAAAGCCCCGATTGCCATTTTCGCGATCGGGGCTTTTTTGTGGAAAACAAATCTGAGCTGTCTACACTGGCCCTTTTGCACAAAAGCTTTGCGCAAAAGGGACTTTTGCCTGAACGGGAGCAGAATAGTATTTCCGCAAGAAGCACTGATTTCTTACAGTAGGAAGTCAGTGCTTTTGCGGAAATTCAAGCGGCCAGTGTAGACAGATGGCAGGTTTTTCCGGAAAAGCGGCTGATTTTCCGGAAAAACTGGCCAGTCTAGACAAAGCCGTTCTGTTCATGTGGATCAAGAATGGAAACAGCGAGCTCCAAAAGAACATGAAAGTTGAAGTTGAAAAAGTGGGAGTTAACATGAATGCTAGCAGTGGTCACTTTCAATTACTTTTATATCAACATGTATATGCAATGTGTAATATTAAATGCATTATTATTTGGTGTTGCATTATTAT
The DNA here is from genome assembly GCF_052426305.1 of Pelodiscus sinensis. Taxonomy (NCBI): domain Eukaryota; kingdom Metazoa; phylum Chordata; order Testudines; family Trionychidae; genus Pelodiscus; species Pelodiscus sinensis. The sequence continues at coordinate 33,302,806 of NC_143056.1, forward strand.
TTAAATCGGAGAGGTATCAGTTACACCACATCAAAAATGTTGGAGAATTTCTGTGGATTGAGTGGCGTGTCTTTGTGCTCCATTAGCCTTTTTAAAAAAAAATTGTTGTTTACTGGGAATGTACATCCTGTTATCTTCACTTCTATTAAAGTACGGCTACTTTAATCTTGTATCTTCCAGGCGAACAGAAACTTTGCTCTTGTTCAGGGATAACATACTCTGTTTAGAAGGTCTGACATATGGTTATAATATAGGCCTTGTATCAGATCCACTTTAGTTATAGAGTAAGGGTTGTTTAGATGATACTGTGAGGCTTAATGCTAACAATTTTTCTAGTTTTGAAGGAAAAGTCATCAATTACCCTTAAAAATATAAGTTTTACTGTTAACTGTGGCTAGGCACAATATCACTGTAAAATGATGCAAAACATATGGCTTTGAAATATAAATAGAAGCTTCTCTACCAATATGCTGCATGAAAGTCCTGTAGAAAATGGACTTTGGCTGTTCCATGCTTTATTTAAACTTGATTTTTGGCATGATAGCCTGCTACATCCATGGTCATATTTGTATTATGCTTAAATGATAGATGATATATTGTTGTGGTTTAGTTGCTTAGGAAATTAACATGCAGAGCTGCAGTTCTCCAAACATGTCTGTGTCTACTTTTAATGTTCAGAGCAGGAGTACTGTGATAGAGAGTTGAAAGTGGAGGGCATACCAGGCAATGCTGATACTTGAGAGAGCTGTTTTTCTTCTCCCTGACATCTTAAGATAAGGCTGTTTTAATTCAATTTACTGGGAACTGTGTTTTTTAAAGAAGACACGAACAACAACACTTCTTCTTTAACACATGGCATATGAAATTTATTCCACCTGCTGAAACCCTAAGCATTTTCCCATTCCTAAAGAGATGGAATTCAGGGAAATCCAATTCACCTCACCCTTGCTAACCTAAGCCACTGCAGCTGCTATTGTAGCTGATGGTCTGCCACAGCCCCTCCGTATTAGCACCAGGGCCCTTACGGTATGTCTACAATTAAGCAATTCCAGCTGCCACATGCCAGCTGCCTTGAGCTAAGGGACTGTTGAGCTGACATGTTTGGTCTTGGGCTGCAGCCCAAGCTCTGGGTCTCTCCTGCCTCACAGGTCTACACTTGGATTAAAAAAACTCCTTAGCCCAAGTCAACAGGCAATGGGCCAGCTGTGAGTTTTTAATTACGGTGTAGACCAAGGGTGGGCAATCATTTTTGCAGGGCGGCCACCTCACCAATTCTGGTAGTGATTTCAGGCTGGCCTGACCCCTGGAAAGGGGCCTCAAGAGGAAGCGCTGGGGCCTCGAGCAGAAGGGGCGATTCCCTCTAGGCATCCTGTGCCCCTGGTGGGTGGAGGAGACTTTGTGCGCTCCCCTGACCCAGGCCAATTGGGACCTCAGAGTGGGGGGGTGGGGGAGGAGTCATTTCCAATTCACACTGGTTGGTGGGTCCTTCTAGATGTGACATGCCCCTGGCAGAAGCCATCACCCACTTGGAACAGTGAATGACTTTGCAAATTCCTCCGCCCCTTGGTCCTAATTGGCACGGTGGACCGGAACTTGCCCAGCCCTGGTGTAGACATATCCTTCATGCCCATAAATGGGGATCTTTAGGTTGTCTCCTGTTTAATTATCTTAAGTGACCGCCTGTGCTCATACAGTTGGGTATAGAGACCAGTTCTGTGTACAGATACCTCTGAACAGCTTCTTCAGCCAACAACTTCTTCCCTGCCTTATGCAGTCCCTATGTAGAATTTAAGGTGTATAGAGGACCTTGAACCAGTTTTCTACAGACAGAGTGTTTCAACCAGTGAGGGTTATGAAGGAATGACCTGTGTTAAGAATTGAGAGAAATATAAGCAGCACAACAATAAACTACATAATTCTTATATCCCACAATGTTTTGTCTTCTTCCAAAATAATGAAGGGGTGAAAAAGAACAGCGCATACTACAAATAAAGTAAACTTTAACTAAATACACTTAAAAACCCTTAGTCCACACATAGTGCTTTATTTTCACAACACTATCCAACAAATTGTTATACTTCCTTGCAGCTCTGCAAGATAGGTCAGTATTATACCTGATGTAAAAGTGGGGAAACAGAGGCATATAGGTGAAGGGACTGGACCAAAATCTGTATATTCCTTTAGTGGTAAAATTGGGGTTGAGACTGGGAGCCAGGAACTCCTGCATTCAATTAACATGACTCCTCTTGGAGACAAATCTTTTTAATTATAAAATGTGGCACATTTGGCTCACAATGAGTTTCTAAATATATGTGGTGGTGGTTGTTTTTCTATTCTGATATTCAGCCTAGAAAAACTAAGACCTCAAAAGAAATGTTACAATATTTAAAGTAGAAAGTAGTGACTAGTTTGACAGATCTAGGTCCTCTCAGTTTAAAAATAAAAAAGCTACACTTTTTAAAAAGAGCAACAAAACAAGAATAAGAGACCAATTGCCATATCTTTTAGAGTTTGCTCTCTGTAGCGGGTGCTGATAAAGCTATTTGCAGCCATTTTTGCAGAATCCTGCTGGAAGCCATAGTGGGTATACCTTGGAAAAAAGAGCTCTGCACACCTCTCCAATGGTAAGATACTTTGGGCTATCTCAGGAGACTGTTAGGCTTCCAAGAAAACTCGGTCCACTAGGCTAGAAGAAGGGTGACTTGTGTTTTTGAAGTGTAAGAAAAAAATTAAATGGGAGGGCCCCAGAACGCTTCTTGGGGAAGAGGCACAGTTCAGTCTTTGGGGAGTGCAACAGCTTGATCAGCTGGCTACTTTTGCCCTTCAAAAAGCAAAATATATTTTGTTTTCAGTACATTTTGTTGACTGTTCTTGAAGATGTTTTCTCTTCTTGTATTTAACTTTATTCAAGGTCTAGGTTTAACCTTAGTGCCAGTCATGTTATCTTATATAATACTTCATTAGAATGCCCAATAAATCAATATTTATTATTTTTCCTTCAAAAGGGTACTAAAACACTTTTGGAGAAACAAGTCAAATACCAGTCCCAAGACTTTATACTCAGTCTGCATCCCACAAGTGAGCCATACAGAGACAACAAAAGGGGGAGCTGCACGGGAACGAGAGAGCATTATCACCCACTGTGATGTAGGGATGTGAAAATTTAAGCATGTACATGGCTACACACAGTCCCCCTCCCCATTGCTGCCTCTGTATTATAGGCAGCAGCATGGGAAGGGGCTGGTGGGAGCCCACTCCCTTCACACACTGGCTCCTGTAGAGTGGCCTTCTCCCCTGTCCCCCGCATTCCACCCCTCTGCTGTCTGTATATCTGAGGTAGCTGCGCGAGGGTGAGGGGGAAGGGAGGCAGGAGCCAGTGCTCAGAGAAAAGCCGTATGCACTGGCTTCCAAGGAGCTGCGTTCCCCCTCTGTAACACATTTACCCAACTAAACACATTTTAACATCCCTACTATAATGTGGGTGATAAATTCTTTACTATATATAGCGTACTATATTAGGTTTTTTTATAAATTAAAAATTGCTCTTGTGAAAAAATAAATCTCAGAAAACAATGCCTTGGCACTTGCAGGAAAATTGGAGATCAATGGGTAATGATTTTGTGTAGTTAAAAATCTCTGAAACAATCAGTTTTCATTAAAATCAGGAAATGTCTTAAGGAAATATATTTTCAAAATATTTTCCTGTATTTTCATTAGCCTAGTTTTAGTGGGTTGAGGGATAGGGGTTCCTAATGTGCGAGGAAGCTTGCTTGAATGTTGCTAGGTAATCGCTAATTGTGTTATTAACCATCAGTAAGTTGTTGACAGGAATTGTAAGTTCTTGTCTGGTTAACAGAATGTGTTGTCAATACAGTACTACAGTATATGAGATCTGCTGTATTACTCAAAAACTCTAATGTGGGTCATAAGCTTTCATGGGCAAAGACCCACTTTGTCAGATACATGAAACGTGCATCTGATGAAGTGGGTCTTTGCCCACGAAAGCTTATGCTTCAATAAATCTGTTAGTCTATAAGGTACCACAGGACTTCTTGTTGTGTATGCAGATTCAGACTAACACGGCTACCCCTCTGATACTTGTATAATGTGGGTGATATTCTTTAATATAATCACAGTTTATAACTGGGAACAGGACAGTGGTCAGCTTATTAATCCCTTTTTGTACCGTAGCTTAGTTAGTCTTAAGGTATGTCTACACTGGAGATGTAAAGCACTGGCAGTTACAGTACTGCTCACAGAGCACTGCAGGGAAACCTCCATTGCGTGTTCATACTGGTGGCACTTGCAGAGGCAATCGGAGCGGTACACTCTGGGCAGCTATCCCACAGCTATCCTCATCCTCATCTTCTATCGTTGAGGCTTATGGGAAGGCGGCAGGGGAGGGGAAGAGGTTGTGGGCATCCTGGGTCTTGTCCCAATGCGTTGTGGTGCTTCGCTTTGCTTCCCAGCAGCACTCCCATTCTTCTATGAGCATTTGGCACCATTTTTCAAAGGCTTTTGTGCTGTGTACTCTGCCTCCCTGTTGTGTGGTAATGGATCCCAAACTGTTAGTGAGACCTATAAGTATTTTCTTTAATACATCATGAATAGCGGTCGAGTTATTTCTTATGCTGCTCCATCTGAAGTGCATGGAACATGTCAGCTTGGTGCTCCATAATGTTTAAGAGCTATTCTGCGGCTTTGTTCCGGCACTCCGTGTTCTCCTTCCGTTCCATCTCTCGTTGTCCTTCCCCTCCTTCCATTCTTTCTTTTCAGCAGCAGCCTACAGCATAACTTCGCACAGAAGGTCCTCTTTACTTTTCCAAGCCTGCTTCCTTACTCTGCGCAGCTGTTCAGCTGGCGATAACAAAGGCAGCTGGAATTCCACAGTTACATCTGTGAAGCCAAAGTGCAACATTTTACAGACAAACCATTGTTGACACTAGATAGATCACTAATGCTACCTATTTTAAATACAATAGGCACAATTCACATACCTATCACTGACTGGCTGTCCCAGGGCCAGTGCACATAAGACACAAGACCCCCAAAATGGTGAGTTAACCACTGGGGTAGGGGAATTCATTGTTGCAGGGCCTTACTGTAATCTAGGGGAGAGCCAATTGTGTCTTGGGGAGAGCCAATACTTCCTGGTGGGCTTTATAAAAAATAATATCCACACATTTTCTACAGGCTGTGTTCATCCTGGGGGGATATCTTGCTGCTGAGAGTGAGCAGAAAGCAAGGGAAGATCTTCTGCAACCCTGTGGCTTTGGTCCTGGCCATTGTGCAGCTTGTCTGTGTGCAGCAATGATCCCCCCCACTCCTTTATGGCACACTGGCATGGGAATGTTACCTTTCGTGAAACAAGGAACTAATTAACTCTGCCAAGGAACCTGTGAGAGTGGATTCCCCAGTATCTGCATGAGACTTTCAATGAGATCCGTGAGGCTGATTACTGCAAAGTGAGAGAGTCCATTAACACTCTGTTGCGCCTCTCTGACTAGGCATGTGTTGGTACTAACACTACATAGATCCAAGCCTGTTTTCTGCAACTCTCATGCCCATATCTACTTACTTCAGCACTTCCAAAATATCGGGGCATCCTCTGCTATTTGCATTTTCCCCAGCTCCCACTGCTGCGACTAGTTAGCCTCCTCTGAGTATAAAAGAGTTCCTGATTGCATATAACTGGGTTATTCCTCCTCCTGGTGGTGACAGGAAGTGGAGCACCCTAGTCTCCTCTGCTCTGCTTTCCCGAGCCCATGTCACTGCAGGGAATGGAGCAGTCTGGAGCTAGGACAAAGGTGCTTAGCTTTCCACCATTGCGGTAAAGCACAGCAACCTGCCTGGAAGATGGAAACGAAACAGTGCACATTGCGACACATCTCTCTGCTTCCAGAACCTTCTGCCACAGCTGCCGTCCTACTCCAGGCCCCCCCCTCAGGTAATCCCTGGGCCCCATGGGCTGTTATCAACATAGGGGGATCTTTCTGTCCTGGGGACACTGCCATCACTGTCCTATGGACAGGATGCCTCTGGCTGTATGCTTGGATCTCCCCACTGCTGCCATTGAGTGCAGGGATGGGGGTGGCAGGCTGACAGATCCCTCCTGCCGGCGCTAGTCCTGCTAGTCCCTTGAGCTGCCTTGGTTGGGGAAAGAGGGCAGAGCATGTGCGGGGAGGGGTGCATCAGAGGTAGGAATGGGCGTAGTGAGAATGGGGAGAACCAGCGTCTGGACAGAGGAGGTTTGTCCTGGTTCTTTCCCGGGCTGAAGGGAGTCACATGGCCAGTGCTGCCACACCTCCACCCCGAGGTTACCCTTGACCAGTTGCCTCTGATCCCTGTCCACTGCATTCGGGAATGGAAACATTGATAGAAAACTCAGCAGAGTTCCTGAACATGCAGTTCCCTGACATGCTTTCCTTGTAGATTTAATGAGCCTATAATGTTGCCTTCACAAGTTTTCATAGGGGAGCTGTAAGGTGATTAAATTGCCCTGTATACAGAAGCACACACAAGCAGTCTAGATGCCCACAAGTAATATGGAATTTTCAGCTGAAATTGCAACAAGCTCACTTTGCATCATTTCAAGTGGCATTTTAAGAATAATAAAAAACTGCAATAATGGGTGAATTGTTAAGGTCAATAAAATCAAGTCCGTTTTCCACCACAGGAGATGGTTTTGGTGATGTGCTGACTGTTAAGTTGCTTTTTGACTAAAACTGTACTTGAACATAATCATTGGAGCTTAATTCTGAATATACTGACAACGTGTGTGCAACACATGGTTTGGATGAATGAAGTTATGCATAAGGGAACTCATTTGTCTAAACTTTCGAAGGGTCACTTGAGTTACAGGAGCTTGTTTGACACAACTATTTCCAAACCAAAATAACACGATTAATTGAAACCCAAACTACACTAGTTCCTTGATCTCTTTTCTCTTTACCTTAAGGTTAAACAGCATTCATGTTCTTAGAATAGGCCTATTCATGGTAAGAAGTACTTCCCATTGTGGTATAAACTGAAAAGAAAACTGCAATTTTCAAGATTTTTACTGTAAACTGAATTTTCTCCAATCATTTCCTTGTTGCTCACATTGTGGGTGTTCAGTCTGTGAGACAGTTTTGGATCGAGAACCGGACCTATCAGACATTAATTTGGTACAAGGTTCATTTGGTGGAGCTACCCCAATGATTCTCCAGGCTTCAGTTCTTCTGTAGACTTAAATTTTCTTTATTGGAAAAGAAAATTGTGTCAGCAATGAGTAAAAACAAAACTGTTAAATCTTCCCCACTGATTTGTATGTGGAAACAATGTAATTCTTTCTGCAAATGTTCTGGAACAATTTGTATAGTGGGGTTGCTGAGAGCCATTGAACCCCTGTAAATCCTATGTATGATGGAAAGCACTTCAAGCTAGGGAGTGCAACAGCAGCAACCCCTGCACCCTTAATTTCAGTACCTGTGTCTTCCTGTGGTTAGTTATTACCCCTGGCATCTGAAGAAATTTAGAAAGCAAATGTTACCCCAATCTTCTGCATTCTTCAGAGTAAGGGCATCTTCGATGACCACCTGCAGGAGGTATCCTGGAGAAAAGCATGCATAGCAAGGGGCTGAAATGTTTGGCTTTTCTCAACCCAACTGTACAAGCCATTTCTGCAAATCTGCAAAAGCATATGATACAGGGCAGTACAGCCGCCGATATTCCCCTTTCCTGCACAAGTTCAGCTGGCAGAGAATCTCCATACCTTTGAATTCCCATAGTACTGTACGTAAATTCAGTAACTCGAGCCTAAGGCAGGCAAACTGAGGAAAATACTAATTATTTTCCAGCATAATGGGGTATGCTACATCCTGACCAAATCTTGATGCTAGAGCGCTTGCCAATTTCCCTCCCATCCTAAATCTCTCCAGTGGGAAAAAAGGTATTAGCTGTTAATCTACACTTAAATGCGTATACGAATAATACCTAAGCCTTATTTTAAAGCTGACTATAATTATGAGGATCACTATCCACTGCTGACTTTAGATCAGGGTCTAAGGTATTACATTGCAGATCAGTGAGGTGTTGTCACCGCCTGTCCTATGATCTTGAGTTCCTCTCAGTGCTTTGTTCCTAGAGCTTCCAGCTAGGGCCACTCACAAACAACCGAACACATGCAGGTCACACCCTGGTGTCTGTGTAGAGTTGCAGCCTGTCAGAAACACACCAGCCACATTCTGGCTTCCACCAGCCTTGGTTACTACCTAAAGTGTGATGCCAACATTCTCCCAGTCTCGAATTTTCCCAAGAAATGTGTTCTGCACTGTCCAGCCCTCTCCTAGACAGTTCAGATATTAAAGGTCTGTTGTCTCTGTAAAGGATCAATATTCAACAGTTTGCTACTTTAAAAGCCACAAGTGGTCCTGTAGCACCTTAGAGACTAACAAAAAATTTGTCATCCGTAAGGTGCTACAGGACCACTCATTTTCTAAGTTTTTTTTTTAAGTTACAGACTAATATGTCTATCACTCTGAGATTTTTAAATGGAGTTACCAAACCGTTCATTTTAAACACAACATTGGATTAGTTTAGATTAAAAATAAAACAATTAACTACAAAGAGGTTTTTAATGACTACACATATCAGATTATTTTCTCTTGTAACAATTTCTGACTTAAAGATAATGTTTTCTAGTAGCTAAAACTTAAAAGTAGCATTCATATTATTCCTGTTTCTTGTTCTTTATATTGGGTGCATATGAAGAGCAGATCTTTAGAGCCTTTACCAATGTAGGTTGTATTTAAGTCTCCTTTCAGATCTTCATTTTGTCTAGTATCTGCTCTGACACTATCTGCCTTTTAGGGACCTTGCCACTTGCTCTGGCTAGCCCTGTGGTGTAGAACTTTTTCCCTTGACATTTCTCTGTTAACTTCCTACTTCAAAAGGATTTTAAAATATATTCTGTGTATTGTGTTCTGTGTATAATACTTGTGTTTGGACCCATAAAACTGGTTTTGTGTGAATTGAAGCAATCGGTTTAATCCAGCCTTTCTGAAAAGGAGACTGATTGGCATTTAGGCATAATTGTGAAATACTGCAGCTTTAAAAGAGGAGTTATGCCTTACTCTTTTGTTTGGCTGTAGGAAATGCACACTCTTTGCTCTAATATAAATTCCAGCAGACAAAAGAGTTTTATTTCCTTATTTAAGTCTCTTGCACTCTGTACACTTTTAAAGATCTTGTAAATCTGTAGGAATACATTTGGTAGAAATAATTCAACTACAGGGTCACACATTTCATTGTATCTGTAGGCCAACCTTATTTTACTCACTAGGATCTCCTGGTTGATGGGCTGGCCAGCTTGTCTGGTTACTAGTTAAAACGTGTTAATTTTGGCACGTTCCTGCAGAATGTTGTAGATTTGGATGGATCAACATTTTCTGACTCAACTTCCCCACCCTACAACATCCTGTTAGAAAATTTCTGAGTAGCTTTGCCCCAAACCCTGTGTATTCTTCTTTCTTTATCTCTCAGAAGTTCCCTAGTTATCTCTCAGTATCCCATTGATATCCCTGGTACTGATCAAATGGAATCTTCAAACGTTACCGTTGTACAGACAGAAAAATGCCATTGTCTTGACTTCACTTAACTATTTATTGAGAGTTTTTGATAGCTTACTGCATGGATGATGATTTTCTTAATCATATAGAGTTCTACTGATAGGAACTTACGTACATTCCATAGTTATGATTGGACAAACTGGATTCAGCGGGATTCATCCTGAACTTTTCTTCTGGATTAGTACATGACACTTGTAGCAGGCCTCAGGCTAAATGATAGTATGGTATTCTTTTTTTTTTTTTTTTTTTTAAGTTCAGTATTTCTAGTAGCCGGAAGAGGATTTTTTGAAGGAGAATCTAAACATCTGGATCTCACTCCTCTTGAAAAATCTTAAGTTGAAGTGGTATAAAAGTAGCATTATTATTACCAGGATATGCTGATCACAAATGCCTTCTTTTTATATAATCTTTGGTACTTTTTTCTTATTTGTGTTCAATGCAGTACGAAATCGAGAAATACATAGTCTCTGCTCAAAGTAGCTTACAAACTATATAGACAACTGAATGCAACAGAAAAATACCGTAGATTAATGGTGTGTTTTTTTTTTTTATTATTGGCGGTGTGTGAATGGGGGTCGGGGGGGCTTTTCCAAATGTTGACTTCGTTCGAGACAAGAAAGAACCAAACACTGAATACTTTAAAACTGAGATTGTTTAACTATCATTTCTCAAATTGAACTAAATTTGAACAGTTAATACCGCCTGAGATTTTGTGTGTAAGAGTTTGGGAATTAGAAGCTAATTTATCCATCAGTTACCAGTTTTAGTTAAATGTGAGCACTGTTCTGCAAACACTGAGGCTTATTATTGGAAATCTTGATCTATTTCACTCCCTGTGGCACACTGCTTACACATTTGAATTTCCAAATTTCTTCCCTTGAGATCTGTACTCAATTTTCTTGGTCTCAGTGGGCTCAGGTGGCTCAGATTGGTTTTTCATGCAAGTCTCTTGACTTTTTCAGCTTCAGGAAAATAAAAGGTAAATCCATCATTGCTTTCTGTTTCCTATATCTTAGACTTTGTCTAGTCAGAAATATAAGTTAATATCTCTTCTTCTTCTCCCTCTTCCCAAGATAATCTAAAACCCTGGTTATGAAAAAAAAAGTCATTAAAACTTCACTTCAGGATTCCACTGAATTTTACATAAGAGCCTTTGTATAAGGCTGAGAATGTGATGTTTAGTCCACTGTCAGGGCAAGTTTGTGCTAAGGATGTTAAAGACCAGTCGACTAATTTACTATCCCATAAGCAAATGCTTATCAGATAATCAGTCGACTAGTCGATGACTCTCCTTACTGCCTCTATCAGATAGGCAGCAAAGTGGGGGAGAAGAGGGAGTACTTCAAAGGGCAGATCCTGGCTCAGCAGTGCTGCGTTTCCCCTTTGAAGCTCTAAGGGGGTGTTCAAAGAGGCGGCATTTCAAAGCAGCAGTGGTGCCTGGAGCCCAAAGTCAGCTGAGGACTCCCCAGCTGATCCTGGGCTCTGTGCGGCATTTCTGCGGAACCCAGGATCAGATGGGCAGTCCCCAGCTGACCCCGGACTCCGCATGGCATTTCAAATTGGCAGTGCAACATGGAGCCCAGGGTCAGCGGGAGACTGAGTCTCCCACTGACCCTGGGCTCCATGAGTGCGCTTCCGCTTTGAAATGCACAAGAGCCCCTTCTGGGGACTCTTGTACATTTCAAAGCTGGGACATGTGCCTGCAGCCGGGAATCAGCAGGACTTCCTGCTGGTCCTAGGCTGCATGTGGTGTTCTCCATTCCTCCTTTGAAATGTACAAGACTGCAGTGGGGGCTCTTGTACATTTCAAAGGAGGAATGCAGAAGTGCCTGTCGAGTTGTCGATGGAAATTCCGTCGACTACTCGACTAGTAAATTTACCGCAATTTAACATCCTTGGTGCATCATATTGCCTAAATTGCAACCTTGACAGTTGCCAACCCCAGAGATGATTCTGGACTCAGTGAAATCCTGTTGATTTTAGGGCCTAATCCTGCAAGATACTATTGTTTACCTCCATGTGAATTCAGTGTGTCCAACACCTTGAAGGATCAGTGCCTTGATTTATAAGCTAAGGTAGAGCAAGAATGTGGTCGTCATTCACCTATGTTTGGACATGTGCTTGCCTATCTATATACTGTTTTGATTAATTATCACCTATTCTATAAAAGAGTTTGTTTCCTAGGATATTGACTTGAATTCTCTTATAGAACATACATCAATATTTTATTTAAATGTGCCACCCAGTAGAACTTTTTTATTTTTGCACAAAAGTCTCTGAAATGTGCAAAAAGTCTTTTGAAATGTAGTTGTTATTAATGACATTTTATCAGAAACTTTTGAATGGTGCAAATGTAACACAAGGCATCTCTTTTCCATGTCATTGAATTTTGTGTTGTAGTAGTCAAACAAAAAGATAAAAAAGTAAGGAACAGAAATAGTATGTTGCTTTCTTTACCTTGTGCATGCAAAGAAGGAGAAGATGGGGGTGGATTGCTAACTGATATAGCAGAAGTTTCTATATCTTAATCTTTCTCCAAAATACTCTTTCCCCCCCCCCACCCTTTTTTTTTTTTTAATCTGTGGTTGGATTTGCATGTAGGAGAGTTCTTTGTATCCTACTAACTTATGCTTCAGTGGTGCTTGTTTTCAAGATGAGGCTTACAGTGTTGTAAATATATAGTTCTGGGTGTTTTTTAAAGTTTCAGACCACTTTTTTGCAGCCCATGTCATGATTTTATAATGAAGATCCTCAAACACTCTTCTCTCTAGAATGTTACAATAGATCTTTTTGTTTTAAAGATATTTTCCCTGTAGAGTTTGTGCTTTAAAATGTTCCCCGTGGCTAAGCGCTATCAACATACCTGAGATTTCTAATTTATAATAAAAACTTATATTGTTTGTTGTACCTTTCATTCTGATGGTTTCCCATGTACCTACAACTAATTACGCATCACTGTATACAGGTGCCTTTTGGGGGGCACCAACCTGCAGAAAATCACATTGCACGTCTATGGGGAGGATTTTTAATGTTCACACAGGATCTTTTTTTTAATTCCTCCATACACAAAGCTGCATAATTCTAGGTTTTTCTATCTCAGAAAGATGAAAGTCAGTCGATCTGCCTGCACTTCTGTTTTTAACTTGAACTCTTTGAGGAATATAGTTTCACAGATTGTTTTGAGATCACAATGCATTAGGACCTGTTTGAGGCTCTTGACCTGTTTAAGGCTTTAACAAACTGAAGTTTAGCAGAGAAAAAACCCTCAAATGTTGTAAGGTAGCTATAGATGTGCCACAAGTTCTGAGACTGCACTTCACACAATTTCTTTTTAAATCCTCCAGCAAAACACAAATCTGTGTGAAATATACTGTAGGAACCAGAATGTACTAAATCTAAATAATAGTGAGACCCGCTGTAGCAGCTTGTCGTATGCTTTGTCTGTCTCCAACACCTCATCATCTCAACTACAACAACCTCCTCATCTCTTGACTTAACAAATGCAATCTTTCCCTGCTCATATGCACTCTGTACACTATAGCAAAGATAATTTCCCTACCTCATTGTTCATCCCTTCACTGCAGGCCCGGGAAAATACTGCCCGGATCCAGCCCGCCAAGCCACCAGATCTGGCCTGTGGAGGCAGCGGAGAGCCCCAGGCAGGCTCTCCAGCTTGCCCTGCAGCCCCACGCTTCAGGCAGAAATGCGGCTGCAGGGCTCCATTTCTGTTTTAAAACTGGAGGGGAGGTGGGAAGTTTTAAGAGCCACCCTGCCCCTACCACATCCTCATTGGCCGGTTTCTGCCAGAAACCAGCCAATAGGAACTGCTTGTTAGAATAGCATGCAGCTAAGAAGAATCACACACTGTCTCCTGGGCTCAGTTATTCATGAAGCACATGGCCAGGCAGGGTGGCTGGGAAACATTTAAGCTCTGCTGGCAGGCAGGCTAGTTTTGGCAGCTGACAAGAGAGTCTCTTGGCCACAGCCAGCTTCTGGCACCCCAGCCTTTTCCAGCGCTAACTCTCTGCCTCCCCACTCAACATACCCAAACACTCTGTCCCTCTTCTTATACCCATACCCCCTCTCAGATCTGGCACCCCAATCTCCTGCCCCAGATCACAATCTCCTTGTACCCTAGGTCACATCCCAAACCCCTGCATTCCAGTCTCCTGCCCTAGGTCACAACCGCCTGCTTCATCCCAACTCCCTCCCAGACTCTAGTCTCCCTCCTGCAACACAGTCCCTTACCCCAAGCTCCCTTCTGCACCCAAACTCCCTCCCAGACTCCATTCTCCCTCCTACACCCCCAGTCCCTTACCCCAAGCTCCCTTCTGCACCCAAACTCCATCCCAGACCCCGCGTCTCCTCCATTAATATCATGGAAGAGTGCGGCCCTCAACCACTTTTCAAAATCTTGCAGTGACCCTCCCCCCCCGTCAAAAATTATTGCCAGCCCTGCTTCACTGTCTCTCCTTTCTCTCTCGTCAAACACTTGTTTTCACTTTCAAGGCTCTTCATTGCTTACCTTTCCCTGGTCTGTCATCTCTTGTAGGCTGTCAAGAGACTGCTGTCTCAATTGTTCAAATGCTGCCAGCCTTCAATGACAACTTGTTTAATTTTCGATCCTGAACCTTTTGTGCTTTCTCTCTTGCTGGCCCTCATGCTTCCCATCAACATCTGCAAAGCAAATTCATTATACATCTCCAAATACCTCCTTAAAATTGTCTTGGTTTAATGTTTAATGTTTATCAAACATGTAACTGTTAGGCCACTATTGCATCAATATCATACTCTTCCTGCTGTCTAGTATTGTGTCACTGTTTCCAAATGCTTCCCCATCTGTCAGAGTCCACTGCTGTCTTTTGTCTTATGTTTAGATTGTAAGCTCCTCAGGGCTTTTTTTTGTTGTTCTGTGTTTGTACAGTGCCTTGTACAGAGGAGTCCTGCTCCATAAATGGAGCCCTGTGCACTACCTCAACACAAATAATAAATAATGACTAATAAAATAAGTTTCTTATAAAATTATGGCTCTTGTCCAGGTTCCTACACTTTGTTCATATAGAATGAAGTTATATTCTTATTCATGTGATGAGTAATGATGACACAGTGAGATGTGACTTGATGCATGGCATTCTCCATGGAAGTAATATTCCTGTAAAAGTACAGAAACAGTACAGTATTTGGCTAAGCCTTTTTTATACAACTTTCTAACTGAGAAAGTGAGTTGTTCACACTAAATGCTTGGCTGTAAAGTATATTGTTTACTGGTAGTAGATACCTTTTTTTTACAAAAATGGATATTTGTTGAATTCTGCATTAAATATTTTTGGAGACATTGATCCCCACCTCCCACACTGCCTTTCTTTCTCTAAATGTAGCGTGTGGGTCAGAGTGACACTGAAAGGCTAGTCTGAGGACTGTTTTCTTGTCAATAGAATGTGACTCTCTTAAATCAGTGTATCAAATAATGATATTGTTGGGTCCTGTTTTGAGGTCAAAACATGACAAAGTTGATACCACGTTAAAAGGAGAAGACAGAATTAAAATAGTAACTTGTAAATTACCAAATGAGATTTTCTTTACACCTATTTCTTATTACCTTTAGCACATCAGGTCCACCCATTTGGCCAGGAAGGACCTTTTTCAAGAGAAATGGAGCCCTTCTACAAGGTAGGTCATAGATATATATGCATTTCCCAAGTAATTATTCTTATTAGCAAATTTTCACAATGAGCATAATTTTCATAATGTTCTTTTTGGGAAAGAAATTCAAACTGACTTTGTGGTTTTATTTCCATTCCACCAGATTCCTTTTATTTCAGATTTCCCTTAAGTCCTGGTTTCATGAAAACAGCAAATTATTACCCAAAAATGATATTGACTGTGAAAATTGCTGCTTTCTCCTTCTCAGATTGATTTGCTTATTGTAAATTATAACAATTTTTTCTTGAGTGAAATTGAGAGTACACAGTACAAAATGTCCAAGGAACAACTGCGTTGATGAAGCAAAATTCTTCCCTGAAAGAGACTTTCCTTTACTTCCTAGCATGCATTCTCTAATTGTGCTGATGCCAAGATGTCTCTTCAGGTGGCCAAGTGTCAACACCACAGTGGGGAAAATTAATTAGACGATGTATATAAAGAAGACCTTCCAAGTTTAAGTGTGTTTATTCTTCTTTATATTTGTATAGGGTTTTGGAATAATTTTTATTTCAATGTGATACACAATATGAACTAAAATAATGTAGTTTTTTGAGTTAATAGGTGTTATGGGGAAGGTTTTTTGGTGAGTTCTATTAAACTTTTTACTCTTCATAAAGAATATTTTTGTCTTTGCTGCTGTGTACATGTAACTTTTCTCATAATTAGAATTTCTTAGACGCTTTAAAAGAAAACTCTATCCCAAAATTATATATTTTTGTTTATGTTGTGGAAATTACTTGCAGAGTTTTCTTAAGCCTTTTCTGTTCTGGGACAAACAAGTTATAATTTTTATATTGATATCAGTCCATGAAGTGTATCAATTTTGGGATCTTATTCCTTAATACTTAAGTTTTATGTATGGACTTTCCATTATAAATGAAGGTACTTCTGTCTTGTAAAATGTCCCATATAACAAGAGGGGATTTCACATTGAAGTGAATGGCTCACATGAGGCCATACCCATACTTATATATACAAACATAGTCACAAAATAGAAGGAAGTAGAATATGGCTGCTCTCCTCTCCATCGGGTTGTCATACTGCTGCAGTTCAATGGAGAATATTTTTCAGGTAGTTTTCTGCATATTTCTAAAGCCTTGCATCTTCATTTTTCTGTGGGGGTTTGTGTTTTTTTGTAAATGTGGACTGCAAGGGTGCGAATACACCCTCCCCTCCATGGTCTCCCGAGTAAGCATGCTCCGTAGTGGAGACTAAGAAGGGTGGGCGGGGAGAAGGATATGATAGAGGTCTTTATAATCATGACCGGTATGGAGAAAGTGAATACGGAAAAGTTAATTTACCTGTTTCCATAGTATAAGAACTAGGGGTCACCAAATGAAATTAATAGGTAACAGGTTTAAAACAAACAAAAGGAAGTTTTTCTTCATTCAGTGCACAGTCAACCTGTGGAACTCCTTGCCAGAGGAGGTTGTGAAGACCAGGACTTCAATAGGTTTCAGAAAAGAACTTGATAAAATTCATGGAGGTTAGGTCCATCAGTACTTATTAGCCAGGAGGTAGGAATGGTGTCCCTGAGTCTGTGTCTGTTTGTTAGAAGCTGGGAATGGGTGACAGTGGATGGATCACTTGATGATTCCCTATTCTGTTCACTCTTTCTGGAGCATCTAGCATTGGCCATTGTCCTCAGACAGGATACTGGGCTAGATGGACTTTTGGTCTGACCCAGTATGGCCGTTCTTATGGTCTAAAGAGAGTGGGGAGTAGGATGAAATTAAATGGTATCAAGTGAAAAATCATACATTTATGTTCTAATAAGAATTTGTTACAAATTGGGGCCTCATCAGTTGAAGGTGATAGCAGAGAAGAGAAAGCTGGAAGTGTGGGTTGATTACAGGATGGCTATGAGCCACCAGTGTGATGCGACTGCGTGAAAGACAAATGGGATCCTAGGATGTGTCAGGTGAGGCATTTCTAAAGCCATACAGAATTACTATACTCTATACTATACTGTATTCTACAGAATTACTATACTATATAAAATTACTACACAAGGCACTGATAAGACCACGCATTAAATACTGTGTACCATTGTAGCCACCCACGTTAAAGAAAGGTGAATTTAAACAGAAATAGGTGCAGAGAAGAGTTTCTAGGATGATCGGGGAATGGAGGATTTATCTTATAAGAGGTACTGGAAAAGTCTGGCTTGTTTAGTCATCAAAAAAGAAGTTTGAGAGGGGCTATTGCTATTCTCTATAAATAAGGTAGAGAGGTAAATACCAAGGAGGGTGAAAAGCTATGTATGCTAAAGACCAATGTGTTCACAAGAACAAATGGATATGAACTGGCCATGAACAAATTTTGGCTGGAAATCAGAAAGTTTCTCACCATCAAAGGGGTGAGATTCATGCAATAAGAGTGGTAAGGACAAAGAATTTACTTTCAAGAGAGATGGACAAATTTCGAGTGCAGTTGTATGAGTGTGTTGCTTATGATGGGAGCAAGCAAGGCTTACCAGTCCTGGGTCTCACTTTGTCCTAGCTCCCTAAAAGCTCATGCTTCAGGTTTTCAGATAGCTACTTGCAGGGGTCAGGAAGGGAATATTCTGTGGGATGGTGTTTTTAAAAATCTTCATCCAAGCCTCCGGAATAGCCATGGCTGGAAATGGGATTTGGGATAGGAGGGCCAGGACTCTGAGTTCTTGCTCACATGCCCACCCCATGTTAGTGAAAGTGAAACTTCCCCCTGACCAGTTTGGCAGTGGCTTTAGAGGCTTTCCTCTGCAGTGAATGGGTACAGGTCACTTACTGGGCTTTCTCATTACTTTCCCTCAATGAGTCTTTCTCATTACTTTCCCTGCCATTGTGAGTGTTTCAGGCACTACTGGGGATACTCAGTCTCTTCTATGATTTTCCTGTGCCACATAATAGATTAGCCTCCTGCAAACGTCGTACTTCGGTCTAACTTCAGCTTTAGGTTTAGGGTGATGGTGTTCTGTGATGCAGGAGGTTAGATGAGATTAGTGGCTTAAAAACATATTTGATCAAGGCCCCTCCCCCTCCTTGTGTCTGTAGTCATTTATGCCCCTCATACTGCTACCAAACAGCCCCAGCTTTTGGATGGCCAGAGCATGGCAGAGGGAGGCTTGGGCAGCGCGATGCTCCAGCTTTCCGTAGGTCAGCTGGAACTGCACCTTTCACACCTCCCCTGTATATTGGCCTGTGGTGTTACAGTGTGCTCTGTGGTATTTAATTAGAAGCTTCAGGCTGTTCGTTATGACTAGGATACAGTACGTTCCACAGAATTGGATCCTTTAATGTTTTGTAAGGACAAGATGGATTTGATGTCTTCAGTCACAAAACCATAGTGGAAAAAATAGAGGGGAAAGTCTAATGTGTTAGGAAATTTTCTGTTTTACTCTTTCAGGGTTTATCTATGATCAGGTAAGCTGTTTAGATGTGTCTCTAATAACATTTTTTCTATGGTACTTTAGAATATCAGAGATACTGTCAAATAGGTGTGGCACTAATGTTAACCTCCCTTTTCTTGTATTACATTCCCCCCACTTCAGCAGATATATTCTAGCCCTTTATCATTGCAAAAGCAGGCAGCTGCCTATTGAGTAACTGATTGGCTAGCAAAACTTTCAGTTGGACTGGTATTCAGCATGGCCACATCAAATGGAACAAGCTAGCCAATGTTCTGTCCCATTACACCAGGTCAGGATGGAGGGATAAAGTGTCTAAGAAGTTTCCGTTAATACTTTATGCTCCAGTTTGAAGTATTGTGGACTTAGTCAAAAATTCCTTCAAGTCTCTGTCTTTATTTTTAAAAATGGTGCTTATATCTGTGGATCTCAGCAAGTAGCAAGTAAATATTGCTGCTGCTGCTACTGCTGCCACAGGTGGTCATTCCAGTCTTATTTTGATGTAAATGGGGTAAGAAGAGAGGATTTCAGATGAGAAAAGAAATGGTACAGTGAAACCTTGTCCCCAGATAACATTTTAAAGCCTTTACTCAATCAATCTCTATCTATTTCCTTGGAAACAGGAGAACCAGGCAGTCACATGTGAAATTAAGTCAACCACTAGTTTCTAACTAGGTTTCTTTTCCAAGGAAGGAAACTTTTTTGATTGGGAAAAGTAAGATGACAGCAAAGGTTTTAAAAATACCTCTCTTGATAAATATCTAGTTAAATACAGAAAGAATATTCATTCAGTATTACAGAGAGTAGTTTAAAACCACTGCTCCAAAACTTAGTAAGCAAAACTTGTAGGCACTGTACATACTCCACTTGGTTTGCACTATTAAAGAAAAGGTACTTGGTTTGGGGGGCTAAAGAGAATAGAGGCTGACATCTCTCCATGTTTTATTTCAATTATTTGGCAAAGCAATTTTAAATCTTACAAAGAATCTTAAGGGAAAATAGTGATTGGGAAGCCTGTTGTCTGCAGACATCAGAATAAGGAAAGAAGAAGAAATAAGTTGAAATGGAGTGTGGCTGACCTATAATTGTAATGTTTTTGGTGTAAAAAGAAAAGAGAAATAATCGTGTTTTGGCTTTTCTTAACTGCACCATATCCAATAGCCTTTGTTCATCTCTCAAAATTGATATGAGGAGTCCCTTCTGCACTTAACTTCCCTGGGCATAAAACTTCTGCATCAGATTATTTTGATTTGATCCCTGACTTAACGCTACAACATGGCACAAAACAAAATGAAAGAGTGAACTTCATTTTTTTTTGTTGCACAAGGTTCCATCCAGCCACTTCTTTAAAATACTCCCCCTCTCCCCCCCCCCCCGCCCCGCCACACACACACTGTATTGGATACTGTAATCATTATTATGGCTAACATTCAGTCAAGGTTATTTTTAGGAAAAGCCATGGACTCATCATGGGCAATAAACAAAAATTCTAGTCTGTGATCTGTGTATGACTCTTAGTAAAAATAGCCTTGACTAAATCTTAGCTGCCCTCCAATGCACTGCACTGGGGGCTCCATGGGGCCAGCCCCCTGAGCCACTGCAGTGGAAGGTCCCAGGGCCAGCTACCCCAGCTGCTGAGCAGCAGCTGGTGTGTGTCCCTAGGCCTGCCCAAGCTGCTTGCTGGGGAGGGCTGTGTGGTAGCAGTCAGTGTGATTTCCCACAGGGCTGCTTGGTTGGGGTCAGCCAGCCACCCTAGCCATTGCAGCAGTGAAATTTCATGGAGGTCACGGAAAATGGGATGAGTGACTTCTGTGACAAACTTGTAGCCTTAGTAATGATGCCCATGTGCTCTCCCCTCCCCATGTGAACTCCCATGCAGATTCTGAAACTGCTTTCATAGTATACAGGATCTTTGGCCTCATCAGTTTCTAAATTTACCGCAGAAACTTCCCTAATGAAGCCCACTTAGGCTATATTGTAGGATTCCTCGAACTTGTACATTGTTTGCTCTCTTAGCTCAGCTTTCTTGTTCCTGTGCTTCACTGCACAAGCATATTTTGTTCCAAATCATCAACTTTTTAAACCTTCTGAATTTTTTCTTTATCCAGCTGTTTTTAATCCATCTTTATTAAAATAACATTCCGCTTTAGAGAAATCAGTGGATTGCTTCCAATTATCCATTTTATGTGGACAAATTCCTGTTCTTGTCTGGAACATTTATGCCAGGTAAGAATGGTGAGGTCACCTGTAGGAAGGGTCAGAGGCCAATGTATTGTGTTGAAATAAAGATCTATGTTTCTGCCATGTACTTGGATATAGCCTGGGAATGCCCGATTTTCAGGAGCACAAGTGTAAGGGAGCTCAAGTTACTTGCCAATCCTTGGCTTACAGTTTTGCCACTGAACTGTCTTAACACTCATCTCTTGCCCTTTCTGTCCACCACAGCCAGTGCTGAAATCTTGGCTCCAAATTCTTTAAAAAATTAAAATAAGGCTATAACTAGCACTGATGTGGGAATACACATCTGCAGACTCTGGCTTTTGCCTAGCTATCTGTAAGATGTACAAATACAGAAAGAATTTAAAAATTGATTGTAGACAAAAATCTCAACTTTTAAGTTCCCTTTCATTTTGAAATACTAACGTTCAAACTTTTTAAAATGACCCACTGTTTAATTGTTCTCACTTATAAAGCAAAGAAGCCACCAGATTTTTAAAAGGTTGTATATTTTTGAGAATGTTTTATAAACATGACCACCTCTCATGTCTTCCTCTTGGATATGTGCTATTTCAGTGCTGAAGAAAAGCACCCAGCTGATTACCAGGTATAACCGCATTCTTTATTAAATCATCTATTTTCTGATGTCCGTACTAGGACAATAGTGGGGGAATGGTCCCACTATTGTGGGGAACTTTCCTGGCTTCTATACTACGCCGGTGAAATGGACAAGCAAAAGGATCTGAGTCCCTGCTGCGACTTCTTTTACCCAAAGGCCTCCCTGATCCTCAGGGCTCCCCTTCCACTCTCCTGAATAGCAGAGTCCTTGAAAGCCCAACAAGGCTGGGCCTAGGTTTTCTGGGGCTTAATCCTCGACCTTGTAGTCACTTGGGGCAGGGGCTAGGGTGTCCCCACTCCGGGGTGTTCTCTTCACACTGGATGCTTCCTTGACCCAGTGATCATTTCATACAGTTCAAAGTGAATACAATTTATTAAACAGCAACTGATTAAAAAGAAACGAATAAGGAAAAAATGAAAGAGGTTAAATAAGAACACACAGTCCTGCTCTGTAGCACAGGGACATCACAAAGAGCAGTTTGCAGAGTATAAGGACAGTTCACAGTCTGTTCCTTGTAAGTCCCAGGGCTCTTTCTCAGGCCATGGCAGGGCTACAGGTTGGACACACTTGCTCTGGCAGTGACCACACAACTTCAGGCTCTAGGTGGCAGGACCCCTCTCACAGTTGGCGTTCCAATGCCTCTCCAAGTCTGGCCTACAGGGCCTCTTGGCTGGTGGTGTCTCCCTGCCCAGAGCCTCTACCCCCATTTTGCTGGTCCCAGCTGCTCACCATACCCATCCGCAGACTATGCTGCTTTGCCAGCCTCTAGCTCCTTGTGTTACTTTTCTGATACCTTTTGCTCTCAGGTCACTGCAGGTCTGCTTCTCACCACAGGGTCTGCGCTCCTTGGGCAGTGTGTGTCTGGCTCTGTCACTGCAGGACTGCCCTTCAGCACAGCTTGCACTCCTTGGGCTGTGTGTGTCTGGCTCTGACACTGCAGGTCTGTCTCTCAACACAGCTTGCTCTTCTTGCTGCTCTTCTTAGTTCTCTCTCCTTTTCCCAGAGAGACCCAGAAAATCCCAGCTCACACGGAGGATGGGACCTGGCCTCCTAATTTCCTCATTGACCTGTCCATCCTGTCAATCAGGCTGAGCTGGAGTGTTGGCTTCTTTCCATTGTCCCTGGGGTCTGTCAGTCTCAGGGCCCTGATTTCTCATGAACCCTTCCTCTTTTGGTACTGGGAGCTGGCCAACCAAAAACTCCCTCTAAGTTTAGTAAGGGGGCTAACAGTCCCCCTTATGCTAGGAAGAATCTCTCTCCCCACCTATCCCCCCAGTTCTGCTCAGCATAATGACATTTGAAAGCCGGTTATCTGTAGTTATACAATGAAGTCTTGGTGTGTTTTGGATTCAAGTGAATCTGCTCTGGTGACCTTGAAAATGTAGTAGGGATTTTAACGACTAGTGACTCGACTAGTCACTTCCCCCCGACCTGAGAGGCAGCAAGGGGTTGGGAGCAGGAGAGGGTGCTGGAGGGAGCCAGCTTAACAACTGGTTCCCCCCAGCATCGGTCTCCATAGGAGGTGAGGGCAGGGCCCTCTTATATAGGAAGATACAGCCAAAAGAGAACCTACTGTAGAAGGTTATACAACTGAAGTTACAGCTATTTGGGCATATCTGCTGAATGAACGACGAGTGAAAAGTTAAGACCGAGGTATTTGGATAGTCCGAATAGGAGAGGCAGACCCCACAGAGAATGGGTAGCTGATATAGTAGATTGGTGCAGAGCTAGTCTACAGAAACTAAGCCACTTCGCACTGGCCAGGGAAAGATGGAAGGAAATAGTGAGGGAGGCATCGGACACCAATGGGTGTTGAGCCCGTGGTGGTGGTTGATGATAATGATGATGATGAATGTTGATTTTCTGTTTTAAATATATTTTTTTTCACTTGAAGGTCAATCTAGGCTTGCTGCTATCAAATTCATGTTTGGAGGTTGATTTGTTCCTTGTCATCAAGTAGTTTGGCTCACAATCTAGAGGTGTATACCTCTGAGATCCCAGTTCAGTTCTATGCATTTTTCCAACAACAGAGCTAAGTAATTTGCCATTTCACCAAGTTTTCTCTTTTTTTTATACCTTTTGCCTGTCCTTTTTAGATTGTCTACACTTGCACTTGACGGACAAAACTTCTAATTCACAGGTGCTTAAACCGTGCCCTCCTCCAGCCCCCATGAATGTCAAAGATTTTCCATGGCAAATGGAAGTGCAAATGCTGCTTTATCAGCTAGAGCGCTCTGCTGCTGAAAAAGCAAAACCCCCTCAATGGGGATGGAAATATTTTGTTGACAAAAGAGCTGACAAACAAGGTTCACACATGCTGACTTAGCAACAGGACTGTGTCGACACAGCTTTGTCGTGAAGCCATTTATGCTTTGTTCTGTTTTTAAATGTATATCTGTTGTTCTTGACTTGCTCTTTCTGTCTACCAACCTGAAGTAATCAGTAGAATTGTTACACTCCTTGTTACAATAAACTTTTTAGACAATCACATTATTATTTAGATTGGGATTTTTTACTTAGTTGATTGTAAAGGGTCACTGACAATCTCTTCAGGTGTTTTCTTCAAGGAAGATAAATCACATGCAGTGTTTGGAGCATGAATATTTGAATAGCTTATTCTTTATTATTAGCCTTATGCAGGTTTGCAAAAGTGTCATTGAAGGCATAAAATGTCGTCAGTGGAGTTTTAAAAGTGTCATTATGGGCATAATAATATGAACTGCACCAGCCTCTTTTATGAGAGGAAATGGTAAGAATCCTGCTCGACTGTCAGAAACTAGGGGTTGTTTTTGGGACTGGAAGTTGGGGTGGGGCAGAGGTGAGAGAGAGAGTGAAATTTTCCTTCCCATTATTAGCAAATTTGCTATTGACATCAGAGTGAAACATGATACCCCACAATGACTTTTTTAGAATCTTACTATTTTAGAGTGGTGATCCACTTTAACTTGGTTTTACAGTATGCCTATAGAGTATTCCTGTCCCCTTCTTCCTGGTCAGATCTAGAGCAAAATACATTGCTGTATTTGTCATTTAAATGCATACAGCGTGGCTAAGTAAACATTGCTGTTAGAACCTTATATAGACTTAGGTAATTACATACCCTTTTACTGGAATATCAAAGCACCTTAATTTTTAAAATTGTATTTTTATAAGTTATAAAATATTTTTTTTTAAAAAGACAAACAGGCTGACAAGCTGATGTTAATATAGCATGACTGCTGCACAGTTTTATTTTCTGATCTTTTAAAAGTAACATTGAATTTCTGCACTGCTTTGTTACTGTGTTAACTTGATTTGCCTACATTATAGATGTATGATGGTATCGTTTTTATAAGTCTTAGGACAAATTAATTTGGATATTTCGTAACAGTGCTTCATACTGTGTCTTGCAGGTTTCAAATGGAAAAAACTTGAAAGTATACACTTGTAAATGAGTCAAGGTGAAGTTTACTGTCTTAGTTTACTTTCCTTGGCAACTGCAGGGTGCGGTTGAGTAATTCAGGGCAGGTTATGCTACAGTACAAATGTTAGGTAGGGTGTGTTTCTGTCCTTTTCCTGCACTGTGATCTGCTATATGAATTGTAATTGCAAAAAATATTTTGTTTGAAATAGATGGTGAAAAAAAGTTGCTTTTCTTGTTAGTCCAGGCAAGTCCTAGTGTGACCACCAGCATGTAAATCTTATGACTTTTAACAACAGACTTTGTATTTGTGAATAATCTAAGCACTATACCCAGATGTACAGACACGCTTTTCGTAATCTGCATATAATGCACATTTTTAACAGCTTTATTTAAAGTATGTGGGGAAAAGCAAGCACAGTTTCCTATAACCAGGAAGAGGTGAAAGGTTGAGTAGTATGGTTCCCAACTAAATAACTTTTTAATGCTAGGATCACTATCGTACTCGAAATACTTTGCATGATGATCTCATCTTGGTTTTGTTTCAGTAGGTTGCGAGTAGAACACTGGGTTTAATTCCATGTCAGTCTGTAATAATAGATATAAAACCAGGTAGGAAGCAGCCTTTGTAGTTGGTTCTTTCTCCTCAGCCCCAATAATTAAGGTAAATTGTTGTGGCTCACAGAAAATGGTAGTAAGTGTTCGTGAATACCCCTAAAGTACAATATGTGTAGAGTACATTTAATACCCTTAAATACACTTGGAAAATTATCATGAGGTACTTTCTATTGAAATGTTTAAGTACTTGTGCAGGTGACTTGATTATGGATATAGGCACTCCTTGAGTTAGAACATCCGCACACAAACAAAAGCTCACTTGCAGCCTCAGGCAGGGACATCCTTAGATTTATGGGGCCCAGCGTAGTACCATTAAACTGATACTCCTATGCCCCATGGCAGCCCCGGGGAGGAAGGAATAATGATTTTTTTCACAGATTTGATGTTCTGCTAATAGGTCTGGCAGGCTTTTTCACTTTTAAGTTAACTAGATCCTCCTCTGGGGACACATAGCCACAGAACAGGGATAGGAAGATGTGCGTGGGACATCAAGACCAAGTGGTGCCCCAGCTTTTTGGATGCCCTATGCAGCTTTGTAATTTGTGTATACGTAATGATTGTCCTGGCCTCAGGAGAGCAGGCAAGAATCATAGGTGGTGGCGAACAGTGCAAGTGCTGGTTGGAGGACTGCAGAGGAGTTGGGGCAGTGGCACAGCCAGCAGCTGGAGAGAAGCAGCACTTTGAAGGGGAAACTGCTGTTTCTCTTCAGCTGCTGGCTGCACGACCACCCCCCTGCTGCTCTGGAGTCCTCTGTCCCACACTCACTACCTCTTGGTGAGCAGGGGCTCAGTACAGCCCACAGAGGCAGGCGGGGGAGAGGGGCAGTGATGAGGGGAAGGGAGTGACCAGGGGGATGAGGCTAATGAGATCTTGTGAATGTGGTTTTCTTGTTGCTTAAGGTGAATTTTTATTATGAACCCTGTTTAGTCTACAGTTTAGTGATTTTTATTTATAAGTAAGCTTTCCTGTAATCAGTCACGTTGTTCTTTGGATTCCTTAAATGGATTGAGGTAATCAAAATTCAGGGGGAATTGTGTCTCTGCATATGCTCCTTTACATTGCTGGAGTGGTGTAAAGGAGCATTATTGTAAATAACGGTGTGGCCTTACAGACGATGATATAGGTTTAGTTATTAGAACTGGTCTCAATTTTTTGATTGAAAAAAATTCCTGTCAAAATGTGCTCTATGAGCTGTTTGCTGCACACCTTTTTGCAGCAAGTCAGTAGCCAACATACATTAAGAGTGTGAGTCCTCAGTTCTCATTCGCTCTTCAGTTGTGTATGATATAACAGTGAGCCTACGGCTGCATATATTTGCTGACTAATAACTAGAAATAAAGGATTAAAACCTGATACATTACTGTTAGAGAAGATTTGGGTATTTCCTACGATGCTGCCCACTCCCATTCTCCATCTATTGTATTTACGATTTAAATAAATTACCAACATATTTTGACAAAATATTACAATTTTTTTAAATTCTGAAAAATTCGGATGCCAAATTCCCCCAGGAGTAGTAAATGAAGACATGCTCAAAACTCTTCTGTCCAGGACTGAAGGTGATGATGCCTCTGCAATTTCTACCTCTAGCTCATCTTTACCTTTGGCTCATTCCACATTCCCGTGGACTTACGCGTATGTAACAATAAAATATTCCAATTACATGTGATAGACTTCCAAAGGCTGGATACTGTTTCAAACAGAAGTTGAAAACTAGCAGTTAACTCTGTGAAATAACATAAGAAAATCGTAGAAAACATGGGGATCTTCATATTGCAATTGTGAAATGATGTATTTTTTTGCAATAAATCAGAAGATTGAAGATTTAAAGCACATGCACCATGCCAAAAATCTAACATTGGTTGGTATCCCTGAAAGTGTGAAAGTGAGTGATATTACACAGATGGAACCTTGACTGTCACAATTTCTGAACTACTGAGAATACAAGCAAAGTAGGCTAAATGTGTTATTTGCATGGTGATTACTAAAATGAGTACTTCTACAACATCAGTGCCTTGAACAGTCTTGGTGACATGCAAATTACTATCAATTAAGAGAAAAGAGGTTTCAAATTTCCAAGGAAACACCACCTTGTGGGCACCAGAACTTCAAGTCTGGAATATTTCTTGATTCCGTGCCAGCCTTTTTCAGAGTGAAGCTATTTTAACTAAATTAAAAAATAAGGCGTGGGCTCATTGAAGTAACATCTTGCTGTAACTCATTAATTTATGGTTCACTGGTGATGCATAGGAATATTTTCACATCATCAGATGAGACTGAAGTTTTGTTATTTGTAAATAAATTAAAGCTATGGAAAAACACAAATTTCAGCAATGGTGTCCAGATCCCAAAGATATTAGTGTTTACTGTTTTGAAATTGACATATGTTTGGTGTTGGAATTGTGTTAGTCTTCAGACTTACTTAAAAATTCTCTTTAATAGTAGGATCAGGGCCTTTCTGCTAGTTGTTTAAAATTGGAAAAAGCTTAGTTTTGTATCACTCCCGCCTCTGCATAAAACATTCCTTTAGCAACCAACAAAAACTGGTTATTTAGTAACAGTGACACTTCAATAAAAGACAGCAGAATTTAATTTATGTTTGGTGCTAACTTAGGATGAGGGTGAGCTGGTTACGTGTTTCACTGTGGTGTTTTAATGAAACATCCCTTGAGCCAGGAGAATTGGGGCATTTTCAGATATTGGATTATAAATTAATCCTTTTGAGATTCTTCAAATGTGCTCTTGTTAAGACTAGACAAATAATTTGGGGGAGACATAAATGTTCTTTATTACTTTAAAAACACTTATGAACCTATCACTTCTCCTCTCTAGTAATTTATAAAGGTTTTAAAGCTGTATTGAGGGTTTACTTTAAGAAGGAAAGAATGAAGGAGGTAGGCGCTGCCTTTGTTGAGGGAACTACAGTATGTTCAAAAAGCAATACAGGGACTCCTTCAGGGTAAGTAATCCTTCTTTATGCTTCCCCTTAGCTCTATCCATCTGCTCCAAGGAGTACACCTGCCAAAGTAGTTAGAACACTAGAGTGAGCATGTTGTATGTGATATTAGTTGTTTTATTTTGTTCATTGGGGGGGAAAAAAAGAAACAAGAAATGGGGTGGGGTCGAGGGAGGGAAGCTTTTCATAAAAGGCACCTCTGGAGACAATAGGATAATGTAAAATCGCTTTCAAACACTTTTTGCTTTAAGCCATATTGTAAACTCAGAAAGTCATTAAGAATTGACATAAGAATTAATCCTTTAATATGTTTGATATTGACCAAGAACTAGAAGGTGTCAGTTTCTTTGCTATTCAGTACTTTCAGTGCACAAAGCAATGCTCTGCCCCACTGCCCTCCAAATATATAAGCATGTGCCATTATGTTATCTCAACTGCATTTTTAGAAAATGTCTGTCTTAGTTTTCGTTATTACCATTTGTAAGTCAGGACTCTACAGTGGTTGCTTTTGCCCAAAATTGTTGTATGTTCATGTTTTTTCTCCGTACTGGTACATATTCATAGCTGCAAATTAGCCAACCCTCATAAACCCATCTAGATTGTCAAAGTGACAAAATGAAATTAAAATAATTGAGACTATTCAGGTCTTTGGAGAAAGTTTAGCCTTGTTTTCATAAATACAAGTACAGAAATTGAATTGGGACATTTAAGGCATTATTTCAGCTTCACATTTCTACAGTATATTCCTGCATCACATCTTGTAAAACTTGGTTGTTTATAGTTTAGTGAGTAGTCATATTCGTGTTGATTATCTAAATACTGGACCTTTCCCTTAGAGTGAAATAGGGCAGTGGTTTTCAAACTTGCAACCCTAGGATCTCAATTTTGATGTAAATGTTTTTGTGGATTTCTAAAGTACTCCTAATCAGCCCAGGCCCCACCTCCACCCCCATCTCTTATGCCTCCGCTACACCCTTGTCCCTCCTCTTCCCCACCTCTTTCTGTTCTTCTCCCTTGGAATGCACCACATCCCTGTTCTTCCCCATTCCTCCCAGTGCCTCCTGCATACTGCAGAACAGCTGTTCCTCACCATTCAGGAAGCACTAGGAGGGAGCAGGAGTTTTTGATCAGTGGCCTCAGGTATGATTACTCCCCTGAGTGTTCCCCTGCCCCGCTCTTCCTCCCCCCCCCCCCTTTCCTTGGGCCCTAGTTTGAGAAGCACTGAAATATGACATAATGAATTTTAAAACCTGTCTTGAGTTCCAGCTGCCAGTTTCTATTCCTTAACAAGTCCAGATACCACACCCAAGCATGAGGATTGAGATTCCTTTGGATATACACCCTTACCATGTTTCACTTTTCTGTTTGGTAGCAAACACTGTTTATCTTTCTGTATCTTTACCATTTCTTATTTCTTTGCACTTTTCCTCTTACGAGTTCATGTTTCCCCTTCTTCAGTTCTTCCCATTTCTTTGTTTGTTCTTCCCATCCATCTGTGCTAAATCAGTTGGACACTTGCTCTAATAATTTCACCTGTGATCATTACAGATGGCAGCTAGTACTTAAAGAAAAAGTTCAGTGTTTTACAGTTTTTAGACAGTGTATTTTTATATGGAAAGAAGAATCAAATCTACTACAGCTGATTATTGTACCCAATGCCCAAGAACAGATTAATTTTACACTAACAGCGTTGTCAATCTGTGGTTTGATTTCTGTGTTCTCGCATTTAATCATGAATGTTGTTATTAAACTCTTCTGTTGCAAAACAAGGATGGATTTAGATGTAATCTGTGTGAGTGAGATATTAGATTTTATTTATTGGCATGGGCAGTGAGTCTTGTATGAGGTCTGGGTCAATTTGCTGTTAGAACTACCTCTTGTAGTAGTAGGGGGCTGTGTGTGTGTGTGTGTGTGTGTGTGTGTGTGTGTGTGTGTGTGTGTGTGTGTGTGTGTGTGTGTGTAAAAATATAAATTCAGACTTTTAAAAACATTTTAGAGTGGGAGTTAGTTGTGTCGAGAGCAGTGGTCCCCAACCTTTTGGGGCTGCCGTGTGCCCGCGCTTATGCCGTGCGCCCGGGGCACAAGAATGGCTTGGGCTGGCTCTGGTCATTCGGCAGGTGCACATAAATGCCCCGGCGGGCGCCAGGGTGCCCGTGGGTACCACGTTGGGGGCCACTGGTCTAGAGGAATGAGGTAGCACTTGTTAGAGAAGCATAATTGAAAAAAAACTGTGGGTAACTGAAAAGTTCTTATCCTTTTTTCACTGGGATGTAGTCAAGCTCAACACTCCCACTTCAAAATATAGTTTTATATTACTGTAGTTATACTGAATTGTCTCTCAGGTGATTTTTTTTTTTTTTTTGGTAGTTCAGTTCCTTTTTAAAAATTGGCTTTTAGGTTTTGCTTGTGCAAATGTACCTTTTGCTCTTTTGGTCTGAATAAATTCTATGCCTGAACAAACAAAGCCTGAAATGTTCAAACAGGCATCTGAATAAGGATTTGACACATTAATCAGAATATGGAATTTACATGAATATGGAATTACATTAATACTCAACAATTTGGACACTATTAATAAATGCATGCAAACCAGTCAGGCCATACTATGGTAACTAGCAGACAACACTTCAACATTCAGTTGGAAGACCTATGACTAAAAAAATCATTGTCCAGAACCTGTTTAACCAGTTGACAGAGAATAATGGTAATCCTGGAAGTAGATCTGCTAGTTGGATCGTTTGTTTCTCCAGACTACAGACAAGCAGCAACTGGTTTCTTATGGATACGCATTGCAAATGCTGAGCCAGTGTCTCCCAATAAATAAATAAATAGCAACCTGCATAAGAAGTCAGTATTCAGACAGTGGTTTTATAGAGTAAGACAAGAGAAGTAACTTAGTACAATGTGCTCAAACTGATTCAGAAGCCCTATAAAGTCTTGATTCATCTATTGAGCCACTCTGTGCTCCTACACTGCAGACTTACAGGAAAAAGATGAGGCAGAAAATCACCAAACAGAGCCCACAGGGGCCATCTATTCTTACTGTGTGGGCAGCTCTTCATGGCTTTTCTCTTGGGCCTGGTTTACGGTAGGACTTTAGTCCAAAATTAGACACCCAAGATCTAAGTGATGCGTCCACACTATCAAGCCCATTATTCCAGAATAAAGGACTGTGGAATTCAAACTCTGTAGTCTTGTTTTTCATGAGGAGTGATGCTATTCCTGAACTTGCAAGTCCGAAATTACGTTAGTATAGATGCTTCAGTGCAGCTAGTTTGAACTAATTGGCCTCTGGCAGGCCTCACGCAGCTCCCCAGAGTGCTTTCTGGGGCTCTGAGTCCCAGGCAGATTCCATTAATGTGAATGTGCTACCTCGGACTACATTCGATTCTTCCAAATAGTGAGCACACGGAACTTAAAATTTGTAAAATCGGGTGCTCAGAAGACAAACTTAGTAAATTTGAAATTATTGCCTAGTGTAGACATGGCCTTGGTAACAGTAGGGGGCAGTTGGGAAGCAACTACTATACATGGCATCTTCCCTTGATAAAGCAGAAGATTTCAAAAATGAAATCCTCTCCGTTACTATAGGTAGGATCAATAATTATTGCCTTTTGACATTTTTATACCACCAATTGCAGGCTTGCATGCAGGCTAATGGTACCATAGCTCATCTGGGAAGCCTCCTCTCATGGACTAAATCCCTTGAGATAGCCAAGGATCTGCAGGAATTGCCTACGTTGTGTGTCTGTGGATGCTTTTCTGTTAAAGGCTACGCATCTTACTCTTCTATGGTAGCCCCCAAGTGCCTCTCTGTGGAGAACATCTGGTGGAAACTCTGCAAGTTTTAAACTCTTGGGTTTTCTACCAAGCTTTTATTCTCCTGTGGCTTTCCCTATCACTCATGAGTAATGTGTGAGCTTGAATTTTCACATGGCAAGATGAGGAAGATCTATTTAAGGGCCCAAAGA
This sequence comes from Pelodiscus sinensis, assembly GCF_052426305.1. Classification (NCBI taxonomy): domain Eukaryota; kingdom Metazoa; phylum Chordata; order Testudines; family Trionychidae; genus Pelodiscus; species Pelodiscus sinensis. The sequence continues at coordinate 33,335,286 of NC_143056.1, forward strand.
TGAGCATTCTTAGTGAGAAGAACACTAAACAGATGCTCTTTTAAACTGAAGTCTTGGGCAGATTCTGTATTTCATATAACTTAGAGAAGCATGGGGATGGAACATCAAATGTAAATGAAGGCTCCTCAGAGCTTTTACTCTACTATATAAATGTTGTGTTAAGTATTTGAGAATGGCAATGGCATACTCTCCTTCCACATCATAGTAAAAAATGGACCTTAAAGTAAACATCTTATGAAAAAAGAACCTAAAGTGTAAAATTATTGTATTTTTTTTAATTCAGTGGACAAACCTGTTTTCTTTCCAAATAATATACTAATATCCTAGGGGACTATTTTAAATATTATATAAACACAAATGGAGGACGAGATTTATAGATCAGCGATAACACAAAAACAGCCCTGAAATATTGCTTGGAACATTTGGTTCCCTTTACGCTGGAGCACACCTTAATGTTTCTTAAAGTGGCCAAGAATACAGATAAAGAGAGAACAAATGAGTTGCTGCAATCTTTTAAAAACATCCTTCATTGTAAATAATTGTGGTTACATTTTTAAACTCTAAGGGTACCTCTACACTTCACACTTATTTCGAAATAAGCTATTCCAGAATAGTTATTCCAAAATAGCGTATTTCAAAACAGCACATCTGCACTGCAGGGAAGCCTCAAAATTAGTCCAATACAGGCTTCCCTAATGTGCTATCTCACTTTAGAGCCCCAGGAGGCACTGGGGAGGAATAACTTAGAATGGCTCTGGTGAGGGGCTATTTCAAAATAGCAGCAGTGGAGCATCTGCATGTGCCTTATTTGCAATAGTTATTTCAGAATAGATGTTATTCCTTGTAGAATGAGGTTTACAAAGCTCGGAATAAGCCATCCATTATTTCAAAATTATTTCTATTATTATTAAGTATTACACCTGTTCTAAAATAAGTGCTTGATAACAAGAAATGTGTGTATTATGGATGCTAAGTAATATATATTAGTACTGTCTTCCATATGTTAATATGAATGAAAATAAATTACCTCTACCAAAGCAAGTTGGAGTACCTCTCCAACTAGCCATCATCTCTGTTCTCAATGGGACTGATAACCAATGCTGTTTATTTTCTCAGTGGAAGTTGAAGTCACTCTTTCTTTAGGTAAAATGGTGGCTCCCCTGTTCTTAGGTAGAGATGAACACTCTCAGGAGAATAGAGATTGGCCTTATTAATAGAGGGAAACCTTGGTTCATTGCAAGTAATCAATTTTGAAAGAGGGTAGTTCAGAAGTTTCTCTGAAGAATATTATTGTTCTACAGCCTCTGTTGAAAGTGAAACTTTTTGTTGTGAAGCAAAATGGAGATAAATTATTATTAATAATAAATTATGTCAATAATGACTTATTGCACTATTTATCCTAAAGTCATCTGTCTTTCATCTTGGGTGTATTTTTGTTCTAAGCTCCGGCAGTCTCTATTTTGACAAATAAAGTCTGAGTGCTGAATTTCTTACATAACCTGTTAATTATTTTTTCACTTATAAATTATGTTTTATTTGTGAAGCCCTAGAAGAATTAATTCAGTTCTCAAAAGGCTGTTGTTTAGGGGAGGACAGTGCCCATACAACACCAACAATGAGTCCCTGTTTCAAGTGCAGAGCTCCAACTCAGCCTTAACTACAGAGCTCTGACCTTTGCTCCCACATTGTACTCCTTTAACTCTAGTGTTTAATTGCAGTTCTGCTATGATATAGCCCATAAGGCTAATCATCGAGTATTCTGGCTATGTATGGTGATTTGTCTATTATATTCTATAGTTAAAAACATTTATACTTATGTTTACTCATACAACCCTTCTCCTGAATTCATTCCCCTTGTGCACAGCTTTAATTATATAATTGTAAATTGTTAAGGACCACTGCATCAGTCAGAGCACAAGGGGGCAGAAATATTATGTGGGCAACCATAAAGCTGTCATTTCCTGATTTTTCAAGTGCGTGATTTCTGCAATCTAAATAATTTCCATTGACTTTAGCATTTTTGTATGTAATAGAAAACATACACTTCAGAGAGATAGCATTGAAAAGAAAGCACTCGGGAGGGAGAGAATCCATATAGTGGAACCCAGGTGATTATTTAATTGTATAATGTTTGTTGTTCTTACCCCTGCCCATCCTGCATGATATTATCCATGGGTGTGTCTAAACCACATGGCTCTGTTGATGGAGCCATGTAGTTTAGTCAGGATGGCAAAGGGAAATGAAGCCGCGATTTAAATAATCACGGCTTTATTTAAATCAAAATGGCCGCCGCGTTGTGCCAATCAGCTGGTTGTCAGCGCAGCGCGGCAGTCTAGATGAGGATCTGCTGACCCCAAAGCCCTTCATCGGCAGATCCTTTATGTGAGGCTTACAGGATTTGCCGACGAAGGGTTCTGGGGTCGGCAGATCCCCGTCTAGACTGCTGCGCTGCGCTGACAATCAGCTGATTGGCACAGCGCGGCCATTTTTATTTAAATGAAGCTGCAACTATTTAAATTACAGCTTCATTTCCCTTTGCCGAGTAAACAAATCTACATGGCTCCGTCGATGGAGCCATGTAGTTTAGACTTACCCTTAGTTAGTATTGTATTTCTGACTCTGTGGTTGAAACTCCAGTTCAGTTTCTATTGTAACTAAAAAAGATTTTTTTGTCTTTAAGGAGTCTGAGTTTATCTGGCTATTCTAGTGAAAATGTGCTATATATTGCCTGACTTTATAATTAATGCTATAATGTTGGTGTGTATGGCATTTAGAAGAAAATCAAAATGACAAGCCCTTGCCCTGAGATGTATACAGTCTAAACATAAAATATATAAATAGTGTTTCTTGACTTTTGTGGACAAAAAAACTGAAATACTGTCACGAATAATAAATTACAGGGATTGTGAGGATGATGTATAGCAATTACCAGAAATAGCACTTTTCATCTTCAAAGTACTTTTCCAATATTAGCTAATTAATTAAATCACATAGCACCTGTGTAGGGAGATCTAGTGAGTATAAATATATGGTATTTTAGAGCTGAAGAAGTTGAGGTGCACAGTTTGACCAACTCATCCCAGATTACAAAGCAAGTGTATGTCACTGAGGATTCAAACTCTCAGCTTCCTTGTTCTAATTCTTAGGATCATATCGCTCTGCATAGAATCCCTGAATCCAAATAGCTCTCTATATTGCAGAATCAGAAGGTGTCTCCAGAGTGTGTTTAAATATTGGACTGTGTTCTCGTTGATCATTGTAAAAGGATTAAGCCTATATTGTGGTGCCTTCCTCTTACTGGACCAACCAGTGTCAGTTCATTGACTGAAGGGTTAGTTCTGTCTGAGCTTTCTGAAGGAATCCAGGGATCGTTGCAGGGGATAGTTGCTTTATTGACATCTTTTTAACAAAATATTATCAAAATCCTTGCTGACTCTTTCCTCAAAGTCTGTGCAGACAAACAGTTTCTTCACTAGGTCTCTGTCTCTATCGCACCAGTAATTCCAATACCACAGCTCCTCAGAGACTCCGTCATAAGGGCTCCAAGCAGTCTTCTCTCCTGTCAGTTAGGTTTTTCTGGAGCAGTTCCTCTCTACAGTAGCTCCAGTGTTTGTCCATTGGAATCACTAGCCCCTTTAGCTTCCTGGAGGGTGATGCAACTTTTGGTCTCTGTTCTCTGCTACTCTTTTTAATAAGGGTGCCAAGTTCCAGCTCTTTCAAAGGTGCAGCAGGCAGGGCTAATCATACAAATAGCTCCAGGCCTAATGGTCCCAGAGGAAAAGTATCGGCAACCTTTCATAAGTGGTGTGCTGTGATTTAACTTCACTTCTATTTATGATTTGCATGCCATTGATACATTTTCAAGTCAATAATAGTCCTACTTACATTTTAGCAGCTTCATTAATCTCTCTCGGTAGCCTCAAATGTGCACCGCATCCTCCTTCACCTTCCTCCTGTCCCCACATTCCTGTTCCTCCAGCGCACACACCATCAAGGCAGTAGTGCCGGGACTTGCAGCCCCATGGGAGCGACGCTGGGGCAAGGAGTGGTGGGGGCAGAGTCACTTCCCTTTCCAGCCCAGCCCTTTGCTCAGGACTCACCCCTCACCTGCAGGCAGTGGCTCCGGGGCTGAGGCAGACAGAGCCCAGGGCTGGCTCCAGTCTCTGGCTGAGTGCAGTGGGTGCTGGGGAAGAGTCTCCCCACCCACAGGGTGCAGCCGCAACTGAGCCTGGGCCCCAGCACTCCACAGAGGTGGCAGCAGTATGTGACTGGCCATGCCACCCCCATGTGCGGAGGCCGAGGGAGGAGAGGGCCGGACATTCACAGCTTTGGCCCGGCCCAGCCCAACCCCCAAGAGGCTGGGGAGAGAGGGCTGAGCTGGCCGCATGCAACTTTCAGAGCAGGAGGCTGTCATGTGCCACTCAAAATCATCTTGCATGCCATATATGACACACGTGCCGTACGTTGCCAGCCCCTGCCTATACCTTTGCAGTTGTGTATTTCGAGGCCTGAATGTACAAGAGAATACTCTTCGTAGGCATTGGGGGAGGGCATAGAATGTATGCTGTAATTCCAGGCAATTTGTAATAAAGAACATTTTTGTGCATGTAGCATTCAAACGTCTATCCCTGAGATATCCCAGGCATTGGGAGGCTTAGTTTCCAGGACTTGCAAAACTAGGTTGCCTCTCTGATTCTGCAAGTGCTGTTCCACTGCTGGCAGTAAAAGGAAATTTACTAAAAAGTCAAAGCTCCACATTGTCAACATGGTGCTTTAAAGAACAGATTTTAATACGCTTCCATTTACTGCTAGGGTCCTTCAGACTAGTAGAGAAGCCATTGTTGGAGAGACTCACGAAGTTGAGTCTTCACCTAACAGAATGGGAAAGGGGAGAGACTACGCCTCATGAACAGGAAGTTAGGAAAGGGACAGAAAAAGCAAGTGTCTTAGTTGGTGTCATTATACCCGCCCTTCAGTCCCCCTAAAGGCCAGACAGTGCATCATTGTTATAAGTATAGCTGTGAATCTGTGGTTATACTGTTCTTTATACATCATTGCTACAATGCAAAGTCTGCCAGTGCTCAGGAGGTTAACCTGAAGTACAGCAAAATATCATCCATTGGGGAGATGTGAGTGTCAGAGGAAAAACATACAGATTTGTCTGCCCAGTTAGGGTAACCATATACTGAGGTAAACTATAACTTCTTATAATATTTTCTTGGTTGAAAGTACTTGAATTGCAGAGCTCTCAGATTAAGCAGTTAATGCACTTGTCAATTGAAGAGGCTGTCCAGAAAAAGCTCTTAAACCACAGCTGAATTAATACAGACTAAGGTGTAAGGAATCCCAGCAAATAAAGGAAGATGTGGGGCTGTGATGTCTGGCATTGTTTCAGAATGTGGGAATGGATGGAGGAGCATTGTCTTACTGGAATGATCATTTCTGTTCTTTACACACTAAAACACCCAGTATACAGATAGGTATTTATGACATCATCTCCTCCCTTTTAGAAACATTTTTAAGTAAAGCTTCCTCTCGCCCCCTCCGCCCCCAATTCAGTTTAATGTTAAATGCTCTGGGGAAAGTGCAGAGATTCTTTTGCAAAACTCACACTGCAAATTCTATTTTTCAAACAGATGAACTTGAAATATGCATGTAGGAAAGAGGCAACTGCACACACAGCATTTTCAGTAGGGGTGGTACTTAGAGAGGAAAATCTACTAAGCACTTTAAGCAAACAGTAGGAGGGTGCGATTATCTTTGTGTTTTCACCATACAAGTTTAAACAGAACTCTTATTGGTAATATGGATGCTAAAATGCATGTAATTAGGTAACCATGTAACTGCTAAATGTTTCAGCAGTTACATGGAGGGCAGCAGTCAGCTCCCTGGGAGCCAGTGCTCGCAGGAAACTAGCTTTTAAGTCGGCTTCCGAAATATACCAGCTGCCCACCTGATCCCCTATCCTACTGCCTCTGCTTCAGAAGCAGCAGGCAACTCCCCAGGAGCAGGTGCATGCCAGGAGCTAGCATTTAGCTCCCTTTGCGTTCTGAGATTTTGGGTGTAACTGTGAATGTTAACTGTTAAGCTCATGCTTATCCGTTAAACATTACACAGTTAAACTTTCACATCCATGTGAACATCTGCTGATTACAAATTAGGAAAGGTGCATTCTACATTATCTCCTATACTTTTGATTTCTGTGTGTTCTGCTGTTGGACTTTCCTGACTTCAATTTGTATGCATCATTGGTTTTATGTGACTTCTCCATATTCTATGTATTGCACAGGATGGTCCCATTATGCACTTTCAACCATGTGTTGCTTTCCTTCTCATGCAGTGGAGAAGCACACTGAGAAATTAGGCACTCTCTCCCCCCCCCCCCCCCCCAAGGGCACCCAATCAATTTTTTTCTGGTTAAAGTTAAAAACTATTGGATTGTTAGAAATCCCAACAATCTTATGTATTGGAAACAAATGAGAGAAAAGCTAAACAACATTGTTCCCAAAGGCCTAAAGAAAGAATGTTTTAATTTTTTTAACTTTTCCAGAAGAACAAATATTTCAGAAGCATGGGAATAACAAGCTATGAATGTCTGAGGAATTAAGATGGGATTTGGAATTGAAACCTTCTCCTGTGCCCAGATACTAAATTGCACGTGGCTTGTCTGGGCAATCCAGAAAATCCAGTCTCCTAATCCAAATAGTGCTTAAATTGTCCGAAAAAATTGAGTGCGGAAAGAACCTTTTCCTTACTCTAGCCCAGAGTTTTCCAACCTATTGGTCGGGACCCAAATATGGGTCACCATTACATTTGAAAAGGGTCCCCAGGTGTCTCCCCAGGTGGCTCTTAAGGAGCCATTCACACATTTTTTGAATTGCCCTGGGTCACCAAGTCTTCCTGAATTGTCAAAATGGGTGCCCATTTGGGAACTGCTGCTCTAGACTGTCCCCATATTTTGTCTGGTCATTCTCTCTCAAAGCTGAGGGGTTATATTTTTGTTCTTTGCTTATGTTCTCAAGTATTAGTGAAATTGGCTACGAGAACCCTGTGATTCTGGTACTCCACTGTTCACTAACTCATAGGCTTCCTTGTTTGTATTGAAATTAAGATGTCTGGTAGGCCCCTACAAATGTTTGCCATTTCATTTGAACTAATTGAGATCATTATTTGCTGTAGCAACAGTGATGTTTCTTTGTGGAAGGGAATAAATGACTACAGTATTTCATTGACAAGCTGTATTGTATCACTACATTATGTACAGTATTTTCTGTACATTGTGATGAATCATGTTTGCTGTTCTGCCAAAGTTAAATAAAAAGCTTGATAAGTGGTTTTGAAAACACAAGAATGCCAGAATGTACATTATTATGTGTTGGGACTTGGGGAAAAAAAAAAAGCGAGGGAGTAAAAAACTTTCACTGAATTTACTATGTGCTTATTGGTATAATAAATGGAGTGGATTTTGGTGAGATTTGGAAGTAAATAAACAAAACTGATCTGACTGGGAAAGGGTGCCATACACTCAACTAATCTACATTCTCAAGTATAAAACATACCGAATCTGACTCCAAACAGAACAGCAAGTCCTACCTTGCTGAACCTCTATTGGATAAATGACTATTGATGTTTTTGAATGACGCTAATCTTTGTAAATTTAGCCTTACATATTATGCAACAGCTGGGGTTTTAGGAGTATTATGATGTAAAGCACCAAGCATTTATCTAATAACTGATTATTAAGTACAGTTTAAAAATTTAATTTCGAGGTGGAATTGAAGAGTAGCTTTGAAACTCATTTTATTTTAATAGCAGCATCTGTTGCTTTGAGTTCCTATCTTAATACAGTGTTTTTGTGCTTTAATTATGTTAGATGTAAGTTTGTGGTGCACACCAGTATATATTGCTGCATCAATAACATTTTAAAATCAATTCTTTGTTACAGATTTCATGTGAGGCTCTCACTGTTTTGCCATGATTAAAGCAAGTAGTAATAAACTGTTGGTGCCTTTTAACTGAATGACCAGAACTTTCTGACATTAGGAATGAAAGCAACTAGCCGAGTAGTTGACTACCCAATAAACCTATGATTATCGGGTAGTCGAGTCACTATTTGACTACTTGCTTTCTCCCCGGCATTAAAAGCCAGTTCCCCCAAGCAGCATCTCCGTGGAAGGAGGCAGGGGATGGGAGGCGGCGGTGTGCGTCAGGTCCCCTGCTGCAACTCTGCCTTTTAAATGTAGTAAGAGCCAGATGGATCTTACTACATTTAAAAAGCAGAGCCACAGCAATCCCGGAGCTGGTGCAAACTGTACTGCTCAGTCCTGGCTCGTGCCACCCCCAGGAGCTAACCCCCTTATCGACTAATCGAGTGGTCAATGGGCATTGCATCGACTACTCAATTAGCTTATTAACTGCTACTTAACATCCCTATCTCATAGGAATGTAAAATTTCGATTAATTGGCTAATCAAATAGTCAATACAACTTACATCGACTATTCAGTTAGTCAAAAAGGGTGCCTCTGCCTTTGAAGTACAGTTGCTATAGGGCTGTTGCTCCACTTCAAAGGTGAAAACACTGTAGGGACCACAGGGCGTTTCAGTGGCAGCGCCACCAGGAGTCCATGTCAGGCTCCACGTGGCATTTCAAAGCAGCAGCACCACATGGAGCCTGGGGTCAGCGAGTCCCCAGGTGACCCCAGGCTCCACGCAACACTGCTGCTTTGAAATGCTGCTTGCAGCCCTGGGTTCTGGCACCAGGCTTCACGCAGTGCTGCTGCTTTGAAGCAGCCCTTCCTCTCTCCCCTTCCTTGCTGCCTTTTTCTGATAGTGGCAGCAAGGGGAGGGGGAAGCGACTAGTCAGCTAGCATGTTGAATATCTGATAAGCATTTGCTTATTGGATAGTCGACTAGTCATTCACATTCCTACTAGGGATTTGAAGGACTAGTCAACTAGCCGATAAGCAAATGCTTATCAGATAGTCGGCAAGCTTGTCGACTAGTTGTTCCCCCCACTTTCCTGCCTCTATCAGAAACAGGCAGCAAAGGGGGTGGGAAGGAGAGGGTAGTTCAAAGTGACAGCGCCGCATGGTGTCTAGAGCCAGATCCTGGGCTGCACACAGTGCTGTCATTTTGAAACGCCACTGCAGGATCCCGGCATCAGGCTCTTCCCAGCATTTCAAAACAGCAGTGCCACAATCAGTTGGGGACTCCCCACTGATCTGGGCTTCGTGCAGCACTGCCACTTTGAAATGCCACACTGAGCTCCTGCGGTGTTTCAAAGTTGCAGCACTACATGGAGCCCAGAATCAGCTGGGGGCTCCCCACTGACCCTAGGCTCTCTATGACACTGCAGTTTTGAAATGCTGGGATGAGCCTGCCTCTGGGCTCCCGTGGTGGTGTTTAAAAGCAGCAGTACCGCAGGGAGCCCAGGGTCAGATGGGGACTCCCCAGCTGATCCTGGGCTCCATGTGGCACTTTTGCCTTGAAAGTCAAAGGCAGAGACACCCTATCGACTATTTGATTAGTCAGTTACCCACTATTTAACATCCCTAATCCTACTATCTGACACACTAAACTTTGTTGCAGTAGAACAGGTGAACATAAGACGGGAGCAAATGCACTCAGTCATGATCAAGGTAGTTGTTCATTTGTGGCGTGGTATGTATACTTGAATATATACTTTCTATATTTTGATGTACCAGAACTGGCAGGGTAATCCTTCAAGATATCCAATCAAAAGCTTTAAACAGATGGGTCCACATTGTGTTCATCTAGGAATTTACCATGAACTGTGGCTTTCTGTCCACTTTAACTCTGAAGTTTGTGGCCTTTCATCCAAGAGTTAGAACAACACCTTTTAAGGTGGTCAAGCTTCTGAGCAAAGAAAGCTAGAGTCTGGAACAGGGAAGATTCTTTAAGAAGAAATCATGAACTTCCTAAGCCTGGGAGAAGACTAGGATGGAATTCACTAATAGAACCCCTATAGAGTGAACACAAACTGATGGGTCTGCTGTGGGAATGCCAACTGTTTACACAAGCACTGAGTAGGAAACATATGAGGCTGAAAAATGAGATGCCTCTGTTACTATAGCAACAGGTAAGTAATGGCTGCTGGCAGGGAGGGGCAATCTGATCCTGGCCTACTTCATCTGTCAAGTCTGTGCTATGCTGGGAAAAGGGTGGTGGAAACAGACATCAGTGTCAGATGATGAACAGAAGCTATAACCACTTTCGGAGCTGTTTCCATAAAATGTGAAACTACTACGACGTTATAGTTCTTCCAGTGGTAAAGCTGAAAGTTTCTGTTGGTTTCTTTTTTAAGATCTGTAGATTAGAACAAAGACTATCAGCGTTGTACTTTCTTTAAACTGAAGATTTGGCATGTGGACTCTACACTTGGCAACCAAGTTCGATGCCAACGTAGCTAGGAGGGCAGGCTTGGACAGCTACGTCAAAGAAAGAACAGTTACCGAAATACAGAATTGATTTATTTACTTATTTCTTTGTTTTTAAATATCTCTCTCTCATAAAAGATCAAGGTTAGGATTATTCTGAACCAAAGCTGGATGATTAGCTGTTCGTAATACAAACACTCCTAAAACTTCATCTCCATCATTGTCAGACTTGTCACACCATTACTTACTTTGTGGTCTGTCAACACCAATATGTCTGTACACTTATTTGTGGCCTGTCATCCATCACACTGTATATGCTTGTGTTTTTAGGGGTATTATCTACATTTTATGAAGATACCGAGAGAATCAGGAATTATGAGAGCTGTTCTTTCCCTCCCTTAATCTGTTTCCCTTGTATCAAAATTCCTATGTACTCAGTCAAAAACAACCAACCAACCAAAAGACACAGTTAACCCCAAACATCCAAGTGTTGAAATGCTGGCCTTTTTGTTACTACTTTTAGGTAGGATTATTTTTAGAGAAAATCCTGATTTGTCACATAAAAGGGTTAATTAGGAGGAAAAAACAATTTTGCCTCTGCATATCCATGTCCTGGCTGTGATACAGAGAAAGCAGTGGTCTTGTGTTGTATGGCCTGGATATAGGTTTTAATTGTTGTCATTTTTCTATAGAATGGAGCTCAGGGAGCCCTATATAAACTGATGCATCAGAATAAAAGTTTTCATGTGGCAATATTTATGAATGGTAGTACTAAGCCACTTCTTTGTTGCCATACATGAAAACCTAGTACCTGACTTGCAGTTTGGTACACTAAGTACAGTGCTGCTAAAACCACTACTGTAATCTGTGGATCAGAAAACATCAAGTTTCAGATTTATTAATGGAAAAACTGATATCATTGCTGATGTAGTATAATTTGTGTTGCAATGCAGTAGCTTTCAGTAGAGGTCTATATGTACTACATCAAAAAACAAAAATTGAGGGAAACTTGCCAGGTAAATTACATGAGTCACAAATTATTGGCTAGGATTACTTTCCGGGTTAAGGAATTCACTTGTTAAAAACAATCGCCTTGGTGTTACCACAACATCAGTTACAAGCACATGAGTTCTTTAAACAATATTAGTATTAATCTTTGATTATTGTTAAACATAACCAATGAATACACATGATTTTCAAGAATCCTTCTTTAAAAAGTTAACTGCTGTGTGTGTTGTTCAAATTTGATGCAGCTTTATATTAAAGTAATTGTGTGTTTTGCTTTGAACATCAAGTTAAATTAAGAAATAAATTGAATAGCCAGAGTGTGAATTTTAAGTGTGATTAGTAAGTAAAATGCAATTAACACTGAGAATTACATTGCTGGAATTGGGGGAGCAGGCAAGAGACTGAAATCTTAGTGGTTTGCTGTAACAGTAATACCTTAAGGGAGCAGGGCATATAACGTGAGAATCTTGAACAAAATAAATTCCTATCCATTATACAATTATTGTATAGTTTTCCCCAAACTATTTCTTGATCAAAATCTGTTATCTAAACGTTAGTTTTTATTTTGCTATTGGAAGAGATATGAGTGTATGATTTTATCAGCCTAATTTTACTTACGTTAACTCTTTTATCAAAAGGCAAGTATTTTTATGCTATATTATTTTGTATTAATGATTATCATTGTTCTGATGATAGCAACATTCTTTTGCATACACACCTTTGTGATGTACCAATGTAACAGACAAGCTATTTAAAGGTTGCTTTCTGGTATGATATATTTTAAAACTGATTAACTTAAAATATTTTTTCTCTTTACATGATTCTCTGTTCTGTCATCAGTGTTGATGTGCCTAAGTGCTAGTCACATTAATGGGTGTGACACGTGTCTGGTATTGGGAGAATAGAACCCCTGGGGCTTTTATTTAGTTGAGTCTATCAATCAAGCATTTCTTTTCCTTTCAGAAATGACAGTCAAAAACTAGTCTAATAATGGAATTTGTAAAGTAGACTGAACTAAAGATAGAAGTAGAACTGAAGTATTAACTCTCAGCTCTTTTTTATATATAACTCATTTTATCTGTGAATCTAAAAATGCTCCCCCAAGGGTATTTAATTATTATCTCTATTTTGCAGATGGGTAAACTGAAGCAAATAGGTTAAGTTATGTGCCAAAAGTAAAGCACAGTGAATCTGAGTCTGCTGCTTTAAACATTGGACAACACTAATTCTCAATATTATTAGGAAAACTGCCTTTAAAATCTAGATCAGTTAAACTGCTGTACTTAACTGCTTTATGTAACTGATGTTACATAAAGTAACAAAGTTTAAAAACGCATCTAACGTTCAAAATTTCTTTGCAATGAAGATGGCTAATGCCTATTGCTCTTATGAAAAAATATACACTTAAATTGCTTACGTCTTTCATTTTTGTGTTGTGCAAATTTCAGGTGTTTGATAGGGTTATGCTGTATTTCTCAGTGTAGAAGAAATCAGTTAAAAATCTTACCAATGTTTTTTCAGGTATATGCACGACTCCTGGGCTCTGTTGTAAAGTCAGGCTTACATGAGAGCGGGTTGGCCAGATCAACTACCCTAGAACACCCTCTAAGTGTTAGATGCATCTTCTAAGCAAAAAAAGGTCTTCACCAAAAATCACACTTCACAAACATTACTAGGCTAGCACACATCTAGAGTAGACCTGGCCTAAGTAACATTTAGCAACAGCGGTTTATTTGGCTCAGTTGTTTGCGTAGAAGGAAGTCTCTTCTAGAGTCACTAGGGTTATAAGTGACTATCAAGTATTCGACTACCCAGTAAGCGTAGACTTATCAGGTTGTCTAGTCAATACTCAACTAGTCACTTCCCCTACCCTCTTGCTGCGTCTGTCAGAGGCAGCAACGGGGGAGAGCAGGAGGGGGCCAGCATAAAAGCTGGGGGAGGGGGCTAGAGAAGGCAGAGGCATGGTGGGGGACCGGGTGTGAGCCAGAAATAAGTTGATTCCTGGCTCACACCTGGTACCGTGCTGCACCTCTGCTTTTTAAATGTAGTAAAAGCCAGGAGGTTCTTACTACATTTAAAAAGCAAACCCTCAGCAGGGTTACTGAGCGGGGACTACTTAGTCTGAGCTCGAGCCGCAGCAGAGGGCAGTGAGCACCTCCCTTATCTAATGGAGTAATCAATGGAAATTCCTTCGACTACTCAATTAGCTGATTATCTGCATTTTAACATTCTTAATTGTCACCAATGTAGCCTTTCATGTCTCTGTGAGTTTCTGCTCTCATAAGTTTGTGATCACTATTATTACTTTTGCATTGTTGCTGTGGTTATTCTGATATGTTCAGTATTTACAGAGTATCATAGGTGTGCATGGTGCTATGCAAATATAAATTTGCCAAGATCCCTGTTCTCAGGAATGAACAGTCTGATAAATAAACTTATTGGAATAACTGTGATTTATTTAAATCCTGTACTAACAAGGGTGGAAAGAAGTGCTTTTTAGTGGAAATCGTTCTTTCTTGAAACTTCTATTTTCATGGATGTTTTCCTACTTCCTCTGGTACTAAAAAACTTTGTAGCAGGGCCAGTAAGACTCTGCCCTTTTAGGAGGAATTATCACTACATTCTTAGCTTAAAATGAGAGCGTACTCACTGAGCAAAATATTTTATCTAAAACAAAAACCCCATGCCTCCGTTGTAGGGAGAGGAATGTGTGCCGGGGTGCACTGTTTATTTTGGAATCAATTTATAGTAGGGCTGTAATTGAATAGTCGCGTAACTGCACGAAATATTATCGGTTGCAGAACTATTCTGTAGTAGTCAATGGGATAGTCACTGCAGGTGAAGCTATCAGCCATTGTGCTCGGTATCAGAGGCAGCAGCACGGGGTGGCAGGTGGGACCTGGTCTGCGAGGGGAACTGATATAGGCTGTGAGAGGTCCAAGCTAGGGATATAAGCGACTAGTCGACTGTCCAATAAACATATGCTTATTGGATAGTCACTCCCCCACCTTCCACTTGCAGCCTATATCAGCCTCTGCCAGCTCTTGCTACATTTCAAAGGTGTAAGCGTGGCCAGTTCTCCCCTTTCCCCCACCCCTCAGCACCATGTCTGTGCTGGCAGCACTTCCACCTTAGAAATGTAGCAATAGTTGGCGGGGCTCTTGCTACATTTCAGAGGCAGAGGCGCCGTTATCGACTAATCAGGTAGCCCCTGGAAATTTCACTGAATATTCAATTAGTTGATTAATCTAAATTTAACATCCCTAGTCTGAGCTTCCACAGTCTGAGGTGTCTCTGTGGGATGTAGAGCAGCCTCTGTCTCTGGGGATCTCAGACCCGCCATGCACAGGGGCTGCTGCAGCAAAGCAGCCTCCCCTGCTTCCACCCCACTGCCTCAGATACAGAGGCAGCAAGAGGGCGTGCATGTAGTCAGTGGGATTAACCAATAAGCCCAGGTTTATTGGTTAATCATGTAGTTGACTACATGTTGAAATCCCTACATTTTACATGTATTTTTGCCAGTAAATCAAGGGTGGGTTAGTGGGGGTTGGGGGCTGGAGTGCCAGCACAGGCTCCCCAATGCTTGCGGGGAGCCCCAATCCTTGAGGGCTGGATTCAGGCAAGACGGGGGCCACAGGTTTCCCACCCCCGCAGTAAACCATCTGTTGACTAACAAAACCTATTCCAGACTGCTGTTGTAATCACTAAAAATGGTATACAAATTTAATCAAAAGGCTTTGTGAACTTGCAGTCCCATTAGAAGTAATAGGAGAAAAACAGGCTTTCCAACAGTAAAGAAGAAAGCCAACAAGAGGAATATTCTTAATTTTCAGATTTATAAAAGGAAATTTCACAAATCAATTATTTCTTCATTTACTGTGACTTTTATTTTGTAAGAAACATTGCTTAAGTATACTTGCAGATTACTGTAGTGGGCACCATTATTTTAGTTAATAAGTTACTAGGAGGCTACAGCCCCTGCTCACTCGAGTTGCTGCTCACTCAGTGAGACCTACAGTGCAGCCCCCAAGTGCTATGGCTAGGCCCGGCCGCACAGAGGAAAGCTGCACGGCAGGTGAGTGGGCAGGCTGGGAGCAGAGTCTAAAGGCAGGTAGACGCTGCTCCAGGCAGTGTGCAGTGATGGAGCTGCCACCTGTCCCCCCCGTTTCACAGAGGCTGGTCAGCAGGGAAGCCTGCCAGCGGTGCTGGTAGCATGGCGAGAGGCTGGGGTGGGTGCACCAGCAGAGTAGTGATTGAGCAGGTTGGTGTGGAGTGTGTGAATGAGAGGTCTGGGAGTAGCGTGCAGAGGGGCTGCAGTCGGTAGGGCTGCCAGTCAGTGTGGAACCCTGCCGGCGACGCTCATAGTGTGGCAAGAGGCTGTTGGAGGAGGGGAGAAGAGGTGTTTCTGAGCTTGGAGTTGGGAGTGTGGTGATGCAGAGTGACATGATGACATCACTCTGTCATCCCACAGGAAAAAAGACATTTTACATATATAAAGAGAGATAAGGAAACATTGGCTACTCTTTTAAGATAACATTTTTTTCTGAAATGGATAGACATTCCAGAATTCACAAAGCAGTAGGGTAGAAGCTCCTTAACTTCTATATCGTGGACAAAGCATAAAATCTAGGTGCAGAGGGCAGTGTTATTTTCTTAGCTCTGGATTTTGTTGAATTTTGTTGGTTTAAAATAATTAAAGGTGGGATGTTTTGTGTTTCATTTGTTTTAAATAACCAGAATGGAATGCAGATTAAGCTGGAATTATGGCAGACACCATATATGGCATATGGAGGGGCATCTTTGCCTACTTGAATCAATACATCTTTGGGAGTTTTTATGGAATGCAAAATAAGACACATTTCCCTGCCAAAACTTCCTTTGTGCTGGGTTTTCCCTCTAATGTAATTTCCATCAGTTAAAGAATAAAGAGAGCATGTTTCTGAGATCGTTTTGCTTGGCAGCGCACAGTGAAAAGAAGGGGTTTTGTTGGTTTTTTTTATTATTATTATTTCTCAGCTCCTTCACACAAAGAAATACTGTACTGCTTTCAAAAATCTCTTAGCACAAATGCCTCCTGTCAGAAATGATCAGCAGTCTGCCATTTTGACATGGCTGGAATAGAAACTACAGTGTTACAAAATTGTTGTCCTAGGCTCAGCACAGGAGACCTGGCACTGTGGAAGAAATCTGTAGATCTTTTCATTGTTTCTCATTTGTACTGTAATTGCTAAGGTATGGTCATTTTGATAAACAATTGGTATAGAGTGCGTTTACTTAATGCAGTTGAAGAATGGGACTGGACCAATAGAATGTTACAGGAGTCAGTGAAAGTCACAGAAAAATCCTTTTACTTGTACAGAGACGAAAACTCCCAGTATTGCACTATAATGATGATAGTAATAGTTAAGATTGCGTCAACACTAATGTTATAAAACCCCTGATAGTTACATAATCTAAAATCCTGTTTTTTCTTGCCCTTTCTTCAGTTTAAACCCAATGTACTGGAATGTTTACAGGCCATGGCTTTACAGGATACAAATTGTTGTATAATCTCCCATTTATATAGGATGAGGGAGTGTGTGCGCTTAATTTATAGTGCAATGGGGTTTTTCCAAACTGAACACTAATATTTCAACATACATTGTGGTGAGTGCTTCTTATTTCCAGAAATATTGTCAGTGTGTATGTATGTGTGTGTGTGTGTGTGTGTATATATATATATATATATATATATATATATATATATATATAAATATATATATATATAAAATGTTGTATGGTGACCATTATGCTATCTTGAGAGACTTAACCTTAGAATTCCGGGGACAAGGCAATATCTACTGCTGGCAGAAGACAGTAGAAGTGGCAAAGGTTTGGGACAAGGTTTGGTTGAGGAAAGCAGTTGAATTGTTCATTTTTAGGGGAGATCTCTAAGCATTCTGTCCAGTGTCACAAGTGGGCAGTGCTGATGACAACAGGACTGCAGCCAAAGCTGCCGGAAGTAATGCTGATTAAAAAGTTCCTACATGTGACTTTGCATGACATACTCAACAACCATTAATGTAGCCTTGCTGGTTTAACCTAGCATAGGACAAAGGCAGATGCACTGCTAGCTCTCCAAAGAGGTGAATCTCTTGTGTGATGACTTTAGTTGGTAGGGTGCATGCAGGAGGATGTACTTCTCAATTCCTTATTCCAGCCTCACTAAACATACACTTTGTGGCACTTCAAAATGATCTGTGCTGTAGTGAAAACAAAAGAATAAATAAGATGTTCCGCTTACTCTATAGCTGTCAGTAAACAAACTGATCCATGTCTATTCCTCTGATTTCACTGCTGGGGAGCTCTTTGTGTGATGTTGTTTTGATCTCTTGTGAGGGGAAAATTCACATGCTGTTACCAGTTCTGAGCTCATACCACTTTCACTCTCTTAACATCAATAATAGAGTTACTTCAGACTTTCATATGTAAAGGAGAGATGAGAATCGGGTTCCTTGTCTCCTGAGAATCACTAGAACTCTAAAAGAAGGTAAAGTAGGTAGCACCTCCCTCCTTCCTGCCCTTGTGCCTTTAGTAGTAAAGTGTTACCTTTTTAGCTTGAAGTAATGAACTTTCACTGTGAAAAAGTCTTGTAAATCAGGCACTTTGGATTACAACAGAAACTGAAAAATTCCTTGATACAACAAAAATAAGTTACCTAGTTTGCTCAGTATTCTCAGAATTTATTAAGATAAATGTGGATTCTTGGTTTAAAACTAAAGAGATTTGTTTTCTCAAGAATAGGATCTGTTCATGTACAGTAAACTTCCGATAATCCGGCACCTTTAGGACCCAGGGGGTGCCGGATTATCAAATATGCCGGACTATCAGAAGGGGGGGGCTATGAGGGGTCTGGGGTGGGGTGGGGAGATGCTACCCCAGACCCCCTCATAGCCCCCCCTTCTGATAGTCCGGCTCTGCCCCAGGAGTCCCCGATTCAGCCGCTGCTGGTCAGTTTCAGCAGCGGCTGAATCGGGGGCGCCTGCAGCAGAGCAGCTGGGGTGCTGCTGGGTTGGTCCGGTAGCGCCAACCCTTGGCACAGCGAGACCAATCCATCAGCACCCCAGCTGCTCTTGGGGACGCCTGGGGCAGAGCAGCTGTGGTGCTGACGGGTTGGTCCCGTAGTTGGTCGGCGTTACTGGACCAACCCAGCAGCACCCCAGCTGCTCTGCCCCAGGTGTCCCCAAGTCAGCCGCTGCTGATACTGACCAGCAGCTGACTCCAGAAAGCCAGAGGCAGAGCTGCTCTGCCCCGGGCTTTCTGGAGTCAGCCCTGGTCAGTTTCATCAGCGGCTGAATCGGGACGCCTGGGACAGAGCAGCTGGGGCGCTGCTGGGTTGGTCTGGTAGCACCAAACCTCGGCGCACCCCAGCTGCTCTGTCCCAGGTGTACCCAAGTCAGCTGCTGCTGAAACTGACCAGAAGCTGATTCCAGGAAGCTGGGGCAGAGCAGCTCTGTCTCGGGCTTCCTGGAGTCAGCCGCTGGTCAATTTCAGCAGCGGCTGAATCCGGGACAGCTGGGGTGCTGCTGGGTTGGTCCCGCAGTTCCGAGGGGCAGCGCTACTGGACCTACCCGGCAGCACTCCAGCTGTTCTGCCCCCTGCTTCCCGGATTCAGCGCTGGTCAGTTTTAGCAGCGGCTGAATCGCGGAAGCTGGGGGCAGAGCAGCTCCAATGGTCCGGCTGCCCGGAGCACTTCCGGGTTCCTGATGGTGCCGGACCATCAGGAGTGCCGGACCGTCAGATGCCGGACCATCGGAGTTTTACCGTAGTATCTGGTTTCATAAAGCATATTATATTGTGCTTATATATCAGAGGTTTTTTTATAGTTATGTTTCATTATCTTGCTATAGTATGGTAGATGTGACCATATTTTACAATTGACATGATTTCATTAATATTTTCTGGCAAATATTCCAAATGATAGGAATAATTATTTTAATAATGAATTATAATTATTGAATTAATTTTGCTTCCTGGTGTATCATTTCTCTTAATTGTTATTTAACTGTATTTCCCCTCTTTATTTGGGCTTTTCATACGTTCATGGAGGGAAACCAAAAATTTTAAATAGTAAAATGACAATTATTTTAATTCAGTATTTGAAATGGACCAGATTTTTAAATTTTCCTTAAAGCATGAACTCATACTTGCTTTCATCACAGAAGGGGCACTGAAGTAAGTTTTTCCTTTCTGAACTATAGGCTATCATTGTTGAAATAGGCACAGTATTGTGATGAATTCTCTTTTTTTGTTAAAAAAGAAGTTAATATTTTTACGTGTCATCTTTTTTCATTTTAGGAGTTATACTCTTAAGCTATAAATTCTTTATTTGAATCTTATTTTATTTGTAATGGTATAAAGCTGCAGTTGAAGGACTGCACATTTTTCTAAACTGTTAAATAAAAAACACTGTACAGTGTGTTTTGTATGTAAAACTATATAGTGTTATGCTAGTATGGTGAATGACACCGATATAATTGTCTTTGTGGAGTATGAAGGAGAGTCAACTGGTGAAAGATGGTAACCAAATGTCCAAAAACTGCTTTTTGGTCCTCTTCTCTTAAATTGATTTAGCATGAATTAAATTTATGATTTAACATAGCTCTTTTTATACATTTTCTTCCCTTCTTGGATCAGACACTAAAGATTCATGCTGGGGTAGCTAAGGTTGCTCTAACTTGTCAGCAGAAGTGTGTATGTGTGATTAGGGAAGAATTTTAATTATATTTGAATATGGTCTCTGTAATGGGGCAGTTTGTTGCTAATCTAGTTTATATGTATCATAGATTGGTGGGTTATAGGACACAAGATGTTACTGAATCTCAGTATTCTTATCTGGTTTTAGACATTGAAATCTGGTTTGGTTCAGCTCTATCCAGAGTTAGTTTTTTCATAAAAGAAAACTTTTCCAGCTTGCTTTCATGAGTGTACCACTAAAAATGGTAGGTAAATGTTTAATAAGTATGGCTGTCTTATTGAACAACTGCTGTTTGGAAAATAAGGCTAATTGTGTTTTGTTTTGCTAAATACAGTCCTTGAAATGATTTAAAGCACTCTCTGGGATCCAGAGATGTATCTTAAAGATAAATTCATTTCTAGCTGTAAATAGGCAAATGGTTACAGTTTCACCCCAAATCCACTTTACAAGTGAGGGTTTTTTGTTGTTGTTGTTGGTTTGCTTTAATTTTTATTTAATTTTATGTTCGAGGAAGGTCGCCTTTCAGTACTGCATGGCATTTCCTGTTCTGCCTGCAAGATACATGATATAGTGTTCTGTGGTATGTGAAATGTAACAGGTTGCCATGGAAATAGAAAGCCTGCCTGAACTAAGGAAGGAAATGCTACAGTCAAGATGTCTTTATTGGGAAAAGCTACATATGTAACAGAATATCACAGTGTTAGGCAATAGAACTGTCTTTCGAGAATCTGAACTGCATGCATAATGTTTGAAATTTAATGGCCATAGCTGGTATGATCAGAGGCCACATAATAAGGGTGTTCTTTTAGATTTAAAAAGACTTCAAGACTTTCAGCAAAGACGTTTCTGCTATTATGTACTAAAATAGAATTTTTCATGTACCATGTTCTTGTCTATTAAGAATATTATCCCTTTTTGTTCCCATATCATGATTCTGATGTTATACTACTGTTGCAGTTGCACAGATGTACACAAACCTGTGTTGTTCTTTTCCTTCTTGGTATGTTAGATTCCAGTAAGTCAGTCCCAAAATTTAAAATTAATGTTTTAAATTTGCAAGTTTTAAATGGAACATAAGCTACTTGAATTATGCTTGTAAATGTCAGTCATGATTCTGTCTCATTTTGTTTTGATTTAACTCCATAATAATCAGGGTATATGTTTATGATAAATACAGATAGATGTCACTGTATACAGGAAGGTGAGGGGCAGGTATTTAGGCTATTGTATACCAACTGTGTATAGCAGGAGTTATTCTGTATTTTTCTATCTCTTTTGAATCGAGCATGCTTTGGAATTATCATCCTCTCCCCTCTCTTGACCCTCCCCAAAAAAGTAAATGATACTTTTCAGAAGGCAATATCTGAAAATTTCTTATACTAAAAAGCCTGGGCCTTTGTGGATAAAGTGTAATTAAAGCAAAAACTCTTGGACTAATGTTTCTAATCTTGAAAATACATTAAAAATATATCATCAAAGTTTATTGTTGAAAGCACTACTTATGAAATACTGGAGCATAATGGAAATCACAGCCAGGATGCACCTGTCAATAGTGCAAAATTGTTTTGGTAACTTTAGTGATAATGAGTGAAATTTTTTTTAATGGCATTAGTATTCCAAGCACCAAAATCGTAGGCTGGAGAATTGTAGGAATGATTGCTCGTTAGCAAATAGAATACAGATGTTATGTTCGTGTTGTCTGAGTTTTTCACAGGAACACCTTGGAGAGTGATTGCACACAGTAAAAAACTGATGGTATAACACAGCAATAATCACTTTGGGGCTGGGAATAGGAGCTGGTCGATAGCCCATATAATGTAACTTTAGAAAATTCATATACTTGGGAAAGCATTTGTAGTTTTTCTGTAATTGGAGAACCACCATACCATAAATATATGGAGCGTGTCCATCAATCAGAGCTGGATGAACCTTGTGAGGTTCAATTCACCTCTCTGAAGGATTTCAGTTGCCAAAGGAGCATCTTGCTGCCTCCTAACCACCAAAACAAAACAAAAAAAACCCTAATCTCATGAGTCTTTAGTATTTGTAAATCCTTTGGCTGGAGAGAAGGAGGGGATGGGTCTAGCCCACCACTCACCCCCATTGTCTCTCTGGCCTCTTAGATGGCTCCAGCTTCATTTTCACTTTGGTTCTTCTAGGAAGGCCCCTTACACATGCACCCTTTCATCCATCCTCCATCTCACCAATACAAAATGTTTTTTAAACGGGACAAGAAGTATTTGCAAACCCTCCAAACGCATGCAACTGAGAGAGTGCTTCTGCCATAACTGTCTGTCTCTGCCGTAAGTCTAAATGACATCAGGCCCAAACTGATCTGGACCCTGGCTTAGAATCATAAGGACCAGTGTTCTCTGTAAGCTGTGCGCTTGTGTGGTTGCTCAGGAGAGATTCAGATGCTCCCTAGCTGATTAGCAGAATTCCTGTATCTAGATTTTCTTTCTGTTGGTGGTGCACTTCAGCACATACCTTGGGGCACATTTAAAATTTGTTCTGCATGTAAATGGAAAAACTCTGCACATGATTGGAAAAGATTAGAGAGAACATTGATAATGACATGTGCAAAGCCTGTTTTTGCAGGCTTTTCTGATGTAAGTGAGGTGAATACTGTTGAGTTTCCTTTCAGAATTGAAAGTTTTTTCCCCATTGGAATTATATTCAGATTGTTGATAAGGGCATCTTGAATAAGGGAGCAAGATAGCAGGTAAGAACTCCCTAAGGGCTTGTCTACACTACAGAGAAGATCAAAGCTGCCACACTCAATCTTCTGGGGTTCAAATTAGCGGGTCTAGTTAAGACTAGGGATGTGAAGGACTAGTCCACTATCCAATAAGCAAATGATGGAGACACACCACATCTGTATTTGGGAATGAGGAAACTGTTAAGCAAGGAAGCAACATTTCTCTTTGTGAATTTTGTCTCCCCCTTTCAAAAAGCATAAGAATACTCTGTGTTAGGTTACGCTGAAGGAAACACAAAGCTTGTTACATGTTTCCCACTTCTTTAAGTTTTGACCAATTTTATGTCATATAGAAGTAAAAATCCCAAAGTTTTTCTATTTATACGCTAAAAGTAGTGCTTACTAAAGAGAATCTAGATTAAATAAACAATTGAAATGAGAAGTCTGCAGTTTTATCTTGGAACATATGACAATTGCTGCAGATATAAGCCAAAGCAACCAGAAAACAGGTATTTTCTCCATGGAAGGTTCAAGACTGTGAAATTAACTGTATCAGAAACTAGGGAGGGATCATGACAAACCTCACCATCTTTTGCAATAAGTGCAAGGTTCTCTTCTTTGACTTTGCTGTATTTAAGTTACAAAACACAATGTGTTTAAATATAAAATTTATAAATAGAATATAAAAATCCAAACCAATGCATTCAGGGAAGTGTATGCTTTTTTTTTTCCTGGGGAGATGATGAGAAAATAAACATGTGACAGATGTTAGTCATGTTTCATAATGCACTACTGAGAGCTGCTCTAATACTAAGTTGATGAGCACAGTTTAAGAACCTATCTAGGATAGAACAGAATTCCTTAAAAACGCTCTAAAAATCTATTTTGTATTTCTGTTCTCTTGAGCGTGTGGAAAGGAAATAATGTAGAAAGGAAAAGGAAATAATTTGTGCAATTTAAACAATTCCTTTAAGCTAAATTGTATAAGGAAAGGTTTTTTTTTTCAGGTAGCAACAGTATTAAAAAAAAATCAGTCACATTCAGGACTTCAGTTTCTTTTCTGTGATCAGAAGAAGCAGGCCATGTAATGATGTTCAGACTTCTATTTCTCTTGATTTAAAAAAGGGCTCTCCCTTTAATGAAGGCGTATAGTTGTTTTAGTTTCTAAAAGTCAAGAGTCACATTCTCATTGCTGTGTGTCTTTTTAAAGGAGGAACTTCCGTGCTGTGACGTTACTCTGGCTCCCTGCCATACTGTGTGTTGCTTGCTGGCTGCCAGACTAGGGAGAAAATGAATGTGCTTGGTTAAAGAAAATATTGAGTCCTAGGTTAATTTTTTAAGAGTGAAGATAAAATTAAGAAGATGGTTTTTAATATTTAAACTTGGATGCAATCTTTGAATTACCCATAGTACAATCCTGGCACGGCAGAGTTGATACCTCAAAACAGAGAGCAATGAGGCCTATAATCACATTGCTGCGGGTTACAGAAATGTAAACAGACCAGTCATGATTGTCTGCTATAGACAGCCTCCAAAATCATTATGCAATGTTGGGAACACCTCTTTGTCAAGTAATTAACAAAGATGCTTTAATTTTGACTGAGACCTTAGAGAACAGCTTTTCTTTTTTTGCATCACTTTGTAGTAGCACTTTAAAAACATTATCACCAATAGGGAATGGCTAGTGATACAGATCAGAAAATGAAATTGAGCACCCTGAGAGCTGGTTATAGACTTTCCCGCCTCCCCTTCTAAGTGAATACTCTGCTCTAGACAGAACATATTAACATTGCTTTGTCCTGCTGAGTTGAAAACAATCCCTCTAAATGCTGAAAACATGGTTAGCAGATATCAAAGTTAAACCACTTCTAGAGGCGGAATCAAATTAAAGTGAATTGAAACAAGTTGGATCAGCATGAACTGACTCTATTTGTAAAGAGTACTTTGCATTTCTATATCTTTTCACAGCCATAATTGAGAGAAGAATATCAGCAGCTTCACTTACAAAGCTGCTGTTTGCTTTTTCCTTTGCCCTAAAGCAAACAAAATAGGCAGGCTCCCAATTTGGAATTTGTTGAATGAACCTGAATCACTTATTTACTGTTTAGTTGTCATGGCAGCAAGGCAAATAGATGTGAAAAGATTGGCCAAACAAAAAAGGCAAAAAGCCCTGGCCCAGTCTGTAGGGTTTTGGAAATACAGCTAGTCATACATCCTCTGATGAGACTGCAGAGTAAAGGAATTGAATAAAATCTAGACTGGAAATGTCAGGTCTTCAGGCTGTGTGAAAGTTTGGGATAAGTTTTTAAGGTGTAATGAAAGACAGGACTATACAGCACTTTAAAGACTAACAAGATCTGAGGAAGTGAGTCTGGCCCACGAAAGCTCATCACCTAATAAACCATCTTGTTAGTCTTTAAAGTGCTTCATAGGCCTGTCTTTTATTTCAGCTAGACCAGACTAACATGGCTACATCTCTATTACTTTTTAAGGTAGGGTGTGTGTGTGTGTGTGTGTGTGTGTGTGTGTACACACACGCGCGTGCTAGAAACAAGATACTAGTGTTTCTATTTCATTGCAATTTCAATTAACTTTAATTATTCTTAAATGCATTTTTAATAAATACAGGTTATACTTACTTAAATCAGGGCTCTCTGGTCTGGTAACATCTGTGGTCTGGCACGGACCACGGATGTTCCTGGACCACAGAGCCCAGAAACAAGGAGGTCTGGTGGTGGAGCAGGAACGCGGTAGAGGAGATCAGCAACTCAGCTGGGAGCCCAGGTCTGGGAGCAGGGTGGATCACATGGTGGGGGGGTTCTGGCTTCAGTGGCTGGAAAGCTCCAGTTCAGCTCTGTTCAGGGAGCTCCAGACCTGGCCTGTTCTGGCTACAGCAGCAGGGGAACACCAGTCTCAGCAGAAGCCAGGGAACTCTGGCCTTGGCTACAGAGCTCCGGCTCTCCGCCCCCATCACCATCTGTGGAGCTCCGGCACTGGCTATGGACGTCTGTGTCTGTCTGTGGAGCTCCTGCTGTGGCACTCGAACCCCAGCAGGCAGTAGGGCTGGTAGCAGCTAGAGAGCCCCATGGGTAACATATATGGTCTGGCAAAAGCAGGGTTGGGGCATCAGCAGGGTCAGATTGGAGCCTTTAACCCAGGGGCAGCAGGGCAGAATGGGCCATAAAAGGAAGGATCTCCCTTGGTCAGGCAAATCCCCTCATTTGGGACCAGTGAGGTCCCAAGGGTGTCAGGCCAGGGAGGCCCAGCCTATAGTGATAAAATGAACAAAAGCCATATCAGAGAAAACATGGCAGTGTTTTCAGGAGTGGGAAAAAGTAATGTGGATGCTAAAGGAGAAAGAATCATGAATAGAAAGTTCCCCAAATGAAATGACCTATAGTGGCAAAAGGACTTTCTTGCCTATATAGCTACATCTACGCTAAGGCATTTACCCGCATAGCTATGTTGCTTGGGGTGGTTTTTTTTTTTCACCTCTCCTGCCCACTCTCCTAACCAAAAACTTTTGTGTAGACCAGGCCTGAATCTTACACGGACATGCCCACTGCCTGGGTAGATAGGCACAAGCGATAAGATCTCAACTCCATTCAAGCTATGGTCCCTCTAAGGGTACGTCTAGACTACGTGCCTCTGGCAACAGAAGCATGTAGATTAGACTACCCGGCATAGGAAAATGAAGCGGCGATTTAAATAATCGCCGTTTCATTTAAATTTACATGGCTGCCGCGCTGAGCCGATCAGCATACCTAGGAGGTCGACAAATGCCTTTGATGTCGACCGCGGAACGTCCAGACTACCGCGCTGAGCCGACAAACAGCTGATCGGCTCAGCGCGGCAGCCATGTAAATTTAAATGAAGTGGCGATTATTTAAATCGCCGCTTCATTTTCCTATGCCGGGCAGTCTAATCTACATGCCTCTGTCGCCAGAGGCATGTAGTCTAGACGTACAGTGAATGCTCCCAAGAATTGTACTGAAATATCATGAGTGACTGCTGGCTCAGTGCTTAATAAAAGAAATTCTAGATGGACTGGGTGCATCTCCCCACCATGGCTCCATGTTTGATGTACTTTGTTTTGAAAGTGATAAATGGAGTCACAGAGAATTGTTGCTGTGGTATGAATTAATCCTACTGCTAAATAATAAACATGACCACAATGACCTACTCACTCTCTATGAGCGAATTCCTGCTGTGGCTTAATCTCAGTAATGGTTTCATATTTGAAGTAAATAATGTCAGGGGTGAGTTGAGACCTGCTAAATAAAGGGTCAGCAGAATCAAGTTGGTGGATTGATATCATATCCTGTGTATCATAAAGTAAGGAAGTAAAAAGCCTCAGGAAATTACATTTCTTGTGCAACATAATCAGAATTGCACTTATACAGAAAAGGTTACTTTGTATTTACTAACTATTTATACTGCTTTTTCTGATGTTCCTAAATAGGAAAAGCAGATATTCAGAAAACTTTAGGGAATGGAAAATGAGTTCTGGGTCCCAGTCTGTACAGTTTCTTTTGGGAATAGCACAGAACAAAACGAGTGAGCTTGATCCACTGCACAGCAGATGCCAGGATTATATGATGTGGAAGGAATTTTTTACTTTTAAACCCTTTCAGTGTGATGAAATGCAGGGGAGAGGAAGGAGGGGCTGACATAAGTGTCCTCATTTTTTTTAACCCTTTTCATGCTCTCAAGAGATTCCATCTATTCATGCATGCACAGCTTATTTGTGTGGGTGAGCTGTAGCAAAACAGTAATTAAATGTAGTGCATGTTTCAGAAACAGAGATCAAATGCAGTAGCAAATCATAATATTTATTCTGTGGTTTACAGTTATCTTAGTGTAAACTGAAAAGTGAAACTAATAGAGAAATAGCCACATGTACATTGATGTACAGTGCAGTCTCTGTATGTATGCATAATTTAAAACAAAGTTTAGAAGAATAAAACTTGTGAATTAAAATTGCTCAGAATGTGTGTCCTCTGCTAGATTGTAAAGTGCCTGAAAATAAGATTAACCAGCTCTTATTTATTTTCAAAATTAACAGGGGGGGTTCTTGAGTCAACTTCTGGGAGGGGCTTGTCTCCACTGCCAGGTGGATTGACACTGTGGCGATCAATCTACCAGATGGTCAATTTAGTGGGTAGTGTGTATAATGAAGTTTCTTTCATCAACCCAGCATGGTGTGGACTCTGGTAAATAGTAGGGATGTTAAATTGTGTTTATTCAAGTAAACATGTAACTGCTGAAATTTTCAAGTGGTTACATGTGGGGTGAGGGAAGGGAGGAGGAAGGGGCAGGCAGCTGCCCAAGAGCTGGTGTGCACAGCTCCCACCTTAATGGCATAATCTGAATATAGCACATTAACTTTGGTTACACTAAACAAGAAATCAGTACGGCAGCAAAGAAGAGAGCCTTTGTTAGTAATAAAATGCCAGTTACAAATAATTATTCTTTCTAAATTATAATTTTTCATGACTTTTAATAATACTTCCAGGTTTTGCGTGCATGTGTGCTTTTCTATTTGTGTCCAGTTCATTCAGGTTCTGAATGTGCTAATCAAAATAACTAGCTATATAATTAACAAGCACTGAGCAATTTAAGTTTGTTTTTTATATTAAAGTTTTACTTTCTGGCCTGGAATCAGGGTTAGGCTGCACAAATGTTGCATTAAAATTAGTGATGAAAAGGGTTACCCAGTAAGCATTCGTCTTACTGGCATGCTGACCAGAGTAACCTGCACCCATCCTAGCCAGAGCAGCCCGTGGTGCAATGCGGCGGGCCTGTTAACCAGTTAAACATACCATTTAATTGGTTAACATTTTAAATGGGATTTTATATCCCTAATTAAAATAACTATATCTATGTGTCTCATGCTTGCAGGGATCAGAACTGAGCCTAACATGCCAAGCGACTAAGAACAGGGTGAGGGTGGCATCGGGAAGCTGATTAGGTGTAGTTCAGGTCACATGGGATGAAATTTGAGTTGAAAGTATGGCCCATTGAGAAGGTAGGACCAATGGCATTTATGCTCTCCTTTGGTGAATTTTAAGTCCAGTTTTGCTTGCTTTGCCTAAGGAAATTTTATAATGAAAACTAAAGGGGTCCAGTTTAGCGGTGAGAATAACAAGGAAGGATGGTTCAGTGGTCAGGGCACTAGGCAAGCACCGAGGAATCTGTGTTCAAGTTCCTGCTCCACCACAGACTTTCCTGGATAAGCGACGAGGAGTCCTGTGGCACCTTATAGACTAACTGAAGTGTAGGAGCATAAGCTTTCGTGGGCAAAGACCCACTTCGTCAGATGTGTATCTGACGAAGTGGGTCTTTGCCCACGAAAGCTTATGCTCCTACACTTCAGTTAGTCTATAAGGTGCCACAGGACTCCTCGTCGCTTTTGCAGATTCAGACTAACACGGCTACCCCTCTGATACTTGACACCATTTCCTGGATAAGTCACTTTACCCTTTTGTGCCTCAGTACCCAGTCTGTAAAATGGAGAGAGTAGCACTGCTGCACCTTGCAGGAGTGTTGTGAGAATGAATCCATTGGCGACTGAGAGGCACTCTCATACTATGGAAACGGATGCCATAAAAGTACCTGAAATAGACGGTGGGATTTACATGACAAGAGATGCCCCCCTCCCAAAAAAACCCAAACAAATTAACCCGCAAGAAAGGAAGGTGGAGGGATATAATAATCATGTAAGACTAAATAGAATGTAACTAAAAGTAATTCTCCGTGTATTTACCACTATACCATAGCATCTGAACATCTCACAATTAGTGTGTTTTAGCATCACAACACTTCTATGAGGTGGGGAAACAGTGACGACTGGTGAAAGGGACATGGGGGGGCCACATGAACTCCCAGCCCGGAGAAAGTCCAGGACAACCACCCTCCACCCCTGACTCTCACTCTCCCTGCTCTCTCCTCTCTCTGCCCTTGCACTAACATCCACCCCTGCTTCTCCCACCCCCTGCTCTGCCCTTTCTCTGCTCTTGCTCCACCCTCACTTTTTCTCTGCCCCCACCTGTTCCCCCTTCCCCAGGCGATGTGGTCCGGGGAACTAGCAGTGCCAACAGTGGGGGGCCTGACACTTGCACTCATTGACAGCGGCACAGCAAGTGGCATGATGCAGCTGGGGACCAGATATGGCTGGAGGAACAGAGCAAGCTGGGACACGTTGCTCCTCATGCCCTGCCAGTTGCGGAGGGGGACCCCTATTGTGGGTGCCAGGCCCCCCTCGCTTGCCCTCAGGCAGCACAGAGAATCTGGCTCTACCGGCTGCTGGCCAGCCACTTGCCCCTCTGACCCATGGCATTTGGGTGCATGTGTCTTCTGATGACCCCCACATATCGTCTGTGTGTGCAAGTGTTTATTTCCATTTTACAAACCAGGAATTGAGGCACAGAGTGGATTCAAATAGATCCACCGTTACTCAAGAAGTCAGTGGCCAAATCTGTAATTCTACCTAGGTCTCTTGAGTCCTAATGTGGTATTCTAGCCACAGCCCATTCTTCATAGATAGTGGTTCTTCCTTTCTACCCTATTCTGTAAGGAGGGGAAAGGTCACCTACTGAAAGTAATTGCTGACTAAGCTTAGAACATCTAAAAGAAAAACTGTATTGTCAACCTGTGAATTGTACTTCAAGAGGCTATCATTGAGTCAAATACTCTATTTGCATCTAAAAAGGTTTCAGCAGTTTTCTGTCTATTAATAGCCCAGGCAGTTACACAAATTCAGATAAGATTTATCAAATCAGACTTGGACCATAAGATGATCACATGTAGAGGTCAAGGAGCAATTTTCTCTAGATATGACACTGCACCAGGCGTGTTTCTGGTTGCCGGGAGTTATTTGACTCCCTGTTGAAGACACAGCATGCTAGTCATTATGGGAACCAAGAAGCTAGACTCGAAAGACAAGTATTTTAGTCTGGATGACAAATCCAGGTCTCTCTTGAACATCTGTGTGATAAAAATGAAGTAGGTTGGATGAAAAAAGTACTGCAAAGATCTCTTCTGATGGATAGCCCTCTGATAATTCTGTCCACAGCTTGCAGTGTTTTGGATTCCTTGCAGCTGTTGGAAGCCCATGTTGCTATGGCAGCAAAAAATGCCAAGTAATAGGATTGGTTTGAGACTCGTCATGGTGATCTATGGGTATATGACTTCCAGCTTTGATTATTGCACTTAGTTGTATGTAAGAGTGGAGTTACTGCCCTGAAAAATCTCTGGCTTTGTCTACACTTTAAACATTTAAGTGCAGCTGTGTCAGTGCTTTAAACTGAAAGTGTGGCCACAGCATGAATCTATGTAAACCACTTCCACTAGGGGAGGAGCCTGGTTCACATTTACACTTTACAGTGCTGTAAAGTGCCTTTGTAGTCTTAGCCTCTGACTGGTAAAAGTTCAACAGTCTGTGCATTTAGCAATAGAGGTACCAAGCCCTCCCCTTCTGAGTTCAAGTAAAGGCCTTTGTCTTATTAACTACAGGTGAGATTGCTTCTTCCTCTGCAGCTATGATGTCCCTCAATAGCTACATTTCACTGGAACCATGAAAGAATTGACCAGTAGAAGGCACGTAGAGAAGATGGAACTTTTATAGAATTTGAACCCAGCCTATGGAACTCAGTCCCATAAAAGAATGTGAGCTAACCATAGAGAAATTTTGTATCCTTATCCGCATCTGTATCTGCAAAAATAAGCCACAGATGTCGACATCCATGGATGCGGATATCTCCAGATTTGCAGGACTCTAACTATAAACCTTTCTGCGTTCAGAACTAAGTGCAAAGTTCAGCTCCCTGACTTGTCTTTCCCTCCAGTAAGGTTGTGTCTCTCACACACAATCAATTTTCTCTATAGTTAGGAATGGAGAGAGAGGGTTTTTTTTAATTATTTTTAAATACATGAGGCACTCTGATATCACAGGGATGGGGCCTTAGTGGTAACTAGATGGGGGAAGCAGGGGGAGAGACCGGTCATCACAATTACCACGAGTTAACACCCTTGTTGACCGTCTCAGCAGAGGCGTCTCATAACTGAATGATCTAAGGAAACTGAGTCATCCTGTCATCTTAAGAGGACGTCCAGATAATTGGGGTACAATAAGGTATCCTGTACTTTTACTGCCTGGGCTGTACCTGCTTTGTAGATCCAAACAGCACAGTCTCCACCTCTGGAATGCAGATCCTTTTTCTCATTTATTTAATATACATAAATAAAAAGAACATGCCCTATTACACTTATGAATTTCTATCTGCAGAACTAGAATAAGGGTAATTATAACTCAGGCCCACCTCTGATGTTTAAATATGGTTGCACACTTTCCCAAAATTGAATGGTTGGACGAGATGTTTTTGTTCAGGTACACCTCTAATAGTAGCCAAATGATACTGATTTGTAATACGAAATACTTATTACACATTGACATGCACTGGGATAATCTTTTTTAGTCTAGCTATTGATAGGTTTTGTACTGCTTTTTAATAGTATAATGCCTTTGATATGAAATGTAACAGGTTATTTTTATGAGACCGAGGATTGCTATAAATATCAGGTTGATATTTCATACTGAAATTTGTCTTGCAGTTAAGAGACAATATTTTTGTAGTTGAATTGTAGTCTTTTACTAATGAGAAACATTAGTACTCTTTACAATAATGTGCAGTATATTTTACAGAAAGAATATCATATGTGCTGTTTAGCATATTTGGTGTACTAAAGGAAATGTTTATGAAGCAATAAAAAGGGAGCAGTAAGTAATGTCCTTAAGAAACAGATCTATGCATCATGCAGTTCCACTTTCTGGTGTACAGTTGGAGTAAGTTTACTTTATACATTATGGGTCTAACTGAAGAATAAACCAGGGTTTCTGTCTTTAAATATTTTGGAGGTCCATAGTCCTCATTATACTTTGAGATTTTCTACCCCCTACTGGACACACACAGAAGCATAGCAGGTCTATGAAGAATAAGAAGAGAAATATTCTTTCTTTGGATGCTTAGGTACCTAGAAACTTTTCATTTTCTAGCCATGAAAGGGCATGAGATCAGGCAAGAGTTCTATTGTGCAGTAGTCATTAGCAAGTCTGTTTGAGTTCCCTAGAGAATAAATAGGTGATCATTAAAAATTAGCGTTCAAAAAGGGCAGAGTTGGGGGTGCAAGGTTAATGAATTCTCTTCATTTTGTGTTCTTATTTTTATAAATATAATTGCCAGATAATTCTTAGATTTGGCTCCATAGATAAGCATTAATTTTAATGCTTTGCTCTATAACATGTAGATGAAGATAGCAAATTACATTTTAAATGAGTTTCTTATTTTACTGTCCTCAAGGAACTAGTAGAATTATTCTGGACAATGTGCTGTAATTGACACAATTTCACAGAACTGTCTCTGTTAAAAAAAAAAATGTTGGTCTCACTAAAAGCTATTAGATGTTAAAATAAGTATTCTCTACTCCCTCTCCCTCCTATTTGGGTATAAAAATAACAGTGTTGAGTGGGGAGGTTTTTAAAAATGATTCAAAAGAAACTATAAAGAAACTCTCCTTCTGTCTTAACAATTTCCCTGGTCCAGTGAACATTGGAGGAGTTATTGGTGGTCCCCAGCAATGTACGTTCAGTGAGTTGTCTTCATTGGAAATTGAGGGCTGTGTCAGAGAACCTGAAATGTAGACAGGAGAAAAGAAAAGTATGAGTATGGAACATCAAAAATAGTTTCTTACGATATTCTTGTGGAAATTTTTACCAGCCCGGGCACAAAACCTATTTTTCCACTCTCTGTTATGATTGATAATGAAAGTGCAAAAGATATTTCATTCATTTGTTAACACCTCATCCTGAGCTGCTAGAATTTTATAAAGTAGCTCTAATCTCATGTTGTTCTTGCAAAGTGCTAAGTATGGCCCTGGTCCATGGGACTACTTGTGTTCAAAGTGTGTGTATCTAATTTAGAGCTAGTTCAGGGCCAATGTGCTCAGCACCATCAGTATCAAGTCCCTGTCAAGGTGTTTTGAATATACAGCAACATCAACAACATAGATGGTTGTTGACTTTATCAACCTAACATTCAATGAAGGTGCCCACAGCTCTTTGTTTGTGTAGATTCTTGTGTTAGTACCCTTCCTATCTAATTGCTATTCTATGATCTTTATCTTCTTTTTTTTTTAACTATCAGTCTTTAGGTGCTTACAGGTTACCAGTTCTGCCTACTTGTTTTTCTCTTTGACATTTTCATACCCTCTGCTCCTTGTTTCCTGCCCCCTTCCTTTTCTTTCCTTTCTCCCTTCTCCCCTATTTATTTTGGGTCTGCACATCCTAAACTCAAAACTCCAGGCATCTGAAGAAATGGGCTGTGCCCACAAAAGCTCGTGATACCATCTACATGTTTTGTTAGACTGTAAAGTGCTACCAGACCATTTGTTGTTTTTTAAGTTTATAGATGGTTGTGTCTGTGATGGTTTTGATTTGGTTTGCATTGCATTGCTATTTTCATTCATTATGTAAGGAAACAGGGAAAGTCCTATTAATTGATCTCTTCCTCCTTCTGTTCTCCCTATTAGATAGGTGAATAGTATCCCCATTATTACATATTGGTAAGCTGACTTTCCCCCGTAGTACAGACCTCAGGCTGGGCTTATATTACAGGGGAAGGTCAATTTAAGGTATGCAATTCCAGCTACGTAAATAATGTAACTGGAGTAGACATACTTTTTAAGCTGAACTTTGGCACCATTCCCACCACAGTCGATGGGGGCACTCTCAGTATTCAATTTATTGGTCTTTATTAGACCTGCTAAATTGAATGCCATAAGATCAACCACCCACCACGTCAATCTTCCCACAAGTCTAGATGTGGCCTGAGTCACAGTAAATCAGCAGTAGAAGGAATAGAATCCTTTCTTCCCTGTCAGTGTGCTCATTTCATTTTTTCAAAGCATTGTCCGGGTTTTTGTTGCCAGATTATGACACAGTAGAATGATCATGATTATTTAATGATCTGTGAATGTCTTTGAGTTGTAAAGTCATACCCTCAAACTCTGACATTCTGAGTCAGTGTGAAGTGCCCTCTTACAGAATTTTGAACTGCTTATGGGATCCATTCACATTTTTTCCAGTATTTTATAAAGTAATTTCAAATTTTCGATGTGTCATCAGTCTCGTGTTACTGGTTTGATACGATGCAGTATACAATGCAATAAATAGCAAAGTCTGCAATCTGTTCAATAGGAGGAGTTCTGTAACTATAAGCTCAAGAAAACCAATACAACAGAACCAAAGAAAATCTTTTAAAAAAAAAAAAAGAAATGTGAAAATATATTTTATGGTCCTGTAGTGGGGGGAGAGGGTGCGTGCGTGTGTGTACGTATGTATACAACAGAACTTTCATCTATTAAATATGAGATAAAAAGACATTTTTTTTTAAAGTAACAGGATGATTTTCAGTACTTATTAAACTGTGGTGGAGGAATGCCTACCAATTGTTCTAAACAAACTGCATGCAGGTTAGATCTTAACAAAAATGAAAGGCTCCAATCCTACGATTAAAGTATATACTTGAGGATTGTTTCAAAGATTAGTCAGGTATGTGAGTGTTAGCAGAAGCCTTCACTAAAAGAAGACCAATACATACCCAAAATATGAATCGCGAAGATTGGAAATTAAGTGTATGTAACAACCAGTCTACAATTATAGTTAAAAGCTCTCAAAGGGCCTACCTAATTTTCCTTGCTTTAATATAAAGGAAAATATTGAGTATTAACCCCATTAAAAAGAAAATGCTGTCCTAAACACTGACTTAGTGTCAGTTTGCTACAAAAGAGGTAAAAAATACCAGATGCTAGATTTTTCTCTTTTTTTTCCCCTTTAAATTAAAAGAATTTTAGAGGAAGGATTATCCCAGAAAGAATGAAAAGGTTAAGTATTAAAAGCTGGTTCCAAACATAGTTCAGTCATACAATGTAACTGTTGCTAGAATTGTCTGCCCTCCTCTATTAATACGCTTCACAGGAGTAGAAAAGCTGCTCATCCCAACAGCATTCAACATTGCTCCCTGTGGAGAATGCTCAACAATCCTCCCAAGAACTATATATGGTCTTTAGCGTCTGTATGTATAGATTGGAGCTGGCATACTCAGTGCAAAAAGGATTGCCAGGTGTTCTAGTGGGAAATGTGCTTTTAATCTCTTTGGATTTCTGTTCTGAGAACTTTATCTGATCCTTAGGTCTCTAAGTGGAGGATACACTTTCAAAAAATTCATGAGATCCAATATTGCTCTAACTAAGTTTTGCTTTTGCTTTTGTTTGTGTCTTTTGATTTACGTTTTAAACAAATTGTCAAACCTGATAGTTTGTGTAGTCTAATATTGATTTGTTTCTATTCATTAGCTGGGTTTTAATCTTCTAATTCAGGAACAAGTACAGTAACTAGTGCTAGGTGTGAATTTCTTTACATCAGTCTTCCTTGGCATTGAAGAGTTTATTTGGGCTGATCTCACTACATGAACAATAAAAGGGGCTTGTTCTCTCAGGGTGTGTCTACACTGCAAAGAATAAAAATCCACAGAATCAAGTCTCAGAGTCTGGGTCAACTCCCTGGAGTTCAGGGGGCTAAGAACAACAGTGTGGACACTCCTGCTTGGGCTGATCTGAGATCTTGGGGACTCTCACAGCTCAGGCTTTAGCCTGAATGGGAATGTCTGCCTTGCTGTTTCTATCCTCAAACTCCAAATCAGTTGACTCAGGCACTGAGACTCACTCCATGGGTTTTTCTTTGCGGTTCAGTCTCTTCATTACAAATTTAATCCTGATTCTCACCCAGGTGTGATCCCTAAACCCCCAGACAGCCAAATGAGACAACGCTCTCACCTGGGAGTGAGGGTATTTTAAACTCAGGCTAGTATACACCCAGAGGGGGAGACATAAGGAGGCACTCAATTTAGGATTAAAATGTTGGTGAGGCTACTGAGGGCTGGTGCACCTTCCGAGTGCTACCACGAGTCACCTATGCTAGCATACGCAACAGAGGGTATAGACTTGAGCCTGCTTGCTTTGCTGACAGCCTTCCTTGTTTTCAGTGAGGATGTAACCCACACACCTTGTGGACATAGGCTTATGAAGCTTGAATGCTGATGGTCCTCGAGTGCCTTCCCCAAACTCCACCTGGGCAATATTTTCCTACCTTTCTGGCATAGGAGGGCCAAGCAAGCTTGGGCAGAACGTGCAGTGGAGACATACCTAAAGATTCATCCCTGTGCTGTGACCCTTCAGTATTGCCCCTTCAAACTCTGTTAATAAATTCATAAAGAAGTAGGTTGTCCTCAGTGGAGGTGCTGAGTAAGGAAAATAAAGTGTAACTAGTGTATAGGGCTTCTGTGCCCAGAGGTGGATTTCACCTTACCATAATCCTGGCTATGTTAACATGGCTATGACCAGCAGCAGAGAGAAAAAAGGACTTGGTCCAAAAGTGAGTATCTGATAGAAAAAGAGTAACATCCTTGATTAAACTATTTGTGTTAAGGTGGGGGAGCTCAACATTTGAAAAGAAGAGAAATCTGAACTTGTGAAGCAGTTTTGTTAGTAACAAAATTCTAAATTCTGACAAGTAAGATCATGCAGAACCAAGAAGCCTACTGTAATTTTTGACTAAATTGTAGATGAGTGAATGATGGAATGACAGATCTTTGCCCAAGAATTCCATTTTCTTTTCTTTTGATCATGTCCTTACATAAGTTGACCACTGTTTTCTACATCCTGTATTTCATCCTAATACTATACAGATGGGGGATGGAGGGCAGACAAGGTCTAAGTCTATACTGGCATTTTACATCACTGTAACTTTCTGGCTCAGGGGTATGAAACAAACACACACACACACACCCCTCCGAGCATAGCAAGTTACAGCACTATAAAGGCCACTGTAAACCATGCTATAGCAGGATTCCCAGCACTGTAAGCTGCTCTCTTTCTGGAGGTGGTTTATATAGAGCGCTTGTGCCATGGCTCATTTTAAAGCACTGTATAGCTGCTCTTTAAAATTTTAAGTGTAGACCAGACAAAGCCAAGATCATACTGGTACCGCTTATAATGGTAAATGTATTCCCTCTTCCTTAAAAATTGAAGGAAAAACATTCAGCAATACGCAGACAGGAAAAGCCAGTCATAGATTTTATTATTATGCCCCTCAATGGGTTTAAAATGTAAGTCTGTCATCTTTTCAGACTTTCTCTAAAGATTTTATCCTGTTTTGACTATAAACTATTATCTATACTTTTTACAGCTAACTAATGTTACTCTTTACAGCTAAGATCAAAGGTTATGATAT
Source organism: Pelodiscus sinensis (assembly GCF_052426305.1). Lineage (NCBI taxonomy): Eukaryota > Metazoa > Chordata > Testudines > Trionychidae > Pelodiscus > Pelodiscus sinensis. The sequence goes on from NC_143056.1 coordinate 33,373,473, forward strand.
GAAGCTTTCCAGGATAGATTAACCTGTTTCATGAATCTGGAAGTGTGCAAAGTTTACAATTATATTAGGGGAAAAAACACAATAGAAGAAAAAATGATGTAACAGAATGAGTTGTTTAACATACATTAAACAACTCATTCTGTAATATCATTTTTTCTTCTATTGTTCAATGACAATACATTTTTAAATGCCGATGTTGAGTAGAGAGAGACTTCTGCTATCAGTGTTCCATATTATTTAATGATGAACTTTTTAAAAAATCCTGAAAAACTGGTGGTGGTTCATTTGGCATTATAGCAAGTGCACCTATGAATTGCCATAACAAAATAATTTACTGGTCCTTACTAGTTTTCAGTTGCTCTCCCACAAGCAATTCCATTTAGTTCAGAAAAGTCCTACTCAATCTTATTCAGTGTTTCTGAGTCAGGTTCAGTAATGTCCCGCAGTAAGGAGTTTCATAGGTTCTCTCTAGTTGCCTGAAGGTATTTCCTTTTGTCTGCTTGTGCTTATTATCTGTTAATTTTATCAGCTGCCCTTCTCTCAATCACTGGTGAAAGTAAATGGAAGTACTTGATGGACCTTCATTGTTAATTATTTTGTATGTCACTGAGGTATCTTGAGTTTTGCTTCTCCGTTTTCAAGCTTAACAGTCATCATGTGGGAAGAGAGAGGGTACATCTCTTAAAGACAGATTAAGCAAGGAGAAACTATGAGTTGACCTATTGGGATTCTGAGCCTGAGGATAAAAGGTGAAGAGAGCATGGTTGTTTTTGCAGAGTTCCATTGCTGAAAATGGATAATGCCAAGAAAAATTATTAGAGATTAGCAAATACGGAGTGGTGGGAGTTGGGTGGGGAATGTGGTGCTTGATACTATGGACAATAAGGCATTAGCGTTGCATGTTTTGTACACAGCGGAAGAGTACATGCTTAAATAATTAGATCCTATAGTAAAGAATGGAATGGACAGGCTAATGGAAAACTAGAAGCAAGTAAAACAAATCAACCAAATATTACGATAAAAGCTGTTAAAATTGTTTAATAGAAAAACTAAAAGAAAATTTTGTATATTCTTGTCTGTGGCAATGAACATGGTATGGTGATGATCATGGTAAACAGATAATGCAGTATACATACTGACTTGGCTTTTTACATGAGTTGTCAGTGAAATTTAAATAGTGCGTCTGCCTTGGTGCATTGTATTGAATTAATCAAAACTCAGACCCAAATGCTCAAACTTCAGCCTAAGGATGTAATAGTATAGTCAATTAACCGATAAGCAAAAGCTTATAGGTTAATGCTATAGACTACACACATTTCACTCTTTCCTCCTCCCCTCCCCCCCCAACCAGTAAATTTTTTAGCTGGCTGACCAGCAGCGCAGCGCAGTTCTGGCTCACACCATATGCGGGACCTACACGTGCTGTGGCTCTGCATTTAAAGTGTATTAGGAGCTAAGTGAGCAGGCAGTCTGGCTCAGTTCCAGTTCACGCAGGGTCTGGGAGCTCAGGAACCCCCCCCCCCCCCCCTCCACAGACAGGGCTGTCACCCCGCACTGCTGCCTCTGTATCAGAGGCAGAAGCACAGGGCAATAAGCAGCTTGTCTCCCAAGAGGAGCTCATTTTCAAACTGCCTGGCACCCCACACTGCTGCTGGCCCTGCCCCAGGGACTACAGAATAGTTTGACTAAGAGATAAGAATGCATGAGGTTACTCAACTATTCAATTAACCAATATTTAACATCCCTACTTGGGCCCTAATCTTGCAAATATATATGTGAATAGTCCCATGGACTTCAATGGAGCTATCCAAATGCGTAAAATCGCTCATGTGCATAAGAGTTTGCAAGATGGAAGCCAGAAATGCCTAAAGACTTGCATTTAGACGTTATCAACTACCTACGTTTTTAGGTGCTAAACTATGGATTTAAGTGCCTCTTTCTTGGAATTTGAGCTTTAAATTTCAGGATATAGTTGCTTAAAATACTTAAATTGCTGTTTTCTTTATTTTGGAATAAATTCAGTGTGGTGCTATAATGATTTAATGGAAAATGATGTACTGTATAGTCATATACCATACAATTTTGTTAGGAATAATATTTTGAAAGAACATCACTCCTTTTCATTTTTATACCTGTTTTGTTTTTTTATAGATGTTTCAGTGATGAGGGAAGAACTAGCATTTTGGCAGGCCTGGAATATCTTCCTCTGGTAGCCAAAGAATTTGAAATTAAAAACTTTATTATAAATAATAAACCAATAATTTTAAGATAAAATGTTTTTTCCTTCTGTGTGAAACTGTAAGTCAAAAATCTGAACAACATAATACACGGACAGCTGGCACATTAGGGTTTCTCAGGTGCCACCTTTTGTTTTTAATTATTTTTTGTCACTTCTTGTTACCTTCTGGCTTTTTGTAATCAATTTTATGCCAAGATACTTCATGATCATTACTTGACCATTCTGAATTACTGTATAGAACATATTGTGATCTGTACATACCTTTAATATAAACAGTATAGCTTTTAAAGTGAATGTTGGTCATAAACATAACTGAAAAAATAACCAATGCTCTGATACAAGAAAGGATTTGTATGCACATGTGTGTTTTTGTCTTTGATGTGTCAAAGGAATCCTCACTTTTGAGTACAATGCAGAATAAAGTTTAGTAGCAGAATTACAAGTACCGTCCATCCAAAGTGTATACCACATCAGTGCCTTTTAGACTATGCCCATTCAAGCTGTTACATGCACTTGTGTTACTGTTTACGGCAATGGTGGGCATTCTGTGGCCTGCAGGCCCACTGGGGTTTTATGTGTGGCCCATTAGACCTATTGTTTATTGTTGCCCATACACAGGCCTACCGGGTTTCGCTGAATCTACCCATGTAGGTTTTTACTGGTATTACCAGAACCTCAAAGCAGCAGCACCTCATGGAGCCCAGAATACAAGCTCTGTGCAGCGCTGCCACTTTGAAACACTGATGCAGTGTTTGAAAGGGGTAGAGCCGCACTACTGATCCCGGGCTCTGTGCAGCGCTGCTGCTTTGAAACACCGCCATGGCATTTCAAAGTTGCAGCACCACATGGAGCCTGGGATCAGCTGTGCGGCGCTGCCCCCTTTGAAATGCCACTGCGGTGTTTCAAAGTGGCAGCACCACGTAGACCCCAGGGTCAGCTGGGGAGTTCCCAGCTGATCCTGGGCTGCGTGCGGCATTTCAAAGGGGCATGGAACCCGGGGTCAATGAGGGACTTTGACCCCAGGCTCTACGCAGGTGTGTGTGCATTTCAAAGTGGAAGTGCCCTGTGGAGCCCGGAGTCAGCGAGAGTTCCCGCTGGCCCAGGCTGCATGTGGAGTTCCAACTTTGAAGTGCACAAGAGCCCCCACTGGGGCTCTTGTACATTTCAAAGAAGGAATGCGGACATGCCTATCAACTAGTCGAGAAGTTGATGGAAATTCCATTGACTATTCAACTAGTAAATTAATCGATATTTAACATCTTTAGTTCGGAGATCAAACTACAATTGATCATTTGCTTTTGCTGTTGCCTTTTCAGAGCTCTGGTTCTGAACCCATTTTGACTTCTTCCTCATGCACCTTATAACACCCATCACTTTTTCCTTCATCTCCTTCTTGTCCTTTTCCCGTTTAGATGGATTTCTTCTATTTCCACCTTGTGAATCTCTTTCACTCTCTGTAGTTGTCTATTCTAGTTTCTCCTTTTCTAGATTAAAAAGAGATCAAAACATGCCTACTTTGTTTTTATAGCTAAGGTAAAATAAAAGCATTTTTCTGATTACAATTCTGTTTTCCCCCTTCTAAAAATCTCCTTGACAACTACATTGAGTCCCTTTGACATTAGAGCATGAACTTGCCCTTCCACGGTCAGTTTGCGCTATTGCACTGGCTATCCTCCAACTTTTTACCTGTTTCTAATCAGGTAGTGCAGTGATTGTCACCTATCAGTGTTTTGCCTTTATCTCTGCTTGTGACCTATTCTGTCATGTGGTATTCTTCATGTTACAAGACTGAGATGCTTTTTTCTTTATAATGGTACAGATGAGGCTTCTGCCCAGGTCATGTAGTTCCCAACTTGGTCCCATTTCTACGTTCAGTATGCCATCCCAATGTGGATGGTCCCTTATTTTGCTGATACCACCCTGTGTGCATATCTTCTGGGTGCTGTGTCCTCTGCTGAGATTTGTCAAAAGTGCAGGATACAAACATGGCTAGACAGCATAGCAGGTGTGGACATATCTAGGAAGCTTGGTTGTGTTGTGGAAAATAGCTGCTGTGGACACCCCATGTTTGTTGTAGCAGTTGTGATTAGTGTCCAAGTGATTACAAAACCACCTTTGTTCTTGTAGAAGTGTCAAATCCTAAAACATATAACATTTTCAAGCTATGCTGGCCACATTGATATAGACCCAAAATGTAGGAGTTGTTTATAAGCGTTTCCATGGGTATGCTTTTGCTTGTAATTTCACTGGAAAAGATTGTTTCTCCACAGTCTTTGCTATCCAGACACTGGAACATCACCTAAGTTAAGAAAACCAGAAAGTAAGATCATACAGGGACATCCTATAAATAAAGGCTAAAACTGGCTTCATGAATAGCAACAAAATACATTGGCATACTAAAGTTCTTTCCATTCTGTTTTCTAAGTTAGTGTTTAATATGGGTAAGATTGTTCTGTTTTAAATATGAATCTCTTCTGGGTACTCTTCCTTTTTAGTGTAGCTAAAGAAAACAATATTTTATTTGCTGTAATTTAACTTGATCCTGCAAAATGTGGTGTATTAAACACACAGTTCCACCCAAGGGTCATGTGTAAAAGTTAATTTCCATTTCCAAACAGCTCCGCGGCAGTGCAGACTTTTGGGACAAACCCTGCCTTTGGCCTGTTTTCAGAGTTAATAATGAATGTGAGTTTGTGAACTCTTTTATGAGGCTTGTACTAGGAGTGACCCTTGGCAGTAGGAAATGCTGATGTGAGCTGAAGTTCAGCAACTGCCTTTCTGTATATTGGCACCTGTGCAAATCCAGAGCAGAGGTAGAACCAAACTGGCGTAAAAACTTCTTGGAACTGATTCTGTATTTTTTGAATTTACTGTTACAGGAATCGTAGATGAAGTTGTTATACCCATTTATAATACAGTGTGTTTGTGTGTCTATATATATATATATATATATATATATATATATATATATATATAGAGAGAGAGAGAGAGAGAGAGAGAGAGAGAGAGAGAGAGAGAGAGAGAGAGAGAGAGAGAGAGAGAGAGAGAGAGAGAGAGAGAGAGAGACACACACACTCAAGCTGGAATCAAACTCTTTGTCTTTGTAGGTGGAGTTAATTTATTTTTGCTTAGATATTAGAATCTTTTATGCTCTGCATCATTTGTATTATTAATAGCTTGTAGGGCTTTATACTATATCACATTTACTTCCCTGGAAATAGAATGGCACATATAAAACTATGAAAAATGTATTTTTAACAGTAAAAAGTAATTTTCCAATGTAATACCCAAAATAAAGTACCATGAAGCTATTAGCAGTAAATTGAATTTTTTTGGTACATAATTTAGTATAAATACTGACAAGTTGTGTTTTTTTTTTTAAATGAGCTCATTAGTCATTCAGTTTAACACTACAGAGGCAGCAGTCGGCAAGGGCGTGCGTTTTTATGTCTGCTTCAATTGCACACTTCATTTATTTGGACATGGCATAGGCGGCTTTCTCTGTCACACGGCATCACTGCACGATTAGCAAGTTTCGCCCCAGGGCAGCTGGGACGCTTTGCTGGGGCAGATGTTCTTTTCAGCTTATTCAGTGGCCGTTCTTGGGTTGTTTACTGTTGTCATGGTTACCTCCATTTCCATAGCAGCCGCGCTGCTGCGTCTGAAAAAAGTGAATATAGTTATAAAAGGATCATATTTTATTCTGTCTCTCTAACTTGCCATCTGTCAACTGATGGCTCAAAATGGATTCAGAAACCGATTTGCGAATAATGGCAGCCAAGTAACAATTTTTGCTTTTATCAAAAGTAACAATAGCTGGTATGGATGCAAATCACTTAGGTATTTTCAGTGAAACACTGGTTTTGTTTTCATAGATTTTTAGAGGTTTTGATTTCGGCACTTTCTCACTATTAATTTAAATTCTTATTGACATATGAAAATGATCACATATCATCTTTGTGTCTGACTATGTGTTTGAAGCTCTTCACTGTGCTATTGTTTATCCCAATACGTTGACACTCCAACTCATGATAAGAGTTCTACTTGCACAGAGCATTAGTAATGAAACCTAAATGCTCCTTACAGAAATTAAGTAGCAAGCTTGAGAGGAATAACAGAACACACTGTGTGCACAAGCATACATTACAGTGATAAATATACTTACCTCAGTGTAGTTAATTTAACAGAAGTTTTGGGATCACGCGCAAGTTTGATCACGTTGGAATTTTCCAAAGCAAATTGGATCTTTATTCCTTCTCAATGCAGAGATTCGGTCTAGCAGGGGGGTAAAAAGAAGATTAGCCCAGTTGTAAATAATGTATTTATTGGTTGATTTTTCCAGATCCTGACATTGATGCTGCCACTGCCATGATGCTTTTGAATACTCCCCCTGAGATACAAGCAGGTTGTGAGTAGATATTTCTATAGCATATAGTAACGTAGACCTATAAAGTTAACATTCTCTTTTTATAAATATACAGCCTACCAGACAATATAGGAGGATCTAATAGAGAAATATAAATTCCCTTGCAGACACTAATTTACCCGAAATATTATTTTGTTGTTTTTTTAAATAGAACACCCATCTTTACTTGAATAACAATTGTATATCTCTGATTTAGAGAGATAAGATTGTTGTTATTCATTGAATATATGTAATACACACAAGTGAGTTAAGACCAGGAGTAACAGCCAAAAGTAGAGAGAGAAAATGGATACATAGTTTTTGTTTTCATTTAGATTTGATTTGACTCCATCATGTGTGTGATTGCCTGGATGCTTTCCAGTGATTAATTCAACTCCTCTCTTGAATGCACACTTCATATTTTGCCTGTGTGCAATATGTGGTCCCTGGGCCCCAGGCAGGCTCCAGGGAATGGGGTAAGTTTTGGCTTCCTGCCCATAATTTGCCAACTGGACCCATAGATATTTTTTATTGTTTGAGGCTAAGGCCTCATTGTGCTAGGTGCCTTACAAACATGGGACAAAAAGATGGTGCCTACCCCTAAAGACCTTACAATCTTAAGTATAAGAGTAGAAATTACAAATGGATAGAAACGGGGGAGACCAAAGAAACAATGAGACAGTATTGGTCAGTATAATAGGCAGTAGTGCCAAGCAATTCACATCTTTAAATATAAAGACAGAATTTACCCAGTCATCATGAAGCCTGACATTGGCTTGATCATATGAGCTAAATCAGAGCTGTAAGGGAAGTCTTAGTGAGCATTTTTTGCTCTATCTGGCAAGAGAACTAATCACAATCCAAAGCATTCCCTGCACAGCCAAAGAGTCATTTGAGGGGAGCCAGCCACTGTCAACCTTCTTCGAAATCCTCCGGGAGATGATCTGCCAACCATCTCTCCCAAGATACTACTCTCCCCAGAGAAAAACAGTTTTGGCCTCTCATGCATCTTGCGACATACCAGGGAACAAGGGTGAGAATCTCAGTGGGAGAAGAGCATGTGTACATGCAGAAATGGAGGAATTTTATTGAAGGTGGTGCCCTTTGGGATTAGTAACTGAGAGAAGTGGTGGAGGAGGAGAGAATGAGGTGATCCGTTAGAAAAGATAATTGGTAGGATATGAGTGTGGGCAGAAGGAAGAGATGGGAAAACATGGAGAGAAGTAGAGCAGTTAACACAAGGAATGAGAAGGAGGAGATAGAAGAGGAGGAAAAAGACACAGAAAAGAGCAAACACTGAATATGATGTACTAAAATACAGAAAAATGGGAAAGTGAGTGGAATAAAGGATAGGCCAATGACAAGGGAATGGCGACATAGTAAGTTACTCTTCAAAATACATTGAAGAGCCAAATATCACAGTACAATACATGAGACTATTTCCTGTCTTTTAAGGGAGAATTTGAGTGCAGGGAGGTTTTGCAGTCCAGGGTCTCTGGCACGTCCACCTATAAATAGCAATAACTCATTTGGTAATAAATAACTTAGTTTATAAAGGTACTTCTGAAAAGCCAGTTTCTTATATTGTTGGAATGAACCAGATCCTCCTCCAACTACCCCAAATGGAAGTATTTATTTTTAGAAAATATTCCCACCACACATACCTCTTTTTCCCACTCTACCTTGTCCATCCCATTCCATCCATCCTGCAACTTACTCATTTTAAACATGGTCATATGTAGAGAGAGATGGGAATATAAAAGAGGGAGGTGAAAACATCACAGCCCTGTCCGCCTTGCCCACAGCAAATAAGGATGGGCTCCCAGGCTGGAATGTATTCCCTAGCTAAAAATTGGTGACTTAGGTGAAATGAACTAAGTGAGATGGGCAGTAGAAAGTGTTAACCCATGATTGGTCCTTTAGATAAAATGTTATGTAATCTCTTTCTAAATGTAAAATCAGGGAAGTTGGATAACCCTGTTCTGTGAATTTCAGTGGGCTCTGCCTGTTTTAGGAAAATCTTAGGCAATTTACCTTAGTTAATACCTGCTGTGCATTGAGAAACTACTCATGAAAAAAAATTCTGATTTTCACATAAAATGAGAAATGAGAGAGAAGAATTTCACAGCAATTCCTACAGCAGTCCCTACAGAAGTCCACAGTGTAGTCTCTACTCTTGTTACCAATGGTAACAGATTGTAAATCAAGCCATAAATCATCAGTGAAGTAAACATGCTGATGTTGCCTTGAAGATTTAGGACTCTATCCACAGTGTTAGGTTACAGTATCACAGGTGTATTCAAATCACAGCTGCAAAATGCCCTCAATTTGACAAAGTGCAGTTTTTTGTATAAAGTGTAAGGGGCATTATGTGCGGTTTCACCGCAACTGATGGTAGCTGACTGTTGCAAATGTTTTCAGTAGCTGGGCATGTTTGACTACAGGTGTGGCAGCTGCTTTAGCAATAAAGATGAGCAGCTGAAGACAGCGAGGAGCCAAGAGTAATTTCACAATCTAAAAATGTGATAAGATAGTGAATTTAAATCTTTAGCTCATCCAGGCCCTGCCTGCACTACAAAAATAACAATGCCTAAACAAGATTATGAATCTCAGTTGTGGGCAAACCAGATACCACACACTAATTCGCACCTGCCTGGACAGAAAAAACCAACATATTCTAACCATGTTTCAGATCTCTACCAGGCTTAATGTCCTGGAGAAGCAGGATTTGTTTTATTCTAAAGTGTATGAACACACGGGAAAAGTTTCCCCAAAGCCACATTTCACAATTGTGTTTTAAGCTATTATTTTAGATTATAGCCTGGGCTTTCCTGTGAGAAATGAATAATATGAGTTCATGTTCATCTCCATTGGAAAGTACCTCCTCACGTGCACCAAAAGAGCCAAAGACAGAGCAGACCATTTCTGCATTTTAACAGAATTTTTACATTTAAAAATAATTTAAAAATCCATACCCATATTCCAAGTGCTGCTGAAAGCCACAGATGCATTTTAATATTGACTTGTGCTCTTATGATAAATGGCATCTAATCTTATGCTGTCTCTATTCACCATTTACTCCCAGCCTCACCACATTTTAACTATCACTTAAAATATATAAGCCTCTTACTAATTTAGATTATTTTTTCTGGGATAGGTTACTTTATAGAATTTCATTAAATTGATGGATTACCATTGATGCCAAATATAAGAAAATATATATTTAAAATTTTCCAATAAAATACCATAGCAAATAACTTCAGATTTGTATTTTAAAATTGGGAGTGGGGGACTAGCAGAGTGCAAAATTGTATTGAAACAGGCTGCAACTCAGAACAAAGCATGAAAACTACTACAATAATGTTCAGAGAGATGGTGAAAAACTTGGTTTTAAGCTATTATGTATTCTGCTTGGCATACATAATATACATAATTAAGTATTGTATTTTACTGAATTTTGTAAAGTTTGAGTACGTAGAACACTTCCTTAAGAAGTAGTAACAATTATCACAAGTCACAAATACTTTGGAACTTAATATTTTAGTTGAAATTCATGTGTTTATTCATTACCAGTATTTAGATATATGTTTGTAACTTGAGGAAACATATTGTCTTGTTAGGTCACCTGCAACAAGTCATTTTGTGCCTTACTATTAGCCTTTCAGCACCCTACCTTCCCCAGCAAGGATAAGTGACCATCTTAAGCAAGACAAGGAATGAGTTATAGATCTGGGATCAGAATGTATGGATTCTGATCTATTTCATGGGATGTTGTACAAACATTACCTAATTAAGATTTTCAATCCTTTGAAGTCATCAGGAGCTATATGAATGATAAATATCTTTATTAGATACCATTTACAAGCCTTTCATCTCTGGTCATTCACAGGCCTGCTACAGTTTCTATTCACCATGCTATATGGAGCTTCTCCAAATTAGCAGAGTAGGGGTTTCTGAGTAATCTATGGAAAACTGTAATTTTTTGTTTTTGCCTGACACACCTTGAACATGTTACCCTTGCTTTGCTGTATGATAGACTTTCTACTTTTCTGCAGTATGTTTGGAGATCCTCAGACAAAGCGTACGATATATGTGTAACATAGTAATACATTATAGTTCATTAATAATGAGTGAATTCATTCCTTAAAACAGTTACTTTGGGGGACAAAAAAACTAGCTGGAGTAGTACACACATCAGTTTATTGCTGCAATTAGTAAAGCCAATATCATTGTTCAAGCATCATAGTAGGGATCCTGGTCTTAATTCCAAAAGGTCCTCGTTCAGTAAGGTACTTAAGCAAGTATGTAATTTTTAGCATATAAGTGGTTCCATTGTTCTGTATGGATTACGTGATTAACTGCAACTACACGTACACTTAAGCATGTTGCTGGACTATGACATAACAGCTCAAATGCAAAGAGTGATTTACTAAAGAGAATTCAAATGTAAACCAGGGAACTGAAGGCTGGGCATTCTCCAGGAGGTCTTTTCAGTTCTGAAAATTGCTCCTTCCTTTCCAACATCTTTGTTTCGAAATTGCCTGACTTTTCAGACCTTCAAGCACTCTGCAAAGTCAGCTGCTTTAGGTGGGATTCGCAGAGGGCGTGAGGAAGAAGTTCTTTCGGTGCCGAATAAAGGATTTTTGGTATTTTCTTTGCATAAAACTGGGCGGGGAGCAGGACTGTCGGTTGCTCTTTTTCTGCTTTTAAAAAAAAGTAGTTTTCTTTCAGGGCACATAGGCACAGTTTTTAAAGATATTTAGGTATTGTAGCGCTCTGTATTGCAACACTTACCTAATTTAGGAGTCCACATTTCATTTTCAAAAAGGATTTAGACACTTAGGGGCTAAGATTACGAAGATCACTGTCTTCGTAAGTATATTACATTAAAATGCTTGATGAGGTCTGGCTCTTTTCCTCATTGACCTAAAATTTGCTCCTTGGTGTAATTTACCTTTTCATCCAGCCCAAGTGATTATGGAAATGGAAGATTTGTTTTCAAGAGTGGCTCAATGCAGGTATAAACTTAAAATAAAAATCGCTAAAAGAAATCCTGCACTTCGACTGATGGGTAAATGGAAAGAGCTGCAATCTTGGCACATATTTACTCTATGAAACCTGATAACCACAATACCCTATCATTACGTCTTGTAAACAAACAATAAATAGTAGAGCTGGCTGGGAATTTATTCTGAGAAAATGTTTTTCCATTTGAAAGTGCTGATTCACTAAAATGTCACACATTGCCGAAATGTACTATTTTTAAAACTTGGTCTGAAATTAAAATGGAATAAAGAATTTTGATAAGGAAAATTTCATATCTGATGAAGTGGATCTTTGCCCACTAAAACTTATGCCTAAATAAATCTGTTTTTCTTTAAGGAGCCACACGACTCCTTGTTGTGTTTGCAGCTTCAGACTAACATAGCTTCCCCTCTGATACGTTTGCTTTCTGTTTCAAAAGTACTTTTTTCAGTTAAAAAATATATTATAAAATGAAAAAAATGTGGGAACTGGAATAGAACATATCACTTATGCCAAAATAAAAGATTTAAATACAATTTTTTTCCCCAGAACTTGTTTGTGGAAAGTTTTTGTTTGTTTTTTGTTTTGTTTTGTTTTGTCTTGTTTGTTTGGGTTTTTGTTTTTTTGTTCCAGAGCGGAACAATTTTGAAATCAAGAAATTTCACCCAAAACAAAAATCCAGGTCTCACACAACTCTATTGCTGTGGTGTTTGCCTGATTACTACAAAACAATGCTAGAAGTATGCAGTTTCCCACCTCCTACCCCATCCTTTACATGGCAGAAGATTGCTGAAGTTGCACTGATCTGTATAAAGTTTCTTTTAAATGTGAGAACATGTCTGGGGTTAAGTGGCAGCAGAGGCTATGTCTACATTGCACCACAGTTCAAATAATGGGACTGTGGATAGCCGAGTGCCTCAGAGTGCTGTTCTATAACTTTCCCTTGTGTACACTGCAAGTGTGAACTAAATGTTCCAAGTTTCAATGAAGATAGATCTTTTCAAAGAGGACTACATTAAAGTGAACCAGGAATCTTAGTTTGTGCCCACAGTGCAGCATGTTAGTGTGCCTTGCTGCTAATGCTCTAGTAGTGAGAATTTTGGGGCAGTGTAAATGAGCATAGAGATTTGCAGAAACTGGCAAATAGGCACAGGGACAGATGAGTTAAAATTAGGTAGCCTAATGGGGAACTTTGAAATGTCTACAGAATAACCAGGAGGTGTGATTGCAGCATGTGTAGGCTACATGATATAGAAAGCGAGCTCCATCAAAGCTAAGAGTAGCAGTATAACCACAGAGCATAAGTGGCAAAATGGGCTAGTTGTCAAGAGTATAGACCCACTTTGGTCTTTATGTATGCATTTCGGTGGCTAGCCCACATCACCATGGTTACACTACTACCTAGCTTGACCAAAGCTAATTAAGTTATGTCTCCACATGCAGTCTCCTTTGCAACTTAAACCTAATCTACGTGGTTAAGAGGTTGCAATATTATCCTTGAGAAGCAAATGGAAGAAAGTAGGAAGATGGGACCAAATTCATCACTTGTGTAATATGAAGGAAGTGAGTAGTGTGACACATTATGCAAATAATGTTTGCTTGTAGCAACTACTGATGTCTCATGACTTGCACATCACAGACATTTCTTTACTTTCCAAGTCTGTAGCCTGAGGTTAGGTAGCCGGGCAGATACTGAAATGGAAAAGAAATTAGCAAATGGAGGCTAAAATAAACAGCCATTAAGTGAAGGCTCATATCTCTTATTTTATATACATTTCTGTTTTGGCACAGGGGGACAGCCCCTGCCTGAAAGCCTGCATCCATGATATCAAAGGAGACATCGAGACAAATCTGCCCTTGCAGAATACCTGTATTGTTTAATGTTCACTTTAAAAACAGACTTTCTTTATAAGCAGATAAGCAAGTTTGGTGTAGTGTAGAGAGCAATTTACCTTGAGCTACAAGAGTTAATAAAACACATATCCATCTCCCAAATGGAATAGGGAAGATGTTTGCATTTATTGCATTAGCCTTTTTTAAGGTCCCTGATTTTAAATATCAGCTCAGGGGTGACAATAGCTTATTGTAACTTCCATGACTTACTGTTCGAAACATTCATTTCAATTCCTTGATTTATACTGGATGCTGCTGTGATCTCTGTATGGTGAATGAGTCCTTGCATGTTCCTTGTCCTTTTTTCACCCATCACACTCACTGTGTCTAGTTCTGATGTTAAAAAGCTAAACTCTTCTGGGCAAGGACCATATCTTTCTGTGCCTTATGAGTGTTTAACATGCTTCTGGGTGCTATGAAATACTTATGTGGAGGTGGGGTGCTTTAGTACAATAGAGTTAAGATGAGTTCTTTTCGTGTTGGAGAAATGCCAGGCTACAGACATCTATTAAGGTAGGTGGTAAAGTAAACCACATTGCTTGCAACCTTCAAACTTAAACTGCACCATGTGCTAGAGACTGTACCACAAGGAACAATCCTGCATTGACCAAAGAGTGGCAGCATGATCTAGTAGCTTTCTTGCATCTCTGATTTCTATCTTGCAGCCCAAGTTTTGATGTGTGTGTGATTTTAGCCAATCCTTTTAACATAATGTTCATGAATTAGTATTATAAATGTTCTCTCAGTGTACTAGACATTTTAGTATGGATTATATACAAAAACTTGAAGGGAAGTATAACAAGTTGAGACCCCCCCCCCCCCCCCACCCACACACACACACAACTTGAGAGAGATGGTTTTTATTTTTTTGTTAGATGCTCATTTATTTCTCCGGTTGATGGTTGGAAATCTTGATAAAGTAAGGAAGGGTAAATATTGAATATGGAGAGGACCTGATTTTACTCATATTGGTGTAAATTGGGAGCAATACCATTTAAGGTTCATTGAATAACACCATTTAGAATAGAATCTCTCATATTAAGAATCTCTTATATTAAGAAGAAGCAGAGGGTTAATTTTTAGAGCTGACTTCAGGATCAGGAGCCTGATTCTCCACACATACAAATAGTAACTCTGTTAACTTCAATGGCAGTACCTCCTGATGGACACTGATGCAGATGAGGAAAATCGGGTCCAATACCTGTGTCATTATACAGTAATGGCAAAAGCTTAATAGTGAAAAATGTGTACATTATCTTCTTGTCTCATCATCTGGAATTCTTTAAGATGGTTGGTTGTGGAGAAGGAAAAAAAAAATCTTGGTGTTTCCTTAGCAGTGTGTATCAAACATAATAAAGTTCTTTAGTCACTTGCACAGAAGGAGGGTAGATTACTTTAAAATGTCTATCAGAAGGCAGTGTGTTGTGCTAGCTAAAGCAGAGAGTTCAGAGCTATGGAGTGTTACTCCTGATTGCCAGTGACTTGTGATCTAGACAAAAGCTCAGTCTCTACTACTAAGTTATGTCATTATAACTGCATAGCGTTTGAGCAGAGCACTGTGTCAATTGAAGGGCTCCGGCCATCAACATACCTACCACTTCTCAGGTAGGTAGAGTACCAATGCTCATACAAGAAGCGCTCCTATGGAATAAGTGTCACCTTCACTCGGCGCTATTGCAGCATGACTGCCACTATAACACTGTAAATGGTGACCAGCCTTAAATCACTTCATTTCATTTTGTTTTGGATCACCCATCTATAAAATGATAATAATACTGATCTCAGATGGAGCATGGGGGTATGATCAATTAATTAATAATTGTAAAGAAAAGGTAGGTCCTTACGTGCAAGAGACCATGTGAACATTGTTATTTTTAGTATGACTTAATGGTTGCTCTGCAAGCAATCCCACTTAGTTGCAGTCTGCTTTCTGGTTCCCCATCCTCAGGATGGAAGTACTCTACTTCACATCTGTACCTGTCACAGATTACTTCCTTGGTGCTGCTGTTTAGGACAGTGTATTGGCTGGGTTTGTGGGAAACTGCCACTCAGACCCTACCCATCATCCCAGAGAGGGGAGTAGTGCTCCTGTTGTCCTCATCCTCACATGATATGGGCAATTAGGACAGAGGTAGAAAAGAGCCCTCCTATTCCATTGTACATTGGGTGTTAAGGGCCAGGTGGTGAACCAGTTAACTAAGAGGGCAATGTCCTGCTCACTCAAGGTAATGCTGAATTTTCAAACTATTGGACTATCAGTTTTCAAATGTGAACAATTCTGTTTAAAAAGTATCTTTGGAGTGTTATTCTGGCATTGGAGATAGAGTATTGGCATCATGTGAAAGTTTACTTTTATAACAGGATCTTTAAAATAAGATAGGAACAAATAATACAAAATATGCTACCGGAAAAGGTCCTAGTATATGTGCTAAATTAATTGCCTATAACCAAAAACTTCTACCATTAGGTGGTTATTATCCCCCCTCCCCCTTTTTTTAAATCATGGGCTTAGAAATCCATTGAAACCAATTCAAATGTGTGCTTTCATTATAGCACTGGCTCATCACTTCTCCCTCTGCTTCCTCTCTCCTCATGCCCCCCAGTTATTGCTGTTGCTCTGTGCCATCCAACCTTTCAAGTAGTTTGTGTGATATTACCTGGCCAGTTATATAGTGTTGCTGTTACATCACAATTCAGAAAGTATTGTGAAACAAAGGAATTGGCAGCACAAGAAAATTATGATTGAATCTGAAATGCTGTTTTCAATATACTAGCTACTGCATATTTCAAGTTAAAATAAGATCTCTGCATCCTCTAGTAGTCCCGCTGAAGACTTTTTGGGATCAGATCCTAAATTAGATCCAAGCATAACAAAATTGGCAATGGTGGGGAAGGAAATGGGCTGGGAACAGGCAGCAATGACTAAAGAGAGACCAGCATTGCTCCCAGGATGACATTTTTCAGAGGACAGCAGAACTTTGCTTTGCATCTCTCAGGTTTCTGATGGATTTTACTTTCTCCTCTTGTTGAAAGGTTGCATGAAAAGGATGTGTGTGTAAAGAGAGGGCTGACTGGCAGAGGAGTAATCTAAAACTGTTCCAAATGTAAGGGTCAGTGTGATAGAAGAGGGTATGATAAGAAGGGATATGGCTATGAAGAGAGCAATTAAGAGGAAGGCATAAAGGGTTTGGGAGGGAGGGAGTCAAAGTGGAAGAGGACCAAGGTGTTGGCCATAGGAATGGAGAGGAATTGATTTTTTTCATAGGTGTAGAGACAGAAACAGTTTGTTGTTGTTGTTGTTGTTTTTCCAATGGGCTGGATATGAGGAGATTAGAAAAGGAAAATTGAGTGGAGTCAAATGTGACATTGAGCTTGCAGAGGTGGAGCTAGGAAGGAAGAGTTGGGTGCTCTTCTCCACCTCCCCTTTTGTTTTGTTTTATATTTCAGTATTCTAGCCTTGAAGTTTCATGAAGTTCTTTAGGCAACACTTGCACCTAATTAACATAAACCACAAATTCCTCAATAGCTCTCATGGCTGTTAGTCCTTGAGAAGCTTCATTCCAAGGATAGTTGATACGCTAGAATTTATTGCTCTGAAATGAAGCAGACTTCGAGTTTTGTTTTGTTTTTTTAAAGTACTGCATAATATGTACCCATGTATCCAGACTGATTGTTGAAAAGCCTTATTGATATGTGACAGTTTTATCTGTTGCTTCAAGCTGTGTTGTTCTTTTGGGGTTTTCCTAATCTTGTATCTGAATTTTCCTTTAGCTGTATTTTAGATTCCACTGATATTCAAGCCCCTTTAAATGGGTATCGTTTACACTGACTTGGTCCAAATTTTGTAAAAGCATTGTGTAAAAGCAAGCTTGTTTTTGTAAAATATCAACAGTTGTTTTAAGCAAGAAAACATAGCATCACAGTGTTCACAAGCTAAACATTAGAGTACTGAGAACCTGACAATGAAAACAATTATGCAGTGAAACTAACTTTGTTGATTTTTCCAATGTTGGGTGAGAAGGGCAAAAAATAGAAAAGTATAAATGGCAAAAAATATTTAAAATTATTTCAGTTATTGGGATGGGAAGTTAACTGAAAATCAACTTCCAAACCTCAGCCTAAAGTTAGTCACCTAAAGTTATATTTAGACATGTAAATATAAGTGCTAACACCAAGAGCAGGTAGAAGTCTGACAGGATTTTATTAGGTACTACCATGTTCTCAGCAGAAAGGAAAAAAATTGTTTTTATAGCAGTATTCTGTGTGGTTTGGAGTTGAAGCAAGGTGAGCATCAGGAAGCCATTTAGGTAGGAACATAGCTTGAAATTGTTAGGAACTGTGAATGCTCAGTACCTTCGAAAATCAGGTCACTTTAGTTTAAATACCAAAGTATATATTTAGGTGCCTAACTTTAGGCACCCACTTCTAAAAATGTTGGCATACACTAACTATAAATGTTTTTTTAATAGACTGTTTTATTTTTAGGTCGCCAGTCTCCCTTCAATTAGAATAAAATAGAAAGTCTTTAACTATAAAAAGCAGTTACAGGACATGCACAATAATAATAATAATGGAAATTTAATGAGTCCATTCAAAGTTTTGGGAGTGTAATGGAAAGATGACTTATTAAGGAACAGTGATTAGAAAAGGAAAATTCAGGGCTAAATAGGGACAATGTTCTGAGACACAGAGTTAGATTGGTAAAAGCTACTATTCCATTATGAGATGGCCCAGTTGTTGTGCCCATATTATAACAGATTGTTGCTATTGAAAATACACTTCCACCATCCCATACACAAAATGAAATTGGGAGTGGTTTTCCTTATTGCTTTGAAAATACCTCAAGTCCTTTTGATCAATTAGCATACAGAATTTATAGTTTTGCAATTTAAATGTCAAGAACTAGGTGGCAACTTTCCATTTGTGCTTTTAATGGCATGTAATGGGGAGTAAGAACCTCCTCTTAAAACCCTGCATTAGACAACCAGACCTTGGTTCCTCTTGCACAGGATAAGCAAGTGCTGTGAACCCTCTATCTTCAGACACACTCCTTAGAAAGGACTGGGGAATGCGTAGAGCCTTACTTCCATCATTTCCTATATTCTTTGGCTCAGATCAGCTGAGATTGTGTTGTGGTTGTGAATTATTCCTGAAATAGACCAGATAGAATGCAAAAATATAGCCCTGAAATCCCCATCTCTCTAATTCAGTGGTTCCCAACCTTTAGAGGCTCCCGGATGTCCGGGAGGTGGGGGCCACTCACGCGCCGGGCATCCGGGGGCGGAGCCGCGCGTCCAGGGGCATGCCAGGGGACTGGGATGCCCTTGCACCCGGCGCCGGCGTGTGCCCTAGGGCCGGGGCTCAGGCCGCCCGAGCGCCTTGTGCCGTGGGCCCGGGGCCGGCACTGCCGCCCGAGCCACGCACCTGGGGCCGGCACCGGCGCCGCTCGAGCACCGCGCGCCCGAGCACCGCGCGCCCAAGCGCCCGCATGTGCCCCGGGGCTGGGGCCGCCCGAGCGCCGCGCACCCAGCGCCGATGCGTGTCGCTCACCTGGGGCCGGCGCCTCCCGTGCGCCGGGGGCATAGCCGGCCCAGGTTGTCGGCGGGCGGACATGAATGCCCCAGCGGCGCTATGGCGCCCGCGGGCACCGCGTTGGGGACGACTGCTCTAATTAGTTCATAATAGCTAGGTTAAACGTCATGTAAGTGTGATGAAAAGTACTTCTGGTCAAAACCTTATGGACCAAAGCCACAGTCTGAAACAAATTCCTAAAAATCCAAAGAAGCCTTGTTGTCCAAATAGTCAGCAATTGTACAGTGATGTGTCATTGTGTTTTTCTTGAATATGACCCCATGAAGATGCAACGTCACTGTTCAACAAGTGCACAGTGATAAAAAGCTATTGATGATAGAACAGCTTATAACATGGCTTGTATTTTGGTTATAATATGTTCTTCCTAAAGTATTTGCCATTTTTGTCTTAGATAAATCTCACCTCAGTAATTTCAATGTTACCTACATTTTCCTGTTTACTATAGGTTGTTGTGTAAGGAATTGTCTATGGCAATTAGAAAATTTGAGGGTGACCTGAGAACCAAGTTAATAGTGGTTGCCATTAAATATTTTGCAACCTTTACATAGCATAATACAGAGGTTACTGTAATGTTAACTACTAACAAAGTTTTTTTTGAAGGTTTTTTTTTTTAAAGGTGAGCTCTGTATTCAACTTCCTTATTTAACGTTTTCTATATTTATTTTGAAGAGCGTAACATCAAATGTGGTGTTTAAATTGTTTTCTAAATGTTTATAATCTTTCTTTTAGTTCCCCCTGGTGTGATACAAAATGGAGCTCGTGTTCTGAGCAGAGGAATGTTCCCAGGAGTCAGGCCATTGCCAATCAACCCTATTGGAAGCATGGCTGCTGCAGTGAGGTAAGAGTATATAGGTACAGAATACAATTCAAGGAATTCGACAATGGATATACTCTGGTTACGGAAGGATTGTAAACAAAATTCTTGCTTATTGTCTTTATTTCTGAGTTTAAATGTGAGGACACAGTGGGCTTTTTTTTTTTGTTTTTTGTATATGTAATCCTGGGCCACCATTCTTAATACGACAATTGCCTCATCATCTGTTGCACCCTAGCTTTTCTGAAATAGTGGGATTATACATTCATCAGTAGATTTGCAGGTTATGGTGATAGCCTAATACCATCAATTTATTTCTCTATAAGCTTTCTGTTGTGTTTCCATTTATAACAGAAATATTTAACTAGATCCTAAATGTTTTCCTAGAGTTAAATATTGATAATAATACTTAAATTCTAACGGCATGTAAACAGTATAGCTGTCGTTATTAACTTTGTAATATGCCTTCTGAAATCCATTTAGTGTGTGCTCCACTTGCAAGAGTATTTTGAAATGTTCAAGAATAGAATGCTGTTTTTAAACCATGACTGTTTCCCTCTGACGGGAGGACAATGAGAGATACATAAAGTCTGGTGATACTAAGGACCCTGGTTCAATGGTTTGGTTTACTTAATGAAAGCAATCACAGCTTACAATTCAAGACCCAAATTCATCCCTCAAATAACTTCACTTACAACAACATAGTCGCACCATGGAAGAATTTGGCCAACTGTATTGCTATTGTCCTTCTTTTCCAGAGTGCTCAGTATCTGCAAAAAAAAAAAAAAATACTTCAACTGCACCGGTTGGGTGCCCTGGGTGAACTTCCATAATCTGTGCTGATTCTAGTTTGGTGAGGACCATTCCGGCTCACAAGCTCTCAACCAGAGGTTACAAATCCACGGAGAGTACAGTGATTACTATCAGCTTAATTCATTGAATTGCTTCAGTTGTTCGTTCGTTTTTCCATAGTCTGTGCTTATAGAAGGGTTCCCTTTATTTTGATCCATTGGTATAGTTTATTCAGCTACAGCTAAAGACAGAGTACCTGAGACCTCAGTTTCCCTTTTATATTATATGTACACAGAAGGGAAGATAGTAATTCAAGAACAACCTCTGTCTGTTTATGGGCAGTTTTTAAATACGTCTTTTCATCTGCTACGTTGAGTGAGGTTCAAACCCAGAGGGGCATCAACCAGAAGTGTAGTTTCCCTCTGTCTGCATTTGTAGAAGGCCTTTCTTACCCAGCAATGATAGCCCAGACATCTTATGCAGTTGTGATGCCTTTGGCTGCCAGCCAGAGCCTGTGTTCTGCTCCAATGGGGATCATAGAGCCATGGGATTAGTTATTAAATATTATTTTAAAATATATAATCCAGTCTAAATGGCAAGGAAGGACATAAAAGCTAGAATTACTGTTCCTGAGCTTATTCTCCTCCCTCAACTCATGGCCATCATTTGAGCAACACAGATATTGTTTCAGAATCAGAGGAAGCTTTGTGGGGAAGAATGGGATATCTATGTTAGAAACATGTTCTTTACACACACACATCCCAAAGACTTCTACATGCTTTGGGTTTATCTGCTGATAGTTGTGACAATGCAAACATTTAGTTAAAAACATAAGAATGGCCATACTGTGTCAGACCAGAGGTCCAAATAGCTCAGTGTACAGTCTTCCGATAGTGGCCAATTCCAAGTGCTCCAGAGGAAATGAACAGAAAAGATGAAGCAATACATCCCCCGTCACCCCTTCCCAGCTTTTCGCAAACAGAGGCTCTGGACACCATTCTTACCAGTCCTAGCTAATAGCCATGAATGGATCTATCCTCCATGAATTTATCTAGCTTTTTATCAAACCTTGTTATAGTCTTGGACTTCACAACCTTCTCTGGCTTAGAGTTTCACAGGCTGACTGTGTATTGTGTTAAGAAGTACTTCCTTTTGTTTGTTTTAAACCTGCTACCTATTAATTTCATTTGGTGATCCCTTAGTTTTTATGTTATGGGAAGAAATAAATACCTCATCTTTATTCACTTTTCCCACACCAGTCATGATTTTGTGTCATATCCCCCCTTACTCATCTCTATTCCACGCTGAAAAGTCCCAGTCTTATTATTCTCTCCTCATTTGGTAGCCATTTCATGCCCCTTATCATTGCCCTTTTTCAATGTCAAAGTATCTTTTTTGAGAAGAGGCAACCACATCTGCATGCAGTATTTAAGATGTGGGCATAGATAGCATGGATTTATATAGAGGTAATAAGATATTCTCTTATTCTTTATCCCTTTCTTAGCTCTTCATCCAGTGAGAGGTTGGTGGTCATTGTAGAATCTAAATAGCTGAATTTTTGGACTACTGTTGCATTAAGGTAACTGAAGGATCTTGTCCTAATGCCATCGTTTTATTGATACTGAAGGTGAGAGCAAATACCTGAAGGCACTTGAAAGGCTGTTTGAGTTCTTGTTAGTAGACCTTCATTATGGGCTATGATGGCAGCAGCAGCAGCAAACAGATGCTCCCTGATTAGCACCTATTTTACTGTAATCTTGGAGTTCCATCAGGACAGGTTCAAGGGTTTCTCATCTGATCTTGTGTGGAGATACACTCCATCTTTCATGTCCTTAAACGCACCGCTCAAGAGTACTGAGAAGAAGATTCCAAAGAATGTAGGGGCAAGAAATATCCTTGCGTCACTCAATTTTTCCTCTCAAAGCTGTCCCAAATGGACCTATCAGACTAGATAGTTGGTCTCGTTTTTTTGTGAAATGAACATATAAGACTTCCAAATTTTTCTATTATCATAAATAGACCTGCTCTGCTGACTGTGTCAAATGCTTTGGTTAGGACCAAAAGGTGATGTACAATAGTCGGTTTTACTCTCTGAACTTTTCTTGGAGTTGACACAGAGGAAGTATCATGTCTATAGTTGATCTTCCAGTTCTGAATCCGTGCTGTGATTCAGAATAGGCAGGATTTCACCAGCTGTTGTAGGTGCATTAAGATGACCTCTGCAAAAGCTGTTCCTGCTACACTTAGTAGTGAGGTACCTCGGTAGGTCTTGCAGTCACCCTCTTCACCTTTGTTTAAAAAATAAACTCATGTTTGCATCAAACATTTCTTGTGCTACCTAACCGTCTTTCTAGCATTTAAGTAGCAACTGATGAAGATATGGTAATAGGCTGCATTTCCCACACTTGAGGATTTCCACTGGGATGCCACCTTTTCCGGGAGCCTTGCCACTTGATAGCAAATCAATGGCCTTGGTTAATTCTTCTGTAGTGGGCTTCACTTCTAGCTCTGGCATGACCTGTAGAGTTGGTATTTCCTGTGTCTGAGGTTGTCTGTATTTCTTCACACACCTTGATCCAATAATGATTTGCACAGTGTCTGCTCACTCATTGTACCTCAGTTTTTGCATATCAATGTCTGTCTTTGGTGCTTTCTGTCATCGTTTTGTTGTATTCCAGATAGGCTAAATGTTTGTATTGGAAAGGCTGCTACCACATATAGCAGACTAACTTAAAAGAGCATGAAACAAAGCTTACAATCAAGACCAAAATTCTAGTGCGCAAAGCTTGTGTCCTCAGTACTCTTTTGTATGGTGGGGAAACATGGACAACTTATGCTCATCAGGAGAAAAGGTTAAACAGTTCCCCCTACATTGTTTATGCTGTATCCTCAACACCAAATGGCTAGGCCCTGGTTCTCATGGGGGGGCTTCAATCTCCCTGACATCTGCTGGGAGAGCAATATAGCAGTGCACAGAGAGTCCAGGAAGTTTTTGGAGCATGTTGGGGACAACTTCCTGGTGCAAGCGCTTGAAGAACCAACGAGGCATTATGCTCCACAACCTGCTATTCATAAACAGGGAACACTTGGTAGGGGAAGTGGAAGTAGGTGACAACCTGAGCAGCAGTGACTATGCGATGGTTGAGTTCAGGTGAGTTCCAGATCCTGACAAAAGGAAGAAAGGAGAACAGCAGAATACTCAGATCCGGCACATGCACCCCCAGCCTGCTTCTGCATCCTGCCTCCCTTCCAGACTATAACTTCACTCACAGCTTCTGCACACTCCCTTCCACCCAAACCTCACATCTCCGCCCCATTCCTACCTGCACCTTCATCACCAGCCCACCCAGACCCCATACACCTATCCTCAGCCCACTCCCCAGCAGCCTCCTCCCACATACTCGGCTAGAATTTAAGGGGAATAACCCTGCTCCTGCACCATCCCTCCCGCTCAGATGTTGCACCCATCCCCTTCTGCATCCATTCTTGTCATAATGGCTGGTCGGCTGGGGGTCCACAGAAAGGTTTGCATTTAGTGGGGTAGGCCCTAGGCCAAAAGGTTTGAGAACCACTGCACTAGTTGTAACAGGATTTAGTTCAGGCAAGTCCTATGGTCTGTGTTGCACAGGAAATTAAACTAGATGATCATAGAATCATAATGTGGTCTTAGAATCTATGAAATTCTATCTTGAAAAAAATGACACCAGTATTCCAAGAGCTTGGAGTAGCTACAGATTCTACATCAGTTTGTCTTTTTTAAACCAAAAAGCCAAACTACATTAAAAAATCAGAACATGTGGTCAAGAAAGAGCCGCTATAAGAATGTCCATTTGCATGACTGAAAATATGCAGCTTAATATTATTGATAGTTGGCATGATGATTAATAACAGCATATGTGGAACATTGTACACTCAGACTTTATTTAATGGGAATTCTGATGCTTCTGGAGTGCAGTTTGTGGATGTGGGGGTGCAGGAGTTAGGGTTGGAGTGTATAAGGGGCTTAGGGCAGGGGGTTGGGGTGTGTGAAAGATGCAGGAAGCAGGGCAGGGTGCTGGGGGTGGGAAATAGAATATTTGGGGGGGGGGACCTTGTGGCTGGATTACCTTACCTAGCCAGGGCTGGGCTGCTGGCAGCAGAGGCTGGACAAGGGGCTGGACCGGGATCGCTGAAGCCAGATCGTAGCCTTCTCTCCTACATGTACCACCACAGGAAGGGGCCCACTATCAGCCCTCTGTGCAGCCAGGTGGGGGCCAGACTGTGGGGCCTGCACCACAGTCAGAGCCAGGGACAGGATGCTGTGGCCAGATGGGGTCTGGACCCTGATTGGGACCTTTTTGGCTAGCCTTCATTTTAAGTAAAGTAAAATATTATGTCCAACATGTGAAGTTTCAACGTTATCTTTATTTATGGCAGGGGCGGAGAACATGTTTTGGGCTGGGGGCCCACACCCTTGAGATGCAAAAAAAAAAAAAAAAAAAACACCCTCCAAAACCCCCCAAACCTCATTAATGTGTGGTGTTCGTCCATCGTGGTCGATGAAGACCTCAACACCACTAAGTGCTTTGAGACTGGATACAGTGTGTCCGAAGATGACTTATCAGGCCAATTCGGGCACCAAATGTCCTGGAACATGTAGGGCAGACGTGGAGGCATTGCAGTCATTGCGCTGGTAGCTTTGGTCTTGCGCAGCACGCGCTTGTGTTGTACTTCAGAGATGCACCTTGTTTTGAGAACTTGGCATCCCTTGTGGATGAGACTGCGCCAGGCAGGATGGTTGTGTGCCAGCGATTCCCAGGTGGTTGTATCAATTCCGAACGACTACAAGGAGGCCTTCAGTGTGTCTTTGTAACGTTTCCTCTGTCCACCACGCGAGCGTTTACCAGTAGAGAGTTCCCCAAAAAAGAGCTGCTTAGGTATACGTTCGTCCGGCATGCGAATGACATGGCCTGCCCATCTAGTCTGTACACTCATCAGCAGAGTGTGGACTGACAATAAACTTGCTCTAGAGAGAACTTCAGTGTCTGGTATTTGTCTTGCCATCTGATGCATAATATTCTGCGAAGACAAGTCATGTGGAAGTGATTAAGCTGTCTTGCGTGCCTCCGATACACAATCCACGTTTCACAGGCATACAGGAGGGTGGTGAGTACCACGGCTCTGTAGACCTTCAGTTTTGTTGCTTGGCTGATTCCTCGATGTCCCCATACAGTGGGTCGCAGTCTACCAAAAGCAGAACTTGCCTTCGCTATTCTGCATGTGACTTCTATGTCAATGTTAGCTGCATGGGAAAGAGTGCTGCCGAGGTAAGTGAACTGGTCCACTGCCTGTAGCATCCACCCTGTGACTGTGTTTGTGGGTTCTGTGTATGGTGCATAAAGGACAGGCTGATGCATGACTTTGGTCTTTCTGCTGTTAATGATGAGTCCAAAGTTGTCACAAGCTGTGCAGAACTTGTCCACACTAACTTGATCTCTGCTTCAGAGCCAGAATACAAGGCGCAATCATCAGCAAACAAGAAGTCTCTTAGAACAGTCTCTTTCACTTTGGTGATAGCCTGAAGTCTCCTCAGGTTGAAAAGATTCCCGTCCACTCTGTACTTAAGGCTGATTCCGGCAACGCTGTCCTGGAAGGCATTATTCAGCATAGCAGTAAACATGATGCTGAACAGTGTAGGTGCGAATACACAGGCCTGTTTGACGCCATTGGTGACTGGGAATGCCTTAGAAGATTCTCCACCGTCTAGCACTCTGGCCAGCATGCCATCATGAAACTGGCGTACCATCTGAATGAATTTGGGGAGGCAGCCAAACTTTGACATGATTCTCCACAGACCTTGTCGGCTGACAGTGTCGAAGGCTTTTGTGAGGTCAACAAAGGTTGTGTAAAGTTCACGATTCTGCTCCTGACACTTCTCCTGAAGTTGGCGCACGGCAAAGATCATGTCAATAGTCCTGCAGCCCTTACGAAAGCCACATTGAGACTCCGGCAGGAGGCCACGCTCCAGATGAGTGACCAAATGATTTAACATCACTCTTGCAAGGATTTTACCTGTGATGGAAATAAGCGAAATTCCCCGATGATTGTCACATACCTGTCGATTGCCCTTTCTCTTATAGAGGTGTACAATGGATGCATCCTGGAGTTCCTGAGGAATGGATCCTGGCTCCCAAAAAGACTGGTACAACTCGGTGAGCTTCTCTGTGAGTACGTGACCACCGGCTTTATAGACCTCTGCAGGTATAGCGTCTGCCCTTGGAGCTTTGCCGCTACTACCAGTGGATCATCCATGGTGCCATTGATGTCAACCTGGGGAATCCTCTCAATCTCCTCGTCGTTGATAAATGACGGTTGGTTGAGGACGTCTTCAAAATGTTCAGCCCATCTCTGCAGGATCTGAGCCTTCTCTGTAATCAGAGTTGTACCATCTGTACTAATAAGGGGGGAGCTCCCGAGAGACTGAGGTCCATAGAGAGTGTTGAGGGCTGCATAGAACCGTTTCGGGTCATTCCTGACGGCATGCCCCAGAATTTCAGCTGCCTGGTCACTTAACCAAGCATCCTGCATTTTACGCAGTTTGTTCTGGACTGTCTTGTGAGCATTTGCAAAGGCGTTCTTCTTGGCAGCTGATGATGGATCGTTCTGATGTGCACAATGAAGGTGGTGCTTTTCAGCAAGTAGAGACAATATCTCCCCATCATTCTCATCGAACTAGTCGGGCTACTTACACGAAGAGGGTCCCAAAATCTTCAGAGCAGATGAGTGGATAGCATTCCGTAAAAGTTCCCAGTCGTCCGCAGTGCTGCCTGCAAGGTGCAGGTTGGAAAGTCTGCTTTCTAGATCCTCAGTCAATGCTGAGGCTATGCTTGGGTTCTTTAGCCTGGCCACATTAACTCTTTTTATGGGCTTGCTACCTTGTGGACGTCTCTTCATTCTAATTCGGAGATTCATTTTGGAGACAATGAGCCTGTGATCTGTCCAACAATCAGCACCACACGTGGCCTTGGTCACTCTGACATCTTGCCTGTCTTTTCTCCTGACAATGACATAGTCGATAAGATTCCAATGCTTAGAGTGGGGGTGCATCCAAGAGGTCTTGTTCCGGGTAGGCAGGCGGAACGTCGTGTTGGTGATAAGAATGTTGTGTGCTGCACAAGTCTTCAGTAGGCCGTTGCTGTTACATTTGCCCACTCTATGTCTGCCAACGACTCCATGCCGGGCTATTGAGTTGCATCCTACTCTTGCATTGAAGTCACTGAGCAGGATCAGCTTGTCAGTGCTACTCACAGCTGATAGCAAGGAATCCAGTCCTTCATAGAACCTGTCTTTCATCTCGTTCGGGTTAGTCATTGTGGGAGCATAGGCACTGATCAGAGTGGCTTGGTTTCTATTCTGTAGCGGAAGATGTAGTGTCATAAGCCGATCATTCACACCCTTGGGAAGACTGGCAAATTGCCGAACAAGGTGATTCCTGATGGCGAATCCGACTCCAGCATCGTGACGCTCATCGGTGCCACAACCGCTCCAAAAAAAGTATATCCACCTCCAGTTTCAGTTAGCTGACCTTCATTAGCAAGACAAGTCTCACTGAGGGCTGCAATATCAATGTTGTATCTTGCAAGCTCTCTGGCAACCAAAGCTGTTCTTTTTTCTGGTCTGTCTGTTGTAGGTTTGTCCAAAAGTGTGCGCACGTTCCAAGTTCCAATGGTGAGCGATGTCACCATACGTTTAATCTGTTTATTTGTATTTGTTCGACCGCCATATTGGGATTCCCGCCAGCTGCGGTAAACTGGCCAGGATGTAGTGAAGCAGGCAATGTTTAGGGCACCTTTTCTAGCCCCTTCCCCAATTCTACGGAGGTGAGCAGTGTGTTCCTAAAAAGGACTGCTCAATCACCCAGGTAGACGCCGGATTTCACTGCTGCTTTGATCAGCGAGAAACGACCATTAAACCTGAGCAGCCTGTGTGCAGGTGCGTGACTATAGCTCCCAGTGTGTCCATCTGCTGCTTCATCATTCGCCCATTGCCACAGGACTTTGAAGGTTGCGATAATGATGATGGTAATAATGTGGTGTCGAGACTTGCGCGTGATTTGGATTTAAGTGAGGAAAAGTTGCGCAACGTCAACCTCACTCTCTCTTCCCAGTTCCTATCTGGGTCCAGTAGCAAGACGAAAGTCAAGACTGCTGGAGATGGGACTGGGCGCAGTGGATAACCAGGGCGTCTTCTGTGTCTTGTCCTGCTCTACGCGTTGCATAACACTTGCGTAGACCGCCTTCTTGACCATTGGACCTTCCATTGGTCTCATGCACTCAATCCGCCGGAGTCTGTCTTCACATGCTGGGATAGACAACTCCCTGTCGCACTGAGGGTTTTGGGCCCATCGGCTACCCTCACCTGGTTTGGCTGGCCAGTCGAAGCCATTGCCCAGGGTGTGGCTGCTGTCGCATGCAAACAGCTACGGGGAGCCACAGGTGAGAGCTGGGTGCTAGGTGGGGGCCAAAGGTGGACGAACCGCCCTAAAAGGACGCGACATGTTCAACCACCAGAGGTTGACCAGAGGTACCCCTCCCTGACACTCCCTGACACCCCAATGTAGCACCCAACTGAAACACCTCACTCCAACTCCATGGGGGGTGGGCGAGCAGGGAGAGCTTGAGGTTCAAGGCCTAAGTCCAGATTAACTCTTCAGGGGTTCCAGGGTAAATGGATTATGTGCTCCCCCACTCCCACCCCAAGACTCTGGTGCGAGGCCAAAAATGAGGGGTTCAGTGGTTAGGACAGGTCTGCCAAGGAATGGGATAGGGATGGAAGGTGCAGGAGCTGGTGTGCAGGAGGGGGTGAGGGTGCGAGATCTGGGTGGGAAGTCGGGTAAAGGAGCAGGCTGAGAATAGGGTGTCTGACCAGAGGGAGGAGGCAGGAGCAAGGGAGGATGCAGGAGCAAGCTGGGGGTGGGTAGGGTATCTGGCCAGGGAGGAGGTTTAGGAGCAAGGGAGGGTGCAGGCATAGGCTGGTGATAGGGTATGGGGCCAAGGGGGAAGGGTGCAGGAGCAGGCTGGAAGTAGGGTGTCTGGCCAGGGGAGGGGCCAAGAGCAAGGAAGGGGGCAGAGTCTGGCTAGGAGGGCAGGTTCAGGAGCGGGCCGCGGGTAGGTTTTCTGGCCATGGGGCAGGTGCAGGAGTGGGCTGGGGGTGAGGAGTATCAGTAGAGTGTGTGTGTGAGGATCTAGGGGTGCAGGGTCTTTGCTTGGGGGTATGAGTGAGGGGATTGAGGGTGTGGAGTCTTGGCAGGGTGGTATGTGATGGAGCTCAGGAGCCAGGGGTCTCAGCTTGGGGGAATGTGTGATGGGGGAATGAATGAGGGGGCTGGAGGTGTGGGGGGCCACTTACTTGATTTTGCACTACTGCCAGCACTGTGGGCTGGGCATGGCCTCCCACCGCTCCCATTTGCTGGATTGAGGCCAATGGGAGCAGCGGGGAAAGCCTTCAAGAAGCATGTCCCTGTGCTGCTGTTCCCCCCCGACCAGGGGAGCACGCGTGTGGAGGCACTTCTAGCTCAGCAGGGTGACACTGGCAGGGAGCCTTGGGCTTTCTCCCCTCCACTCGCAGAAAGCTGGTGCTGGCACT
Organism: Pelodiscus sinensis; assembly: GCF_052426305.1. Lineage (NCBI taxonomy): Eukaryota > Metazoa > Chordata > Testudines > Trionychidae > Pelodiscus > Pelodiscus sinensis. The sequence goes on from NC_143056.1 coordinate 33,403,857, forward strand.
CCAGCCTCGCAGGGGACTGCGAGGCTGGAGTGCCCGTGCAAGCTCCTTGCTGCAGGGGAGCAATTGGGGGAGGGACTGAGCTCAAACTCCAAAAGAACCATATCTGGCTCCCTGTTGGGCCATAGGTTGCCGACCTCTGTAGTACACAAAGATATGGAGTAGACCGGGGGTGAGCAAAAGGGCCTCCATGGGCCAGAGCTGGCCTGCCAAGTGGGTGGATTCGGCCTGCGAAGGGCCTGTTGCTCCCCCGCTCCCAGGCCAATTAGGGCCTGGGGCCAGGGAGCACCCAAAGCCTTCTCCGCTCTGCCCCCACCCTGCACGTGGCTCAAAGTGCCGCTTTGCCCTGCCCCAGCTCTGTGAGGACTCCACGGCATTTCAAAGTACCACGTGCTCCTCGCAGGCCAGGAGGAGGCTTCCCACGCTCCCCCGTCCCCAGGCTGTGATTGGTCTGGGGGCGGGGGAGCGTGCCAAGCCTCTTTCAGGGCATGGGTGCCTAGTGGGAAGGGTAGGCAGGAGGGGTCCCCCACCCCCACACCAATCATGGTCTGGGGGTGGGGTAGCCCTGCCCCTTCCTGTTTAGGCCCCATTGCTTTCGGGGTGGCCTGGGACTACTTCAAAAAATTTTGTAGTGGCCCCTGGGCAAAAATTATTGCCCACCCCTGGGGTGAGGTAATACCATTTGTTTGTAATAGCTTGATCTCAGCACAACTGTGCTTTGCATCATGACCACGTATGATACATGTCATTAAATCCCAGGGCATGTATCTAATCATCTTGTTTTAAAATAATCTGGATTATCCACAAATGCAGATTTTGTATTTCTTTGTTACATCAAATCTGTTCACTGCAATGAGAATTAATTAGGATCACAGACTTTTTAAAAAAGGCACTTGAAAATACTTTTTTGAACTACCTAAAACCGTTGACTTGTCTGTCTGATAGACTGTGATCACCCCATCCTTTGTGGAAGAGAAAAAGCCTCCAGGAAGGATCCACTGCATTGTAAAACAGAGAACAACCTAAGGAGATTGCCCATTGTTTCAATGTTCTTTTATCCAGCACCTTTTATATCCACATGGGCTAATCTGTCAGTATCTTTTTGGTGTTGATGAAGTACCCAATACCAAGTTCCCTACTACAGGTTCAGTATGACAGTTACCTTTTAGAGAGTTGGTATTACCTGCCCAGTCTTCAGTTATTACAGCCAAAATTGCATTAGATTTATTTGTTGCCATATTAAATGGCACACATGCTGTCTGTGCAATCATAACACGTCAGCGTGACAGTTTTCAGGTTTTTTTCTTCCTGGTTGACTTTTGGTTTTGTTACTTCCTTCCTGCAGTCTAACTTCTGTAGATTCCCCTTGTATTATTTTCTGTCTATATTTGGGTTTGCAGAGTTAAACAGCTTAGTATTATCTGTGACATACCTTGGGTTGCTGAAGGTTGCAGCTAACTATTTAATAGGATGGGTTGATCACAAGTACGTAAGACATTCAGCATATTGCCTCATTGTTTGGGCAGCCGTTAGCATCAAGTTATAGTGACAAAAAGTTAGGTTTTGTGTTGCCATTGCTTTTGATTATTCAAGATCCTTTCTGTAGAAGAGGCCAAAACCTAACTAAGAATTAACCTAACACACTGAAATCACTTTGACTTCTGAAGTTTTATCTCTCACCAATTCCATCAAGTTGAGAAATTTATTGAACTGTGGCTTTTTAGTGTGTCAAATGAATGTGTTGCATTGTTTCTCAGTTCTGCACAATCTACCATCTGCTTGCCTACCTTTTTGCTTCAGGAAGAACAAATTAGGACGTGATCTTACATAATCCCCTCGCGTTTTGTGTACAAAATAAGGTGCAACTGAACAAAATTGTTTGAACAGAATACATTATTGAAAAATACTAAAATCAAGACAAATCCACCACTTTATATGAAAAAAAATTAGTTATGAGGAGAGAGCTATTATGTTGTAGTGCATTTGGATTAAATCTTGTAAATAGACCTTTTGTCCCAGACTGATCTGTAAATGAAAAAAATCCTATGCTATTTTAGTTTGTGAATCATCGTCTGTTGCTAAATTTGCACAACAGAATGCAGTTGGATATGTTTTGACAGTAGTTCTTATTTACTTTATTCACACCACTTTTAGCTTGTTTGCCACCACTATTTTCCACATTGTGGCTGACAAGTCAAGGAGCCAGCAGAAAATAGCTGGGTGAAATATGATACCAATGTTTTAAAATGTCCCCAGTATGGGAACTATTGTATTATTCTGTTTTAGTATACCCCAGCACTGGCATCATATGAGCACACTTAAAAACAAGCACAGTGACATTCTGGCCTCTAGGCAAATACTTTCATTTAACATCTTTGTAACATATTTTTGTTACAAAATCAAGTCACACCTTCGAGTAGGCAAAGCCTTAACTGATGGAGGAGCTGTTCACTAGGATATGAAGATTCAAGTCTGACCACCTGAAGAAGCAAGTCTCATAGTCTGGGATCTACCTTCCCCATTGGAATGTCTAGCCTAAACTCCTCATGTGAGTATATTTTAGGATCTGTTAGTAGAAGCACCTCATCAGTCAATATATCATAGGGAGAGATGTTTTATCATAGGTAATCGGGTCCCTCCTCATCATATTAGTTTTTACATAGTGCATTTCCTCAGTAGGTATCAGTGTGATTTACAAAAGAGGTTAGTATCATTATTCTCATTTTACAGATGTAAATTTTACTGGTTACAGATGGTGCCTAGAAGGGTACATGTAAGGTGATGGGAAAGGAGAGCAGGGCAGAGAATATGGGTGTGATGTACTCACCCTGTCTCTCTCCCCTAAGTAGACATTTGCTGAATTCTGCACTAGCTGAAGGCATTAGTTCCCTTTGGATGGGTCAGTTGTGTTGGGCAGTGCTCTATGGCCTGTGTGGCATGTCAGATGTATTAGGTTAAATCCTTAACTGGTGTAAATTGGCATCTTTGTTGAAGCCAAATTGAGCAGTGTTAGTTTGTTACTTGGGGCTCCAGCCCATTTTGTGGCAAAGGCCCTGGAATTATCGGCAACATTGTCTCTTGTCTGTTGCAATCAAAACAGTCTCCCCTTTGTGATGGTTGTGTAATTAGAGCACATGCATGAGCCTACAGGTTTAAGGGTTGCTTTATTGTATCTGTTTATTTAACAAAAACTTAAATGTTGTGGTACACTTGTGTGGGCATTTGAAAATGATGAAGAATTTATGCAGCCATTTATGTTTAAGATTCCTCATGTTTTTTCATGCATCCGTATTTATTTGAGGTACTGCAAATATTAGCAGCATGCCTAGTTTTATTTATAGTGGCATGACCCCAACTTGATTGTTTTAACCTTAAATTTTAAAAAGGACATTAGTGGCTTAGGGCATGTTTACGTATCAAGTGCTGAAGTGAAACAGCTGCATGTCTGGTGAGGACATGATGCTGATGGGATAGAGCTCTCCATCAGCATAATAAACCCACCTCTGTGAGCGGAGAGAAGCTCTCCTGCCAATGTAGCACCGTCCACACTGATCTTTGTCAGGGTAACTTATGTCAGTCATGGAGTGGTTTATTTATACCTTTGAGCAATATAAGTTCTGCTCTTGTAAGCTGTAGTGTGCACATGGCTGTGAAGTTTGCTGTGAAGTTCAACATCATGGTAAGGAATGATGTCCCTGTTTCACGTGCTGGTTTTATATGAGATGTTCTTAATTATATTGTTTATTACTAGAATAATCTGTTTAATACAAAACAAAAATCTGGGTTGCACATCAGGCCTATTTCCTGCTGGATTATGCGTGGTGAGTTATATTTGTCGAGTTGAAAGAAGTGTCCCTTTTACGAAAATATTTGATTGCTGAGTTTAACTTGCTTCCTTTTCCAGAGTGAAAAGGGCACATTTGTTTAAATTCTAAATCTGATGTTGAGCTAGAGAATGGATTCTTTTCATTAGGATATTTTAGATTTTCAGAAGGTTTTTCACAAAGTCCCTCACCAAAGGCTCACATCAAAGAAGCTGTCCTAGGATAAGAGAAAGGGTCCTCTCATGGATTGGTAACTGGTTAAAAGATAGGAAACGAAGGGTAGGAATAATGTCTGTTTTCAAAATGAAAAGAGGTAAATAGTGGGGTCACCCAAAGGTCAGAACTGAACCAATGCTGTTCAAAATATTAAAAAATGATGTGGGAACAGGTGGCAAAATATGGCAGATGAAATACAATGTTGATAAATGCAAAGTAGTGTGCACAAGAAAACACAGCCCCAACTGTATGTAGAAAATGATGGGGTCCATATGAGTTAACATTAAAAAGAGATCTTGGAGTCATTTAGGATAGTTCTCTGAAATCATCCATTCAGTGAGTAAATGAACCCCAAATCTCCCAGCTTCTCATTGTAAATTATGTGCTCCAGCCCTCTAGTCATTTGTTGCCAATGTGTCTACAACGTTTCTGTAATGGGGGCCAAGAATTGGACATAATACTCCAGATATCAGAGGGGTAGCCGTGTTAGACTGAATCTGCAAAAGCAGCGAGGAGTCCTGTAGCACCTTATAGACTAACTGAAGTGTTGGAGCATAAGCTTTTGTGGGCAAAGACCCACTTCGTCAGATGCATGACGAATACTCCAGATGTGGCCTCATCAGTCCCGAATAAAGGGGAATAATCACTTCTCTAGATATGCTAACAGTGCTTCTCCTAATGCACCCTAATATGCTGATAGCCTTCTTGGTTACAAGGACACACTGTTGACTCATATCCAGCTTCACATCCACTATAATCCTTAGGTCTTTTTCTACAGAACTGCTGCTTAGCCAGTTTGTCCCCAACCTGTAGCAGTGCTTGGGATTCTTCTGTTTCAAGTGCAGGTCTCTGCACTTGTCCTTGTTGAACCTCATCAGATTTCTTTTGGACCAATCCTCCAATTTCTCTAGGTAACACTGGACCCTGTCACTACCCTCCAGCATATCTACCTCTTCCCTCTAGTTTAGTGTCATCTGCAAGCTTGCTGGGGGTGCAGTCCATCCCCTCATTCAGGTCATTCATGAAGATGTTGACCAAAACCAGCCCCTGAACCAACCCTTGAGGCACTCCGCTTGATACAACTGCCAACCAGGCATCGAGCCTTTGATCACTAAGATGGACAATCCAGCCAGCTTTCTATTCACCTTCATACAGAAAATGTATGAATTAATAACAGCAGTATAAGAGTCATGTTTTGGAAGTCAATATGCAATGGAAATGGATTTGATATTATCTTAGTTCCACTCATTAGTCTAACAAAAACTTCCCTATACAGGCAGTCCCCGAGTTACGCGGATCCGACTTATGTCGGATCCGCAGTTACGAACGGGGCCCTCTCCCTGGTCTCCAGCAGACCAGGGAGAGGAAGCAAAGCGGCGGAGCACGTGGGCAGCGGACAGCCCAGACGCGTCTGGGCTGTCCGCTGCCCGCGTGTTCGGTCGCTTTGCTCTGCTTTGCTCCCCGTCCCCCTGGTCTGCAGACCAGAAGGACGGGGAGCAAAGCAGAGCAAAGCCGCGGAGCCCGAGGGCAGCAGGACAGCCACGGCGCGTCTGAGCTGTCCCGCTGCCCCCGTGCTCCGCGGCTTTGCTCCAGACGCCTGTGGTACAGCAGCTGGGGTGCTGCCGGTTGGTCCTGTAGCGCCGCTCTGGGCGCTACTGGACCAACCCGGCAGCACCCCAGCTGCTCTGCCCCAGGTGTCCTGATTCAGCCACTGCTGGTCAGTTTCAGCAGCAGCTGAATCAGAACACCTGGGGCAGAGCAGCTTGGGTGCTGCTGGGTTGGTCCAGTAGCGCCGAGAAGCGGCGGCGCTACTGGACCAACCCAGCAGCACCCCAGCTGCTCTGCCCCAGGCATCCCCAAGTCAGCAGCTGCTGAAAATGACCAGTGGCTGACTACAGGAAGCCCCTGCCCCGGGCTTCCTGGAATCAGCCGCTGATCAGTTTCAGCAGCAGCTGACTTGGGGATGCCTGGGGTTCTTAAGTTGAATCTGTATGTAAGAACTGGCATCCAGATTCAGCCGCTGTTGAAACTGATCAGTTTCAGCAGCGGCTGAATCTGGACGCCAGTTCCGACTTACATACAGATTCAACTTAAGAACAAACCTACAGTCCCTATCTTGTACGTAACCCGGGGACTGCCTGTACTTGATTTTAGATAGTGTATTTGAGCTATTGCCTCTAGGTAAAATTCATTAGTTTACTTTTGCATACATAACATCTGATTATCTTTAAGATCCTAAAATTGTCCCTCTGTTTCACTCATTTGCATTTCTACTGGTACACTGGCTAATTTTTCCTTGACCTCTTATCTCTCTCTCATTTTCTTAATCAGGAATGGTTGGAAAACTTTGAAGAAGAGAGAATATTTTCTGTAGCAAAAGTTATCCATTTCCTGACCAGCCTTAACCCTAATGCTTTTCATTTTTATATTCTTGGTCTACTCTCTCCTTTCTTCTCATTTTTCTAATACTGTTTTTTTCCCCCTAATACTTTTTTTTTGCACCTTTTTAGGGACCACCTTGTCTTTCTTTTCCTTCCTTTCATTTTGTGTGATCATTGGTTACCAATGGTAATTTATTTCCTTGTATTAGTTTACATTACCTCTATAATCCTAGAGTTCTCTGCATTTTTTGTATGCTTTGGGAAAGGATTGACACTTTGAGTAAGTCATTGGGTCTTACTCCAAACTGTAGCCATTCTGTGTCGCAATGAACACCAGCATCTGCTCAGTGAGCCCAAGGGGCAAATCAGCAGATTTTTAGGGAGATGTTGTTGTGAAGCTGTTACTTTTTTATTTAATGGTCTTTCAGAACAAACTATGTCCAGATTTAATAATAGGAATGTCAACTAAAAAGCCTGTTTACCAACACCATAGTCAGTAAATGTATGGTTTGATTTCCCATCTATTGTGCCCAGTGTTTGTTTCCTTGGTGCAAGAATTTATTGCTGAATTTACACTGAAGATTAGTAGCATGCAATCTTTATTGAGCCACATTGCTCAGACTATTAGCTCCCTAGTAAAATCACATAACTTTAATGTTATGCTAATTTATGATAATTTTGATCATCTTTAAATGTAAATTTAGCTTAAAAGTGAAGATTTTGTCATTTAAAACGTGTCTCATGCTTCCTTTTTAATGAATGATTTTAAGGAGTTAGTTATAAATTCACCTTACAACTACTTTAGTATGGATGATTTCTTCTTTTAAGCATTTGGCTTCCTCCAACGACAACCCCTGCAGTGGCAAACCATCTCTAAGTAAATGCAGCTGGCTTGCTGCACAATCATGAATGACACTGCATTTCATTATTAATAATTGAAGGAGCTTTGTCTCTCCCTGCTGGGTCCTGTATATAATTCATGGATCATAAATCTACTCTAAAATCTAGGAAAAATTAAATTTTATTGAGCAAGAGAGGTTGGTGAGAGATTTTATTTGCTAATAGCTAGAGCTTGTATTTACATGTTTTCCTCAAAATATTCTAACTAGAAAATTTAGAATGACTAATTAGCCATCTTCCAGCATTGTGATGGTGTTAGTTCTTGAAAGTCTGTTTCCTACTTTAACACCATAAAGTAGGTCTTAGACCAGTGGTCCCCAACCTTTCGAGGTTGTCGGGCGCCAGGGGGCGTGGCCGTTCGCCCGCCGGGCGCCAGGGGGCGGGGACACTTGTGCCCCGGGGGCAGCCCCCCCCATAGCTGCATGCCCGGGGCCGGTGCTCCCCCCACCCAGCGCCGCGCGCCCGGGGCCGGCACTCCCCCCGCCATGCACCCGGTGCCAGGCCAGCCCCGAGCACCTGGCAGGCGTTTGGAAATGCCCCTGCGGGCGCCATGGCGCCCGCGGGCACCGTGTTGGGGACCACGGTCTTAGACAAACAGAGAAGTTTACTTCACTCTCTAGACCAGGGGTCAGCAACTTTTCTGAAGTGGCGTGCCAAGATTTAACCCTCCTGTCCTGGACCATACCACTCTTCTGGTGGGGGAAGTGTCTTTCTCCACTGCACACCCTGTGAACCACCTGGCTCAATGCAAACCTTTCTGCAGGCTACCAGATGCTAATGGAAACTCACCGTTAATTACATAATTACGCCCAAGCCATTTTACTAGTGCTGCAGCGAGGGAGAATGGTTTAATTTAAAGTATTAAACAATCTAAGCATTTTAACTTTCTTGTGTTAGTTTATCAAACTTCATTTTAAAGAAAGTAAAATATTAATGTATGTCCAATACAAAAGGTTTCCATGTTTTCTTTATTTACGACAGGGATGGGGAACCTTTTTTGGGTCAGGGGCCACTGATCCACAGAAAAATCAGTTGGGGACCACACAAGTGAGATGCGGGGAAAAAAAAAAAAAACCTCCTCCGGATATCCCAAGCCCTCACTGATGTGGCTCTCAACTGAGAAGACTCACCCTTCTGGTGTTCTAGCCCCATGGAGTGAGGGGAAGGGACAGGGAGGACTGAGGCTCAGGACCAGATTTACTTTCTGGGGTTCCAGGGTTAGTGGATTTTGGGGACTCCCTTAAGCTCTAGGGTAGGGACCAAAATGAGGGATTCAGTGTTCGAGACAGGGCTGCCAGTGAGTGGGATAGGTATGGGGGTGCAGGATCTGGGCAGGAGGTGGGATGCAGGAGGGGGTAAGGAGGGCAGAGTCTGGAAGAGAGTTTGGTGGCAGGTGGGAGTACGAGAGAGAGTTTGGAGGTGTGAGGGGGTTGGGGAAATAACGCAGAAAATGTCAGAGGGGAGAATGCAGCCAAATAGTTGGCACATGAAAACTCTTGTGGCTGGTTGATTATTGTGCGAATGGGCTGAAATTCTCATTCACACACAATGATAAGTCTTCACACATCTTCCCTCTATTCTAGCCTTGCTCTCCTCAGCCCCATGATCCCCTCCTCCCCACAGCCACGGGGAGTGGGGACAGAGTCACTTCCCAGCCTGGCCCAGCCCTTTGCTGAGGGCTCATCCCTCACCTGCAAGCTGCAGCTCTGGGCGCAGCGGGGCACTAGGGAAGGGGCTCCCTGCCGCCACATGCACACACCTCGTGGGGAGCAGTGCAGCGCAACCCTGGCACTGGCGTCCATGTGTGACCAGCCACCCAGCCCTGATCTGTGGAGCAGGCCCAGCCCCACCTCCTCCTACACCAGGAGGCAGAGCCTGTAGCACAGGAGGGGGGGTGTTAACCTCTTAGCTCCCAGGCTGGGCAAGGGCAGGCTTAGGGTTGTGCATGTGCGCCTCATCCTTCCCCCACACCACCAGGAAGCAGTAGCTAGTGCTTCAGCCTGCAGCTGAGCTGCAGCACAGGCTCCCCGCTGCTCAGTGTGAAGGGGTGGAGCTGAGCTCTCGCCCTGTGTGCCACAGAAAATTGGCTCACATGCCGCTGGTTGCCGACCCCTGTTCTAGACATTATTTGTTCTTATAGATATATGGAAACTGTGACTTGATATGCACAGTTTTTTGTATTATAAAAGTTCGTCCTGTCCTCTACAGAGAGCAGGACAGTGTTATCCATTTCTCAAAAGAAACAAGTTCTGGAATGCAGGTCCGTTCCCTGGAAATCTGAAAGACTTTCCCATAATTGTTCTTTAATTGGAGAGGTGAGCAGACAATTTGATTTAGCAGGGTGCTATTCCTTTTAACATCCTTTTGAGAAACCTTTACATTTAGGGCACTCCTAGGAAGAAACTTTAAGTTAATATGAAGGTGGCAAGACTTGATTTTAAAAGCACTTCATGTAGCGATACTGAAAGCAGTCTAGTATTTTTCTCATTAGTAGTTGGGAGCCTGTAGATTGCAGAACGAGTCTTGAGCATCTTTTCTTCCCATTTTGCTCAGTGGAAGTTAAAGCACTTTGCAGAATCAGGCCCTGCTTTTACAGTGTTACAGAATGGAGGACACTTTCTTTTCCCATGTAAATCAACAGCAGAATTGCCACTGACTTCACTGGAGTGAAAATAGGCTCTAGTGGGCATTAAATATGTATTATTTTGTACTGCAGTAGCACGCAAAGGCCAGGGCCCCTTTGTGCTAAGCATTTGTGTGTGTGTATATGTATGTATAAACATTATCCCAAATGATGTTTTACTTCTTATTACCATTTTTTAAATATTTTGTGGATCACTTATGTGTTAATAGATATCAAGCTTGACAGGTCTGAGGATGTCCCTCTTTTTTTGATATATTTAGAATAAATGTTGATTTTCTTACTTAGTGTGTGTGGTCCAAAAAGTGAGCCTGAAATGTTACATGGTTATTGTTCACTTCTGCTCACTGTGCCTAGTCAAAAGCCACAGCATCTTAGCTTATTCACAGAACAAGGTGTTCTCTCTTGTCAGAATCACATAGCTGGGAAAAACAAACACACATTTACCTCCAAACCTACTAGCAAGTTTCTGATTCCAGTCTTTGGTAGTACTGATATGTAAAGGAAAGGAGGAGTCAAATTTCAAAGTCACTGAACTTCCCTTTCTATCTATTAGAGTAAACAGTGATGAGATTTGTGTTTGTTTGTAAAGCTAAATTAGAGAGTTTTATTGATTAATGTTAAATATGAAGAGTTGGGATGTCAATTTTTGTGGTTGTACCACTCGCTCCTGTCTGTCTCTTTTGGATTGTTGTATGTTATGTATGAGGCCCAATCCAAAGATAATTGAATTTGATAGAAAAACTCCCGCTGACTATGTGAAGGGGCTTTGGATCAGGCCTAGAATGATCATTATGTTGGCAGCCATATTGATAAGGTATCTATCCACTGACTCCACTATTATTGCATTTGCGGCATTATGAGTATGTGGTTTCTAAGAACATTTCATATTGTTTTAACAGGAATGGATTAGCAAACTGCCGGATGAGGACAGAAAGTGAACAGTCGTGTGGCTCTCCAGTTGTTAGTGGCGACCCAAAGGAGGATCACAACTATAGCAGTGCCAAATCTTCCAACCACAGGAGCACTTCACCTGCCAGTGACTCTGTTTCCTCTTCTTCTGCTGATGACCATTATGAATTTGCTACTAAAGGCAGCCAAGACAGCAGCGAAGGGAGTGAAGTTAGTTTCCAGAGCCACGAGAGCCATAGTGAAACAGAAGAGGAGGACAAAAAGCAAAACCGAAAGGAGACCAAGGACTCTCTAGCTGACAGTGGGTATGCGTCCCAGCACAAGAAAAGGCAACATTTACTGAAGGTGAAAAAAGTACCAAGTGACACACTGCCTCTTAAAAAGAGACGTACAGAAAAGCCCCCAGAGAGTGATGATGAGGAAATGAAAGAAGCAGCTGGATCACTCCTGCATTTAGCAGGAATTCGGTCCTGTTTGAATAACATTACCAATCGGACGGCAAAGGGGCAAAAAGAGCAAAAGGAAACCACAAAAAATTAGAACAAATCAGTGATTTGTTTGAACTTACAAAATTTTGTTTTAGCACGTCAGGTGAATTCTAATGATTTGTGGCAATATCAACATTTTTTTGTTTTTGTTTTTTTGGGGGTTTTTTCTTTCTCTTTTTTTTCTTTTGACCCTTAAGATTTTTATTTTTAAAGGAGATTGAAGCCATAGAACTCATACTGACACTCAGCTAATTTACAAAAGCTTTTCATTACCTGAAGACACAAAGTAAAAAAGCCAAAATCACCATTGCTTTCTCCAGCTTGTCAGAAATGCATGGTTGAATACGCAGTGACATCAACATTATTGTGATGGGCGTACAATTCGGCCCTTGGAGATCCCTCTTATACCTAGAAGAGATGTGCATAATTTAGTAATCATTCAGGCCTGGCCCTTAGGTTTAAAAAAAATGGCCTTATAATTAGGTTTATGAGTGAATGTGAATAGAGAGATTCGGAGGATGGAGGTGGCATGGAGTCCTCAACATCTAACCAAGAACCGGTGGCAGTTGGATACAGTTGTGCCATAGAAGTCTTTGGACTGCCACTGGAGGCATTTGCGCATACAGTAATGCACTATTAGTGCTCCCTGTACTATATGTGGCTCATAATGTGAAGACTGTTAACTTTAAGTTGTGGAAAAATTGAACTGTGTATGCAACGGGTTTCAGTGAAATAATGAGGAGAAATGATGCTGGGGGGAGGGAATTGTTAATGGTATTGTTAATCATTGAATTCTGTCTTCTATATTAAATTAAAAGAATGTTCAAAAAGCCATAAGCCTGAAGATTGGCACTGCGTGCAAAAATAATAATAATATGGAAAACAAGCTATGTCTTCTAAACTGCCTGAGTGAAAAGCAATCAAGTCTAAGAAATTACAGTAGATATTAAGGAAGAAAATAAATCAGAATATTTTTCTGTTGATCAAAAATATTTGATCTAATTGGGGAAAAATGCTACAAACCCTGCCATTAGTATTATGCTATATTTAAAACAAAAAATCAGAAACAAAAAAAAGCATATTGATGGACAAGAAACTAGAATACAACAAAGAGCTCCTATACTGCCCTCAAAATTGAGTATGCAGTTAATGTCAGTCAGGATTCATCTGTGCAAAAACATCAGATTTCCAGATTTAACCAGCGTAGCCAGAAGAAAATTCTGATCCACATTGCATGGATTTTGGGGAGAGGAAATTTAAAAAAACAAACTTTTTTTTAATTCAAAGATAAAGTTCTTGTAAGGTAAATAATGTATTTAGCATGAAGCATGAATTATTTTCATATAAATATAGAAAATAGAGAAAAGGCTATGCCTCTAATTTTTAAGCCCTTAGGCTTAGAGTCTGTTTTTGTTTTGTTTTTGGTTTTTGTTTTGGGGTTTTTGTTTCTGTTTTTGTTTTGAAGCAGGTGTTTAAGGTTTAACCTTCTTCAGGGACAAACACTGACTGTTGGGGAACTTACTCTGCAATATTAAAAATATCTTCACACTCTGGTAGGGCTTGGATGGTTGAATTTTACTGCCTTGTCTGCACATTCAGCCCCCTCTCCCTACTTCTGTTTAAAAAAAAAAAGTATGTTCTTTCTCTGCCTGTACATGTGTAACATGATGCAATAATTTGAGGGCAAATTTAGTAGTGAGTGTGTATGATAGAATCAAGAGGATAACGGGAGGCTTAATTGAGGAAAAATAATTTAGATTTGGTTCAGGGATAGGTATGTCAGTGAATAGCTTTGCTAATTTGCCATGAAAAGAAATGAAGTTAGTAAAGGGCCTTATTGATGGTGATCAGAAATGTAGCACAGGATTGGAGGAAGTGATTCAGGTATAGTTGTGCTACTCTCATGAAAATGTTGATAATTAGATTGGAACTCCCTAGAATGGGGAGGGGAGCTGTGAAGAAAATACAATCTCTCCCACCCCAATTTGTGAATTTGGCATTAAAATTGTCTACACTAAGGAAGTTCTCAAGGCAAAAGGAAAATAATAGGGAAGGAAAATCCCTATCATTTTATAAAATACAATTGTTTATCGTCATTAAAAACTTGAGGCCATGATATTTATCCCTGGTGTAACTGTTTCAATCCTCTGAGTTATAGGAGGAAGTATAGCCCATGAACAGGAAGCTATAGTGGGACACGGTTGTCCACACAATGCAATGGAGTAAAATAAAAATTGAACCATGAGGCATTTGGGTTTTTTATGTTATATAGAAAACATATTACAGCACAAGACTGCAGCACCAAAATTAGTTTCTTCTGATTTGCTTAAGTGTAATGCAGGACCCAAAACCTGACTATATTGTGAATTGAATAAAAGTCAATTATCTGGATGCTACAATCTGGTAACTTCAAGCCGAGTAGATTGAGAAGACAGGAGGCAAAGATGGTAAAACCCTTATACTCAGATGCTCTGTATGCAGGGTTGGCCCCCCAGGTTTAAATTACAACCCTACTAACAGTTGCTAACACATAACACACTGGCTGCCAGCAGCACTGAAAAGCAAAAAGTCACAGCTAGGGATTAGTGCAGCATAGAAGTGCATCAGCCAATATTGCTTCCTCGAGGTACAGTCCCTTCATGACAGCCCTGGGGTCTTTCTCCTGTTGGCAGGTACACCAGCTCTGCAGCCAAAATCCACTGATAGTGTCATACCACAACTGCACCAGAAAGTCTGGCCTCTTGTGTTTCATGAATTTCTGGGAAGAGTAACTGCAAATGAAAATGCATTCACTTGCCTCAAAAGCCAATGCAATACACACTTGTACATATATTGTTCCATCCCACCAGTTTGTTGAACATTAAATTCAATTAAGAGTAAAATTTAGTGGCATCAAGTACATTTGAAGTGATGGCTTACTCCCCACCTTCACCAGAGAAAATGGCATGATCACATAACAGTGTGTAAAAACTTTTCTCAGTCACAAAACTTAATTCCAGAATTATTACACTGATATAATAGTTACTCCAGACATACACTAGTGTAACTAAGATCAGTGTCTGTTCTATGACATCTTCTAATTTGGCTGCTTGATTAAATATGTAATTACCACTAGCATTATCCACCCAAGAAAACAAACTTGTGCGCTAATCCCTAATGAAGGCAAGTTATCTTAAATATATTATTTCTATAGAACTTTACTCATTCCTTTATAGATTTGCTGGTATATTTAAATGTCAGCAGGTGCAATTTGTAGCTCCTACACAGGTGTACTTGGAAGATATCAATAGGTCATATTTTACAAAATACTTTCAGGAAATATTAAAAAAGAGGTACTAGAATTTGGCTTTATGTACTAAAGCCCCCTGAAGACTATTCAAGAAGGGCATAAAATATATGTGATTAAAACTATCTATTGTTTTATGCTAAAAATATTTTGTCCCGAATTCCCATAAATGCAGCTGGTGACATTCAGTACATAACTATAGATTGGTGTGTTTTAAAAAAACAAAACCTAAAAGCCCACCTTTTAAAACACACAAAATACACCTAATTGAGCACAATAACTTCTTTGGAATTTGTCCTGGCTCCATCAGTTAAATATTAATTATTTAATAGGTGAATTCTTTGTACATTGGATTGGAAGGTCTGCTTAAGGTTCATGTAGTCTTATGCAACTAAACATTATAGAGCCAATACAATGTATGCTCATAAATACTCCTCTTAAGTATTAAATAAAAACACATTGCCATCTCCTCAGTGCAGTTAGAATCCTGCCAAAACTAACTGGCAATAGGGTGGTCTTATGGACTTAATTATTTGCCAGATTTTTTTTCCTGATAGCCATTTGAGGAAGAGCTAAAATCTCAACTTCTATTTTCCCTACTACAGTATTTTTTAAAATCTTTCAAAATGAATGTCCTCAAAGCTGGTGTGTGTGTGTGTGTGTATATTTTAGGGCAGCAGTCTATTAATGGCAAATTACAAACCTGAGAGGATTTTAAGGGTGGTTTATAATTGACAAACAAATCCTTACATTTTAAAATATTCATTTTGGAGCAAAAAAAGTTTGCAAGCCAGAGCTAATGCCACAAATAGATTCTGCTAAAGTCTGCAGGTGTAAAGGAATTAACCATTCACTGCTTGTGTGCTGCAGAATATTTGATGATCTTTTATAAAATAATTTTGATGAAATTTTGCCCTTTAAAAATGCTAAGCACAGGTCTTCAGCAGCTTTGCTATTTCATCAAATGTATCTTTCAAAAAACAGAGCTTGAGTCTGATCTCTCACATGTTGAAACCAGAAGTAATTCCAGGAGCATCACTGGAGTTAAAACCAGAATAGGTGAGATTAGACATACACCTCTTTAGCTGTAGTAAATCAGCCTCTGAGCCTAATTCTCATCACACGTGGATTATATATTAGTGTGTAACTTGACTGATGTCCTTGTAGCTAATCCTGATTTACACTAGTGGGAGAAGAAAATCCCTAAACAAACACACCAGCCTTCTATATTTGACTGAATTACTGCCTCACTTTGAAAATTCATATGGTAGAAATTTACAGGCCAAATTCCCTACTTATTTGGA
This sequence comes from Pelodiscus sinensis, assembly GCF_052426305.1. NCBI lineage: Eukaryota > Metazoa > Chordata > Testudines > Trionychidae > Pelodiscus > Pelodiscus sinensis. The sequence goes on from NC_143056.1 coordinate 33,419,806, forward strand.
CTCAATGGAACTCTAATAGAGTTACGTCAATTTACAACATCAGCGAATTTTGTCCTAAATCATCCTTGGTAAAATTTCTAAAAACACCTAAGTCAAGAGTGACCTACTGACTTTTATTGAGAGATGGGCTCCTAAGTCATTAAGGGCCAAATTTGTAAATGTGTTTAGGTACTCAAAGTTGCATATAGGCCACTGCCTAGTGGAATTTTCAAACATGCCTGGATGTCTTGCTGCTGTTGAAATCAATGGGAGTTAGTTGCTTAGGGCTTTTGAAAATTCCACGAGAGAGAGGTGCCTGGGGATCTGCATCATTAGGCACCATTACAAATCTGGCCCTATGTGTTTTTGAAAAATATATCCTGATTCCGAAGAGAAGTGGAAAACCACATTCACAATTTCAGATACAAATTCAATTCATTTGATCAAGCAAGTGAATCAAGTTATTTCAGCTGGGTCACAGCTGTCCAGGATACCTTTTAAATTTTTATTTAGAAAAGTTTATTTTTTAAATATCTTCTTGACTTTGCCAGCAAAAGAGCATTTGAATCGTACATACTCTTGATTGTAACAAAGTATCAGTGTTGACATTTGACCGGTTCAGTCTTTAGTGTTGTTCTTCACAGCCCTCCAGTAATATATCAAACACTGTTATGCACATAATGCAGCACTGTGATCTAATTTAAATAATACTTTTTTATTATTTATACTACTCTATGTAATATACATCAACACTTTGCTATATAACCTAAGTGATAACCCTTTTCTTAGTTATCTGCCAAACTTTGAACTTCTGTTTGGTTTATATTGTAGTTAATGCGGCTACAAAGTTGTAATGTCTTTTTCTTTTTAGTCAGAATGTGTAAATCAAACTATATACATCTTGTGTGTTTCTATTTTGAGCTGGAGTTTGAGGATTTACACACAAACATTTGGTGTTCTGTATAAATCTGCATACCTTTGTGAAATCATCTGTTAATCCCCTTTTATTTAGTATTAATTGACAGTGATTTATTAGGGTTTCTTGTTTTTACTTTTTCTAATACTGGTTATTCTTGAATTAAGCACAGACTTGTCAGCTGGGTTGCTTTATTATTGATAGTGTATATGACCTTATAAATCTTCCACAGTTCAGCAAACAAGTACTAGCTTCACTGACCAAAAAAAGAAAAAAATTCTCAACCTGATGTGTCTATGGTGCTGTATTTTGCTGGTGTACATTTAAAATAAGAAATGAGTTAACAAAGGTCACTTCTGAGTTGTTGTGCTAAACGAATATCCTTTTCTCTTTTCTGTTAGCATTGAAACAAAGAGTATTTATCTGAAAATATATAATTGGATTTTTTCCCCACTGTATCACATTTGCAATGAGTATAGATAGCATGGGGTTTCTATTCCTTTTGCAAAGAGGGTGAAATTTGCCCAGCGCCTGATCCAATGTCTATTTGAAATGAATGGGAGTGTTTTAAGTTATCTTCATTGGGCTTTGGATCAGGACACCAGCACTGAAGACCCACCACTTAAGCCCAAAATTAAGGATTTAAGTGATGGAAAGGCCTTGTGCTGACATTCAACACTAGAGTGGATTTCACCTAAAGCTGATACTCCATATTAGATGTTCAGATGCTAATATGGATAATAGATCTTAGCTAGAAATTGGATTCCATCCCTCTATGACTGTGGCCTGAAATCCCAATAGCTATTTTTTTCTAGTTCAGATAAGACTGAAATTTTAAGTTAATTGAACATTGTACATTTCCTGAGTATGTGTGTGGGACAACAGTTAAAAGTAATACCTGCATCTGATAACCAATTTCATGCCTGCATCATTCACACTCACTACTTAAAACTGCCATTATGTAAAATGTTGGGGGAATGATTTGTGTGTGTATGAAAAAGCATTATAAACTTGTACATTTTTATACTCTGATTCTGTAATATTTCTGAAATATTTTGTTTTACAGAAAAAAGTGATAAAGCAATCAAAAGACCAATAGGTTTAATATCAGTGCTTAAGGGTCACATGACCTTAACTGGCCAATGAGTTAATTTAGTACAGTAACAAGCCAATTTTTTTTTTTTTTTTTTTTTTTTGCTGTACTTGGAGTATGAAACTGCCAATTTCATACATATTGAAATGAGAACTGTGATGGGGGAATAAACAGTGATGTTAAGTTGTATTTTTGTTTACCTAAATGAGCAGTCCGAAGGCAAGTGCAATCAGCCGATCTTTAGGAAATATGAAAGTGTTGATTTAGAAGCATACTTACATTTTACATTTTCTTGATGTGTAATCATATTGCCAAAGACAAACTATTTCATCAATTATTATTGTAAATAACACTTTCCCAAAACCTACCATAAAGTTTCTGTGATGTATTGTCTTCCAGTTGCAATAAAAATTACTGAGTTGCATCAATTGAATAATAGTAGTTTTGTGTATACTTGCTTTAAAATACATTTCAATATCAAGGAATAGAGTTAATATTTTTAAAACACTAATTGCTGTACAATTGTATTTTTATGTAATTTAAATGAGTTATACCCATGGTATGATCCACTACATATCAATGCATTGCTCACATGCAGTTGAATAAATAGGATATCAAATTTTTCATCTTGCTAAAAAGACTATATGCCTGATTCTCATATGTTTTACGTGGATGTACTTACTTTACTCCTGTTTTACATCCAGTGCAAACCAAAGTCAACTTCAGACATGAGATGATATTGTCTTATTAAGAAGATTTCTAGGTGGTGCATTTGCAATCTTTGGGCCAGTCTCTAATTTCAGTTACACCAGTGCAAATCCCAGGTCAATTCATCCTCTCATCCTGCTGTTTTTGGAGTTAAAAAGCTGGCCCAGGTGCTCATTTTGAAAATCTTCACCTCAGTATTTTGTTTAGTGGCTGACTGAACAGTGAAGGATAAGCAAAGAAAGCTGTTACTATTAATAAGCATTCTCCATTTTAAACAGGCCATATTTCTACAGGCACCCCTAAATATATATCTAGACTGAGCTGCTAAGAGCAAATCATTTCCACAGCCTGTTTTCAAAGACTTGGTTAAAGGTGGAGGGGCGAGCTTTCCTGCTGTTGAGTGAGAGAATATGGCTACTGAGTGGCCCCCAGCTGTCCTGAAGCCTTTATACAAACATCCTTTTTCATAATAGACCTTTTATAATGTATGTGTAGTGGTTGGTATGAGATACCACTGATAGGCATCTGGATCTGATAGATGTGGACAGGTATTTCAGGGAAAGGGGGAAACAAACTTCCTGGGTATACACAAAAAGCATGAAAATGCCCCAGGCCAATAACTGGCTGGGCAATTGATACTTTAATGTACTGTCTGAAAATGCTTCATTTTGTAACCTGTTATTGGTATTCAGGATGATCTCAATAGAATGGAGAAGGGAAAAACCCACAAACGAGATGAGATGAAAGGAGATCAGTGAGAAGGAAAAAAACACTTAACTGTGCTCTGGTCTTTCTTCCTCTAATGGATCCCCCCTCCCATACACTGTATGCGAAGCAAATATTTGGCAGCATGTTGTGCAGATGGATCAGCAGTGACATGCATGCAGAAGGGAGACAAGATTTTTTCATTTCATTAAAAGAAACTTGTTTCATTATTGCTCACATTCCTTTCTGCAAAATCTGAAAGAACACTCTTGGGAAGCCATTGCTGGACAAGAAATAAGTGTATCTGGTACAGGAACATATTTACCAACATGGGCTAGCCAGCAAAAGGGGGAAAAGAATGTTTTTTAAGTTTACATGAGAAGGGAAGTGGAGGCCCAATGGATGTGGTCTGTTCCTAGCTTGGTTGTATTCTTCCTGTGCAACCTTGATCAAGTGATTTAATGTCTCCATATCTCATCTGTAAATGGGAACCATGCCTCTTTTACTGATGATAAATTCATTAATATTTGTGAAGCACTCAGATTCTGTGGTGATGACCATACCATAGCTAAATGGTAGACCTCATGCTTTGGGGAAGAAGGTTAAGGAGGGCCAGGGCCACTTGCACTTTCAATCAATATATAAAATAATAGCTACTCACTTGGGAAAATTCTTGTTTGTTGTAACTAGGGGTGTGTCTAGACTACCTAGTTTTGTTGACAAAAGTGGACTTTTGTCGACAAAACTATACCAGCGTCTACACTACTGCTGAGTTCTGTCGACATAACATCGACAGAACTCAGCAGTTTTGTCGACACTGGTATACCTCATTTTACGAGGCATAACACCTTCTGTCGACAGAACTCTGTCGACAGAAGGTGTTATTGCCTGTAACATTGCGTCCAGACTACGGAGTTCTGTCGACAAAGCAGCTTGCTTTGTCGACAGAACTCAATGTGTCTGGACGCTCTTTGTCGACGGAAGTTTTGTCGACAGTATCTGTCAACAAAACTTCCGTCGACAAAACGCGGTAGTCTAGACGTACCCCCAATGTAAACAAGTTACATAGAAAATCGACATTTTAGATAGACTTGGTGAGTGAGTTCTCAATTTTTAGTGGAATAAAGGCTCTTCCCAGACACATGAAAGTCTTCTATTGTGGAATTAGTAAAGGTGAAGCTGATTGCATTTTCCAGGAGAGCCTTACCCCATTCTTTTGTATACTTTTTCAGTAGTCTCCTAAATTCTAGATCTTCCCAGAAATCTCTTGTGAGATCTGCATTGGCCTGAGGAATAGTAACAACCCCAAAATCTACTTCCTAATCATCGCATCTTGTTAGTCTTTAAAGTGCTGCATCGTCCTTTCTTTTGTTTCTGAGAATCAGATACTTAACTAGTTAAATTAAATTGGTCACACATTAGTCTTGTGCCATAAGAAATGTTTTAACAGAAATTTCTTGTTAGCTTTAGAGAACCATCCTTTAACACTTGGCTCTTGAGAGGTAATATTAATCTATGACTTGTACTCAAAAGTTTTAATATCTCGACATTCCAGAGCATTTGTTTATCTTGGACTTTGCTCTGCTGCATGTCTCCAGTGTCTCTTCAATTATCCTTTCCTCCTATCAGGCTGTAGATAAGAGCTGAAAAGTTCTTAAGATCATTAAGATCTGAAAAGTGGGATTGGTAAGTTTAGTTGGTCTTGGGTTTGCATTCAGAGTTGCAAATGGAACATTAACACACAATGTTCTAACTCCTAAAATTGATGCTCTATCATCTAATCAAAGATTACTTCTTAGGGTGCACGTCTACACAGCAATGTTATTTCAAAATAACAGTCATTATTTTGAAATAACAATATGAGCATCTACACAGCAGTTCCGTTATTTTGAAAGAAATTTGAAATAACAGATGGCTTATTTTGAAATCTGTAAACTTCATTGTACGAAGAATACCGCCTCTTTTGAAATAGTTATTTTAGGGCCTTTGAAAGTAATTACTCTCCAGTACTTCCTGGGGCTCTAAATCGATAGCACATCCACATTAGTGGAGCCTGTCTTGAAATAATTTTGAGGCATCTCTGAAGTGTGGACATGTTATTTTGAAATAAGCTATTTAAAAAAAATTAAAATAGCTTATCTCAAAATAAATGTGCTGTGTAGACGTACCCCTAGACTAGCATGAAATTGTTACCTTTCTGTATGTGTAGATACTGGAGAAGAGACATCAGTAAGGCTGTTCTAAACTTCATACGTGACTTAAATTTCAAAATTTAACTGAAGAATTGTTTATACTGAGTAAATCATTGTGAAGACTCCTAGTAACAACAATTGGAGACCACGCATGGAGTTATACTTTGCACAACAGCCCTTTGCAACATAATCTCTTTATTATGAGCTCCTCCATCTGTGGGAAATCAGTTTTGTGTCCCATAGCAACTCATTAAATTGACAACAAAGTGTTTCCTGTGTATTCACCGCTTAAAATAAAATGAAGCTGCTTCCCTGAATCATCTTGTCCTCCCCATTCCCAGTGTAGAGTGTATTCCTATTTATCAAGTCCAGCATACAAGTTCTGAACTCTTCAGGGCAGAGCCAAGTCTCCACACACATGAAGCACTAGCACTTTGTGCACTGCAAATCAGTGCTGTTATTATTTTTATAACAGCTGATTCATTGTGGCAGATGCAGGTTCTCAACTCCATCTGGAGTAACAAGGATGACGGAAGTGTCTCTCGGAGAGACGGGAGCTAGGACAGAAGTCCTGAAGGGAAACCCAAAGGATAGCCACACAGGGGCTGTGTCCAGACTCAGGGGTTTTTTCGGGAAAAGTAACCTTTTTCCGAAAAAACTTCCCCTGCGTCCAGACTCAAGCCGCATTCTTTCGAAATTAAATTGAAAGAACGCGGCTTTTCTTTCGATGGCGGTAAACCTCATTTCACGAGGAAGAACGCCTTCTTTCGAAAGTTCCTCTTTTGAAAGAAGGCGTTCTTCAATGTAAATAGGGCTTCTTCAAAAGAGAGCATCCAGACTCACTGGATGCTTTCTTTCAAAAAAGCGGCTTGCTCTTTCGAAAGTTCCCGCATGCAGTCTAGACGCTCTCTTTTGAAAGAGGCTCTTTCGAAAGTATCTTTCGAAAGAGGCTTGCAGTCTAGACATAGCCTCAGGGAAGAAGCTGAGATTTATGCTATGCTCCTGCTTTTAACTTGATATTAAAGCCGAACCCCAGGAAAGGGGCAAGTTTGGACATTTTAACTTAGAAACTGTGGACCCTTGCAGGATCCCAGAACCCAGCCTCCAGAACAAGCCCAAAACATGTATACCACAATTAAATAGCCTCTTACTCTGAGCCCCATGAGCTCAAGTCATCTGGCACAGGCCAGCCACAGGTGTTTAATTGCAATGCAGACATACCCGCTGGGGCTTAGATTGAGACAGCCGTCTGGATGCCTAGGAGGAGACAGCAGGCCCAGAGGCAGGCAGAAACACAAGTGCCAAGCAAATGTTTACAGTGGAAATGTAGGTGCTTAGTGGATTTAGGGGATACTTCATGCAGATATTTTGCAGCTCTCTGTGGTGTCTAAAATTAGGATTGAGGTGCCTAAGTATCATTTCTGGGTCTGAGCATATGTGCTGTGCTGAGGACAGGATAAGGACTTGCATGCTTCTGTGGGAGCTAGGCAAGTACCTAGAAGGATAAATAAACGGAGCCTATTCACAGGGTTTTTCAGTATTACGGCTTCTAAAAAATCAAATTGACTAGCTCTTTCAGTTCACAGCCTGTACATACTCAGTACAAGCTGAACCTCTCTAGTCCAGAACTCTCTGATCCTGAAACATCCATGATCTGGCAAGATTTTAGTTAGCTGGATGGGTGTGGCCAAGTTTCCTGTAGTCCCATAAATTTTGTTTATAGCCACCAGTCCTGGCTCTCAGTGTTCTGTGCTGTCCTTTAGCTCTCATTTATCCCTAACGCTATGTCTACACTACAAGGTTTTTGCGCAAAAACCTGCAGGGCGTCCACACCTCAAATGAGCTCTTATGCAATTAAATGGGCAGTTAAATGGCAGAACAGAGGGCTTTTTTCGCTGTAGGTAAACCTCCTTTTCAGAGGCATAACTGCTTTTAGCACTACAGCTATTACACAATAAGGCAAGTGTAGATGCTCCAGAGGGAAAAAGCACAGGTGCTCTGATGGCCATTCCATGAATGGCCATCAGAGCTTTCTTGCGCAAGAGCATCCATGCATGGTGGACGCTCTCTTGAGCAAAAGCACATTGCTTTTGTGATGTGCTTTGAGGTGTGGATGTGCTCTTGCGCAAGAAGTTTTTGTGCAAAAACTCATGCGCAAAAGGCTTCTTGCACAGGAAGCATGTAGTGTAGACGTAGCCTAAATGTCCTCTAACAGCACAGACCCACAGTAAGCAGTGGGAGTGTTGATTATGCTGCTAGACAATATTGATCTCCTGTGGTCTGGAAAATTCTCAGGTTTGGAACTGGTAAGGTCCTGGGGGTGCTGGACTAGAAAGGTTCAACCTCTATTAAATTGTGCCCTTGTTTATACAGCCACAGCTCCCATTATCTTCCCTGGAAATGAGGCCAGGATTATGCCCTTCAGTTTTTGCTGCATGTTAAAACGGTGTCTGGTATTGTTTGTCCAGGCAAAGGCACAGAATCTAGATAACGAGTTAGATGATTTTGCTTTGCATAGCTGAGCTTCTGTATTTTGCCAGAAAAATCAAACAATGTAAAGTCTTCTGTGACAAGTCTGTTTGTGAGGTGGTTTTTAAGTGAAAAATATGCCGGTTTACCACAGTGCAGGGGTTTGATGGGGCATATTCAATCCAGAGCAAAGTTTTAAAACTTCCATCTTAAAATACAGCTGCTTAACAATGGGAGAAAATCTATAGCAAATATTCCCAGGCAAACATTTGTTAGAATTACTAACAGGCATATGGTGTCCTTTAATCTTATGCTGTTTGACATCATTTTGATTGCCTGTAAAACTACATGCCTTGTGTGTATTTCTGCTTGTGTTGAGATTGCTTGCTTCTTTATATTTGATCAGTCGTGCTGGTATTCACTGTGCTGTAAGAAATCAAATAATGATTGCCTTTTTAGCAATATAAGGACTACTGTGCAAGAGATCTGTAAACACCAGATTCTTAAACCTTCACTTAAAATGACAATCAGTGCTCTCTCTCTCTGTCTTTAATGACAGTTGATTCCCCAATTCTTTTCCTAAAGCAACTGTCATCAAGAACAATTGTACTGTTTTGTATATTTGATAACTAGGCCTTGAATTGCAGCATTCTTCTATTGCTGTATGTTTTCAGACAATTATGCAATAAGCATACCTATTCCATCATATCTTTTCTGTGATGCTCTTATAGTGAGTGCTAGTATCTCAGCTTCTCAGAGAACAAACACTTTTGGAAGAAGCAACTAATAATAAGTGAAGTAAAGAACTGTTCATTTAACTACATCTTATACTCAGCTGCGCTTTTGTAGGATGACTGCAGTTTTCTCATGAATTCACCTCTTTTCTCAGGTCTCACACACACACTTCCTCATGAACTCACTACTTACATTTTGGCAAAATATTGTCCAGGAAAATGAAATTCTTTAAAATCACAACTAAGGAGTTGATTATTGCATTTGCCATTCAATTAGTGTTTTCTTGGTTTGTGTTTCCTAACACAATTTCCTCTCATTCCCTTATTTTTTACATCTTTAAAACCTGGATCAGACTGATTTTAATATCTTACATAATTTCTGCAATCATAGTAAAGAGCAAAGTTGTTCAGTGATTTTAAAATAGATGTATTCTGCTATATGCATACTAATTAATGCACTAGCTCATTCCAGTCTAGTTCATTCACTGTTTAGTTACAGAATTCACTCCACTGAATATAATCTAAATAGGTTTGCTTAATATAATATTGCAGCAAGCAGGTAATCAATAAGGGAAACAGACACTATTGAGTTCCTGCTGGACTTTTCCTTTAGCCTCCTACTAATGCAGCAGTGTGGAGGAGTTGTAGCTGTAATATAATCTAGCTGCTTATCCACCGTGCAGAATGCATCTTAGAATACAGTTGGAAGGATTGTAAACAGCTAGTCAGTCCCTGGCACTCATTCATTTTGAATTTGTGAGCTTACCAAGCAAGGAAGGAGGAAGAGAATATTCTTGAGGGGGGAGGGAAAGGGGAGGGAAAAGCTGGTGGAAGTTAATGTTCTTAGCGTTTTTTGAGATGGCACAGCAGTCACTGGGCAATGGTTGGACACAAAATATCATTCTGCCGCTGTGCAGGCTTAGAAGGTTGTCTAGTGAAATTGCCACTGGCTCCTTGGACTCTTAGCTACACTTGGGCTCCCATCATCTGCTACCCTTGGTGGAGCTGCACTGATACCAACAATTGTGGGAACGTTGTCCGAGAAAAGGTGACTGTGGGATTACTAGGGTTTAGGATACAGAAGAGGTGGGCCACTTATGGGCCTGTTATGGTGCACAATTCCTTTAAATACCACTCAGCCCTCTGTTGTGCCTGCCTGGCTGCTCACTGAAGCATGCTGTCTGTTCTGCAGGACCATGGCTGCTCCTTTAGGGCTCTTCTCTCTCTTCAGTCACTGATGCAGTTATTCCTGAATGGTTCTTTCATCTCAAATTTGGCAGTGAACAGCTGTGAATGGTGCATCAAATAGGACTGGAGGTGCATTTATTTTCATATGAATTTGCTTTTGCTGCTCTGAGTGGGCCAGCAAAATCCCAGTGTAGCAACTGAAGACTCCATGAACAATTGGACCTATAAGCAGCTACATTTTTTTTAAAATGTAGGCCTTGCGTTCATATATTCAAATTGGTACCAAAAATCTTTGGGGTACAGGTATGATTTTATAGTAAAATAGTTAAAATCAGTACACCACACACAAGATTGCCAGGTTATAGTTTTCAACCCAACTCACTGGTCAAAAAGGGACCCTGGCTGCTCCAGTCAGCACTACTTCCCCAGGCCATTACAAGTCCAGTTTGCAGGGATGGCAGGCTCTCTACCTCACTCCCAGTAGCGTCCAGCATGTCCCTCTCGTTCCAAGATGAAGTGATGGCAATGGCGGCGCCACACACTACTCCCACCCTGTATTCCACAGCCAATGGGATCTATAGGGCCAGTGCTTGCAGACAGAGGCACTATGCATTGCACACAGCTACCTGGCCGTGTCTACACCTAGGAGCTGAGGGAGATACCGATCGCTTCCTGGAAGCCACATGAGGTCAGTGCCGCACACCATGCACCCCCTCCTGCACTCCAACCCTTTGCCTCAGCCCAGATCCCCATCCCAGACTCCTAACCCCTTGGCTCCACCACTCTGCTCAGAGTCCCTTCCTGTACCCCAAGCTCCCCAGCCCTCATCCCACCAGCCCAGAGACCCTTCTGAATCATGAGCCCCTCATTCTCCCCCCACCCTCATCCCCTCCTGTACCTCTTTCCCGGACCAGTAAAAATGAGTGAGTGAGGGTGGGGGAAAGCAAGGGGGATGAAGTGAGTGGGGGAGGGGTGAGCAAGGCCTCAGAGAAGGGGTGGGCCAAGGGCAGGGCAAGCATATTTGGTTTTGTGCTATTAGAAAGTTGGTGATCCTAATCAGACACAGATGCGCACACACGCTCACTTGCTCTGCATGCACTGATCCTGGTGCTTATATGGGTATAGTGTTTCTCCATATGGACATAACCTGCACCAATTATTGTAATGTTTGTATTAGTATAACCTTCTTTGCATTTGAAAGGTACACAGATTTTCAGTGTAAAAATCACATCAACCCATATATTTAAATTGGTACTAAAACTATGTGTAGACTAGGTCTTAGCTGAAAAATGTATGTTCCTACCTAACACCACTCACTAAATCCATCTTCGAAGCACTTGAATGCACATTGAGACATAAACTCACTTAATATTTCTTGTTCTTTCTTCTTCATTGTGTCCATTCATAGATCCAAATTACTTTCATTTACGTAGGATCTGACACTTTCTATATACTATTCTACATTTCTATCACTATATATATCAGTGTAATTCCATTGACTTTGTGGGATTAGTCCTGATTCATACCAATGTGGGAGCAGAATTTGGGTGCTAGAGTTATTCCACTTGTTCAAAATGCTTTAGCTGAGAAAGATGGATTCTTGGGTTTAGGGTTAGGAGACGCTTTCTTTTTTGATAACCATCACTTCAATCTTCCTCTTCCTTCACTCCTCCTGATTTTGGATCTTTTTCCTAGGTTAAGACCTTGGTAGGCTGACAGCCTCAACTAAAGACGTGAGCAGCTGGCTGTGTTTGCCTTTGTTATCTTTGTGTAAGCACAGGCAGGCAACTTGAAAGAGGAGCCTTAAATATCCTCAGACTTTACCCCAAGACTGAGGAGTGTGGCTTCCTAGAAATGTCTAATCTTCTCAACGCTCTGTTTGCCTTAGTAAACTAGAAAAGTAAACCACTGTGAAAGGACTGAGGAATGCTAAAATGTGGTGAACAAGAGGGCTAATTGCCTCACATTTAACTTTCCCAGAGACGGAAGTTGTTTGCTTGTCTTGCTGTTTTACCACTCCCCTCAAATAAGACTGCAATAAAATTAACATTCTATGACCATGTATCTAACTGGAACTAAATCACTCACTTCCATCAGCCTAGTAATATTCTCAAGATCATCACTTCGTGTTCACAGTAACCTGGGAAGCACTGGTCTGTATAATAGCTTGATGCCCAAGTATTAAATCCTGAGTATAAGTTCACGCTCTCAACAAATAGCAAAGGCTTTAAAGAATGTGCTGTGGCCTTTTTCAGGGTTAAATGGGAAAACAAAATAGGATAAATTATTCAGGTTTTTCTAAGCACCAGCTCTTGAAACAGTCGAATAATAGCTTGTGCCTAGCTGCAGTTGTGAGGTAAAATTATAATGACTTCTGCTGCAGGGTTCAATAGCAGATTAAAAGATTATTTGTTCACAGGCAGAAAGAGTTTGCATCTGTTTTAGTGTCTCTGGTAGTTTATGGAGGCTGTAAATGCCAATAAACAACCTTGAGAACTGGTCATGAGATTCACTTCAAGATGTGTCCGTAAGTGGTGGGGAAAGCACTTCTTTCGCTTTCAAGAGAGATTTTTCTCATTGGAAACTGTTGACTGCAAAACACTTGTATAGTAAAATGTTGCCAGTAATCAGCTTGTGTTTGATGGCTATTTTATGGTATTTATGTATTCACGGCCTCTCCTGAAGGGTTAGTGGTAGCTGCCATTTGTCAGACCTAGCCATCCTTTGTATCCATAATCTCTTGCTCCCCGGGCTCATAATGTCACAGTGCAGACCATTCCCCAGGGTAGTTAAGTCTTCCGTGTCTCTCAACTACAGCCCCTCTGGATGATAGACAACAGGAAAGAGTTTGGCCCCACTTTGAATTTACTGGCACCGGACACTGGTCCCTATTTAGCCTGGGCAGAAAGGATAAATAACATTGTGTATAATCTGTGAGAAGCTTTTGCAACATCAAGAGCATGACTTGTTTTAGAGCATTCATTTTTTCTGCCTCTATAATCTGATTGTTTGAACTGCAATGAACATTAAAGGGATCTGCTATTTGAAAACATACACATCTTACAGGGTTAAATAAAATGTGATGTCTTTTTAAAATAGCTAAACCCAGCTAGTTAGACTTTCCACTTTAATTCAGGACCACACACAGTTACTCCTTACATGCAAGCCACGCCGAGTCCAAATTCCTGCTCATCTACTCCTACCTCACCTGCCACCAAAAAGGAACAGTAAATAGTGAACTTAAAAAGTAATAGTAGATTTACAGCAATGCTGAGGTACCCCAGCTCCTACTGCAGCATTGGGAAGATGGGGTAGCCAAAGAAAATCTTCAACATTTTCTGAACTTCAGGATGAAAAGATTTCAGCAAGCCACAATTAATAGTGAAAAAGTAATTTGATCTCATTTACTGCAGAGAGACTTTTCTATATATAGGGGATAATTTAATATTTCTAATAATAATTGTCCTTGGGAAACAAACAAATCCTTGTATGTATTAAACACTAAGCTTTATTACTCATTAACGGATGGCAACCAAACTCTCTGCAGTTCTGTATTAACACTAGCTGGCCAGCTATGCAAAGTGGTGCCTGGTCAGAAGCTGGATGGCAGGTACCAAAGATAAAGGTAGGTTGTGCTAGAAATGGTATGTGTCGTTCCAATATGTGGTGCTCTTGAAACTAGTGTGGTATTTAGGGAGACTATGTCTTTTTGGATGCAATATCAAACCAAGATTATAAGCTGAATCTTTTGGGAAGCACGTGGGTTTCTCTTCATGCTCCTAACCTGTTGTCTGGTAGGTGAGGGCACAAATACATTGATTGTGATAGTCCAGTCTAGACAGAGCAGACTCCATTTCACTGGTGGGTGGAATGGAGTCATTCTTTTGCATGTTGTTCTCACTCTAGTAAACAGATGTGCTAGCATGGAATCATGTCCTTGCACCGAGACCCACTGATGTTCTGAGCACTGCTTTCTTGTTATAGCTGCACATTATTAGATTTTTACAGCGAGGACTTTTCTGACTAGTAGACCAAAGCTGCCTGACTTTTGTCTCCCTCTTCTCTGGCTATTCTTCACTCCTCCAAAGCTTGAAGGAGCAAATAACAGCCCTGAAAGAAAGTGGCTGAGGATATCTTCATCCTGCTAGACCTAATCAGATAGGAACATTAGCCCCCCCATAACAGTGACAAAGCAAAGAGGAAGAACAGAAGAGTGGAGGTAGTATGTGTACAGTCTGGGTTCTCCCTTCTATCTCAGGACTTCAGAGGGAGCATTCATTTTCCCTTTACTAGTCTAAGGCAGCTTTTTATATCAACTCTGTCCCATTTTCTTTCCTTCACTACCTGAGGAGCCTTGTGTTGTGACCAGAGACATCATGTGCTTGTCAGAGGGAGAACCCAGATGCTAAGCTAGATAATGTATTCCTCCCGCTGCAGCATCAGGTTCACAGAAGAATCACAGAAGATTAGGATGAGAAGAGACCACAGGATGTCATCTAGTCCAATCCTCTGGTCCAATTTGGACCAACTCCAACTAAACCATTCCAGTCAGGGCTAAGTCAAGCCAGAACTTTAAAAAACCTCTTAGGATGGAGATTCCACCACCTTCTAAGGTAACCCATTCCAGTGCTCCACCATCCTCTGCTTGTTCAGTCATCTGTCTCCATTCAGAATAACCTGACTCCAACCTCTTTGAACACCCTTTCAGATAGTTGAAGACTGCCCTCAAATCCCCTCTCATTCTTCTATTCTGAAGACTAAATAAGCCCCGTTCCTTCAGCTTTTCATAAATCATGTGCCCCCCCTAAACATTTTTGTTGCCCTTGATGGACTCTGTCCAATTTGTCTACATCTTTTCTGTAGTGGGGGCCTCAAAACTGGACACCATACTCAGATGTGGCCTCACCAGTGCTAAATTAAGAGGAATAATCACTTCCCTAAATCTGCTGGCAATGCAACTACTAATGCAACCCAATATGCCATTAGCCTTCTTGGCAACAAGGGCAAACTCTTGATTCTTATCTGGCTTCTTATCTACTGTAATACCCACGTCTTTTTCTGCAAAACTGCCATTTAACTAATTGGTCCCCAGCCTGTGGCAATGCATGGGATTGTTCTGTCCTAAGTGTCAGACATTGCACTTGTCCTTGTTGAACCTCATCAGATTTCTTTTGGCCCAGTCCTCCAATTTGTCTAGGTCACTCTGGACCCTAGCTGTACCCTTCAGTGTATCTCTCTCTCCCAGCTTAATATAATCTGTGAACTTGCTGAGGGTGCAATCAATCCCATCATTCAGGTCATTAATGGAGATGTTGAACAAAATCGGCCCCAGGAGTTACTCCTGGAATATTCTGCTTGATACCAGGTGTCAATTAGACATCAAGTCATTGATCACTAGCCGTTGAGCCTGATGACCTAGTCAGCTTTCTTTTTACCTTATAGTCTATTCCAGGGGTGCCCAAACTTTTTTCAAAGAGGGCCAGATTTGATGAAGTGAACATTCGTGAGGGCCGACCATTTTGCCTGACATTCTTTGAACCATTAAAATTAAATGCAAATTAACTATTTTATGCAAAGATTATTGCAAACGGCATACTTTTCATTTCTTCACATGGATGACAAATCTAAACAGGTGTTAAATCACTCTGCCTTTCATATCTGAAGGCCAGATGAAAAAAAAATCCAGGAAGCTGAAATATATGTCAGGAACATTGTAAAGTACATTACATATTATTGGTAATAAAGGTTGTCTGTCAACTTTTAAGTTCAAAAAATATGAACAGGAACGTAACACCAAGTATACATGTTGTGTCCAAATATATTTATAACTGATTTAGACCAACTGACATTAACTGAGATTTTACAATGTATTCATCTCAATACATATGGATTCGTTGGGGGCCATAAAAGATAGATATTTCCAAATTACCTGTGGGGCCGTATTAAACCGGAACACGGGCCACAATTGGCCCGCGGGCCGGACTTTGGACATGCCTGGTCTATTCACTTCTTTAACTTGCTGGCAAGAATATTTGGGAGATAGTATCAAAAGCTTTGCTACAGTCCATGTATATTGCATCCACCACTGTCCCCAAATCCACAGAGACAGTTATTTCATCATAGAAACAATCAGGTTTTTCAGCCACGACTTGCTTTTGATCAATCCATGTTTTCTGTTCCTGATCATCTTCCAATTCTCCAAGGGTTTCATGATTTTTTCCAGGGACTGAGGTGAGGCTAAGCTAACCAGTCCGTAGTTTCCTGGATTGTCCTTCCCTTTTTAAATGATGGGCACTACATATGGTTCTATTATTTGTTCCTTGACCTGCTGCCAGCTATGCTTTTGGTCATTTAATTGCAGCAAGAGTGCTTTGAGTGATCAGCTGGGGGGCTTGTGTTCGCTATGTTTGGCATATAAGCTGACTGTCTTTTCAATAAATGTCCTCATTCTTCTAATGACATCACTACCCTGTGGCATATTCTAAGTTGTTTGTAGGTGTATGGGTGGTCTTACATGCTTTCACACAAGAACCTCTACAAATGTGAAGCTAACCCAAGTGCTTGAGTGTAGGGCAGAGCAGGCCAGCCTGCTAAACCATTTTACCCAGCCCACTACTGTCCCACCGCCCATCAAGAGGCTAGGGCGGGCTCCCTGCCTGCCATACCCTTGCATGCCATTCAGAGCAGCTGACTGCAGAGGCCATGTGCTCTTTGTGCACTGTGCACCCATGGGGAGGGACTTTGCATGCTGTCCCAACCTCAGTACAATATCACAGCTCCCACTGGCTGGAAACAGTCCAATAAGAGCTGTCTAGACTGTGCTTGCAGTGCAGGCAGTGTGTGGAGGGCACGCCACATGCAGAGATCACATGGCCCTCTGCAGTCTGCTCTGAGTGACATGAGGTGGCATGGCAGCCTGCTCAAAGCTCCCGCTGGGCTGCAGGCCTGGAGTCATCTAAGGTAAGCGCCTCCCGTCTCCCAAAACCTCCCCACTGTGCCTCACAGGCTTCTGGTTCTATTTGCAGGAGACAAAACCCTTTGTAAGACTACTTCTTGTCATCAGCAAACTGGATTCAGTAATGCCATAGCAGCCATAGAATCATAGAACCATAGAGCTGGAAGAGACCTCAGAAGGCCATCAACTCCAGCCACCTGCCCAAGACAGAACCAATCCCAATTAAATCAACCCAGCCAGGGCTTTGTCAAGCTGAGACTTAAACACCTCTAGAGATGGAGACTCCACTACTTCCCTAGGTAACCCATTCCAGTGCTTCACCACCCTCCTAGTGAAATAGTTTTTCTTAATATCCAACCTGGACCTCTCCCACCGCAACTTGAGACCATTGCTCCTTGTTCTGCCATCTGTCACTACTGAGAACAGCCTTTCTTCATCCTCTTTGGAACCTCCCTTAAGGAAGTTGAAGGCTGCTATCAAATCTCCCTTCACTCTTCTCTTCTGCAGACTAAACAAACTCAAATCCCTCAGCCTCTCCTCATAAGTCATATGCTCCAGCCCCCTAATCATTTTGGTTGTCCTCCACTGGACCCTCTCCAATGCATCCACATCCTTTTTGTAGTGGGGGGCCCAGAACTGGACACAATACTTCAGATGTGGCCTCACTAGAGCTGAATAAAGAGGAATAATCACATCTCTGGATCTACTGGCAATGCTTCTCTTAATGCAACCTAATATGCCATTAGCCTTCTTGGCTACAAGGGCACCCTGTTGACTCATATCCAGTTTTTCATCCAGTGTAATCCCCAGGTCCTTTTCTGCAGAACTGTTACTTAGCCAGTTGGTCCCTAGCCTGTAACAGTGTTTGGGATTCTTCCATCTCAAGTGCAGGACTCTACACTTGTCCTTGTTGAACCTCATGAGATTTCTTGTAGCTCAATCCTCCAATTTGTCTAAGTCACTCTGGACTCTATCCCTGCCCTCCAGCATATCTACCTCTCCCTCTAGCTTAGTGTCATCCGCAAGCTTGCTGAGGGTGTAATCCATCCCCTCATCCAGGACATTAATAAAGATGTTGAACAAAATCAGTCCCAGAACCAAACTTTGGGGCACTCCGCTAGAAACCGACTGCCATTCTGAAATTGAGCCATTGATCACTACCCACTGAGCCCGACTTTCTTTCTTTCTTTCTTTCTTTCTTTCTTTCTTTCTTTCTTTCTTTCTTTCTTTCTTTCTTTCTTTCTTTCTTTCTTTCTTTCTTTCTTTCTTTCTTTCTTTCTTTCTTTCTTTCTTTCTTTCTTTCTTTCTTTCTTTCTTTCTTTCTTTCTTTCTTTCTTTCTTTCTTTCTTTCTTTCTTTCTTTCTTTCTTTCTTTCTTTCTTTCTTTCTTTCCTTCCTCCCTCCCTCCCTCCCTCCTTTCTTTCTTTCTTTCTTTCTTCCAATCCACATTCCCTTAACTTGCTGGCAAGAATATTGTGGGAGACTGTAGCAAAAGCCTTGCTAAAGTTAAGGTATATCACATCCAGTGACTCTCCCATATCCACAGAGCCAGTTACCTCATCATAGAAGCTAATCAGATTGGTCAGGCACGACTTGCCCTTCATGAATCCATGTTGACTATTCCTGATCACCTTCCCCTCTTCCAAGTGCTTCAAAATGGATTCCTCGAGGATCCCCTCCAGGATACTGAGGGACTGAGATAAGACTGACCGGCCTATAATTCCCTGGATCATCCTTCTTTCCTTTCTTAAAGATGGGCACTACATTTGCCTTTTTCCAATCATCCGGGATCTCTTCTGAACTCCATGACTTTTCAAAGATAATGGCTAAAGGCTCCTCAATGACATTTGCCAACTCCCTCAATATCCTCGGATGTATTAAGTCCGGACCCATGGATTTATGTACATTTAATTTTTTTAAATAGTTCCTAACCTGTTCTTTCCCCACCAAGGGCTGTCTACCTTAGTCCCATATTGCATCACTTAGCGCATTAGTCTGGGAGCTGACCTTGTCCGTGAAGTCAGAGGCAAAGAAAGCATTGAGTACTTCAGTTTTCCCCACATCATCTGTCACTAGGTTACTGCCCTCATCCAGTAGGGGCCCCACACCATCTCTGATCACCTTTTTCTTGCTAACATGCCTGTAGAAACCTTTCTTGTTATCCTTCACATCCCTTGCGAGTTGCAATTCCAATTGCGCTGTCGCCTTCCTGATAACTCCCCTGCATTCTCGAGCTATACATTTATACCCTTCTCTAGTCACCTGTCCAAGTTTCCACTTTTTGTAAGCTCCCTTTTTGTGCTTAAGGTCACCAAGGATTTCCCCGGTAAGCCAATCTGGTCTCCTACCATATTTGCTTCTCTTGCTACACATTGGAATGGTTTCTTTCTATGACTTCAGTAAGGCTTCTTTAAAATACTGCCAGCTCTCCTGGGCTCCTTTCCCCTTAATGTTAGCATCCCAGGGGATTCTGCCCATCAGGTCTCTGAGGAAGTTGAAGTCTGCTTTTCTGAATTCCAAGGTGTGTATTTTACTACTCTCTTTTCTTCCTTTGGTCAGGATCCTGAAATCTACCATCTCATGTTCACTGCTTCCCCTATTACAGGCATGTCCAAAGTCCGGCCCGCGGGCCAATTGCGGCCCGTGTTCCAGTTCAATACGGCCCCACAGGTAATTTGGTAATATCTATCTTTTATGGCCCCTGTGGCGAGACGTGCTCCCTCAGCTCGTCTCTCACCTCTTGCCCGCCCCAGTCTCAGTCCTGTAAAGTCTGCCGGGGGAGGGTAGCTCCCTCCTCCAGTCCTTTAGTCTTGGGCGCCCCCTGCGCTCCGCCTGAGTATCCCGGCCGTTGGGCTCGGAACGCCCTCACCCGAGCTCGGCCCTAGGGTGTCCAGTCCAGCCGGCCTCACTCTGTCCCACTGGTCCCGCTCCGCCGTCCCGGTTCCGCCGCCCTCGGGGTCGGCCTGCTGTGCTCCTCGGTTCGGGGGTTGCGTCCCCCGGCTGCTGCCCGCCTGGAGCTGCCTGTGGGGAGAGGGAAAACTCCACCCGCCCTCACCCCCGCTTCCTCCCCCTCTCCTGGCTCCCCGGTGCTCTTTTGAACTGGCGCGCCCAGCGCGCCGCTTCTGGCTGCGCCGCCGCCGCCGCTGCCCGTGGCATCCGCGGTCCTAGAGCCTGCCCTGTAGGGCACGTCCGCAGCCCCGCTCCCCCGCTCGGCTGCGGGTTCACCCTGCCCCTGGGCCGCTGTGAGGCCGGTGTCCCCTGCACTCTCCGCCCGCCTCCGACCCCGCGGGCCCTCCGCCTTGGGGCTGAGAGTGCGGGGACGGACCTCCCCGTCACAGCCCCCAACGAATCCCCGAGTGCCACTCAGGACTAAGGATAAGCTCGGGTGTGTTCGCAGCTCCACGTACCCGAACCCGCTGGGAAGCTGACAGCGCGCAGCGCTAATCACAGGTACTGAGACATTTCCCGGTCATTGGCGCTGCGCGCTGTCAGCTTCCTGGCGGGCTCGGGCACGTGGAGCTGCGAACACGCCCGAGCTCATCCTTAGACTCTTCACCACACACAGCCACAAAGGCAAGAGAATTCTTGTTGGGCGGTGTATTAGTGCTCGGACGAACACACTTAGACCAAAACCTCTGGCACTGCGCTCACATGATCCCTTCCCCTTCTGGTCAATTTAAAAAATGGCGACTGTAAATAAGAGAAGGAAAGTTGACAGTGAGGGCCGCCGCTTCCAGGACAGGTGGAAAGTGGAATATTTCTTCACTGAAATACGGAATCACTATGTTTGTCTCATATGCCAAGAGACTGTGGCTGTTTATAAGGAATTTAATGTCAAGAGACACTACCAGTCGAGACATAGCACATACGACAAGCTAACAGGGCGTGACCGCAGTGAAAAGTTGAAGCAACTTGAAGCTGTTTTAATGTCACAACAGCAATTTTTCACAAGAGCCCGTGAGTCAAATGAAAATGCCACAAGGGCGAGCTATGAGGTGGCAACGTTAATTGCTAAAAATTGCAAATCTTTTGCTGAGGGTGACTTTATCAAAGAATGCGTTATGAAAATGGTTGAGAATATCTGTCCCGAGAAGAAGCAAGAGTTTGCCAACATTTGCCTGGCTTATAACACTGTAGCACGGAGAATTGAAGAGATTTCATCAGATATTAAGAGACAATTGACGTCCAAAGGAGTGGATTTTGATTTCTTTTCAATAGCCTGTGATGAAAGCACGGACCTATCTGACACAGCTCAGTTGCTGATTTTTATGAGAGGGGTGGACGATGAAATGAATGTGACTGAAGAGCTACTTGACCTCCAGAGCCTTACAGACCAAACAAGAGGAAAAGATTTATTTGTTTCTGTTAGTTCCGCCATAGATGACATGAAACTGCCTTGGAACAAAGTTACTGGGATTATTACTGATGGGGCACCTGCCATGGTTGGTGAACGAAGTGGATTATCAACCCTAATCTGTAATAAGGTGATCGAAGAAGGAGGCAAAGCTATTAAACTCCTTTGTATCATTCATCAACAAGTTCTCTGTGCTAAACATCTCAAATATGATCATGTTATGAAACCGGTGCTAAAGACTATTAATTTTATTCGCTCTAAAGCCCTGTGCCACCGCCAGTTTAAACAGTTTCTACTGGACATCCAGGCTGAATACGAAGATGTTTTATATCACAACGATGTAAGATGGCTCAGTCGGGGGTCTGCATTGCAACGTTTCTACTCTCTCAGAAAGGAAATTGGAGAATTCTTGGAAACAAAGGGACAACCAATGTGAGAACTATCTGATCCTATTTGGCTGGCTGATTTGGGGTTTCTAGTTGACATAACAAAGCATCTGAATGTACTGAACACGAGTCTTCAGGGGAAAGATGTAGTGGTGAACCAGCTTTATTCACACCTCAAAGCCTTTGGGACAAAGCTGCAATTTTCATAAGGCACTTGTCACAAACACAGCCCAATACCATACATTTTTCAGCATTGCAGGAAATAATGAACAGTTTTCCACAGGACAATATCAGTGTGCAAACGAGCAGGTATGCGGCAGTTATCGCATCTCTGGCTGGGGAGTTTAAACGGCGCTTTCAGGACTTTGCAGCTATTGAAAAGGAGATGAGCCTTTTCTCCTCTCCATTCTCTGTTGACCCCGATGATGCTCCAGATCAGCTGCAGCTCGAGCTCATTGAGCTGCATTGTGACAGCGAGTTACGCAGTCGTCACCAACAGCTCTCTCTTGTGAACTTTTACCGCCAACTGGATAAGAGCCGGTTTCAAGAGATTCGAACATTGGCTAAGAAAATGCTGAGCTTGTTTGGCTCAACATATATGTGTGAGAAGACATTCTCTGCTATGAACTTTAACAAGAACCGCGTGAGGACAAGACTAAGTGACTCTCACCTGCGTGACATTTTGCGCATCAAAACCACTGCCTTTGAACCAGACCTAGCCTATGTGCTGCAGTCCAGATCTCAGTTTCACATTAGTGCAGGCAAGTTTTTTTTTCAAGTGAGATGAATACATTGTAAAATCTCAGTTAATGTCAGTTGGTCTAAATCAGTTATAAATATATTTGGACACAACATGTATAGTTGGTGTTATGTTCCTGTTCATATTTTTTGAACTTAAAAGTTGACAGACAACCTTTATTACCAATAATATGTAATGTACTTTACAGTGTTCCTGACACATATTTCAGCTTCCTGGATTTTTTTTTCATCTGGCCTTCAGATATGAAAGGCAGAGTGATTTAACACCTGTTTAGATTTGTCATCCATGTGACGAAATGAAAAGTATGCCGTTTGCAATAAACTTTGCATAAAATAGTTAATTTGCATTTAATTTTAATGGTTCAAAGAATGTCAGGCAAAATGGTCGGCCCTCACGCATGTTCACTTCTTCAAATCTGGCCCTCTTTGAAAAAAGTTTGGACACCCCTGCCCTATTAGTTCCTCCCTGTTTGTGAGCAGCTGCGCATGGCCCCATGTCAGATCCTTCAGCATTTTTACCAAGAAGTTATCCTCAACATTCTCCAAAAACTTCCTGGATTTTCTGTGTACTGCCGTATTGGTCTCCCAACAGATGTCAGGGTGATTAAAGTTCCCCATAAGAACCAGGGCTGCGATCTGGAAACTTCTCTCAGTTGTCCAAAGAAAGCCTCATCTACCTCATTCACCTGATTCAGTGGCCTATAGCAGACACCAACCACAACATCACTGCTGTTGCTTACACCTCTAAACTTGATCCATAGACTCTCAACAGGCTTTTCTCCCTCTATATACTAGAGTTCCGAACAATCATAGTGCTCTCTTACATACAGTGCAACTCCTCCTCCTTTTCTTCCTCTGCCTGTTCTTCCTGAACAGTTTATACCCTTCCATGACAGCGCTCCAGTCATGCAAGTCATCCCACCAAGTCTCTGTTATCCCAATCAAATCGTAGTTCTTGGACTGGGCCAGGGCCTCCAATTCTTCCTGTTTGTTCCCCAGGCTTCTCACATTGGTGTACAAACACTTTAGATAACCAGTTGATCGCCCTACCCTCTCTATTCGAATCAAGGGTCCTCCTTTGTCGCTCGTTCCTCTTTGCATTTCTTCCCGGAATGTGACTTCCCCACTCTCCTCAGGGTTTTGGTCACTGTCCCCCAACAAACCTAGTTTAAAGCCGCCCTCACTAGGTTTACAAGCCTATCCGCGAAGATGCTCCTTCCTCTCTTTGTTAGGTGGATCCCATCTCTTCCTAACAATCCTTGTGCCTGAAACAGAGTTCCATGGTTGAAGAAACCAAAGCCCTCTCTCCGATACCACGTGCGGAACCACACATTACTTCCTCAATTCAACGATCCCTACCCAGTCCTTTCCCGTCAACAGGGAGGATGGACGAGAACACCACTTGTGCTCAGAATTCTTTCATCCTTCTTCCCAACTCTACGTAATCCGCAGTAACCCACTCAAGGGCATTCTTGGCCATATTGTTAGTTCCCACATGGAGAAGCAGGAAGGGGTAGCGATCCGAAGATTTGATCAGTTTTGTAAGACTCTGTCACATCCTGAATTGAAGCTCCCAATAAGCAGCACACACCTCGAGATTCCAGGTCCGGACGGCAGATGAATGGCTCAGTCCCTCTTAGGAGGGAGTCCCCGACCACCACCACCTGCCTTCTTCTTTTGGGGGTGATGGTCATGGAAACCCCATCTCTAGGACTACACATCCCATGCCTTCCAGTAGAAGTGGTTCCCTTCTGATTTCGTCCTTGTGAGGTCCCTTCCAAAGCATTCACCATCTCAGAGCCTGTGGAGAGATCCTAAAAGCAATTACTTAGCTCTGTAGCAATGGGGGATTCCTGGGGATTCCCTTGTAAGGTATGACTGCCAAAATCTGTGTTCTCAGGAATTAAGTCAAATCACAGCTGCCGAATTGTCAAGATAGGTGCAGTGTTTTGGATTTTGGGCATAGAAATCATAGGGCTGGAAGAGACCTCAGGAGGTCATCAAGTCCAACCCCTTGCCCAAAGCTGGACCAATCCCAACTAAATCAACCCAGCCAGGACTTTGTCAAGCCAGGACTTAAAAATCTCTAGGAATGGAGATTCCACCACCTCTCTAGGTAACCCATTCCAGTACTTTACCAACTTCCTAGTAAAATAGTTTTTCCTAATATCCAACCTAGACCTCTCACACTGCAACTTGAGAACAATGCTCCTCATTCTGTCATGTTTCACCACTGAGAACAGCCTCTCTCCATCCTATTTGGAACCCTCCTCTAAGTAGTTGAAGGCTGCTGTCAAATCTCCCTTCAATCTTCTCTTCTGTAGACAAAATAAGCCCGAATTCCTCAGCCTCTCCTCATAGGTCATGTGCTCCAGCCCCCTAATTATTTTCATTGCCCTCTGCTGGACTTTCTCCAATGCTTCCACATCCTTTCTGTAATGGAGGGCCCAGAATTGGACACAATACTGCAGATGTTGTCTTATCAGTGCCGAATAAAGGGAAATACTAACTTCTCAAGATATGCTGGCAATGCTCCTCCTAATGCACCCTAATATTCTGTTAGCCTCCTTGGCTAACTGTTGGCTCATGTGCAGCACACTGTTGACTCATATCCAGCTTTTCATTCACTGTAATCCTCAGTTCTTTTTCTGCCGAATTTCTGCATAGCCAGTTGGTTCCCAGCCTCTATCCCACGTACAGGATTTTGCACTTGTCCTAATTGAACCTCATGAAATTTCTTTTGTCCCAATCCTCCAATTTGTCTAGGTCACTCTGTACCCTATCCCTACCCTCTAACATGTTTACCTCTTCCCCTAGCTTAGTGTCATCTCCAAACTTGGTGAGGGTGCAATCCATCCCCCCATCCATCATTAATAAAGATGTTGAACAAAACCAGCCCTAGAACTGACCTCTGGGGAACTCAGCTCAACACAGATAGCCAACCAGACATCAAATCTTATTCGCTACCCATTGATCCTAACAATCTAACCAGCTTTTTATCCACCTTATAGTCCATTAATCCAATCCATACTTCCTAACTTGCTGGCAAGAATACTGTGGAAGACTGAATCAAAAGTTTTGCTAAAGTCAAGATACATTGAGTCCACTGCCTTCCCCATATCCACAGAGCCAATTACCTTGTCATAGAAGGCAATCAGTTTGGTCAGGCATGATTTGCCCTTAGTGAATCCATGTTGACTATTCCTAATCCTATTCCCCTCTTCCAAGTGCATCAAAATGGATTCCTTTAGAATCCCCTCCATGATTTTCCCAGGAACTGAGGTGAGGTTGACCAGTCTGTGTTTACTGGATTGTCCTTCTTCCCTTTTTTAAAGATGATCACTATATTTCCCTTTTTCCAATCGTCTGGGACCTCTCCAGTTCACCACGAGTTTTCAAAGATAATAGCCAGTGGCTCTGCAATCACATCAGCCAACTTGCTCAGCACCTGCAGATGTATTAGATCCAGCCCCCATGCATTTGTTCATGTCGAACTTTTCTAAATATTTCTTAACTTGTTGTTTCTTCACCGAGGGCTGCCCACCTCCTTTCCATACTATGTTGCCTAGTGCAGTAGCCTGGGAGCTGACCTTATCTGTGAAGGCAAAAAAAAGCATTGAGTATTTCAGCTTTTCTCATGTCATCTGTCTCTGATTATCCTCTTATTGTTAATATGTCTGTAGAAACCTTTCTTGTTACCCTTTACATCTATTGCTAGCTGCAATTCCAATTGCACTTTGGATTTCATAATTATACCCTTGCATGCTCAAGAAATATATTTTATACTCCTCCCTAGTCATCTGTCCAAGTTTCCACTTCTTGTAAGCTCCCTTTTTGTGTTTCAGCTCACCAAGGATTTCACTGCTAAGCCAAGCTGGTGGCCTATCATTTTGCTTTTCTTACTGCATATAGGGATGTTTTGTTCCTATGCCTTCAATAAGGTTTCATTAAATACTGGCAACTGTCTTGGACTCCTTTCCCCTTCATGTTAGTATACCAGGGGATCCTGCCCATCAGTTCCTTGACAGTCAAAGTCAGCTTTTCTGAAGTCCAGTGTCTGTATTTTGCTGCTCTCCTTTCATCAGGATGATACTGTCAGGATCCTGAAATCAACCATCTCATGATCACTGTTTCCCAGGTTGTCACCCACATCTACTTCCCCTACCAATTCCTCCCAGTTTGTGAGCAACAGGTCAAGGTACGTGTGGGCCCCTGGTTGGTCCTTCAGCACTTGTACCAAAAATGCTTGCCTAAATCCACTGTGTCCATTGTTTGATAAACCTAACAAAAGTAATCATTTTATTAAAACTCTAGTGTTACATAGACAACAACATAATTTGGGCTCTTGCTCACTAAAGTCAAGAAGTTCCATAAGTATTTATTGGGACCTGGTGTCAGTTTCTTAATTTTCTCAAAAGAATTGCTTGTCACTTAACATTGGCACAAACACAGTGCTTTATTGGCTAGCCATCAATTCTGACAACTAATGTGGTAGCTAATGGATAAATCCTAGTCTATTTTAAGGCAGTGGCAAATGACTTAAAAGAAAATGGGACTGGTCCCTTAATGATTAACATGTATGAACAGATACATATTTGCATGTTTATAATTGGCGGTTCTCTTTTGTTCTTTAATTTCCCTCCTCTGCCTTCTCATCTGCACAGATTATTTTATATTATTCCTGAAAAGAAGCTTTGTAGACGCACAGAAAATACAACAATGATTTTGTCTCCCCCTCTTCCACTCTCCTCAGATGCACATTATCTCATTATATTCTAAAGACCTATCTTCCAGGCAGGGTACTGAAGATCCAATTAAATCTGCTTCTGTATCAACACTGCTCTTAAGCAACATATATTGATTGGTGAAGCTTTGGACCCACTTTAATCAAGTAATCTAAACAGGGCTTAAGCTTCAAAAGCCTGGTGATGCTCCTAGCTTCAAAGCTCTTACTTACACAGAATTAATTTATCCTGGATGTTCTAATGCTCCCAGCAACCTTCTGGATTATAATGTTAGAGGTTGCAATCATGGCTCTGATAATATTCCCTAAGCTTAGATGCTATTGATTATAATGTAAAGGCAGAAAGGAGAATGGGAAAGACAGGGAGAAAACAAAAGGCTTTGATTTTACTGAGCAAGACTGACTCTTTCCTGTTGTAGGCTGTTAGTTAGGGATATTATAAAGTGCAGCTCAGTGCTTTCTTAATTATAGATTTATTCTGTTATGGGCTGGGTGTCAAACCCTCATTTCCAGGCCCTCTCTACTGTAGCTATATTATGTCACAGAAAGCAATACCTTTTTGGGGAGCTTAAATTGCTCCTAGAGAATCTAGCAGTCTAGTATTTGCACAATGCCATTCAGCAGAAGCTCTCACATAACATTTACCCACATTTGTAGAGTAATCCCCATTTTACAGATGGGGAAAGTAATGCTCCTCATTCCCCTAGTTTGCAGACAGAGTCAGTGATGGGATAGGAATAGAAGCAATGTTTTCTGATGCCAAGTCACCCTGTCCTAATCCCTAGAACACAGCACATCTATATCTCCATATGTAAGATATCTACTATATATTTGAGAGAGTTTGTCTGTCTGCTCAAGTTCTTCTCCTAAATGGTAAGAATTAGGACCACCAGTTCAACATACAGCTTCCTCTGATCATAACTTAAAGCAATGGGGTTGCTTCTCTTAAAGTCATACAGAAAAGAGACAGACTCACTAAGAAGGTGTAACAGGCCTGCTGAGGGTGCATCCCCCCTCCAGGAATGCTCCAGCCCCAAGCCTCCCACCACCCACGCACTCTTTAAGGTGGGTGGGAGGGCTGAAACTCCTCCCCCCGCCCCCGATTCAAATGAGAACATTGCTGACTGTTCCCCTTTGTCAAGGAGCAAGGATAAAGTGCACAGTTTGCTGAATTCTTCAATCTGGCTGGAGAGCGCAAGGGCAGATAAACCTGGACTTGCCCCAGCCGGGGGAAATGCGTCCCTCTCTGACTGTGACCACTGGAGTTGCAGTGGCCACCTGGACTCAAGCTGCTGCAGTAAGAGGGGGCTGGGGTTGGCCTCTTCCCTGGCTAGCCTGCACACTGAACCCCTCATCGCCAACCCTACCCAGAGCAACGATTTAAACAAAGCATGCACATTTTCATTTTATTTTCCAAAAAACAAAAATTGAGATAAAGATCTGAGCAATGCCAGGTAAATCTTGTAGTAAGCCTATAAAGAGCATCTTTTATTTTAGTCATGAGTATAGGTCAGTTCATATTCTGGTGGACTAGGTGAGTCAATTGTTCAGTGTATCCTCCCCTGTGGAAGGAAGTCTGGGGAAATATCTGGCTCAAGCAAAGTGCATGTGACACAGAATTTGGTGGAAATCGTCAGCATTAGAGCACGTGGGCAGGGGCTGGTGTTCAGTATATTGGAGTTAACATTTTCAGAGAACAGTCCTGAGCAGTCACTAGTCTATGCCTTTCTCCACTTCCAAGCTAACTGCCCGCTGCTCAGTGTTGATCTTGAGTCCGTTGGGCCTAGGAATGCAAGAACTGAGGCTTCTGGTCAAACAACCTCTCTATCAATAAATCATGGGCAAGCAGCCTTCATTCCATTTTACTTCAGCAAAGGAGATGCTAGATAGACTGAAATTAATTGCTCATCCTGGTAGAGAACTGACCTGTAAAGCTAGTATCTGTGCAGGGTAGATTACCAATTAATTGATGGTGTAGAGTTGTTAATTGGCAAGGAAAGGATATTAAATGGCATCCTGCCTGCTATTAATTTAATGAGATACTGCAAGTGCCAATGAGAGAAATCACAAGCATCCCAGGAAGATGTGCAATAAGTTGTGGACATTTTGCTGCCTGAGTTTATATTATTCTGAGAATGTAATATTGTCAACTGCTGACTCTCCTGGAAGTACTGCCTTTGGAAATCAGTACATCTGGGATTGACTTTAACGTCCCGGAATCCATCAGGAAGAATTGACTTGACAGGAAAGGTTAAAAGAAACAATTAGCTGCGTCTAGACTGGCAAGTTTTTCCGCAAAAGCAGCTGCTTTTGCGGAAAAACTTGCCAGCTGTCTACACTGGCCGCTTGAATTTCCGCAAGAACACTGACGATCTCATGTAAGATTGTCAGTGTTCTTGCGGAAATACTATGCTGCTCCCATTCGGGCAAAAGCCCTCTTGTGCAAATGCTTGTGCGCAAGAGAGCCAGTGTAGACAACGCGGTATTGTTTTGTGCAAAAAAGCCCCGATCGCGAAAATGGCGATCGGGGCTTTCTTGCGCAAAATCATGTCTAGATTGGCACGGAGGCTTTTCCGCAAAAAGTGCTTTTGCGAAAAAGCATCCATGCCGATCTAGACGCTCTTTTCCACAAATGCTTTTAATGTAGCCATTCTGTATGCAGTAACTTGAACAAAAATGACTAAGATGTGGGTGAAGGGGTATAGAACCAATGTTTGTATCTTATACAGGCAGTCCCCGAGTTACGCGGATCCGACTTATGTCGGATCCGCAGTTATGAACGGGGCCCTTCCTCTCCCTGGTCTCCAGCAGACCAGGGAGAGGAAGCAAAGCGGCGGAACACGCGGGCAGCGGACAGGGCTGTCCGCTGCCCACGCGCTCCGCGGCTTGGCTCTGCTTTGCCCCCCCTCCGTCCCCCTGGTCTGCAGACCAGGGGGACGGGGGGGGGGGGGACAAAGCAGAGCCAAGCTGCGGAGCACGCGGCCAGCTGACAGCCCAGACGCGTCTGGGTTGTCAGCGTGCTCTGCGACTTGGCTCTGCTTTGCCCCCCATTGCCCTGGTCTGCAGACCAGGGGGACGGGGAGCAAAGCAGAGCAAAACCACAGAGCCCGAGGGCAGCAGGACAGCCACGGCGCATCTGGGCTGTCCCGCTGCCCCCGTGCTCCGCGGCTTTGCTCCGGACACCTGTGGTACAGCAGCTGGGGCGCTGCCAGTTGGTCCCGTAGCGCCACTCTGGGCGCTACTGGACCAACCGGGCAGCACCCCAGCTGCTCTGCCCCAGGCGTCCTGATTCAGCCACTGCTGGTCAGTTTCAGCAGCGGCTGAATCAGGACGCCTGGGGCAGAGCAGCTTGGGTGCTGCTGGGTTGGTCCAGTAGCGCCGAGGAGCGGCGGTGCTACTGGACCAACCCAGCAGCACCCCAGCTGCTCAGCCCCAGGTGTCCCCAAGTCAGCCGCTGCTGAAACTGACCAGTGGCTGACTACAGGAAGTCCCTGCCCCGGGCTTCCTGGAATCAGCCGCTGATCAGTTTCAGCAGCAGCTGACTTGGGGATGCCTGGGGTTCTTAAGTTGAATCTGTATGTAAGTCAGAACTGGCGTCCAGATTCAGCCGCTGTTGAAACTGATCAGTTTCAGCAGCAGCTGAATCTGGACGCCAGTTCCAACTTACATACAGATTCAACTTAAGAACAAACCTACAGTCCCTATCTTGTACGTAACCCGGGGACTGCCTGTAAATCCCAAGCAGAAAGAGCAATGGTTGTAAGGTGATCCAAAGGCGACTTCACCCTAAGTAATGGCATGAAATTAAGGAAAGGACATTTTGAGAAGATTATCAGCAAAAAAGCTTCCTACAAATGAGTTTTAAACAGCAGTCTTGTCCTGATAGTAGTGGATCCCTTAAAATTATACAAAACTGTACAGAACACTGGATTGAATAATATACTCTGCACACTACTTCAACAGCTGCCTATGTTGGATTAGAAGGGTTCTCAGCATTTTTCTTTCTGACCTCCCAATATACTATATAAACACTACAACCCACCTATGCCACAAGAAGTGCTTTTCTGCATAGAAAAGCCAGGGCTGGTGTTGGGGGACAGCAAGCAAGTCAATGGCTCATGACCCAAAACTGCAGGACTCAGGTGAAGCTAAGTGGCTTGGATTTCATCCCCACCATGGCTTTAGTCCTGGACTTCAGCCTTCTGGTCTGAGCCCCAAAGCGTCTAACTCCAGCCTTGCTTGGCAGCTCCCCTGAAATCTGCTTGTGGCTCTCCAAGGAGCCACAGACACTCAGTTGAGAACCACTGGATTGGATTATTTAGTAGGCCCCTCTATCCCTAGTGCCCATGACTCCTTGAATGTCATTGCCCACTGTAATGTTTTCTGGGAGTTATCTTGAGAATAACATGTCAGTGAAAGGAGCAGAGGGTAATCTTAAAGTATTTTAATAGCTAATCAGTGAGCACTGTCACCAGACATGGACCTTTCCAATTTTAATACTGAAGCATCTCACACCTTATAGAGGAAATGAAAGCCTATGAGGAGATTTCACACAGAGAGCTCTGATTACTATGGTAATCATTTCTTTTAACAGTCATTCAAACACTTCATAATAAAAAAATGATCATTTCACAGGCTGTCTTCCCATTTCACAGCAAATATGAATGGTCACAGTCTGAACTTTAACTAGTCAGATGGGATTTTAATATCCACAGTTATTAGTGTATTGTCGATTTGAGTTTCTACTGTTATTCAAGTAATCTATTCTCTAAGCATTGCATAGTGCACATGACTTGAAACTGCCAGGTGTGTTCCTTAAATATATAAGTAACCCATGATGAGCTTTTGTGATGCTGTTGGGTGGCAATGTATAACAAGGGATATTTGTCATGATTTTCCACTGCCACCCCACTATCGCTCTCTCTCTCCCTCCCCCAAACTATAGTGAGTATTGCAGCATCTTTCAGGGCACATCAAGGCAGAGATGTGACTTACCTGCCATAATTGATGCCAAATTACCCTTGAAAAACTCAAAGGCCCCAATTCTGTGGCTTGATCAAGCTTCACTCAGTGCAGGACCATCAGATTGGAGGACGAGGATTGTTATATGTTACCTTTTGCTTCCCACTGATCCCTTGAATTCCAAAAAAACCCACTGAGATTTAACCTCATTCACAAATAGGATAAACACTAATTAGCTTAATTGGCGCAGACCTCATCGTGCCCTCATTAACTCTTAGGGGTCAGCACTGGTTCAGTGACCTTGTTGGTCACTGACTACTGAAGCAGGGCCATTCCTGTATGTAGGAAGACCTCAGAAAACAGTAGTGAGTGAATAAAGTAAAACACCCAGGAATTCTGAAGTCTGGAGAGGAGTATTCAAGGCCTATGGATGACTGGGACTCGGGATAAAGCGGGAAGAGTTGTGTGCAGCTGCCTTTGAAAAATTTGCCCTTTAGTTCCCAAGGTCTTGAGACGAGTGAGGAGACACAGCCCTGCTAATGAGTTTTGCCATTGGGGATGTAACAGAGTTCTGGATAAATAGGGAATATGCTCCTCAGACTGTGTGTGTGGCATAGAGGCAAATGGACATCTGGCCTTCCAATTTCTCTTTTCCCTGTGCTCAAAATAATCCCTTCTTATGATCTCCACAGGGGAAAATGAGAATGTTTCTGCCTCTTGGACACTGCCTGTCAGGCATTTTTAGAAAACCATCCTTTTCTGTTCTCTGCCTCAGTCCAGAATGTCCTGTTGTTGTCTTTAATCACTGAGAGTAAACACACAGATTTCATTCCGTTCTGTCACTAATGTCCAATGGATAACACACGTGCTGCAGCATCTGTGGCTCTCTCCCGTCTTTGCACTGAGCTTTCTCCTACAAAACATGTTACACTAGCTTATTCCCCATCAGATATAAAGGCTACTATGCCCCCTTAGGCTTCAAGACATCATCCTGCTTCGATCAACTCTCTGCAGCAAGTTTATCATGTCTCTGGAAGTCATTCAAGATTAGGAACAAATTGTGTTTGCAGACTTCAGTCACTCTGGCTCTTTTTCTTATAAACATCCCAGTGTTACTTCTATTAGCACTGCTCCAACAATGGTAGCAATGGGGAGGAATAGAAGTGTTGTTTGGCTGCTTAGCATTTAAGCACTATGTTGTTTATCTATGCCCAGAATAGGTACTGGGCATAGCAGTTAAAACACCACCAGTCACCAGTGTTTCGTTTCACACTACAGAAGTGGATCTCAAACTTTTTGGCCCACAGCCCACCCCGCTCAACACAAACCTTCCCAAAGACCACCAGCCAACCACTCATAAAGACAAAATGTGTACAGGAGGGGATGGGGTGCCAAGTCTGGGCGAGAGGAAAGGTGCAGGAACGGGCTGGGGTTGGGGGTCTGGCTGGGAGATTGGGTGCAGGAGTGGGCTGGGGGTGGAGGATCTGGGCAGGATGGGTATGTGTGAGGGGGATGTAATAGGGGTCTGGGCATGAGAGGCATGGGGCACTTACCTGGCTCCATGCATCCTGCTGCTTCCAGGCAGGGCTCCCTGCTGCTCCCATTGACTGGGATTCTGGCCAATGGGAGCACTGGGGAAAGCCTCCAGGTATGCAGTTTTCTGTGCTGCTGTTCTGCCAGCTGGGGGGACAGGAGAGATAGCGCACTGAGCTGCTTCTTTTTGCACAAAACAGCAGAAAATATGCTAATGAAGTCACGGTTTATGCTAATGAGTCCCTCTATCAGATTTTCTGTCAAAAAAAACTTGCAGTGAAGACACAGTGTCAGTGTAGACAAGGCCAGAGTAAGCTGCATGCCAATATATACTTCCTCATGACTCCTCACTGACAGCTGCAATCAACTATGTCCTGTGGTCTTTTCCTATCTGGAACCTGAATCTTGCAGGCCTTATTTTTAGAGTCTAGTTGAACAGAAGGACTCTTTACCTGTACACTGGAATTCAACCATATTGTCCAGATTCCTTATTCCAGGTGAATAGCAGCTTCCTAACCAGCCTACCACAGCTCCTCTACTTGTTTCAGTGTGACATGCAGTAATGGGTTCTAGTACCAAAGAGAAGATGAAGCATTCCTACGGACAGGACAGCACTTGAGAAAAGCACCTAATACTGAGGATAACACTTTCTGAGGAATTCAGAATAGCCACACAGAGGTCACAAACAGAGGCAAACAGGACAGGAAAGGTCTGGACTCGTGGATCTGTCTACGTCATCAATTTCATAAATATAGTGAAATGGCAGGAGATATATGCATGGTTTCCCTTGCTTCATGCTTTAATCTTTCTCTGCAGCAACAAGAGATGAAGAGCAGTGAGAGAGTGAGTTTCATTATCATGTGTAAAAAAGATCCCACATCACTCTAATTTCCAATCCCCTCTCTCCTCTTTTTATCTGCTTTTTGGGGACTTGCTTGCAGTACAGAACAGGCCATGTTTCAAAGACTTGACCTGTACGTAGGGTTTTTGCACTGATGAATCTAAACAGATTTTGTTATAGCAGTGCAGATCTCTAAGGCTAGGGCTAAACTGGCTCAGGGGTATGAAAAAACATACACACACCCTGTGTGCGCAGCAAATTACAGTGCTGTAGAGGTGGTTCACACCGAGTGCTGAGAGAGATTTCTCCCAGTACTCATGCCATGGCCACATTTTCAGTTTAAGCACTGCCATGGTAGCACTTACATTTTGGTCTGGCCCACGAAAGCTCATCATCTAATAAACCATCTTGTTAGTCTTTAAAGTGCTACATTGTCCTGCATTTTGCTTCAGCTACCCCAGACTAACACGGCTACATTTCTATCACTATTTAACATATGTGCACTTACACTGGTTTAAATCATATTTAAACCAGTTTAGCCTAATCTGGTAAATTAGGCTACGTCTACACTGCAGTGCTATTTTGGGATTCTGGAAGGATCCCGAAATAGCAAGTGTGCATTTTTTGAGCACGCCTGTTATTTCAAAATATAATGGGCTTGCTATTCCAATATCTCTGTAAACCTCATTCCACAAGGAGTAAGGGATGTTTTGGAATAGTGATTCATTTCGAAATAAGTGCTGTATAGACAGCACCATATTTCAAAATAAGCTATTTCAAAACTGACTGAAAATAAGCTACGCAATTTGTATAGCTCAAATTGTGTAGCTTATTTTGAGCTACAGGTGCAGTGTAGACTGAAATGAGGGCAGTTTTTAAACTAGTTTAAGTGCATTTACATTAGGGATTTCTATGGACATAACTAAATTGATTCATTTACACCAGTGCAAGTTTTTAGTTATACTGGTCCAAGTTTCTAATATAAGGAAGTCCTTAGTGATAAACAGGCTACATTGCAGACTGTGTTAATTTTCTATTTGCTTCTTTCTTGCTGTTTCTTTGTCTTTTTTACCCTTCTTGCAGAGAAGAGAAATGATTGCTAATGAATTGCAAGCATGGGGTAGGGAAGATTAGTTAACACGGCCTCAGTATTCAGGAATATAAATACATTAAAGTGATCAAGCAATGGATAGAAATTGACCCAAAGAGCAGGTTTTACTGAGAAAACATGGGAGAATGTAAATTAATGTGACTTGATGAAACCTGAAATGCCATAACACAGCAGGGCACACAACACATCAGAGGAAACGTGAAAATTATGCTTTTTCCTGAAAGCATAGCTTTTAAAAAATAAGTGAATTTTTAATTCTTCTAAAAATATAATAAAGGAGTTAGTGTCAAGTAAAAAGGTTATTGTTGGTTATCAGTCAGCGCTAGGGGTGATTTATCAGACATTTCCTGATTTATTACTTTGACTATGTGGGGTGCAGGCACTCTTTTTAGATCTCTCTTTTATTTCAACTTTGCTCAGACAGATTTCTTAGCATAACAGAGAAGGTAAACTGTATCTTTGCATATTTTTTCTCTTTGTAATTTGTTTTTATTCTATGCAATTTTTAAATATGCTAAATGTTAAAAAAAACTTAGCAAAGATTAAAAGATGAGTTTAGAAATTATGGAGTCCATTCTCTAATAAAACATATTGTAACAAGGATGGATGGTAGGGTCGTTAGGCAGAATGAAACAACTAAATTGGCATGTTATAAAAAAAAAATAAAGTTTGACGCATCTTCCCATTGTCTTGTCTGTCTTTGGTTTCCTGTTCATGTATCATAGGATATGTCTACACTTGCAGCCTAATTTGAAATAGGGTTGCAAATGTAGGCATTCAAAATTGCAAATCAAGCCCAGGATTTAAATATCCCGCGCTTGATTTGCATCTTCCCAGACGGGCGCCATTTTTGAAATTGACAAGCACAGAATAACTGCCTGCGTCTAAACGCGGCAGTGAAACGAGCATTCAAAATAAAGCCCTATTTCGAAATACCTGTTATTCCTCCTGCAATGAGGTTTAACAGGTATTTCGAAATAGGGCTTTATTTCAAACGCCCATTTCACTGCCGCGTGTAGACACGGGCAGTTATTCCAGGCTTGTCAATTTAAAAAAAAAATGACGCCCATCCAGGAAGATGCAAATTAAGCACGGGATATTTAAATCCCGGGCTTGATTTGCAATTTCGAATGCCTACATTTGCAGCCCTATTTCGAATTAGGCTGTAAGTGTAGACATACCCTAACAGTTTCTTGCGAGACAATGGTAAGCCTGTGATTTACTTCATGATGAAAGTAGGAGAGATTCCACTCTGGAATTCTAAGGGTATTTGTAATGCATTCACAATTTCCAGTTCTTCTCCTGATCCCTGCTTGTTTTCTAACTGCATAGAG
This sequence comes from Pelodiscus sinensis, assembly GCF_052426305.1. Classification (NCBI taxonomy): domain Eukaryota; kingdom Metazoa; phylum Chordata; order Testudines; family Trionychidae; genus Pelodiscus; species Pelodiscus sinensis. The sequence continues at coordinate 33,456,768 of NC_143056.1, forward strand.
TGGATGGAGCAGGAAGCATATACCTTGTCACTCTCTGCACTCTCTCTTCTTTTCCTTTCTTGTCTCTTGTATATGGTTATTTTTCCCTTATCTTTCCATTTTATTCTGGTGCTGGATTTGATACATTGTCACAGTTAGCTGTTCAACACCTACTGATTCAGCTGTTCTTCCTACTAACTGGTTATGGTCATTTATTCAAAGTCACAATGAGGGAGGATTAAAGACAAAGTAGCAGTTAAAGATGGATCTAAATCACAAAGTTAAGATATGGACCTGAACCACAGTGGGGGTGATTGGACCTTACAGTTTGGTTCAGGCCCCTTCTGTGATAATCAAATGAATTTCTAACTCTCATGACCTTTTTAGAAACAAAAACAAACCAAAAACCTATAAGACAGATTGCTATCATTCTCACAATTTTTGGCTGTATTCAATGAGTCAGTCAGGTGACGATGCAAATTACCCTCATTAGACTTTTACAGCATTAAAGGTCATGAGATGTACAAACAAGAGCCTATTGGGGACAAGCAGTTAACTTGTCACAGGCTACGTCTATACTACATGCTTCTTGCACAAAAGTTTTTGCACAAAAACTTCTTGCGCAAGAGCACGTCCACACCTCGAAACACATTGCAAAAGCGATGTTTTTTTGTGAGAGAGTGTCCACACTGCATGGACACTCTTGTGCAAGAAATCTCTGATGGTCATTCGCAGAATGGCCATCAGAGCACCTGTGCTTTTTCCCACAGGGGTTTCTTGCGCAACAAAACCCCTCTGGAGCATTGTAGCCAGACAGGAACCCCCCTTGTAACATCCATTTTTGCTTGCCTAGAGCATACAGGGCACACAGAGCAGAAGGCCCAGGCTGCTGTGACCGTGAATGGCTGTAAACAGAGATATGCCAATTGCTGACCAAGAGGCTGCCAAGGAGTGTCCTTGACTTAACCCATATTGATACGAACACACAGCCAGCCGTGGGGGGAGGAATCTCTCGCCCAGTAAAAAAATGTCTAGTACTCACAATTTAGTTATCTCTCTTGCAAGTGTAAATTAACTTGAAACTTGCTTGAAAGAACTGGCGCCACAAAATGGACCAGTACAATTCGGCATCTTAGATAAGAAAGAGGATACAGGCCCCCAGGGGTATAAAGATGGGTCTGAGCGTCAATCTACCATCTATCTGCTGGTCGGGTTAGGTGTTTGATTTCCCGAGGTTCCAAGGGGACACCCACCTCGTATTCGTCTTTCCTAGGAATTGAGAGACCGGCCCTGGCTTGACCCGCTGGAGTCAAAAGGCACAGAAGGGAGTAAAAATTGTACCTGGATGTGGTCCTTTGCTTAAGTATATACATAGTGTTAGAGCTCTTTAAAGATTACGCTGTCACTTGGTACCATTATTTCTATTTTCTATCTTTACCTTTTTCCTGTAACCATTTTTAAGATCTATATATATATATTTGCTAGCATTTAAGAAATAGAGCAATAGCCATTGTAACCATATGCTTTTATAAGTCTCTTAATAAACCTGTAACTGTTTAAGCTTTAACCTGACTCCTTCAGTTGTTGTAATAGAACCAAGCACAATTTAAAAGAACTTCAGCCGGTCATAAAGGGACAGGCATAGGAAGAGCTTGGGCATTTGGATCTGTGTCACTCCCAGGTGACAGATCCGTTGGGGCACCTTTCAGCCTTTCCCAGGCTGCCCGCTGCGAAGGAACCCTGTGTTCTAGCAGCTAAAATCTAAGGTGTAATAAGCTCTTCCTATATAAAGGGGCGTCTGTTGGCCTGCTGGCTACCCTCTGCAACAGGACCCCGGTCCTAGCAGTAAAGACACGGATGTTAAACCTTTTCTCGGAAACACACACACACACACACACACACACACACTGCCCTGACCGTCGGCTGACAAGCATCTATGTTTGCCTTCTTGCATAATAGCTGTAGTGCTAAAAGCAGTTGTGCCTCAGAAAAGGTGGTTTACCTATGGCGGAAAAAGCCCTCTGTTCTGCCATTTAACTGCCCATTTAATTGTGCAAGAGCTCATTTGAGGTGTGGATGCTCCGCAGGTTTTTGTGTAAAAACAGCTGTTTTTGCGCAAAAACATTGTCGTGTAGATGTAGTCACATTGTTTCCCCCCTAATCTTCCTTCTGCTATTTGCTCAAGCTGCAAAATTCAGATTTCAAGTGACCAATGTTTGGATCCAGTGTGTGAAAGAAAGAGAACTCCTGTTAAATCTGGGTTCGTATTTCAAGGTGCCACCTCTGATGTATAGTGCTTTTAAAACTCTCTTAAATGGCATTAGATGGGGAATTAATTAAAACAGGAGGCATGAATGAGATTTGATCCCAAGCACATAGAGGTTAGCAATGCCAGTCTGTCTGGGAAGGAGATGCTATCCACATTTAGCCTGGAAATAAGGCTGACTTAAATACAGAGAGAAAAAGGGTCAGACATGTCCTGGAGTATGACAGCCAGCCAATGGTGGAGGCAGAGGCCTTAGCAGGCCTGGAGATGCCAGCTAGAGAACTCATAAGTCTCCAAATCCACAGATTCTGCTATGTGGGACAGACAGCTGCTCCCTAACAAATCATGGGAAAATAATTGCTGTTTTTATGAGACCCAAATTATTTTCAGCATCTTAAAAAAGGTAGTATGAGAGTGAGTGTGCTCTGCCTTTGCTCCCCGGTGGAGCTTACATTGGTTCCAGGATGTGTTTATGCCAGTAACTCAGGGAAATGAATTGGGAAGCAAGGTGATGTGATCCAAGCTGGATATACCAGGCTCATAGGAGCAGCCATGCTCCACCACTCCACCTGGCAGCCTATGAATGCTTGCTTACCTGGGACACATGAAGCCCAGCCCAAGTTGGAGGCTCTGCCCATACAGTCAGATTGAGGAAGTCCTTTAGCAACTGATTGGCCTGCTGGTCCTACTTAAAATATTAGCAAAACAAGAAGCTGTCTGAACAATGGGGCTCTACCCATTTCTGGGTGTTTCCTGCTCCCCTGGCTTGATTTCCTGACATCCTGACCGGAAGTGACTCTTGGCATGTGATTTGTGTTTCTGATTTCCAGTTTGACTCTTGACTCTGACCTCCTGGTATGCTGACCTAGCTGACATGATTCCTTGTGACCACAAACTCTGGCTCACACAGGTAGATCTGGCCACCTATGACCCAGCCATGCTACAGGGGTAGCCAAGGGCTGACTCAAAGGCCTGGTTGCAAGGAGACTGAGAGGAAGAGAGGAGAGACACTATTTTGAGTGATGGGGCCCCTGTCTACCTGGGGGAGCTATAGCACCTGTATCTGGATGGTGACTGCATGCCTGCTCAGAGAAGGAGCAGTGTTTGGGGAAACAGTGGAGCAGAGTTCAAATGATTGTCAAGAAAAGCCTGGGAAAGTGAAGCTAGTCTGACCAGTAGCAAAGGGCTCAGTGAGATGCCTATCTGAAGGTAGGGTTCCAATTATCTACTCACACAAACCCAAAAGCCCTTGCCCCACCCCTTCCCTGAGGCCATGCCTCTACCTCACCCTTCTCTGAAGCCCCACCCCTCTCACTCCATCCCCCTCCCTCTGTTGCTTGCACTCCCTCACCCTCCCTCACTTTTCACTGGGCTGGGGTAGCAGGTTGGGGTGTGGGAGGCAGTGCAAGTTCTGGGCTGGAGGGTAGGGACAAGGGGTTCAGCAGGTGGGAGAAAGCTCTGGTCTGAGTCTGAGGTGGGTCTGAGTGTGGGGCGTAGGAGAGGGCGAGAGCTCTGGGAGTGAGTTTGGGTGCAGGAGGTGGCTCAGGGTTAGAACAGGGAACTGAGAGGGGGTGAGGGTACAGGCAGCACTTACCTGGCATGCCCAGCTCCTAGGCTCAGGGACAGCCAGGTGGTTCTGTGCACTGCCCTGCTTGTAGGCACTGTTTCCACAGCTCCCATTGGCCACAGTTTCTAGTCAAGGGGAGGGGCAGAGCTTTTTTCCCCTGTGCATGCTTCACAGAGCACCTATGGAATCCACGCTTATCGTGAGTCCTAGGCTTGCATGTAGGGTTCCCTGAAAACTGGCCTCTTGGTACCTGCAAGCAATATCCCTAAGCTTGTTCCTTTCCCTGATCCAGGGGGCTCCCAGCTTATAGAATTTTGTTGGAAAAACTCCCTGCTCACTTAGGCTGAGTTAAATCCCTAAATAAATCAGTCCCCACATGGCAAGTACTGCTCTTGCTGCTAGTTCAAGATGACCTGCCTGTTGTGATTGGCTCTGAAGATTTTTTTTTTTAGATTAGTCATTAAAATCTGCACCTCATCCCTGCACCTCTGCCTGGTGAGGGGTAATCTCAGGCAAGAAGCAGACTGATTTCTGTATGAAGTGGATGCCTGCCAACTGTGATTGTCAGCTCCTCTGCCGTCACTGAGAAATCCCGATTCAGCTCTGAACCTGAGGATCATTCATGGAGTAGCAAATGCACCGTCTTTTAGTTAGCTGGTCTGGGAGATGATGTGGGAGATTCCCCCATTCCCTGAATAAGGGGTTGGGGATTTTATTACCTACTATCTATTAAAAGTGTCAGAGGGACTTACCAGCTTATCCCACATGCCAATCTATTGGGCTGTACTGACCTCAGGCAGCCAAATGGCTTATTGCTGCTACAGAAGATATCCTATGTGCAGGTCAGCATGGGTCCCTGTGGAGTACGTGTACTAACAAGGACATTAATTTTTATTCCTGCTATCTCAGGTTATGTGACTGGGACTTCAGAGAAAATTCACTAGTATTATCAGTCTGGGGAGGGCACCGGTGACACTGAAGATATTGCTTTATCCCAGTCTGTCATATTTTCTTCCTGTTTAATACAGTTACTCAGTTGATTATATTGTGTGTATTTGTGTTGTTCCTTGGGAGTTTCTAACCATCTGGCAAATAACTCGAGGTTATACTGTGGTTCAAATTTTCCTTCAGGTTGCCTGATATCCTGCCAGGAAGGAGCAAGGGGCATGAAGTCACCACAGAGTAAGTTTATCTGGAAAAAGAATAAGGAAGTTACACCCTGCTGCCTTGTAGGCTGTATCCAGATCAACCCAGGCCTAGCCATCAAAACCAGTAAGGAGGTAACCAGGTTTCTATAGGAATAAGACACCAGGGGTATGTCTACACTAGCTCGTTAGTTCGAGCTAGGTAGGCAAATGAGGGCAACTGGAGTTGCAAATGAAGCCCGGGATTTAAATATCCTGGGCTTCATTTGCATGTTCCCGGGCGCCGCCATTTTAAAATCCCCCTTAGTCCGAACTAACTGCTAGACGCTGCAGTTAAACGTTAATTCGAGCTAACTCCTTAGTTTGAATTAACTGTTACTCCCCGTGGAATGAGGAGTAACAGTTAATTCGAACTAAGGAGTTAGTTCGAATTAAGGAGTTAGTTCGAATTAATGTTTAACTGCCACGTCTAGCCGTGGGCAGTTAGTTCGGACTAAGAGGGATTTAAAAATGGCGGCGCCCAAGAACATGCAAATGAAGCCCGGGATATTTAAATCCCGGGCTTCATTTGCAACTCCGGTTGCCCTCATTTGCCTACCTAGCTCGAACTAACGAGCTAGTGTAGACATACCCCAGGTTAGCTGGCTGAAATAATGGTATTACGTTACTGTTGCTGGAATCATCTTACACATCATTCTGTATTCATAACATTTCGTGACCTTAAGTTTAGATGATAAACACTGAGTTAAAGTCATCTAAGCAACCTTATAGGCCAAGGTGAAAATCCCTGTTGATCAAAATTTTTTTTATTTTCTAAGCAATGTTGCAAATTATCTTGTCCCCTCCCAAAGTACAAATGTCCTGGGTTTAGAAGTGCCACTTACTAATCAGTGATTACATATGGCCCTTTGTGCCCTTCAATAAAAATTAAAATTCAGTTTCTAATTATGTCCGTGCTCAGGAAAAGTGGTTTCTAATAAGAATTAGCCTGTGATGTGTTAATATAATAAGAGAACTGCAGTTCTTTTCTGTTTAATAGGACTTTTCCATGAATAAAACAATGGCATGATTACAACATTTCCTGAAAATCTGTCTGGCATTAATAAAAGACTTCACCTGCTTTAACTTATCTGGTTTGATTAGAGTGGTTTGAATATAAAATACCTCCAAGTTATGAACAAAGTTCCTATTACACTGAGAGTTAAAATAACTTTTTTTTAAAAGGTGTGAATACACTTATTCAGGCTCTTTCCTGATCACTCCTATTTTTTTTTATTAGATGATATATACATTTTATAAAGTCCCAATTGTCCTTCAGACTGTTCCTCCTACCCTTTTGATGAGAGAGTTTGACTCACTAATATTATAGAACTGGTTGTTTTCTTGCATTAGTTTTCCTTTGGCTACCCATTAATGTATGCTATTTCCTCTGCAAATATATACTATCATCTTGATTTAATATGCATCTAGAGTAGTTTTAGAAAAGTACATGCCCTAGCAGAAAAATGAAAGGAACCTCCAGGTTCAATCCACATAGAATTTATATTGATAAGGACAATCAGGATTACAGCAGATAACATCTTGGTATAAGCTATTGGGTCTGGAGGAAGGTCCCATCTTCCCCCTCACAGAAAGGCTGGTGAGGTCTATACTGGCCAAAGAGAAAGCAGAAGGAGTTGTTTGTAACCAAGCTTATTTATTGATGCATGAAAAGAGAGTAATAACACAGACTAGTCTAAAAGAGGAAGAGAACATATAAATAAAATTATTAGTATAATGAACCAGTCAAGAAGCAAAACTACTCTCAAAACTGCTCTACTGGAATATACATTTAAACTTAAGGAAATAATTTACAAAGTTCTTTTAAAACAAATGCATGAAGTCTAGTCTAAAAGTAGAAACATTGATTGAAGCATTTTTTTCTGTGTAACTTTCTTCTGAGATGTTGTGAATGCAAATAAAATAGCCTTCTATTATTGCATGTGTCAGAGAGTGGTAACTAATTGATCCAGCTTAATTGACCACGTATAAGGAAGTGCATAAAGTAAATGACAGGCACTTGAAACTAGATTTCTTAAAATTCTTAACACATCTGATTATTTTATTTCACATATGATCATGCTCTCTGAAAAAATCTAAAGCAATTTCTCAACTTCATGCAAATAAAAATGATTTTGGTATCCTGAAACAATAGGTGTCAGAAAATGTAACACAAAACAAGGCGAAAGAAAGTACAAGTTTTCAAACTTTTTTCAAGTGACTAAGCAAGTGTTATATGGGAAATTATTGAACAGCTGTTTACCTGAACAGTTTACCGATGTGGATTATTTTCAGCTTTTCAAGTTGTGTTGAAATCTAAAGGAAGCTTATTTTTCACAGGTAAGACTTGTATATAATAGAAATGCAATTCCCATATAAAATGAACAGACCCTGAAGAATGAGACACTGAATAGCTTGTGCCTTGTATTAAATTTAATCTGAAACACATAGTAGAGCCTCCCACTCATATTAGAAACAAAACTGCAGTATCAGTGAAAAATATGATTGCTTAGTGTTGTCTGGTTAGGATCCAATTATCTATGGTATATTTATTTTTAAATTTGTATGATGAACACTAGAGATTTCCAGCAACAAAAATGAGGCGAGATTTTGCTGAGCACTGAACTGAAAAACTAAAGGTGTGTGTTACACACCATATATATATTGGAGATTATAGAATAGGAAGGAAAAATTATGGCCACTGCTATTTACACTGTACAATATAGATTACATTAAATGCTCTTTGAAATGTTGTCATCTACTATGCAGATATCCCGGTACTTTACCTGAACTTTGAGCATAGTTTATTATGCGATATAAAAGAGTGTTGCAATAGAGTAGGCGTGAAGATAACACATATTACATTAAAACCTAATGTCAACCTTACCCCTTACTGAAATTAAATCTGTTATGTAGTTTAAACAATTAGGGCCAAATTTCCAAAGTGCTCAGGTAAACCCCTTCACCTGCTGAGCTGTATGGACAAGTGCTTGTCAGATTTTTAGACTCTGCCTACACTGACATCTTTATCATTAAAACTTGCGTGTCTCAGGGCTGTGAAAAAATACTCCTCTGAACAACAAAAGTTTTAGCAATGAAAAGCACCAGTGTGGACAGCACTTTGTTGGTGGGATCTGCACTCTCGTCAGTGAAGCTACTGTCCCTCATGGGAGTGGTTTTATTTTGTCTCCAGGAATTTGTCTACACTACAGAGTTTTTCCAGAAAAATGGTCCTTTTTCTGGAAAAACTACACTTACATCCACACTGCAATTGTGTTCTTTAGACAGGAAGTTGAAAGAATGAAGGGGTTTTTCTGACAGTTGTAAAGCTTTTTCTACGAGGAAGAAGCCTTTTTCCGAAAGAGTGTATGGACGGGGAAAAGGGGTGGTTTTTTTTTTTTTTTTTTTTTTTGAAAGAAGAAAAGGCCTCCAGGAAAAAGCACAAGTGTTCCCTGGTGGCTATTCCGTCCATAGTAATGACAACTTAAATGCAAGATAGCATCCAATCTATGTGGACTCTACCTTTCGAAAAAGCAGATTGCTTTTTAATACACTTTTTCTGTGTGGACACTTCTTTCAAAAGAAGTTTTTCCAGAAGATCTCTTCTGGAAAAGCTTCTTCTGAAAGAAACCTGCAGTCTAGACATAGCCCAGGAGAGCTTCCTCCCAGCAACAAAGAGCAGCTATACAGCACGCCTTACAACAGCGTGGCTGCAGTGGCACAGCCATGCAGTAGTAAAGAGCTTTGCGTGGTCATAACCTTAGAGAGCACACACTAAAGCAAGAAGGAGCAGAGGAGGCTCAACAGAGAAGATTCCTTGGCAGAGGAAGGCAGGAAGTAGCAGTCCATCCAAAGAAGCCTCCAGAATGGTGTGTGAGACAAAGCTCTCATTACCTCAGAGAAAGGGGCATTTAGTGGTTGTGTGGCCATTTTCTGTCCTGCTGTCCTGTGGCCATCTTCACCTAAGGAAGCTTGGAATTGTCTCACTATGGACAAATTGAAATAGTTGACAGCTCCTTCTTCCCAGTGACAGTCCCCAAGATTGAGGAATAACATGCTGGAGGCATTTGGGGAACAAAGTATCTGTTTTATTTCCCCACAATGGACTATAGGTTAACAGCTGAACCATGTTAAATGTCATGTTCTTTTCTTTACAGAAACCCATATCTCTTCTCTTTCCAGTCAGTGTGTGTTTTGCATTAAAGTTTTATTTAGCGTTGTGGCCTAACACTTGTATTAATTATACTGTGCAAACATCTCAAAAGAAAAAGTCCCTACCGTGAAGAATTTGTCTGTCCATGTCTTTCCAAAAGTGTGGTGCCCAGAAATGGCCACAGCACTTCAATTGAGGCCTCATGAGTGCCAATCAGAGTGGAACAATTGCCTCACATGGCTTACATATGACAGTCCTGCTAATACAGCCCAGAATATTAGCCTTTTTCATCTCTGTCTTACATATTCAATTTGTGATTTACTGTAACCCCCAGCTCCTTTTCAGCAGGACTACCACTCCAGCAATTATTTTCCTTACTTATCATGCTGAATAGTGTATGTTTTTTTTATTTAGAGGGCTCAATAGTGAGATATTGTTATAAGAAAATAATATCGTAACAAATATTGTAAAGTCATTGTTGCTGAACAGTTTCCTCGCTACTGTTGGTAGCTGATAACTCAGACTTCACAAGACTCCTGGAATGAAATCCTGGCCCCAGTTAAATCAATGGGAGTTATGCCATTCATTTCCACAGGGCCAAGATTTCATTCCTGCTACTTAGCCTCTAACAGACTTTGGTAAAATCAGTAATTATCCTATAAAATTACCCTGTACTAAATTGGCTAGTAATTTTCTAACCCATAGGCAACTATTACATTTGCACTAAGAATGAAGTATTTTTTAGCAAAATGGCTTTTGAGCATTTTATTGCATGTTAACTTGTTTTCATTTGAACCCAAAAGCATGAATCAGAATGTAGTTGAGACTGAACAATAGTTGTCAAGTAAAGTACATTTTGTGATGCACAACGCATGCTGTTAATATCATGTTTGGCTACTTGCCTGCTAATTCACAAAATATGGCAATTCTCAACAGGTCTACCAGTCATTAGCGTAAGTCAGCAAGATTCTACTCTTGTCATGATAGCATCTGAGCACTTGCATTTAAATCTACGTGCTGACGTCAGCATCAACACAATTAGAACTAAGAAGAGCTGAGCTTTAATGAAAATATGCAATTTTAAAACAGAGAATGCCACCTTCATTTTATTTCCTTCAGCCTCAAAAGCAATGAGGGGAACAGACGTGAGCAAACATTAAAATGTAGGAACAAACACAGAGCAAATGTCAGGATGTTTTCACCTGAAACAGCAGTCTGTCGCCCATCAGGCAAGACAGAATAATTGGCTCGTATCAGGAAGCAGTACAGCTCTGCTACTAGTATTGCAAAATACTGCCATTTAAACCCTCCTCTCCTACTTCCTAACCACATTATTCCTTCATAGTCCTTCACAGGCCTCCTATTGTTTTTCATAGGAAGTTCAAGGTTTTTTCCTCTTATTAAGAACCAACATAAGTCTGTTCCAGCCTATATTCCCCTTTCTTCCTTCCTAGTCATTCCCTTTGCTCTTTCCACCTAAATATCTCTTGTATTTTCCCCCATGCTTGTTTCCAAGGATACGTCTACACTGCAACACTATTTTGAAATAACAGGCACTATTCCAAAATAACTCAGTCTGCGTCTACACAGCAGGCAGTTATTTCAAAAAAGTGTCAAAATACTGTCAAGCAGGAGGACTTTTTACTCTGACTCCTGTAACCCACATTGTACGAGGAATAAGAGCAGTCAGAGGAAGAGTGTTCTATTTCAAAAGAAGTGCTGTGTAGACGCTTCATATTTTGAAATAAGATACACAATTGACTTTGCTCAATTTGTGTAGCTTATTTCAAATTAAGCCCTGCAGAGTAGACACATCTCAAGTATGTGCCTCCTTTTAAGCTGCCACAGACACGTGGAATCTTTTCTTTGTTATCCCAGTACTAGTCGTCTTCACATTTCTTTTAAAATCCTTCCTTAGCGTTTACTTCCCTGAGACCTAATAACGTTAACACAACCAGCAATATTCATGTGTGCATAATAGGACAGATTCTCAGAGGGTGTAAAATCACTTAGCTCTACTGAAGTTACTGAAACTGAAAGAAGCTGGAAACAATGGAGCTATACCAATGTATATTACTAGCTCATTATCTGGTTCACTATTTTAAAAATGTGCACCACTTTAAGCGTGAAACATCAGTTGCCTTGTATGACTTAACACAAGATCTTTGGAGCAGGGGCAGTCTTCTCAGTAAACCGCGATAGCAACATGGCATCCTAGTGTGAGTAAAAAGAAGTGAGAAATACAATCCCTAATGATGTGTTTAATCATGTTAGCCAACTCCCAACTTGTCTCCTTTGCTTATTCAGGTATTAAGTCATGTTTTAGAGGTTAAAGGGGCTGATCTCATTCCCACTGAAACCAAGGGCATAATTTCCATTGACTGCAATGGGGGAAGTGACAGGACTTCAATAACAATTTTTGATAATCAAGAACCTTATTTCACTCTTTGAAATCCCTCCATCAATTCCATTGTGAGTCACCACATCCTTTGTAGAGGATGAAGTACCAGCCCTTTGTTAGCTCTATTCAGTTTTATTGTGAGACACTACAGTATTTGAAGCCAACTATTGCATTTACATGTTCAATAATCAATATAGATTTTATGCCACTGTGCTTTTTCATGTCTCATGCATAATTTCTGTAATACTCTAGTTATTACTCCAGCATTGTAATGTTTCTAAATATGTATGATATGAATATATGTATGAATAATATAATAGGGTTATCAGCTTGAGTCTGGGTGACAAAATTATTCATGGGTGGTGAAACCAAGCATGAGCTGTGCAAGGAATCCCAGATAACTCTACCAATAAACGTACACAGTACCTATTGTGTAATTCTGAGTGCTATGTATGATACTGAAAGATTATTTTAGGGGTGTAAATGTGTATGCTGACTATTTTTCATATTTCTGCATGTGTAAAGCTAGGCTTCTTTATATACTGATTATCCAGAGTTCAGGGGGAACTACAAAAACATTACCCAAAATAGCTTTTCTATTAAAAAAAAAAGTCACAGTGTCAAGAGTCTGATATCTCAGGATCTTCCAGGGCTAGGAGTGAGATATATGGTTTTCCTCTTTAGGATGCCAGGCAACTTCTAATAGTTTGATGTGACAATTGGGGGAATCTGACCACAGACAACTTATAAATTCTATTTGCTACTCAGTACTCTTTATGGGTATCTGTCAGACTCATTATTCCATTTTGAGCATAGAATTTGTTTGTTGTCTCTCTTACTCTTTTAATTCCATGGAATTTCATGTATTGGGGCACAGGTCTAACAACAGGGTCTCAGAAATTGGCCCAGCAGGTCCTCAGTGCCCAGGCAGATGTCAGATATGAAGTCTGCACCTGGAGTTTGAACCCAGAGGCCCAAAGCCAGGGACAGCACCTAAATTCTGCCCAGCTCCCAGCAAGTTAAAGGCATGTGTCCTTCAGTGTTTGGATCTCCTTACCAGCAGTCTGGTGAGTGTCATGTCGCGAGAATCACAGGTCCGATGATGCATACCCAAGGGAGGAAGGACAGAACCAGGTGGACCGTTTTATCAAATAAAAAATATTTATTTATGACAGTGATGAATTTATAGTATTTATTATATTTATTCTATGATTTCTAGTTAAACATGTCAGAAATATAAGGATGGGAATGGCAAGGGGAATAGTCTCTATTCTAAAAATATCCAGCTTCACTAATTAAATAACAATGATAACTACAAACTCTATGTACTACCCAAAACAACTACAACACTAGGCTTATACAACAAGAAAAAATCAAATCATACATGCCAACTTACACAGCACATGGAACATTTCAAAGATATCGGTTCGGTTGCGAAGGCCTTGGTTATGCCCGAGAGTCAGGGGAGGTGGCTGGTCGGTTGATCAGGACGGCAGCACTTTGAAGTATACGGGAAGGCACACGCATGGTGGTACGTGTGTTGCGAAGACCTCTTCGGGCGAACTGTGCGATGGGTATTTATCCCCAAATCTGCACATGGCTTTCCTGTGCTTGCATATTACCATATATGGCCAATGGTCACCAAGTGGGGGGTCTGTGTCCCAGGGGTTGGGCTGAAACTGAGCAGGTTTCATGCGACCAGATAAGCCCAAGGTGATGGGTGGGAGAGTCTGAGGCTATTTTCCCCTTTTCACACCTTCCGTTTTTCTAAAGGCAGGAAGGGTGTGGCCGGTTTCTCCCGAGGAGTACTGCAGCCCACTATAGCAAGAGCGGCCTGGTCACATTTTTTACTGGGGGGGGGAGGGGGCAGGTTTTTTTTCTAACATGTCACACAGGAAGAGATCAACCAGATGATGCCACTGCATACCTGGTTACTGGGCTCTGTGACTTTGTCCTCACCCACAATTATTTCCAATTTGGGGACAATTTATGTGTTCACGTCAGTGGCACAGTTATGGGCACCCACATGGCCCCGCAATATGCCAACATCTTTATGGCTGACCTTGAACAATGTTTCCTCAGCTCTCACCTCCTAGCACCTTATTCTACTTTGACAACATCTTCATCATATGGACCCACAGGAAGGAGATCCTTTAAAAATTCCACAGGGATTTCAACAACTTCCATCCCACCATCAACCTTAGCCAGGACTAGTCCACACAAGAGATCCACTTCCTTGACACTACAGTACAATTACATGATGGCACTTATACCGGAAATCTACCAATCATTACACTTACCTACATGCCTCTAGCTTCTATCCAAGAGACATTTCCCAGTCAATTGTTTACAGCCAGGCCCTAAGATACAACTGGATTTGCTCCATTACCACAGACAGAAACAAACACCTAGGCTGTGTCTACACTGGCCCCTTCTTCGGAATAGCCATGCTAATTTAGAACTTTGGAATAGGGAAATGCGCGGGGGATTTAAATATCCCCCACGGGATTTAAATAAACATGGCTGCCGCTTTTTTTCCGGTGTGGGGAAAAGCCGGAAAAGAGCGTCCAGACTGGCGCGATCCTCCGGAATAAAGCCCTATTCTGGAGGATTTCTTATTCTTATAAGAGATCCTCCGGAATAGGGCTTTATTCCGGAGGATCACGCCAGTCTGGATGCTCTTTTCTGGCTTTTCCCCAAGCCGGAAAAAAAGCGGCGGCCGTGTTTATTTAAATCCCGCGGGGGATATTTAAATCCCCCGCGCATTTCCCTATTCCAAAGTTCTAAATTAGCATGGCTATTCCGAAGAAGGGGCCAGTGTAGACGTAGCCCTACAGAATTTCTATCAAGCATTCTTAAAAAGTAAATAACCACCCAGGGAAACAAAAAACCAGATTGACAGAGCCAGACAAGTACCCAGACATCAGCTTCTTCAAGATAGGCCCAGCAAACAAAACAACAGAATACCACTGGTCATCATCTACAACCCCCAACTTAAACCCCTCCAACACATCATTAACAATCTACAACCTATCCTGGAAAATGATCCCTAAGACCCACAGGCCTTGGGGGACAGGCCAGTCCTTGCCTGCAGACAACCCTCTAACCTGAAACAAATTCTTTCCAGCAACCATACAGCACACCTCCACCATACTCACCCAAGAACCCACCCCTGCAATAAACTACGGTGCCAGCTCTGTCCACACATCTATACAAGCAAGATTATCACAAGACCTAACCATCTATGCCACCACATCAGAGGCTCATACAACTACACATCCACTAATGTGACCTATACTATCAAGTACCAGCAATGCCCCTCTGTGTATATTGGCCAAACTGGATAGTCTCTGTGACAAAGAATTAATGGACACAAAGCAGATATTCGAAATGGTAACACACAGAAATTTGTTGGGAAACATTTTAACTTGTCCGGGCACTCACTAATGGTTCTAAAGTGACTTTTACAAAGCAATTTCCAAAACCAGCTGGAGAGAGTAGTTGTGGAATTTACAAATTTGACACCTGTAATCAAGGTCTGTACAAAGACCTGAAGTGGATGGACCACTGCATTCCATAGCCTAATGACATAAAAAACTAAGTACCTGGTACTTACAGCCCACTCTGTTAGCCTCATTTAGCATGACACTCTTCTCTTTCCCTCCACATCCCTTCTCTTTCTCTGCTATTTATTTGTACCCCTGGATCCCTTACTCCATTCTTCTGAAGAAAAGGGTTGTGCCCACGAAAGCTCATAGAATCATAGGACTGGAAGGGACCTCGAGAGGTCATCGAGTCCAGCCCCCCCGCCCTCAAGGCAGGACCAAGCTCTGTCTACACCATCCCTGACAGATGTCTATCTAACCTGTTCTTAAATATCTCCAGAGAGGGAGATTCCACCACCTCCCTTGGCAATTTATTCCAATTTTTGACCACCCTGACAGTTAGGAATTTTTTCCTAATGTCCAATCTAAACCTCCCCTGCTGCACTTTAAGCCCATTACTCCTTGTCCTGTCCTCAGAAACCAAGAGGAACAATTTTTCTCCTTCCTCCTTGTGACACCATTTTAGATATTTGAAAACCGCTATCATGTCCCCCCTTAATCTTCTTTTTTCCAAACTAAACAAGCCCAGTTCATGAAGCCTGGCTTCATAGGTCATGTTCTCTAGACCTTTAATCATTCTTGTCGCTCTTCTCTGTACCCTTTCCAATTTCTCCACATCTTTCTTGAAATGTGGCGCCCAGAACTGGACACAGTACTCCAGCTGAGGCCTAACTAGTGCAGAGTACAGCGGCAGAATGACTTCATGAGTTTTGCTTACAACACACCTGTTGATACAACCTAGAACCATATTTGCTTTTTTTGCAACAGCATCACACTGTTGACTCATATTCAACTTGTGGTCCACTATGACCCCTAGATCCCTTTCCGCCATGCTCCTTCCTAGACAGTCGCTTCCCATCTTGTATGTATGGAACTGATTGTTCCTTCCTAAGTGGAGCACTTTGCATTTCTCTTTATTAAACTTTATCCTGTTTACCTCTGACCATTTCTCTAACTTGCTAAGGTCATTTTGAATTATGTCCCTATCCTCCAAAGAAGTTGCAACCCCACCCAGTTTGGTATCATCTGCAAACTTAATAAGCGTACTCTCTATCCCAATATCTACATCATTGATGAAGATATTGAACAGTACGGGTCCCAAAACAGACCTTTGCGGAACTCCACTTGTTATCCCTTTCCAGCAGGATTTAGCACTGTTAACAACAACTCTGTGACTACGGTTATCCAGCCAATTATGCACCCACCTTATCGTGGCCCTATCTAAGTTATATTTGCCTAGTTTATCAATAAGAATATCATGCGAGACCGTATCAAATGCCTTACTAAAGTCTAGGTATATGACATCCACCGCTTCTTCCTTATCCACAAGGCTCATTATCCTATCAAAGAAAGCTATCAGATTAGTTTGGCATGACTTGTTCTTCACAAACCCATGCTGGCTATTCCCTATCACTTTATTACCTTTCAAGTGTTTGCATATGATTTCCTTAATTACCTGCTCCATTATCTTCCCCGGGACAGACGTTAAACTGACTGGTCTGTAGTTTCCTGGGTTGTTCTTATTCCCCTTTTTATAGATGGGCACAATATTTGCCCTTTTCCAGTCTTCTGGAATCTCCCCTGTCTTCCATGATTTTTCAAAGATCATAGCTAAAGGCTCAGATACCTCCTCTATCAGCTCCTTGAGTATCCTGGGATGCATTTCATCAGGACCTGGTGACTTGCTGACATCTAACTTTCCTAAGTGATTTTTAACTTGTTCTTTGTGTATCCTATCTTCTAAACTTACCCTCGCTCTGCTTGTATTCACTACGTTAGGCACATGATACCATCTACATTTTTTGTTAGTCTCTAAGGTGCTGCAGGACCATTAGTTGTTTTTAATTTTTTTTCCAGTTACAGACTAATGTGGCTACCTCTCTGAGGGTATGTCTACACTACCCCGCTAGTTCGAACTAGCGGGGTAATGTAGTCATCCGCAATTGTAAATGAAGCCCGGGATTTGAATTTCCCGGGCTTCATTTGCATGAAGCCAGCCAGCGCCATTTTTAAATGCCGGCTAGTTCAAACCCCGTGCCGCGCGGCTACACGCAGCACGGAGTAGCTAGTTCGGATTAGGCTTCCTAATCCGAACTAGCTGTACTCCTCGTGGAATGAGGAGTACAGCTAGTTCAGATTAGGAAGCCTAATCCGAACTAGCTACTCCGTGCCGCGTGTAGCCGCGCGGCACGGGGTTCGAACTAGTCGGCATTTAAAAATGGCGCTGGCTGGCTTCATGCAAATGAAGCCCGGGAAATTCAAATCCCGGGCTTCATTTACAATTGCGGATGACTACATTACCCCCGCTAGTTCGAACTAGCGGGGTAGTGTAGACATACCCTGAGACTTGTGATATAAATATGAGTCTCCTTCTTATCTTGTAAGTACCTAGTAATAACATCCTGCCCTCAACCAATGGGAGATTTCACTGCTAAACTAATGTTTGAAGTGTGAAATGCTGTTGTAGAGCTTAGTGGCTAGAGTTTCTGTCAGACCAGAGAGAACTGGAGTTATCTGCCTCTTACTTGTGTTATTTCAGTTTGCAAGGCTCCCAAATACCATGAATCTTGTATCCCACTCCTGTATTTGGTAACCCAGTCACACTTCCCTGAACTACATCCCTGAGATGAGCTATAGAGTCCCACTGACTGGCACTAAGGATTATTATTGCATATGACACTTGAGTCCCTAGCCTACAGGCAAGTGGGGGCTGAGTTGGGGGACGGTGGGATGGGGTGACTGACGGGTCATCTGAAGGAAGGCTCTGAGAAGGGGAAGAATAGCTATCTGAGAAGGTGGAAGAGGAGCTGAAAAGGGATGGGGGAAGTATGGATTAGGTTGAGGGAAGAAGGGGGAGATGGAGGAAGCTGCCTCAGATCGCCCTGGATGTCAGTGCCTCTCTTCCCATGGAGGAAGTGTACCCTGCACTTCCTGACCTACACATGATGGGTAGACTGACTGGAAGGTCGGTTATATTTGGAGTGTGGTTTCTGTCTCCTGTTCATACTTACCCATCATTATTATTCCAAATGCCATATCCTGAGCATCACCTAACTACAATTTGCTAAATCGTCATAAAGTCTTTTTTTAGAAAATACAGAAAAAAAATTATCAGTACAGTTGAAAGGCTTGTTCCAAATGTGATATCCTACATGAAAGCAACTCTCTTGTTTAAAACCATTGCATTTTCCTTACATGTTATTGATCTGATGGAATAGTTCCCAGATCAAAGGAACACAGGTAAGTGAGCAGTCAAGGTGGCAATATGCAGTTAGGAGCTGATAAGACAGCTGTTTAAATAATTGCTCAAGAATGTATTAGGCAATGTGATTAATGATTATGGAAATATGATGACATGATACCAAAAGGTAGTACGATATGATTGACAGGGAAGCTGTATAAGGCCAACCTTAGTAACCAAGTGTATGGGAAGCAATAATGTAACTTGGAACAATGTTTTTAAATGTGGTAATTATTTGCTAGGGACTTTTGGTTTTCCATATTTGCCTTCTAACCAGAAGCCAAATTATACCATATATTGTGTGCATTTTTTCTACTGTAATAAGGTTAGGAAAGAGATCCTACACTTCACTAATAGCATGCTTTAAATCACAAAATTAATTTAAAGAGGCAATCTCAACTTTAAACCCCCTTCATCTCTGTCTGAAAATGTATTACCAGTGATTGTTTTAACTAACATCTAGGATTGCTATAAATGGAAGCGATTACAGGAAAAAAATAAAACTGTTTGTTTACTTTGTGCAACTGTCAACGCTTTATATATAGTTGGTTTTCCCCTTCTATTTGTTTGGCTCTTTTCCATAGAAACACTGGCAAGCAAAGCAGTTTTAGAAATAAGAAAATGTGCTTATAAAACCTGAAATATTAGCAGGGAAGTTTAAGAGCAGGTGTAGAACCATACAGTAGAAAATTAGGGGTGAAGTACTGGTCCCATGGAAGTCAATGCAAAACTCCTGTTGACTTCTATATGGGCAGGATTTCATCCTACAAGCATCTAAGCATATTTAACATATAGGTTTAAGCAGAAATATTTGGATTTTGAAGACTCAGGCTGTTTCTAAACTACAAAGAAAAGGCAGAAAAAGATATGCAAATTGCGAACCACAATCTTTTTTCCGTTTTTCTCCTGAAAGAGTCTTTTCTGACATTTGGCCCATCTACACTGGGCCAAATGTTGGGGGGGGGGGGGAAGCCTCTTTCAGAACAACTTTTTCCTCATAGAACAAGATTTACAGGGATGCTGAAAAAATGCATCTGTTTTTCTGCTTTTTTTTTTTTTTTTTTTGGAAAAGCAGACGCATTCCTTAGATGCGGCAGAGCATTTTGGGGATATCTCTGGTATCCTGGAAAAACTCTGCAGTCTAGATGTACCCTCAATGATTTTGGGAGGTTTGTAATATAAGAGATCTGGTTTTGTCCATTTTAAAAAGAGGGCCATAATCTCCAAAATTCACAGCCAGATTTGCATTTTGAATATTCCCGTAGTCTGAGGGTAGTAGGCCCATCCAAAATTGTAGACCCAATCATTAGACTGTTACAGTATTGACCTCTATTGTAATTAAATTCAAAAGAGGGAGAGAGGGAAAACGGTACGGTAAAAGGAAGGATTTGAGCCAAGATTTGTCAAATTTGAGCCAAATCTGGGTAAAACACACAGATTTTACTCAACTCTCTGTATTTGAGACCTTGGAAATATTGTTAGTCTTTTTGTTGACGTGTAGCACTTAGAAGCAATTTTTGTAAGAGTTAAGTGAAGTTCTTGTATGCATCTATCAGAATTATATGTTATATGATGAGACATAATACAGTCCTACTGCAGGTGATCACAGGGTATGAAACTTGTGAAATTTGTGCATGAAAAAGAATATGCAGCCTTTCAAAATGCAGTTTCCAGACATCTTGAAAAATGTGTCCTATTATAATCAAGAACCTGTAGTGGCCTGATACCTACACACACATGAGGCATCTGGTGTTACTAAGGTTGTAAACAAGCTTGCAGTGATGGAGGAATGAGCATTGATGGGATTACTGGTTACTCAAAAGGTTTAATAGCAGAAGATAAAATATGTATTCACAGTTTCTCCCAGCCGAAATGGGCCAGATTAATTTCTTGGTGTCATTCTGCTGATCTCAATGAAGTTACACCAGATATGATATAAATACCCAGATTCACAGATTATAACAGCAATTTGAAGTAGTTACCTGTTGAAGCCATTGCACTTTGGATAAATACTTAAACAGTCACTGGGCCAGAAAGAGAGAGAGTGTGTAACTCTAGAGCCTGGTGATTAGGGATGTCACTTGGGAGGGTGGAGATCCAGGGTCCAATCTCTCTGCCCCAATGACTCTTTAAATATTTATCCACAGTGACTACACACAAGTCATGGGGGGGCATCATTTTGAAGCACATGCTGCACCTCTGTACTCCTGCTGGTGTAATGTTTGCAAGGTTATGCTGCAGGAGGATGTGCCATTTTGAACAGTGTGCTGGCATGGCTTCGTTCACCCAGTGCATGTGACATCATGCTGCTGAGGGCAGGACAATGCTCCCTGCAAAATGGTGGTTCCTATCCGATGCTGGGCAAAAACATCCAGTTTTACCTCAGTACCTGCCAGACACAAAACACCGAAAAAGAAGCCTTGTTCAAAACCAGATGAGCAGCCTCCCTAAGTAGGGCAATTTCAGCAGGAGAAGACTAACCTATGGTGCAGTGGTTAGAGCACACTCCTGAGCATTGAAAGACCCCCGTAGAAAGCCTTTTTCTCCATCAAGCAGAGGAGGGAATTGAACCTGAGCCTCCCAGATCCTGAATGAATATTCCAACTGTTCAGCTCCAAGTCCTACCAGGCAGCCCCACTACCTCCTACTTTGACTGGACTTTGCTTGTGGTCAACCTGGCAGGCGTGCTCAGAGCTCACTTATTGGATTGGGCCCAACAGGTGCATGTTCCCCTGGTTATCATCCCATCTTCTCCAGGTTTGTGGATCATACGGGGACAATAGATATATTGGAAATAGGCTTCTAAATTCCTAGAGTGCATACCCAGAGGCAGAAATATAGGCACCTAGAGAACTTTTACAGTGACTATTTATTAGTTACAGTGCCCACTGGGCCAGGCAGCAGCTTGAGTGGGTTAATGGATCATAGATCAAGGAGTCTGGTGCTTAAGTATCTTTGTGGATCAGGGCCTAAGTTACTTACTAGCAGCTAGCTATGGGTGGAGACACATCATCAGGGCAGTGTGTGGCTGTGCTGATGTACCATTTCTTTGAATAACGTTCAGTCATTAGTGCTGTCACATGCCTGAAATTCACTTAAACAAGAAGACATTTGAAGGAGAATCTCACTTTCTCTCTCTCCACACACACACACGCAGGCACACACACATTTCTTGATGATGCTTTCAGATAAACAGCCCTGGCAAAGCCTCAATTTCATTTTATCTGTAGAGATAGGCCATGGGGGGAAAAACAGCACTATCTGCCTGCAGCCCAAACAACTCACTTTGCTGCCAAGAGCCTTCTCAAAAAGGGGAAGAATATAAACTAATTTCATACCTATTCAGTTCAGTAATAGGCATTGTTCTGACTATACCTCCAATGATAAGAGGCAGGAACAGCTTGTTTTTCCAGTGCTAAGCAACTGCTAAAACAGTGTGCAGAATCTCAGCCAGCCCTAATGGTCTGATAGGAATCAGTGTCTGAAGTTCTTGTTTGCATTCTGAAGTCAATAATTATTGCAGTTCTTTATTAGTGTACTTCTAAGATGGGTTATGGCTGGACTGGATCCTGCCTTACTGGCCATAAAGCACTATAGAGTTTTAATTCACTCATTTCTTTGTGATACAATGGGAAACTGAGGTAGGAGGTGATGGGGACAAATTAAGGAAATGGGAAATATTCTTTTAAAAGTAAATCGCCCACAGGTTATATGGCACTTTGCAGTACATGGTCTGCACTATGTCTATAATGTACTATAAAACTTGACTTTTGTGTCTGAAAATGCAAAGATATCCATAGCTTGCAAAAAACTAGCAAATTAGGAAGGCAGGAAACCATGTGAGATGGGCTACAAAAGCTCTTGTTCACTTGGGCTTTTCCACCAATCCTGAGGTTGACATTGTAAAAGCCTCTGTACACACCTTTAAATAGCAGAACAGGCCAAAGGAAGGTTGGCTGGATGCATGCATACAGAGATAGGGTATGTCTACACTACCCTCCTAGTTCGAACTAGGAGGGTAATGTATGCATACCGCACTTGCTAATGAAGCCCGGGATTTGAATTTCCCGGGCTTCATTAGCATAAGCGGGGAGCCGCCATTTTTAAATCCCCGCTGCTTCGAACCCCGTGTAGCGCGGCTACACGGGGCTCGAACTAGGTAGTTCGGACTAGGGTGCCTATTCCGAACTACCGGTACACCTCGTTTCACGAGGAGTACCGGTAGTTCGGAATAGGACCCTAGTCCGAACTACCTAGTTCGAGCCCCGTGTAGCCGCGCTACACGGGGTTCGAAGCAGCGGGGATTTAAAAATGGCGGTTCCCCGCTTATGCTAATGAAGCCCGGGAAATTCAAATCCCGGGCTTCATTAGCAAGTGCGGTATGCATACATTACCCCGCTAGTTCGAACTAGCGGGGTAGTGTAGACATACCCTAAAAGACAGAGCAGAGCATGGCATATGGCAGAACTTGATCCTGCATTAATGAGTAAGGTTGCCAGGTGTCCAGTATTGAACTGGGCAGCCCAGTATTTGCGTCTTCCATATGGTAAAAAAATTAAGAAAATACCGGACATCTAAAATGTCCAGTATTTTCTTTTTTTCCCAAGGCCTGGCTTGGGACACGTGGCACCGCTCGTGCTGGCTGGGGTGAGGGGAGCGGCTTGGGAATTAAAGGGGCTGCAACAACATTTCGGCCCTGGTATTTTTTTTCCTTTTTTGCTCAACAACTTTTCCTGCGCTTTTTTTTTTTTGCTTAACAGAAATTTTTCCCGGTGTTTTTTTGGGGGGATTCGGTATTTTTTTTGTGAAACCATCTGGCAACCCTATTAATGAGCACAGCTGTGCTACTGTCATATCACACCTGCTTGCTGTCAGGAGTGAGGCCTAGGAGGAGAACACACCTCCTGAGCATGATGAGGATCGAGGAACACACCTCCTGAGCATGATGGGCTATATTGCCTCAGCCACACCCATTCTCTGCCCTTGTGAGTAAGGAGGCAGAAGCACAGGAAACCTGATACTTCCTATTGCTTGTTGTGGAAGTCTTTACTTACTTACAGAAAAGCAGTTAAGCACATGAGTGACCCCACTGACTTTAGTAGGACTGCTAAAATCAACTGCTGATGGCACCTCTATTGTTATCAGTACTCCAAAGGGTCATGAGAAGTAAGGGAAATCAACAGGAAAATTTCTTCTGTCAACCTCCCAAAGTGGGGACACTGTGGTAATTCAAACTAAGGTATGTCTATTCCAGCTACACTATTCATGTAGCTGGAGTTGCATTTCTTAGTTTGACTTTCTCTCCCAGTGTAGACCTGACTTCAGGAGTCAACACTTTGCAGACAACTGCAATACACTTAAATATCCCGTTGTGTACCTTGCAACAATTTTACCAAGGCTTTTATGTGATAGACTGTTAGGAATAACTTTTGAGAATGCTGTGTGGGGATTTCAGCCAGCTAAGGGAGTCAGGAGATGAACATATCACATATTGATTTCAAAATACAGGGGTGTGAAGTTGGGACCATCTCTGGGTACTGCTTACTCCAGTGTTGAATCACCACAGAATATATAAGAAACTGCCAACAGTGGCATACAAGGCAGACGTGTGCTGACGCGTCATGTTATGTAACCTTCACTTTATCATCCTGTCTTAAATTTGAAGTCTGTCCAGTAAATAAAGCCAGAAAATGACTTAGAGCCAGTTTTGAAAACAATGTTCTCATTTATGTGTATGACTCAAATATAACCTCCAACTCTGGACATTTTCAGTCAAACTTTCAAACATTATTGGTTGTTTCATGTGTCATTACTGGCAAGAACTCCCCCTTGTGGAATTATTATGTCTGCTTTCATCATCTCGTGTTCAAGATTCAATAAGAAATCTGATGCTGATAATGGTTTTATCTATGTGAGGATAGTTAGTAATAAGACATAATAAAACCCCACTGAAATAATCTTAAACTCGTTAAATGCAAGGGAATGTAGACATGAAACTCATTCCTAATTTAATAATTCCTACCATTATCCCTAGACATTGTAGAACATGGAGAAAATCTCTGTTGAGCTGCATTTTTATTAGAAAGGAATATGATTTAAGGAATAATATACAAATTGTTTTATATATAAATAAGGAATAGTCCAGAAACCCAAAATTTGGTAGTGTTGGGATCTGAGATTTTGATTCAGTCCTTCCTAGAGTTATGGTTCGTTTCCATATTTCCCCAAATTTGGGAGATTTAAGGATGCAGGGTTTTAGACACCTCTGTAATTTAAACAAAGCCAGTTCACACCAGTCCATTATAGAAGAGGGGACTTCACTTGAACTTTCCTTAGGTCAAGAACCAAGGGCCAGATTCCCAAAGATATTTAAGTGCTTAGCTGTGTTTTTAAGCACTTCATTCCAACATTTAGATGCCACTGACATTTTCAAAATCTGTGTTTAGCCAGAGGCTGCATGTTTGTAGAAATGTTGGTGGAGCCCAGAATGCCTACAGCCTGAACCCTTCCACCACTTAAACTCTTCTCCCCAGCCCCACCCCCCACACCTGTTTAAGGCTCTGAGAGGGAGTTTGGATGGGAGAGGGATGCAGGCTCGGGGGGGGGGGGGGAGTTGGGTACTGGCTCTGGACAGGGGCAGAGATGAGGGACCTGGATGCAATTGCTGGGAGGGAGTTTAGGAGGAGCTCATGAGGTGTGGGGAGAGGGTGTCTTCTGGAGGGAGTGTGGTGCACAAGGAGGGTGCAGGGGAAAGGGTAAGGGGTGCCAGGCTTACCTGGGGCACCCAGGAAGCTGCTCTAACCCCACTGCGCTGCTGATGGTGGCAATGGGCCCTCCCAGGGTATTTTAAGTTGCTCGGGGTGGGCAGAGGCAGGTCTGAAGACTGCATAGAGGGAGTGCACAGGGCAGTAGAGGGGCTAGGGGATGCAAGGTGCAGGGATCACAGGGAGCGGCAGATGACAAGCTTTGATGTAGCCTGGCCCCAGGCCAGGAGGCCAGGAATATTCCTGGTGCCGGGGCACCAAAGGTCTGTATAGCTCATCACCTTTGTGTTCAGTTGATGCCTAAGTGTCCCCTAGTGGGAATGCACAAAACCATTCACATCTTGATGCAGCCCTATTGTTCACTAATCCCTCAGAGGTCTAGTTCAACCCAAAGTGCCGACAGCCCTGAAGGAGGATTTTGAAGCTACACCTTCCCCAACAATCTCACCAGCAGGTTTGAAACCCCACTCTGCCTGATTGGGAGCAAGAACTTTGATTCTGGGTCTCCCACATTACAAATGATTGGCCTAACTACTTGCCATTGTGTATCATGGAGTGCAATGCTCTCAAATTCTCCTAAGGCCAAGTCTACACTGGCAAGTTACCAGCCCCTGGAACTGGAGCTTTTGAGGTGTCCACACTGGTAAGATACTTATTGTGCGCTAGCTCCACAGTTGCTTTGCTCTAGTGCGCACCTTGGCAAGAAGCATAGAGCTTGCTTCTCTTTGGATACTGTGCTGGGATGCTAATGTGGCCACCTTTGTGACTAGCCTCTGGCACTCTTCCCACAAGGCCCGTTCTTGCCTCTCTGGTCATCTGTTTGATCTCTTCTTCCCTGCTCTCAACTGACCAACCCTCTGACCCAAGCTGTGCATTCTTTTTGAAATTTGAAAGTCCTTTTCCTGTTTCCTTGATGATGTATGGCGGGTTCTCAGCACATCTCTACTGCCTGGAGCCATGCCAAGGTGCTGGGCCCCCTCAGTGTTGGGGGGAGGAGGCAGTCCAGTCCCAGCTGCACTGTAGCCATAGGAATTATGATATCTATGGGTGCATCTCAAGCAGGGGCGGCCCATGACCCTAGGCAAACTAGGCAGTTGCCTCGGGTGCTGCTGGCCAAGGCACCCAATGATGATGTCATGGGGCACCCTGTGATTATGTCACTGCCATTGACGGCCATGCAGGTGGGAGCACCAATTGCGCCTTCCACCTGGGGCTGCTCTTGATCTCAAGATTCATAACCAAAAGGAGCCATGATGGAATATACTGCAGGGTCAAAATGAAGGAGCTGTGAAATGCCTACCATAAGGGTATGGGAAGCTGTGCCCATGACCTGCAGATTCTACAAAAAGCTGGATGATATGCTTGGAAGTGGACACACCTCTACTCCAGAGATTCCTGTGGATATCTGACACTGGCCTGAGACAGAAGGAGGGAGTTGTGGTTGAGTGTACTGAGAGAGAGAAGGACCCAGAGTCAAAGGTGGATAGAAAGCTCACTACACTGTCAGGCCCAACAGCTGTGGTTGGCAATAGGTTTCAAGTGGAGTGCCCCAAAGATCGGTTCTAGGGCTGTTCAACAGCTTTATTAATTATGTGAATGAGGAGATGGATTGCACCCTCAGCAAGTTGTGGATGACACTAATCCAGGGGATAGGGTCCAAACTGACCTAGACAAATTGGAGGATTGGGCCAAAAGAAATCTGATGAGGTTCAACAAGAACAAGTGCAGAGTCCTGCACTTAGGATTTGACAGCAGCCTTCAGCTTCCTGAAGGGAGGTTCCAAAGAAGATGGAAAAAGGCTGTTCTCAGTGGTGACGGATGCAGAACAAGGAGCTGTGGTCTCAAGTTACAGTGGGGAAGGTCCAGGTTGGATATAAGGAAAAACTATTTCACTAGGAGGGTGGTGAAGTACTGGAATGGGTTACCTAGGGACGTGGTGGAGTCTCCGTCCATAGAGGTTTTTAAGTCCTGTCTTGAAAAAGCCCTGGCTGGGATGATTTAGTTAGGGTTGGTCCTCCTTTGGGCAGGGGATTGGACTCAATGACCTCCTGAGGTTTCTTCCAGCCCTATGATTGTATGATTCTAGGAAGATCTGCATCCACTAAGGCTTGCAGTCAGGAGCTGTTCTGTATCCTTGATGAGGTGAACCATTCTCAGCCCTGGGAGGCTGTGGATGATTGAACTAATAAGTAGGTTGAGCCTGGGACTGCACTCATATGACTTCCCAGGAGTGGGAGGGTTACAGAAAGGAGGCTTTTTGGTTGTGTGTGATGCTGCTACCAGCACAGGGGTCAGTCAGATATGTGAACAGTGCGGCTGTGTCTACACTGGGCCACTTATTCCAGAAAAGCAGCTGCTTTTCTGGAATAAGCTGTGAGCTGTCTACACTGGCCCCTTAAATTTCCGGAAAAGCAGTGACGATTTACTGTAAGAAATCAGCTGCTTTTCCGGAAAAACTATGCTGCTCCCGCTCGGGCAAAAGTCCTTTTTCCGGAAAACTGTTCCGGAAAAGGGCCAGCGTAGACAGTACAGTAGTTTTTTCCGCAAAAAAGCCCCAATCGCGAAAATGACAATCGGGGCTTTTTTCCGGAAAAGCGCGTCTACATTGGCCACAGACACTTTTCCGGAAAAAGGGCTTTTCCGGAAAAGCATCCTGCCAATGTAGACGCTCTTTTTCCGGAAATACTTATAACGGAAAACTGTTCCGTTTTAAGCATTTCTGGAAAAAGGTGCCAATGTAGACACAGCCTGCGAGTATATCAAAGGGGTTGTGGTAGTGCTGTGTCCAGTGTTAACAACGGACCCTCTGTCACATGTTTCAATTGTGTTTTGAGAGAGCTGACTTTAGAATGCCAGTTTGAGCTCCTAATGCCTGCCGAGAGGCTGAAAAAGGCCAGAAAGCACCCACAGAAGAGTAGGGAGCAGTTTTTGCATGACGTCCTGAGTCACGCTGCTGCCGAACAGAAAGAACTCAAGGAATGAAGGGACAGTGAGAAGAGGAAGCAGAAAGAGATCACAGGGCAGCTCCTAGACATTATGGAGTGGCAAATGGACACATGGGAGGCACTGCTGGCATTACAGACTTCTCTCCTCTCCCCCCCCCCCACCAGTTTTACATAACCACTTGTCATAAAGTCTAGTGTCTAGGTTGTGAAACAGGGGCTGGGATACCTAAGGCGACTGCATTTCCGACTTCTAGTTAACCAGAGTAGTAAGACAGAAATTCACTTTTGTTATTGGCTTAGTATATTTTATGGAAGAATAACCATCAGGTTGTGGGGATGAGTGTGTCCCATTTCTCAGCAATTTGTCCTGAATCTGGTATTCACAGCTGTAGAAACATGTACACTTTACCTGACTGTCTACAATTGCTCCACTGCTGACATTGCAATTTGACCAAAATATGAAGGTATGTGCATGGATTTTCCCACTCAATCCATTACCGAGAATAGGATTTAACCATTCCTTTTGAAGAGCCTGCAACCCAATCGTTGCAGTCCTGGGCAATTGCATATGAACTAGAAAATGAGTTTGATTAGTAAAAAAAAAAAAAGAGTGGCCTATTTTCTGTATCCAAGCAGAATTAAATGGAAAACCAACCAACCAAACAAACTCACACCATCAATAGTAAAAAGAAAATCAGATTTTTTCTATTTAATTGTCTAAGGTTTCTTACTAGCAAATTTTCAGTCTCACAGGTAACACATTTTATTTACTTAAAAACAAATATATTCCTAATAATGCCTCACACCAATATACTCTATTGTTTACACTGCTTTTTCAAATTTCTTTTTAAAAACAAGAAAGGATTTTTTTACCCAGTAGTCTGTCATAACTTAAATCTATGTTATGTCAAGGAACTAGAGCTGTGGTACTTTGTCGTGACTTATTTTCTTTTCAGAGAATGGAATCATAATATTAATGCAGAGTTCTTATGAATGTACATGATGCTGTTCAATAGGTGAAATACACCAAACATATCACAGATACAAACACAAATGGGTTATGCTCTTAAGACACAATAGGACTAATGTGATACAAAACAAACAAAACAGAATAGTGCGAATATATCAGTGAATGTCTTAATTTGTGAAATTAACCCTCCCCCCCAAAAAATGTAATTGGGCACATATAGTTGACAATTTATATACATTACTAACCTATTTTATGTATTTGTGTATATGTGTATGTTTATATATTTGGAAATACTGAAATGACCCAGTTTATGAAATGGATTAGTGATCTGTAAGATCTTATTTTAAATAGAGGCCAAACCATTCAAAACCATTCAAAACTGTTTTCTTATCATTTTTGTACTCATGTAACTTTAAATCTCTGTTTGGGATTTGATTCCAGTTGGCAATACTTCTGAGATCAGAGTTCAAGAAGCCTAAACACAAGTGATTATATAAAGAATACTGGCAGGTCCTTAATTCTCCCTTAAGGGATAGATTTTTTAAAAAAGAAATATGTACTATAGCTCCACATTTCACACCAGTGCTGGAGTCATAATGCTGAGAACATTATGGCAGGTCTTGAATGTGACCTTTTAAATCTTTCCTCTAAATCTTTGAGTAGCAGGTGAGTAAATGGCTTTGTGGCCTGGTAATCAGGCATAGAAGTATTTGCCATTATGTTGATGGTTCAAGTGCAGCCCATGGCAATAATGACTGAGAGCAGCAATACTCAGACTGAAGCCCAGGAGCTGCAAATGGCTCTTTAATGTATCTCCTGTGGCCTTTTGTAGCATATGATATTAAAACATTGTGATTTAACTCTTAACTAACCTAAGTTATTAACCAGTGAGGATGTTTTTATTATGTTATTAACCAGTTATAGACTACTTGGTCAGTCATTGGGCTGTAAGAAAAAATATACATAAAGAAATACAATGAATTCACACTACTTAGTCAACTAGTCCCTTGACTAGTTGCTTCTCCCCGAAGAGGCTTTTACACAAAAAGGAGTTTTGTAGATGGCTCCTTTTTGCGCAGAACTTCCCTCTTGTGCAAGAGATGTCTACACAGCTCCTTTTTGTGCAAAAGTCTGTTGTGCAAAAACGGCCCCTAATTAATTATGCAAATGAAGCACAACAATATGCTAATCCACACCTCATTTGCATAGGCTTTTACACAAGAGAGGTACAGTGTAGATGTAGCCTCAGAGGCAGCAAGGGGGGCAGCAGGAGCCATGCTGGAGAGAGAAAGCTTAAAAGCCAGTACCCCCCAGCACCATCTCTGCAGGGGGGCTGGGGAACCAGAAGAATAGCAGGGACTGGGCACAAGCCAGGAACCAATATAAGCAGGAAAATCTGTTGAATAAGCAGTCGTGGAACAACTGACAACAGATAGTGCTAAGGATATGGTAAAGCAGCAGATGGCACTGCTGCCCCAATAAATGCCACAAATGTTTACTGTGCCATGGGCAGGGGCGAAAGGAACTTACATTTCTTATAGGTACTGTCCTATCACAACCCAAGTCCCTGCCAGCGTTCTAAATAGCTCCCTGCTGGCTTTTGCCACAGCTCAGGCAGTTTTTGCAGGAGCTGTGCACTGGGGGCACCCCCCCTTATTTTCACGTTTGGCCATGGGCCACATATTTCAATTACTGTGACATAGTGAGTGGGCAACAGACTGCCATTCAATAAGCCTGTTGCTAGTATACCTGCTGTTTTATGGGTTAAGCTTTTTTGGGGGAAAAAAAGGGTGGAGTTCCAAAACAAAAAAACTGGTTGCACTCGAATCCTGGAGCTATTGTGGAGTATTATCCCCAAAGTTATATCATGATAACCTGACCTAATTTCACTTAAATAACATGCAATCTGACTGGCCCTTGTTAGGTACCAGTGCCCCATATGGCCAGATGTGTGAAATGGACACCTGCAGTGATAGTCCCATGAAATTTAAGGGGATTTAATCAACCCAGGAGACTAGCCATATAGACAGTGAAATGGAAACACTGGGCATTAGAATAATGGGATGGAGACAATCTTGAGAGGTCAAGATGACTTTACCAGTCTTCTGTGAAACAACAAACACATTGTTATCCATGCTAATGGATGTCAAAGTAGGCGTGGCAATTAAAATGGATAGAGCTGTACTTGGATGGATTGAACAAGCAAATCTATCATCTGAACATATACTGTTAATAGTGAAAAAGGCACATAAAAAAGATACAATGATTATTCAAGCATATGTCCCAATAACTGCAGATTCCGATAAGGACATTGAAAATGTTATGAAAACAGTGAAGACGCAACGAAGAAATACATGGTACAATAATGGAAAAACAGAGTGGTAAGACCTGCATGTAAACATAGGAAATTAAAGAATAGCTGTGCACTTGGGCCATTTGGGTTGGTGAAAAAAGCAAGAGGAGAAAGAGTCTCAGAATTTTGTGAGACACATGACCTAATCTGCAATACTTAACTTTTTTAACAAAAAGAAAGCTCAAGAAAATCACCAGGAAGAATGTATAAACACCAAATTGATCCTTTTCATAATCAATCATAGATACAAAAACAGTGTTAGGAATGATGGGTATTGATGATCAAATGGAAAAAGTTTCAAAAACCCAAACACTATCTTAAAAGGAACCTTTAAACTCTGAGAAATCAGCAGATACAAAATAAAGAAGAAGTGTTCCAGGTCATTAATGAAAACCAAGAGCAAGAGACTTGTGACTGTGCCAGTACCTGGTCTCAAACCTGGTTCTTAGAAAAATAGCATTGGTGATTGCATTGTGGGCCAACTCATCTAGTTACCAGGGAATTCACAGAAACTTGTGGGTCTGGTTCTAGGGTTCTGTGACTTGTTTTCTGATTGGCCACATGATCTTGACTATGATTGGTTGGTGACCATATAAGAACTTTCTGCTTCCTTTCTGTCCTTGTCTGAGCAACGAGCCATTGTCTATTAGTTGCTACTTGAACCTTGCCTGACCTTGCCTTGCTGCCTTGCCTAATCTATCTTGCTGCTCCACCTGATCCTACTTTGCTGCCTTACCTGATTTCACAAGTTAACTTGCTGTACATTCTCTTTGAATTGGATCTCCTGGCTATTGGATCTCTTGACCACTGATATGAACTGCCTTTTAACTTGTCTGAAATCAGGATGTTACAGAATGTTTTAAAGATGTTATTAAAGAAGCTACTGATAAGCACATAAGTCAGAAGTTACTTGTTAAGAAAAAAACCCCTGCATAATGGATACAATCTTTGTTCTGATGGATGAAAGAAGGAACGTAGAAGCACAAAGATTAACAACAACAAAAAAAGAATAAATAAAATGACAAAGAATAAATGCAAATTGCCATAGTCTGAATTTCTGGCTGAATGAAAAATGCAAGGAAATTGAACTATGGGATAAAGAGAACAAACAATATGAGATGCATCAAAAGATAAGAGCCTTTAATTACAGAAGAAAAGTGAACAATACAAAACTTAAGGACCAAACAGACAATATTTGATAGACCCAATAGACAAGAACAAGAGATGGCAAGAGTACGTCAAGGAACTATATAGTTATAATAGGCCTGAAAGCCTCAACTACAGATCAGTCAAGTAAGTCCTCTAATAATGCATGAAGAAATCATGTCAGCAATAAAAAGGCTTCTGAATGAAAAAGCACTAGGTTGTGACGGAATACCAGTTGAATTGTTAAAATGCATAGGGAATGAAGCCTATGAAAGCCCTGTCAGAGGTAATGAAGAATATGTTTGAGAAAGGAGATTTGTCAGAGGATTTTACAATCTCACTGTGCACCCAAATCCCCATAAAGAACAATGCAGTAGATGGTAAATACTATAGAGCAATAAGTCTAATATCACAAGGTTTTAAGATTCTTTTGTAAGTTATTCAAGTCCAAATACAAGAAAAGATTGATTAGGAAATAAGCGATAAATGCCATTATGGACTTGAAGCTCATACTAGAAAGATCAATTGAAATAGGGAAAATGGTATATTTGTGTTTGATTGATTTCCAAAAGCATTTGAGAAAGTTTACCAAAAATCATTGCTCAATATATTAAGATCTGTAGGGATTGATAGATATGAACTCAAAGAAAGAAAACAATTATAATGAAATCAGAAGGCAATTATAAGAAGATACAAAAATGAAAATCCAAAAGATCAAAAGAGGTGTGAGACAAGGTTGTCTGTCATAAACTTATTCACATATATAGCAAGTGCTTGATTAAATTAATCATTGAAGCATCAGATATTAAAGCTGAATGGAAAATAAGATATGCAGGTGACATAGTGCTGTTGGCTGATTCAGAAGAAGGTATGATGAAGATATGGAGATTATATACATACATGGCAAAGAATGTGGGTCTAGAGTTGAAGGTGGACAAGACAAAAGCTGTGGCAAGGATCCTGGAAAAACATGCAAGATTCCAGTGTATGAGACAGACATGAGAATAATGAAACATTATTACTACTTAGGAAACAATATCATAGACGATGAAAGATAAGATACTTAAGTCATCACCAGACTAGCAGGAGCCAAATACCCCCGTCTTTGCTCCCCTCCTGCCCACCAAAGCTGGAGCCAAGAGCAGGGGCATGTCTCTAGGAGAGATACGTGATGGGTTAGACCTCCACTCCCCCACATCTGGGATGCCATTGGTGTTCCGTTCAGTCTCCCAACCCCTCCCAGCCTGGCTTTCCCACACACTGGATTGCTGTACCACTACAAGCTTTCAAGCTTGTATTGTGCTATACAGAGGAATCTGCATAACTTAAGCTCATAAAAATTTCTCTGCCCCCTCAATGTGGAGAGAGATGCACAGCTTCTAATACACACAACCCCACATACGAATTGTACAAACTGACTGTGTTATGTTATAAACAAGAAATAAATATATTAACTACCAAAATTGAAGTGTAAGCGATTATAAGGGATAGCAAACAGAACAAATAGATTAATAAGCAAATAAATAAATAAGCCTAGTATTTTGTTTTAAGATTTTAAAGAAACTGGTTTCAAATAGACATTTCTCAACCTAAATGTTCATTTTGGGGCAGGCTGCAGAAATTCTTGAAGGTTAACTACTCTGTTGGCAACTTAAATCTTATTCACAGACCAGATCCCTTTTTCAACTGGGTTCAGTCCCCTTTTCTCTGTTTCTTTTTTTCTTGTTCCTTAGGTATTTCCAGTAGACACCCTAGATGAGGATTTAATGAAGAATGAACCCTAATCAACTTGCTTCCCAGTCTTAAATCAAATTTACAGAAGGAGGGAATCTTTTGTTTCCCAGTCTTGACCTCCTTCTCCTGTTAGTGGGAAATTACTAGAAGTCCAAGATGGTGTTTAGTACCAGGTAACAGAATCACCTGACCCAGTAGTGTCACAGCTACATCCCAGGACACCTCTCAGGAAAGAGAGAGAATAGTTTCTTACATTCTTTTTGTTTCTCCCTAATGGCCCACCAAGTCTGATGGCCTGTCGTCTGGTGGGTGTCTCCCAAATACATACCGAGTTATAACTGGCACATAGTCCATATTCCTAACCAGTGTTCCCTGTAAGCTGTGAACTTGGGAGGCCACTCAGGAGAGAGTCAGGTGCCACCCACCTGATTAGCAGAATGCCTACAGTCAGCAGCATGTGTTTCTACTAGTGATGCACATCCACTCCTGCAATGGTGCACATTTCAAAATGAATTCTGCACATGCATGGAAAAATTAGAGGGAACAGTGATAGATATATAAAATAGATATAAAGTATCTATATTATAGATATAAAAATGATATATACATACAAATTGGATAATCACATTCAGCAAATTATAACATTTCCAATGATATCTCACAGGGGGAACCAAGACAGGGGTAAGAGAGCTGAGGCCAGGGCCACAGCTGGGGGCAGGCATGGGACCAGGAGCCTCTAGGGAGCAGCAAAGGCACAGAGCCAGAACTCTGCATGTAATTAGCAGAATGAATCTTGCAAATGCAGGAGCTGGACTTTCAGAGTTCTGTGACAGGAAGGGTTGAGGAAAGGTTATTCTGGTCAGTTGGCTATATGGCCTCCTCTACCTGGACTGATTTGACCTGTCCCCTCTCCCCCTCCCCCCACTCATGATGAAGTTTTTGGATGAAAAGTGGTGGTTGCAGAACTTTTGGATGCAGAAGACAATATTCCTGTATCTGTGTGCTAAACTTGCCTCAGCCCTCCAGCACAGGGATGCTAAATTGCAAACGACATTGACAGTGGAGAAGCAAGTAGTGATTGTTCTGTGGAAACTTACAATGCTAGATTGCTGCTAGTGACTGGGAATCTTTCTGGAATTGGAAAATACTGTGTTGGTGCCATTGTCATGTGATTGTGCAGGCCACTAATTATCTCCTGCTATGCAGACCATGACTCTTGGCAACATGCAGGACATAGTGGATGGACTTGCAACAATGGTGTTCCTTAAGGTGCAATGGATTAATAGACAGCACAGAGAGCCCTATTTTGGCACCAGACCTCTTTGCCACACAGTACATCTATAGAAAGGGCTACTTTTCAATGGTTATGTAAGTGTTGGTGGATTACTGGAGATGTTTCACTGACATCAATGTTGCCTAGTCAGTAAAAGAGCATGAAGCTTGAATGTTTAAGAACACAAGACTGTTAAGAAAGCTATAAGCAGTGAACTTTTTTCTAACCAGGAGATTACACTGGTGATGTTGAAAAGCAATTAGTGATTCTGAGGGACTCTGGCTCCTCTGACTCATGAAGCTGAATGGCAGCCACATCTACAGCATCAAGGAAAGATTCAACTACCAGTTGAGCAGGTGCAGAATGACACCTGAATGTGCTTTTTGTAGACTGAAGGGATGCTGGAGGTATTTATTAACAAGATTGGATCTCAGGTTATAACTGACTGCTGTGTCCTGCATAATATCTGTGAAGCAAAGGGGAAATAAAGTGCTACCAGGATAGAGATGGAGTGGCTGCCTTGTGATTTTGAACAGCCAGACACAGGATTTATTACAAGAGCTCAATGTGGAGCTATATGGCACAGGGGGTCTTTGAAAAAGCACTTTAACAGTGAGTCACAGTAATACATCATGATATACTGTGCTCCACCTGGCCCTGCTCTTCTGGGGCCTATTACGAATCGTGTGGCACTTGGTATACATCAATGAATATAACACAATCAATGCTTATATTATTGTGGTGCTCATTGTGTTTGTCACTAATCCTGTGTATAACACATTGAATGTGTGTGTGTGAGAAGATGTATGGAGGTGCTGCAATGAGTACTCCATGGACAGCAAAGGGAGGCGAGTCCCTTGGATTATTCAACTGTAGATTCACAAGAGTTTGCAGCATCTGTGTTTGCTAACAGGGAAGGCTCACTATATCCTGGTGCACCACCTTCTACTTTTCCTGTTGGGACTCCAAGGCCTTTCTCCTAAAAACTTTTTCCTTCTTCAGGCTGTGTACAAAGTTCACCCTCCCTGTTCATAGTCTGATGCTGCACTTGCTTGTAAGATCTTCCTCAGCTGTCATCTTTTGCCTCCTTAACTGGCTCAGGTGTTCCATGGCTGAGGAATGGGAATACCTCAAGGCTGCAGTGGCAGCAGCTGCAGATAAAGCACAGAGGCACCATTGTCAGTATAGTCACAAGAAAACAGAAACTTAATATTCTGAACTCCCTAGCTTCGCTCCCCCCAAATTTTAAAAATGATATGCTTACTGGCACCTCTGCTTCAGAGTGCTTGGGCATAGCCCCACCAGACATGGTAAATATGACCTACCAGCAGTGAAGGAAAGGAAGAGGGAATTGTACGGTTGCATGAAACTATGATTATAGAACTATGACATTGAATATCGGCACTATTTTCCACAGCTGGGGTGATTTTAGCTGAGATCTCACTCTTGAGGTTAGCAAAGGCATAGAGAACACAGCTGCTGCTGGCATCCCAAAGTCACCCTGGCCCATATGTTGCAAGCATGTGTACTACAATGGTGCTTGTTGAAGATATTGTTGATTGGCAGAGAAAGTGTCTGGGGAGGAAGAACTAAGATTGCCATACCTAGAATGCTTCCAATGAGGCTTGCCAAGAATGTCTGTGAAAGTTTCATTGAGATATCTCAGGATGACTCAAGGGATATCCCTGTGTACATAAACAAACTGCTCCACGTAGTCCATCCCAACTAACACTACAAGAGAGTGAGAAGCAGAAAAAACATTACCATTCTTTCTTGTATCCCTACCTCTACTCGTCTGAATTAATTAATGAAAAGTTGCCACTCAGAGATGTGGTGTTACTGCATCACTGTAACATGGTTCTTGCATTGGTGGGAGGCAAATTTAAGTGTGTACACTTGTACAACTGGGTTGATGCAACACAGACATTAGAAAAGGCTCATCTATTTTCTTTTTTTCTTTAAAATACTTTACCCTGTAATGAACATATATATAAATTAGGCAACTGATACTTTCCTACATTTATTCAGGAGTAGGATTTGCCTGAAAGGATTTTCAATTTTCCCCCCTCATGGGCTTTTTTTGGAGACTATCCAAGAAAATTTTATCCTGCCATGTTGTAACAAAAATATATTGGTGTGATACTGTATTTAATTTGTCTTCCTTCTAAAGTTCCCTTTGAATGACTAATTTTATCTTTCATATTAAGGTTATAGAGTGTTTTTCTTCAGAATATTTTTCTGCTTCAGCAGGCAGAAGAAATTCAGTCCTTGCAAGGACGTTAATATTCGGTCAGACTTCACAAGAACTCATATGGCTATTATTCCAATAGGCATCACCTTTTCTTCCTGGAGAGAAACCATTGTGGTTAATGCAGTTTTGCAAGTCAGTGTAATAGTCACTGCATTTCCTTGACACGGTATAATGGCAGGAGCAGCATGCACCCTGTGTCAGAGAAAATTACCTGTTGACCCTAGATGAAGTGAGATGCCTGTTCTTAACTGAATAGCTATGAAATGATGTGGAAAATCTCACATGAACACCCCTATCCCAGATGTACCTCATTTCCTATCAGTTTGCCCATAAGAAACAATTGTTTGGGCATTTTCTTTTTATAGGATATTATTAAGTATACACCAAGGGATTGTCTACCAAGCCTTCCTCCTGGCCCTGCTCCCTAATGAGAGTATAAACCAATAAGGAAAGTGAACACAGAAGAAAATAAAAAGGGGGAAATGTAATGCGGGTGATTTTATTATCCTGATAGAAAACAAAGTGATTGTGGCATTCCCTTGGAAAGAATCAGTCTTGACCTGCTCATGGGAAATTCTTTTATATTAGAAAAAAAGCCTGGCACAATAAGAATACAGGTGATGCACTCATTAGCTGTGTAATGCACCAGTGGTGAAAATAACTTAAATTTCTTACAGGTACTATCCTATCACAATCCGCCCTCCCATGGCAGGGGCTCAGGGCTGGGGTTTGGAGGAGGGCTGTGATATGACAGTACCTGTAAGTAATTTAAGTGTAGTGTGGAATGAGGTTGGTGGGCTTAAGGGCAGAGGGTTGATGTTTGGGGAGATTCAGAAGTCAAGGCAGGCAACTGGGTTGAAGTGGGGTGCAGGAGTCCAGGGAGGGATAGGGAGCTTAGAGCAGGGGGATAGAGGTGCAGGACTCCAGACAGGAGTTGGATGGGGGAGGGCTGAGAGGGGGCACAAGAGTCAAGGCAGAGGTTGGAAACTCAGGAGTGGGGGAAGTGTGTGCAGGAGTCAGAGCAGGGGGTTGGGACATGAGGCGGCTCAGGGCAAGGTTTTGGGAGGCGTGGGGGGAGCTCAGGGCTGGGAGTGCAGCCACTGAGGTGCTTGACCGCCAGATCCTACTCTTACTCTAATGTGCAGCCCCTCCACATGCCATGCCACTAGTGCCTCTATCAGGTTGCTCCTGAGCTGCACCAGGAAGCGGAGCCCACCCTCTGACCCAGAAAAGGCACTGGCCTTTGAGGTAGTGGAGCCAGTCTTCAGCCTGGAGTTGGACACCCAGTTCCCTCTGCTGCTCCCAAGCCTACAGCACCTTGGCCCTGAACTCGGCCACCCCTTTGTGGTCCACACCGAAGTCCTGGGCCAGGAGGGCCAGGAGCTCCACTCACCAGGGCCACTGTAGGAGTGCTGCAGAGCTTGGCCAGAGGGGGCATCTTCTCCTAAGTCTCATAATGGGCAGCAGCTCAGCAGCTCCTCCATGGCCAGGCTCAGAGGTGCTGGGCCTGAGCCCGGGGAGACAGTGGTGCCTAGTCCTGTAAGGCCTGCACAGGGTCCCGTGACCTGTCTCTAAGGACCCAGGGCTGATGGAGCAGGAGCAGTGCAAGCAGGAAAGGCCACGTATGGCTCATGTTGGCCAACCTGCACCCCAAGGTGCCCTCGGCCAGTGATGCCAGGCTCCTCGCCACCTCCAAAGAGCCTGGTTGGGTGGCATGGCGGGGACTGCACTTTCCCAGCTGCCAGATCCCATGAATTGTACAGGAAGGTGCGAGGTGTGTGTGTGCACTGTGACTGGGGAGCCCAAAATTCCAGCAGCATCCAAAGCCCCGCCCCCAACCAGCCAGTCTCTTGCCAGAGCGCCGCACTGAGGCAGACCAGTCCTTCCATCTTCCTTCCATCCAACAGCACTCAATTATATTTCTCTGGATGTGTACATAGATTAATTATCAGTAATAGAAAGGATATGAATATCATGTTCTTGAAAGATGCTGCATGATATCAAAATCCTCTCTTGATTCACTGATCAGAAACATTGTCTTCCAAGTACCTCAGTCCTGGCTAAGATATCAAGTCTCCAATGTTGGAAATGAGGTGCCCACAGCCAATTGAATCTATTGCTTCTCTATGGAGACTGCCTGCAAGTGACCCAATAATGATGACTGTAGTGGTGATCTCCAGTGTAATTATCCATTGGAACTGAGAGCAACAAACTCATTACATTAAGGGCCTTTCCTTACTCACACTTATAACAAAGTAACCAAGGGATGACTTCCTGAAATAGTGCTGAACTGTCCCAGTGAAAAACTGGCATAAACAGGATCAGAATCAAGCCCAATATGTATTAAGTACCTGAAAAGTGCTACTCTTCTTTAGTGGTATTTTATAGTAACTTTGCACTGATTTTACACACATGTAAATGACTGTACCAAATGCAAAATAGTGGCAACTCATGGCCTAAATTGGCAACCTGCAGTACAATCCTTGTTCTGTAGAGTGATATAAAAGGTCACAAACAAATGATAAATCATGAGCTGGAGGGGCCGTCCCTGCAGTTTGGTTGGGCTCCTAATTTGTAAAGCTACTTTCCTAGTTTCTCCCATTAACCTAACTTCAATCTTTGCCCGGTATGTGCAGATCCAAATTACTCTTCTAGGCCAGGATATTAACATTCACAGCATTAATATACCGGGGCCCTTAAAATGAAGTGTGCTAATAAAAAAAAATCTCCTCGATCCTTTCACATAAATCCCACCATTACGATCTGACAAAAATAAAGGCAATGAACTTTCAGTGAGATTGCATCATATAAAAAGGTGATTAAAAATTCATTTGAGGGACTAGACTTGTCAATACAAATGCACTGAGGGTGTTTCCCAGTTCAGCCAGTGATGGAGTAATTACTATAATTGACTTCTGTAGCTTAACCCAGGGAAGCAGAATTGTTGCTTTTCATATGGATTACTTCATCCTGTGACAAAGAGATGGGATGCTTAATAACATTCAGTTAAGATATGGACAAGACTTTGTCCTTTAAAAAGACTCTGCCAACTAGTTTTATATCCAAAATGAGAATTTATTTGAAAGATGTTTGTGGGATATGGTAGATGGGGAGTTGATAGTGGTACTTATATTTATATTCATTGGAATTTTTTTTATTGATTTTTGAATTCCAATGAAAATCAGGTTTTTTAGGGGTTTTAAGCAGTCCTTGAAGTGGTGTGAGTCCCATCTCAATAAAAATATGTTAGTACATGAGAACCAGAAAGCAAAACTGGCTACAAATTGGAAGTGAATCTTATCCTAAATTCTGGATTCAGAAAACGCCAAATTTCCTGGCTATTGAATACTTGCCTCTGGATTATGCAATATCTGATGAAGATCTGAATTTTGTGGCATGAGCCCATTTCTTCTAGGAACAAACAGAGATCAGCCTGATTTTACTGTCCTAGATAACTAGGTACAAAAACTAAATTAAAAGTATGAATGGAAAAAAAAATCAATGCTTTTAATACTTACTTTTAATAATTTCAGCAAGTGGCAAGAAAGGTAAGATGTAAGTATTAATTATGTGTACTGTTTTCTCTTGACAGTGTTTCTTTAAAAGGCACAGAAAATGTATTTTGTCATTGGCATTTTGTATTACTTTAATTTCTGCCCCCCTGAAATGTTTTGGGGAAAAGGCTGAATATTTTTTCCTCTTGCATTTAGTAACTGTTGGTTTGGGAAATTGCCAGGTGTCTTGGCTGTGCTGCTAGTTTTTAAACTTTTAAAAAACGTATTATTTCTTTGTGAGTCTCAGTTTTTCTGGATGTCCTAAAATAATTATAATTTGTGTTCTGTATTACTTATTTCAATATATAAATGTCTTCCTTTTGCAAGTCAGTTTAAGTGATGGAAGGGACCATCATTTCTTGATGTCTGTCTGTCTTAAGGGTGTTAGAGCTTTACCTAGTAAATCTGGCACAATTTTTCCTATTCAAAGGATAGACATCTTTGTCCATAGTAGAATTGTGCCTCTCAAGACCGGTTAAGCAGGCACTCCAGTTTATCATATACCAATATTGGATTTAAAAAAAATATGTTTTAGGAATTATTTGAGGAAGGTGGTGTGGCCTGTATATGTAGGAGGGTTTGACTCGATTATCATAATGGTCCCTTTTGGCCTTGGAATCTTCTAACTTTATGAATCATGCAGAGAAGAACGGTCTCCTATAATTAACAAGCAGGGGATCATTATTAGAATTTACTTGTGATTTTAATAATAATTTTCTAGCTCTTTTAGCTTTCAAATGAAACTCAAATGAAAAACACAATTCAGAGTTTTGTTACTTAGAAGTTTACAGGAGAATTTAAGAGAATTTCATGATGAGTTTGAACAATTTTCTTTACAGTATTTGTTTTCACAGTAGTTTGAATTCAAATGGATATAATGAATGTCAAGCAGATCTGCACCTACTGTTTTGTTTACTGCAAGGTTTTTAGCATCTAACTGCCCAGTGAGCTTCCTTTCCAATAGATATGACAAGTCATTTAGTATTTACTCCCATCACCTATTTTAAAATATTAAGAGATGCACATGAAAGATTTTTCTTTATGGTAAAACTCCTCAGGGCAGGAACCATCTTCCTATAAGTGTATTATGTCCTGGCCACTAAAGGCACTGATTCTGCTTGGAGGACTCTGGGTATAACTGCAGTAAATAATAGTAATCTATAAAACACTCTAATCCAATCATATTCCCTATGTGCCACCCAACTAGTAGAATTATATCTAAAAATATAATTAGGATTAAAAAATCCTACTCCAGAACCCATTCAATTAAAATGTTAGGAAAGCATCAGCTTTAATCTGGTTTTTAGGGGTGGTATTCATAGAATCATAGAACTGGAGACTCCACTACTTCCCTAGGTAACCCATTCCAGTGCTTCTCCATCCTCCAAGTGAAATAGTTTTTCCTAATATCCACCCTGGACCTCTCCCACCACAACTTAAGACCATTGCTCCTTGTTTTGCCATCTGTCACTACTGAGAACAGCCTCTCTCCATCCTCTTTGGAACCTTCCTTCAGGAAGTTGAAGGCTGCTATCAAATCCCCCCTCACTCTTCGCTTCTGCAGACTAAACAGACCCAAGTCCCTCAGCCTCTCCTCATAAGTCATATGCTCCAGCCCCCTAATTATTTTGGTTGCCCTCTGCTGGACCCTCTCCAATGCGTCCACATCCTTTTTGTAGTGGGGGGCCCAGAACTGGACACAATACTTCAGATGCAGCCTCACCAAAGCTGAATAAAGGGGAATGATGACATCTCTGGATCTGCTGGCAATGCTCCTCTTAATGCAACCTAATATGCCATTAGCCTTCTTGGCTACAAGGGCACACTGTTGACTCATATCCAGCTTCTCATCCACTGTTAACCCCCAGGTCCTTTTCTGCAGAACTACTACTTAACCAGTTGGTCCCCAGCTTGTAACTATACATGGGATTCTTCCGTCCCAAGTGCAGGACTCTACACTTGTCCTTGTTGAACCTCATCAGATTTCTTAGCGGTAGTTGATGTAGGATCAGAGGAACTTTTGTTCTCCATTTTCTCCACCTTTTAGCCTTCAAAACTGTAAACTCCCAAGTTGATCAACAGGTGGGAAAACGGACAAGAATCTTCTTCTAAAGATGATGTCTAAAGCTGCTTGGTGGATGGAATAGCAGGTGTCACTCACCATCCCAAAGCCCAAGTTAATAGCTATCTGC
The DNA here is from genome assembly GCF_052426305.1 of Pelodiscus sinensis. Classification (NCBI taxonomy): domain Eukaryota; kingdom Metazoa; phylum Chordata; order Testudines; family Trionychidae; genus Pelodiscus; species Pelodiscus sinensis. Next base: position 33,500,346 of record NC_143056.1, read on the forward strand.
CCTTCAGCAGCCCACTCGAGTAAGACACAAGAGCCTGTCAGTGCTATTCATGCTGGAATCTCATACTCTAGCTTTTTCCGGGCTAGTCCCCTTTTTGAGGCAACCTTCCCAGGAAATCTGTAAGGGTGTCCAATGCACTACCGAGCTTGTCTGGTCAGGAGCATCCCTCCCACCTGCTCTGGGTCTTTGAACCTCAGAAGTGACAACCCTATGCTGCAGCAGGAAAGGCCCTGACTGTCCCTAAGAATTGAGCTCCCAGTCTCTGGGATGCAGAGGGGAGCTAGTGCTGGTGATTGAGGGGTGAAAGGAGCTGGGTTGCCAGGGCCCCTGGCCGCGTGGCGTCCTTCAGCCTCGGAACAAATGGCTGAGACTGCCCATGGAGCGCCGTGGCTTGCAGCCTCTCCGAGACAAGCCCAAGCCCCCAGGGGCGCCAGCCGGGGAAGGGCGGATCAGCGGCGCCTCTCAGGCAGCAGCCTTCCTGCTCCTTCCGCTGGTGCCGCAGCGACACCCGGTGGCCGACGCTCACTACCGCAGCGCGAGGCCAACCCCGGGCGGCGCGCGCTGCGTCTGCTCCCCGGGCTCCCAGCGAAGCTGCTGTAATGCCGCGCGCGGGGCAGGGGGCGCTACAACCTCGTGCCTCGGCAGCGGCGGGGCGGACGCGCTGGCATCAGCGGAGGCCGGACCTAGTGGCGTGGCAGATGCAAGGCGAGCTCGCTCCTGCCCGTGCAGGCTCCTGCTCGCCTCGCGACGGAGCTGAGAGCACCTCGGGGGCTTGCAGGCGGACGACGAGAACATTGTTTTAGCAGGTATTCCTCCAAGCTCGCCTGCCATCTTAGAGAGACTCCGGGAGGCTTTTTGAATGGTGGCTCCATAGCTCAGTGGTTAGAGCACTGGTCTTGTAAACCAGGGGTCGCGAGTTCGATCCTCGCTGGGGCCTTCCCTTGCTTTTGGCTGTATAATTTTGGGGAATGATATTGTCTTTGTATTAAATGCAACCAAACTTCTTTTAGGTCATTGTATTTTTTAATTATAGTGACATTTCTAAATTCCACAGCACTTTAGTGAATATTACAAATTTAAGTGCAGAAATATAATAGTGTACGGATATTAATGATCACTCGATTAAATTAATAATTAATAATATTTGTATATAAATAATAAACATCAAGTATTACTTTAACATTAATATAATTAACTCCCTTTGCTTCTATTTACCAAGGGGGATAATGCATCTTTTGAGTGTATTGCGGGAACCAGCAAGTAAATGTTTGTAAAGCACTCTACAATTCTCCCCATGAGAGGTGCTGTGAAATGTTATTATTAAGAGATTAAAGTAGCACAATGCCCCTAGGTAGGGAATGAGTGGCATAAATGGAATGTATGCTAGCTGGACAAGCTTATCTGTCTCTTCACAGCTTTGTACTGACCCAGGGCTGAGGGTTTTTTGTCTATGTCAGACACTGCACTTCTGAGAATTCACTTGTCTATTTTTGCTTTTCTATGGCATGGTAGGTTGGCTTAAGAAGAACTAAAGCCCTAGAAGAAAAAATCTGCTTTTGTATTGACTTGAACTTTTTTTTATCAATTTTTCAAAACAACAAGAAAAAGATTCAAATTAATAAAACTACCATTAACAAGAAGAAGGGGAAACGAAAACCTGGAAGCTTCATTCTTTCATTCACTTTTTGACACAGGTGTGGTTACAACAACACAGGGAAGGACCAGGACAGGGTCACAGGTTCAGTGTGGCCTACTTATAAGTGCCGTCTAAGAATGTAACAGGGGTGTAATAATGGGCCAGAATACTACTAAGAGCTGCTGAGTTTTCTGTGCCTTGATTGTAATATTCTGGGCTGTTAAAAACCTGCTTTTCTTGAGCTGGTTTTTTTAGGACAGTCCCAGGGGATTAGCCAGTGATACTAAAATAGCACTTTGCTTTGTCCCAGTTTCAGTGTTATTGATTGGCTTACACTATCAACCCTCTCCTACTCACCCCCCACTTGATGGTTCCCCTACAACAGGAGTGGGCAGTAATTTTAGAAAGGGGGGGGCACTTCACAAATTTTGAAGTGGTCCCAGACCACCCTGGAAGGGACAGTGCCTCAGACAGAAGGGGTGGGGCCACGACACTTCCGTGCTCCCTCACCCACAGACCCTGATTGGCCCTGGGGGCAGAGGGAGCACTGAAGTCTTTGTCCCTGTCTCCCTCCCCTGGTGCCTAGAGAGAACCGCCAGCTATTCTGAAGAGCTAGCAGTTCACTCTAAGTGCCGCACGCCACTTGCAGGGCTGAAGGACACTTTGCATGCTCCCTGTGCCCCCAGACCAATCAGTCTGGATGTGAAGGTTCTTGCACCCTGCCCCTGTCCTGCAAGTGCATGAGGTGCCTAGAGTGACCCGCCAGCTGTTCAAAATAGCTGGCGGTTCACTCTAGGCACTGTGCACCCCGGGTGGGGGGAAGAGACTTTGTGTGCTCCCCCGTCTTAAGGTCTCGATTGGTCTGGGGTTGGGGGAGTGGCAGGACGGCCACAGGCTGGATCAACCTGCTTGGTGGGCTGGATCCAGCCTACGGAGGTTCTCTTGCCCACACCTACCCTACAACCTACCGATCAAAATGAACATGGGGCTCAGCTATGTGGGACCAGAACGTGCTTGTCCATTGGTGTAATCGCTAGTTTTCCATAACTAGGTCTGGATCAACCTGGAGAATCCAGTGATTTAGAGAAACATGGATTTTACTGCAGGCAGTTCAACAAAGCCTCACTGCTGCAGCTGAGCCAAAAGTTCATGTGGAAAGTTTGGAAAGCCAGCTAGGGAAGGGACTGATAGTCAAAACTTGGTCTTCACCTCTGGAGAGCCCAATGTCCTACTGCAACCAACCTGCCCTGCTCTCCCCATCCAGAACCCTTGGCTGTCAAATGAGTGTTCTCCCCCCCACCCAAACATCACACAACACCATTAAGGAAGATGTTTCAGTTTTCGTGGGTTTTTTTTTAACTGCTTAGTGTAATTCCTATAGCATACTCCAGCATACAGCCAGAGACAATGTTGTCATTGCTGATTGGGCTGAGGGTATGTCTACACTTGCACTTGATCAATAAACTTTTGTTGTTCACCGATGCTTAACCACCAGAACAACTAAGTTTTGCTTCAGGAAGTGAAAGTATGAATGCTGGTTTGTTGGTAGTGTAGACATACCCTGAGAGGTTGGTTTATTGTGAAGTTGTGTCTAATGAATATATCGGGAGGTAAATGCCTTTTCAGTGTATAACTGTCTGTCTAGACGCAGGAATGGGTTTCTGTACAGGGCAGAAAAACAAAACTGTGAGGCTTTTCATATAAATTATTCATATAAATTATTTACATGTTGTGATGTAATCATAGTCATGATGTAAACATCTCCATGTGTACAGCTACAGATAAGCAGCACAATTAAATGTCCAGGAATGTATTAGGGTAAATACTGTAAGAAGCTATTATAGAAAAATTTGAAAACTGTTCCTAATTTCTGTACCAATCAAAAACTTTCATATTCAGAAAAGTACATGTCAATTTATTTATAGTATGTATTACTTTTATGATTAAAATGTTTTCTGACTGGCTGAAGTTTTACAAGTTATAAGTTAGGTGAGTTATTGGTTAGCTGCCAATCAGCCTGCCTAATTCATTGTCTTTTTGCTATTAAAGTCCACTAGCAATGGGATGGGAATGCTACCTATGGAAAGGTCTTTTGTGCACTCCAAGGAGTTTCTAAAAAAAAAAATCTATAAAACAAATATCTATAAATAGAATATGACAGACTAGTCAAGAAAGGCTAAGTCAACACTGTTCACAGCAGCTCCAATTAAGCAAGACAGGCTGTGCCTAATTTGTGGGTGGAACAGGGCAGAAAGGTTAATTAAGCCATTAGGCAGAGTCCACAAACAGGCAAAGGATGGAAGTGGAAAGGAGGAATCGAGGAGAGTCCCAGAGAGCAAGAGAGAGTGATTAATTGATTGCAGAGGCAGCAGGTTTGCAGAAATGTTGATCACAATACACTGAAATGCACAATATGCTTCACGTGACCCAATGGGCTTTATAACTGAAAAAGCTTCATGCACTTTCCATACTATTCAAAATTCATATCTCGTCCTGTATATGAAACAGGCCAGCTGATAGGGGAGGGCAAAAAGGGCAATTGCTCTGGTGCCTGCAGCAGCAGCCAGAGCCCCTGGCCTTTTAGAATAGTCATGGAAACAAGAGCTTGGGGAGAGGGGGGGTCTGCACCATCTGGGTGGTGCTGGGGACTGGCTGCCCCAGTCCTACACCTTCCGTACAAGGCCATGGAAGCACAGAGTTCCCCCCCCCCCTCCCCATTGCCCATAGGCTTGGCAATCCTGTCAGCTCCCCCCATGTGAAATTCTTATTGGAACGAAAATTGATTTTCTAATGAAGGCATAACTCTGTAAACTTGGAATTTAGCAGCTTCATCCTTTTATGGAGAGACATTATCCATCTGGGTTTTACACTGTACACTGTGTCATTCTTCAGATGTCAGAGCCCCAGTAACTTTGCTTTCATAAGATTTTCTTGAAACCAGCTTACATTCAAACACTGGAAGTAGTTATGTCAGCACTACCTTGGCTTCCATCTGTTCAAATGACAACAGTTAGTTTGTGGCCCACAGTGCGGTTTGTGAGTCCTCTAAGGCCCTTTTGGAATCATTACACTCTTAACAAGATCTTTGGATTTTTCCCAAACGTCATGAGCCACATGTTGCTCCTACTTGCACTTGTTTTTCTCCACTGACTTCAACAGCACTATTTGTTAGTTATAAAAGAGAAGCCAGAGTTTGGTCTTTAATAATTAGTCCATTTTTTTATCCTTTAACTGTTAGGAGCATATCTTCAACTGGTGTAAATAGAACAGTGTGATTTTTTTGACTGACATTCTTTTTCCTTGAAAAATGCAGCTTTAGAGACACTTAAACATTTTTTGCTAATTCATAGTGAATTTCAGTGGAATAAAATCAAACTCTTTAAGTCATACAGGATAATTAATTAGTTCCCACCTGCATTCCCCAAAATCTTAGTTGAATTACTTCATTCTGAATTGATTGGTTCCTTCCTATGCATTCCTGCCAAATTGTCTTCACCAGGTCAGCGCACCTGCTTGACATATCTCCAGGGCTGTGCATAATCATGAAAAGTGCCCCTGCTATAATGTTGTGTGCAATTTAGAGATTCAAAAACTGGAAAGTTACACAAGCTGTAGGATTTTAGGTGCATGTGTTGTATATGTATGATATTGGAAAGCAGGAAACAAAACGTGTACATTTGACTCCAAAAAACCTGAATCAATGTTCACTTGTAACAAAGGAAATACTTTTAAATATAAACCTTATATTTATAACTATTTCCTAAACTCAGCAAACCTGTCATGTGTTTGATCTTTTCATGGTTTAAGTTGCCAATAATTATGTGAGATAGCAATTTGGACCAAAAAATCGCTTTAGGGAATTATGAAGTTTATTTTAACATGAACATAAATTTAATAAGGGACTGTTAACAGGGAAAGTAAGACTTGAAATTACTGTGTGGATCTTTATTCATCAGGTCACAGTAAGCAGCTTTGTTTACTGCAGAGCATACAGTACAATAGCTAATGTTACATGTACCCCCAATGCCCTCTGTTGGGAAGATCATTTCAGAGCTTTTCTAGTACAGGCGGTCCCCGGGTTACATGGATCTGACTTGCATCGGATCCCTACTTACAAACGAGGTGAGGCAACCCCGCACTAGCTGCTTCCCCCCAGCAGACCAGGGAGACGCGAAGCTAGCGCCCTCCTCCCCAGCAGATGAGGGAGACACAGAGCGGCTTTTCTCAGCAGACACCTTAGCTTGAGAATAAAGGACTGAGGGAAGTGAGGTGTGGGAGAATAAAACTGACCTCTGGAGAAATGTTTGGCTAGAGTTTCCCCTACAATATGTACCAGTTCCAACTTACATACAAATTCAACTTAAGAACAAACCTACAGTCCCTATCTTGTACGTAACCCGGGGACTGCCTGTATATATTTGAGGGAGTTTGTGCGTCTGTCTGCCTGCCTGCCTGTCCATCCATCTGTGAGTCTGTTCAAGGACTCCTCCTAAATGTAGTATACCGTTTCCTTTTCTCATCACTTAAAAGGTCAGGGTTTGGTTGTGCCACAACAATGGGATATGCATGGAATGCGAGTGTTTCTCATTAAACAGAAAGGGGACTGTGATAGTTCAGAAAGATCATGGGGCAGGAGCGGGGCAGTAAACAAGTGCACCCCTGCCAACTGTGGAGAGCCATGGATCAGCTGCTGAACGGACAGCAGCTCACCTCCCTGGCTGGCCTAGGAGAGAGGTCCCTGCCACACCGCCAGCCCGAGAGAGCCACAGAGCAGCCCGTGGCCCTTGCTGTCCCAGCCAAGTCCAGGGCAGCAGCTGCTGGCCGGGCTGTGCAGTCCCTGTCACCCTGGGCCAGCCCCAGGTAGCAGCCAGTGGCCAGGCATCATGGACCCAGCTATCCAGGCCTAGCCCCAGGGAAAAACCACTGACCTCCCCCACACGTTGCCCTGAGCCCCATCCTTAGCACCCAGCCCTGACTCCCGCACCTCCTGTTGCTTCCCCAGCTCCCTGTCCTGAGCTCCTCCCCACCCCTCAACCCTGATTCCTACCCCCCCCCCCCCACAACGACAGCCCCTTGTCCTAAAGGACGCGAGCAATGGCAGATAAATCTTGTAGTAACAAATACAGCTTTAGTTCCATCTAGGTAGAGTTGATGGAGCGTTTCTTTTGCCTCACCAGGTTGACTAGACTTTGGACACAGAAATTGTAAAATGTAACCTCCTTGTTTTGTATTTGTCATTAGCTAATGACCTTGGTGTTTATGTGTGTATACACAGTCACAGAACACTCTAAGCTCTCATTTTCAAATAAGACTTTTGAATATAATGCATTGGTCCTTTCGGAACTATTGGTACTGTTTTAAAGAAAAGGCATTAATTAGCATCTATAAAATTGAAATCCATGTCAAAAGCTCCCTGCAATAGAAATAAATAAAAAAAAGCAATAAAATGATTCACTTCCCCAGCTATCAACTGTAAATGCACAGAAACAGCTACCATAGGTAACCTATAAACAGTTTCTCAGCCTGACAAAGTATAGCAGAGGCAGTACAGGGTTACAGAGGTGGGATACTAGAAATGGATTTTAATGTAGACACTGCTGGATTCTTCTGTTGAGATTTCTATACTACAGGCTTCTTTTGGAAGAAGCTTCTTCCGAAAGAGAGTGTCCACACTGGCTAAGCGGATTGAAAAAGTGATCTGCTTTTTTGAAAGAGAGCATCCAGACTGATTGGCCACTATCTTGCATAAAAAGCCACTTGGAACCACTTCAGGCAGGGCTTTAGGTCACCAGTTGCTTCTGAGTGCTGGTGCCAGAGCCTAGCTGAAATACGTGCTTAAAGGGACCCTCTGGACAGCTGTTTCTCTGCTTCTGCTGAGTACTTGCCTATCTCTTCGAGGGACAGCAAAGCTCTCACAGTGTGTGCTGTGGTTGTCCAGCTTTTTTGGATGCCACAGCTTTTTCCTTTGAGCCATGGAGCTGGAGCAGCCCCTGGGCATGCGATGGCCCCACATGGCCATGCTGCAGTTTCTGCAGCACTTTGTGCTGGCTGCCTTCCTGCTCCTGACCGAGCTCGACCCCAAGTGCATTCTGGAGACCCTCTCCTTGAGTACAGGGGGCAGAAGGCTGGTAGGCAGGAGAGCGACAGCAGCTGGGCGTGCCATTACATCGCGCATGATGGCATTCATACTATCACATCGCTGCATGAGCTGGCCCCATGCCCGGTTCTGGCACTCTGCATCCTCTCCGAACTTCTGTGCCAGGGTCTGCACGCAGGACGCTGACATGCTGCTGCATTAGGTCTTCCTGGACGCTGGCATGCTCTTGGGTCTAGGGCTCTGGCAGATGGTTCGGGTAGGGTGGCTCACCCCTCAGTCCCGACTGTGGAGAACACAAAGAGGGAGAGGCAGTCAGTCATCCATGCAGACACTATCCCTGAGGCCATGCCCTCCTCTGTGAGCAGCCACCAATAGGCCTTGGGCCAAAGAAGGGGGATGTCCTGGGAGTAAGGCCATGTCTGGGCTGCACAGCAGGCCCTGCCTCACAGAGGCCCTCTGGGTGCTCACCTGAAGATCCCTCCCCAGCATCAGACGAGGCCTGGGAGATATACACGCTCACATGAACTGGCTCTAACGAGAGCGTGATGATGGCCGCATTGTCCGCCTCCTCCTCCTCCTGCTTCTGGTGCTGGTCCTCCTCCTTCTGCTCTGCTGTGACCTCCAACTGGGCAATGACATGCGTCTTGAGACCGGAGTCCACGACGACGGGTGGGAAAATGGCTTCCTTTCCCCCCCAAGAGTTGGTGCAGCTCCTGGTAATAGGGGCAGCTGTGGCGTCCTGCCCCGGACTGCAAGCTGCGCTCTCTGGCCCTCATGTATCCCTGGTGGAACTCCTTTACCTTACTCCAGACCTGTTCCAAGGTCCAGGATGGGTGTCCACGCTCCGCCAGGGACTCGGCCATGCACTCAACAATATTGGTGTTACGTTGCTTGGAGCAGAGATCCTGCAATATCTCCTCTTCACCCCACAGCTCGAGGGGCAGGATCTCCACTCTGGACCAGGAAGGTGCCTACCTCTTGGTCCCCCATGTGGGTCCTAGAACCTCCGGGGCTGCTCCCTATGAGGACCACGCAGGTTTCGGGGTCTTGAGGCTGGGTCATGGGTGGCAATGCCTGTGGCAGGGAGAGCCGCATGGTCAGGGTGCTGCTCTCAGGCCAGCTTCCTGCTACAAGGCTTGTCCAGGGTGCCTGAAGCTTTAAGAGGGGCCAGAAGATAGGAACTATAGTGTTGTGATTATGTTGGATGGAGTGTCTACCAGGGCATCTGTGTTGTTTCCTGGAGGCCTCTTCTTTTGAAAGAAACCCCTCTTCCCCGTCCTCACACGCCTTTTTCCAAAAGAGCTCTTTCGGAAAAAGCCTTTTTCCTCATACAAAGAGGATTACCAATGCTGGAAAACCCCCTCTGTTCTTTAGATTTTCTTTCAAAAGAACATGATTGCACTGTGAACGTAATTGAAGTTTTTTTAGAAAAACGGCCATTTTCCCAAAAAAACTCTGCAGTGTAGACATACTCTAATAGAAGGAGGGAATATTTACAGGTTTAGTTTACATAGTGATCAATGCTTGGATTTGTAATGTAAATAAATAATTAGTGGCATCTTACCTTTAAGCCACTGGTACATAGAATATCAGTGACCTTCTAGACTAGAAGTTGTTTACAGATGTCTCTATACTTTTGTGTGTTGTGTAATAGGAGTGGGGGACTTATTAAAGTATTCAATAGTGTTTAGGCTTGTCACTTAGAAATTGATCAATAATATTTGAATTCACTGTTGCCATTGGATTACATGTGTCTTGCCACAGGATACGTCACAGACACTAATTGTAAGCCGTTTGTTCTGGAACCCTGGGAGGAAAAAAAGGCAAGCAATAGGCTAAATTAATAATATCAGCGGTATTTTCTGAAGTGCACTGGGATGAGGACAAGAGCTCTAATGGTGATGACAGCAACTGATGGCCCTAAATATGGAATATGAAGGCTTTTTTCTTAATACTGAATTTGCAAAGAAACAGAGACAAAACAGGATCTGCATTAGTTGCCAAAAGTATCCAGTGTAAAACTTGCCAAAATTGCCAAAAGTATCCAAAAGTAAAACTTGAGGGATGAGGTATCGAATTGCCCTTTTACATTTTAAATTTCATATACTCAAACAGAACTTTTAAAAATCAATAGATTTCATTTCTGGTGCAGAGAGATCTTATGTAGCATAACTTTCCACCATGAAAAATAATTGTAGGAGAAAGATAAGATAGGAGTAAATCTTATAAATATCTCTTTGCGATTTTGAATTTCTGCCTTTATGCTTTTCCTTATTTTTAGTAAAGGTTTCCAGGATGCCTTTAGTCAATGTGTCAGGAACTTCTGTGTTAAACTTGTTCTCCACTGTCTCTCGCTATGATAATGATATCTGCTGGGGGAAAACCCCATGAAAGTACAGTGGATCTGTGGTCCAAATCAGACACATGGGCTGCGTCTAGACTGGCTGCGAGTATTTGTGCAAGAACACTGACTTTGTAATGTACAAAATCAGTGGTTCTTGCGCAAATATTCTGACGCTCCCGCTCAGGGATAAGCCCTCTTGCGGAAGTATTCTTGCGCAAGAGGGCCAGTGTAGACAGCAACGTTAATTTCTTGCGCAAGAAAGCCCGATGGCTAAAATGGCCATCGGAGCTTTCTTGTGCAAGAGAGCGTCTACACTGGCAAGGATGCTTTTGCACAAAAGCAAATCTTTGGTGCAAAGGCACATGCCAGTATAGACGCTCTCTTGTGCAAATACTTTTAACGGAAAAACTTTTCCGTTAAAAGTATTTCCGCAAAATCATGCAAGTCTTGACGCAGCCATGCATTCCAGAAAAAAGTTCATCTTTCTTTGCAAAGGAAAGGCAGTTCGAATTCCACTAAGCATCTTGAATTAGCAAGCCTGATTGCATAGGAAGTTCAGGGATGTTTTGCAGTTGGGCCTAATCATTGTAGCATTCCCACAAACAGATTAAATTATTTGCCTGCAGAACATAACAATCAAAAACCTACAAGCATTGATCAATAGAACTGAATTATACTCTCAGGGCTTTCCTGAAGTCATATGTTGTCCTCTGCAAAACAAAAACAAAAACAAAACAAAAAAAAACCCAGATGGTTAATTGCCAGTCTGAGTCTACCCTTTTAGCATGTTCTCTGTCGACTGCCCTAAATTCTGGGGCAATGCCAGTGCTACTCCATTGCAGGCTCAAAATAGGAATATTTTGCCCCTTCTAAACTATAGACTAATAATTAATAGAGTGTATGCTGAACTTCTTGGGGCCCTAAGCAATTTTCATCTTATGTCTAGCACTGGCTCTGGCTAAAGGGGATAAAGTCTTGGGATGAGTATGTCTAACCCTGCTAATGATGGCTATATTGGGACAATTAAGGGTTGTGAGTTCAGAATCAGTTGTTAATACTCATTTCCTTTGTTTTTAGACACGTTCTCTCCAATTGCTTGCTGAAGACCTAGCATATTATCCACTTATTGTCATTAAACTACAGTGGTTGAAAGATCAGGACTCGGCAGGGTGGCTGACAGACTTATGGGGCCCTTGTGCAATGTGTGTGTGGCGGATCTGTGCTCCTGGAAGGGGTGGGTCTCTGGTAGAAAGGAAAGGCAGGGACTAGCCTTCCCCCACCAGTCCTCCAGCACCTCCCATAGTGCAGGGCCCAGTGCTCCTGCAGTGATTTAAAGGGCTCTGAGCTCTGGCTGGCACAATAGCAGCAGTGGCTGGGAGCATTGAGCCCTTTTGAATCTCCAGACCCCAGGGTAACTGTCCGCCCCTCCCCCCAGCCCTGTCGGCAAATTTGGAGCCAGATAAATTGAAGAAAACAAGGGAAATTAATTCTTGGCTACTAAAGGTCTATGATTCGCTATTGCTTATATCAGGGCTGGTGATGTGGGTCAACAAAACAATCTCTCCCTCAGAAACCTATGAGGAAAAATGGGAAAGGAACATGTATTAACTACCCAGTGATTTCCACTGTCCTGAAATGCTCCTATGTAGCTGGCAGTGCATTTAATTAGTGTGAAAGTGGCTCTGTCCCTTACACAGGGGGAGAGCTTTTTGTTAAACACCTGCAAAGCCACTACTCTGTTCTGCTTTACATTGCTCCTTAAAGCTCCCTTCTGTCATTATGATTCTATTACTCAAGGCAGTGGTAAGCTCGCTAGTGTTCTGTGACAGCTGCTCAGTCTGTGAATCATAATAATCTTATTGTTACTAGGGCTGTAAAATCCCATTTAATTGGTTAACCAGTTAGCCATTAAGTTTAACAGGTTAACCCATTATAGGGGGGGTTGCTCCGAGCCAGCTGGGCTGGAGCAGTCTCCCCATCCACCACGAACCAGTTTAGAGCCTTGGACAAAGGCTGTTCTGGCCAGGCTGGAGCATCCCTGCCCAGAGTAGACAGGGTGCTGGTTAACCGTACTTGGTAAGTCTCACTCTTTAAGGGTGAGGCTTACCAGCTAACCATTAACATCTCTAATTGTTACCTTGTATTCTTCTGTTTCTTGTGTCTACCCATTGTCTCTGGTCAGATACTGAGACAGAACTGTTTTGTCTAGAATAGTCTGTTTTGTGTGTATAGTTCCCAGCTCAAAAATCTCTCATCCTATGGAATACATTTAATAATGAAGTGATGAACGGTGTTTTAGGCATGGGCCCAATTCAGATACTGCACTGCAGCCTTTTTGCTTCTGCTACGTTGAGCCAGTGGGGCCAAAGAACATGCATATAGCCCCTGTAGGCAATACCCTGAAGTAGCAGGAATGACAACCAAGTGCAGACCCACCAATTCCATGTGCTTTCACAGAAAGTCCCTGCCTTGGTGCAGAAGAGCTTGAAGCAGAGATGGAGGAGATTTGGGCCAGGGTGTTATTTTGCCATGGAAATGTCACGCCTCTGCCTCAGGAATTAAAGCAAACCTCAGAGCAGCTCTAGTTTGTGCCAGAAGCCAAAATGAGTCCAGGGTGCTCATTACTGGGAGAGACAAATGTTGCTTCTGTCCCTGCTCCAGTTCAGGGACAAGTCTGGTCCCTGACTGGCAACTCTATAGGTAAAATTTTGTACTCAACTTTCTATTAAAACATTTAGCATGCCTAGTCCCCATTGTACTTCCTATTGCTTTGGTTAAGCATGTTTCTCTCCTCTTTATCCCTCTGCCTCTAAGCACATATCCCATTTAGTATGACAGACAGACTGCTGAATCCTCCTCCAGCCAGTTGTTGTCACAGTTGGCTGCTTTGATAATTACAAAAGCCTGTCCTAAAGTGGGGCTGCAGCTAAGTAGCCCAAACAGATTTCACTCCAGCCAAGGCACTAAGAAGACTAACAAGTTGCCCTGCAACTGAGGGCATCAATGATTCTGCAGCTTTCTCCCAGAGCTGTAAAATGCTGGAGGCCATCTTGCCTGGAACAAAGTTGAAAAACAAATCTGAGGAATTAGCAGGCAAATATAATTCTCCCAAACCACCACTGACAGGAGCCCGCACATCATCTATCCCTCAGCAATGCTGTACCTTTGCTACACTGTGTCTTAAATCCCTCCCACATCCTCTTCTGCTTGACCCTTCATTTGCATTCATCTCTTACATTCTAATCGGCTTTGTAAAGGCTGCTTTCTCATCTGTATCTCTTTGTTCCTTAATTTGATAGCTGAAGCACTGCAGGTGTTTTTCTCCCTTGTCTTTTAAAAATAAAATATCCCCTTAGAAAAGAAAAATGTCTCTCCATTGGGTTTGCCCTTTTCAGTTTGGAAGACATTTCTCTCCCCACCATCCCTATATTTCTACCGCAGTTTAATATAAAATGTGTCTTTTTTACTTCCTCTGGGCTTTCATTTTGATTTGGAAGGAGGATCTAGCTGAAGATGTGATGCAGATGGACAATTAGCCACTATAAATAGCTTTTTAAAGGGCTGGGAGATCCATAGACCCCATGAATATTAGATTTGTAGCTGACTTGAGGTTCAACTTCAACAATTTTGTTAATAAGCTGTGTCCCCCTAAATCATTTACTGGGGCAGATTTTTTTTAACAGAATCTCCTACAACATATATACAGTCTGTTTAACCAGGGCAGGGGATTTCTCTATAAAGGTGGGGCCCAGGGCTAATCAGCTCTGATTATTAAGGAGTCAGACCTGAACAGGGATCATCTAGTTCCCTTATAAACCACAGCAGGAAGCCATAGTGTGAATATTCTCAGGAAGAATAGAGTAGGGGATAGAGGCTGCTAGGACTGAATAGGTTTCAGCATAGTGCTTGTGGAGTAAGACAACAGGAAGGAAAGGGCAGGGAGGAGTAAGAGGATAAATGGAAGGACTTGAGAACTTTATTTGGAATGTTTTGTTAATTTAATAAACTAGAGTCCAAGGAGAGCTGTGAATGGACAAATGAGTTATTGAAGAAGCCTCCGGCAGGAGGATACTGAAGTGGGGGTACTTGTAGACAGAGCTATCCTTACCCATACACAGAATATACAGTTGCATAGGGCATGCAGAAATTTGGGGCACTACTGGATCTTAATGTGCACCCACCTCTTCCTATCCCTGTTCTGTGGCTTTTCTTCCTCTGGAGAGGATTGAGTTAACATAAAAGTGAAACAGCCTGCCAAAGCTATTAGCAGAACTTGTGAAAGAGCCATTCAAGTGGTAATTAAGCCATTTAAAAGGCATTAGCCAACCCTTGTCAGTTTCTGAATTTGCTGTGTTAGGAGTCTATGGGGCCTTCATTTAAAATTTGTCTTAAAAATATTTCATTAGTGTATTGCTGAAGATTATAAAATCACATTTCTAAACAATTGTTATCCCCCCATAGCTGCCATCAACCATAGGGGCATCAGTTTAATGGTACTGCATAGGGCCCCCTAAATCTTAAGGATGGCCCTGCTTGTAGAGCTATTCTGAGGTCATGAGAGGGCACATGAGGAGACGGCCACCCCTTGACACTCTTAACAGCAATCTTTAGACTTGATGAGCAACTGTATTTACAAAGTTTACAGACTGTGTGGGCTGAGAATGAGAATCTGCTGCTCTCTGACATAGGTCTGTGTTTGTGACTTATTTGAACTAAATGCAGGGGTGAAAGTAACTTACATTTCTTGCAGGCACTGTTTTATCACAACACCCCCCCCCCCCTTGGGGGGCAGGTGGTTGAAATAGGAAATTACCTGTAAGAATGTTATTAGTGGGATGGAGTGCAGGGAGTTCAGGGCAAGGGTTGTGGATATGGCAGGGTGGTTGTCAAGTGAGGGGTGTGGAGGGTACAGAAGTTAGGGCAGGGGGTTGTGAGGTGTGGAGGGGCTTTGGGCTGAGAGTGTGGCTACTACACTTGCCTGACTGCTGAATACCCAGGGCTAGCTGGGACCATGCTTCCTGAGCACTGGGGCTGTACCCTAGCAGCCCAGGGTGCTGGCAGCATCCAGAGCCCTGTACTCAACCAGCCAGTCTTTTACCAGTGCACTGTATGGGGACACATCAGTGTAATTTCACTTTAGACTCAATGTCAAAAATTAAGGGACATCAATCACTTAATCACGTGACATTAAATATTAGAGGGTGTTCATTACCTACTAAACTATTAGTCCTTGGAACCACTCTGCTCATTCCCTTTGGCTCAGCATGTTTCATGGGAATCAGAACAGTGCCCAGTCAGTTACTCTAAAGCTCTTTTGCAAGGTGAGTAGGCAGGGCCAAATACTAACTTGCTTGCTCAGATTTTACTCATTCCTTACTCGGAAACTCTTTTTGCTTTATTCCAAGCAAATGCTGAATGAAAATTGAATAAGAACTCTAGGATTCAGCCCATCACTAACAGACTTATGTAGCGAAATTGCAATGAGTTGAGCCAGATCTGCCATTTAAGGTATCTGTGAAAATCTTATCCTTTCCCAGATATGATAATCTTGTTTATATATTTGTATCACCTTTGCATCATGAGTTATATATCTATATCTTGAGTACTTCTGATGAGTCAGCAAGCCATGTAGGGGCATGCTTATGGATAAAGAATTCTAAAGCTTTACCATGTGACTTGAAGCTTGTGTTTGGAACACAAGAGGTGCAAGCCTTCTGGCAAAAGAATATAGAAGGCAGCTGCATCATCTCCATTTTGTCTTCAGTCTTGCTTCTTACCTCTGGAGTAACTTTGCTACAAACTGAAGCTTTGAACAAAGGACTGAATGACCCATCCAAGCTGTGGATGTGTTCCAACAGACTTTTATGCCAGAAGACTCACCAATACTGCTAAGAACCTGATATATGGATGTACTCGATTGATTTACCATTTAACAACTCTTCTCTTGTTCTTTCTGTTTTCTTTATAATAACCCTTTAGTTTTAGACATGAAGGATTGGCTAGCAGCATGTTATTTTAGGTAAGAGCCAGTCTAATACTGATCCAGCAATGTGACTGGCCATTTAAGATTCAGAATAACATTTTGTATAGGGAGCAGAGTTTTTCAAATAACTTCTCACTTTACTGGACCAAGGTGCTTACTGGAAGTCAGAGAACTGGACTGCAATAAAGGGAGTTGTGTAATTTCTTTTTTAGCTTCTTGATAATCATTGTGGGAAATTAAAAGCACAGTTCATGACTCATTATGTAGTTTAACTTCACAGTTAACCACCATTCTTGGGAGTATTTACTCTCCCTTTTGCAGCCTGTCCTGAATTTAGCATTTACACTGAGGTCTGTCTTCCTTTAAACTGCAGGAGCCCATATTTTTCACATTGCCTAATAGGCCTATTTCTTGGGCTTGACAACATAAGAAAACTTTTCTGTCTCTGGCTGAAACTAGCACTGAATTGTTTTGGTGTCTTTTGGATTTGCACCAAAGAATGTGGTGGCAACTGAAAGTGAAGGTAAAGAGGGAAAACTTATTAATAGGGTATGTTCCTCCAAAATCTTTGAAAATCTTCTGAGATCTCATAGGCACTATAACAGTAAAACATGCAAGCTGATGCTAAGGGTATTCAGAGCTATAATCTTGATAACACTTGACTACTGAAGAATTAGTGAAGGATATAATTAAACCAAATTGTTGGTTGCATTCAAAAATTATTGGCTTTATTGTTAACTCTTTAGCATAAGTCACCCAACTAATTAATTCAACAGAGCTATTCAAAATACTGCCTTAAAAGTTATTATTATTAAAGTATTAGTACAAATAGCAAACATTCCAAGCTGTAGTTCTAGTGTAGCTTGCAGTAAAATTAATGGCAAAATGTCATGATCCCATGCAAATAAGGCTGTAAAAATAGAACATAAGTCCCTCTTGTCCAATACGGTGTGAAAAATTCAAATTTTTTATCAGTAGCCAGTTTGACAGCAGAGCTGGGCCTATAAAGTGAAAGCAGTGATGCCACAATGAAAGATTGCATTTTTGACTTCCCAGCCTGAGGCTGCATTTACACTGTGCATAAATGCTCTAATTCATGACTAATGTAGCCCCAGTACTGGTATTAAAACTGGAAACTGTAGTGCAGACAGAGTGTGGACATTTTTATCAACTTGGCATTAAAGCCTGCTCAGATCAGCTGTAAGACATTACAGTGGTAACAAAAACCCAATAGGTGTTTTTGTTTTACACTAGCCTTTAAATTATTGTTACTAGTGATGGCATTGTAATGGTGGGAGCATCCCTCAAAAATTGTGTATTGTGGACAAGGCCTGCACCTTCTCTAAAACAGTCTCACTCACAGTTCCAATAGAAACTACCCTCCCTTGACTGGTACCTTGTCTACAACATAGAATCATAGAACTGGAAGAAACCTCAAGAAGTCATCAGATCTAGTCCCCTGCCCTCATGGCAGGACCAAATACTGTCTAGACCATCCCTGATAGGCATTTATCTAACCTACTCTTAAATATCTCCAGAGATGGAGGTTCTACAACCTCCCTAGGCAGTTTATTCCAATGCTTAACCATCCTGACAGGAAGTTTTTCCTAATGTCCAACCTAAATCTCCCTTGCTGCAATTTAAGCCCATTGCTTCTTGTCCTATCCTCAGAGATAAAGGACAATAATTCATCTCCCTCCTCCTTGTAACAGCCTTTTAGGTACATGAAAACACCTATCATGTCCCCTCTCAGTCTTCTCTTTGGCAGACTAAACAAACCCAGTTCTCTCAATTTTAATAATTTTTGTTGCTCTTTTCTGGATCTTCTCCAATTTCTCCACATATTTCCTGAAATGTGGCATCCAGAACTCCAGTTGAGGCCTAATCAGTGCAGAGTAGAGTGGAAGAATTACTTCTTGTGTCTTGCTTACAATACTCCTGTTAATATATCTCAGAATGATGTTTGTTTTGTTTTTGTAACAGTGTCACACTGTTGACTCATATTTAGCTTGTGGTCCAATATCACATGGTCTTCTGTTGCTCTCCAGTCAGCATGCTTTTGACCAGAGAGCACCTTGGTGTATCTAGCTGGCTTGAATGCCAGTCCCTGGTCTCTGCTTTGCTCTTGCCCTGACCCACCCCAAACAACAAGGTGATGCTGTACAGAGGCTTGTCTTGATAACAAAGATGGAATCATTTCAGCCTATTACACTTTGAGAAACTCCTCTTTTCAATTCTGAACATGGTATGATCAATCATTCAAGCTTACTGAATGGCATCTTACTGCATTTTTAATTAAAGTCTGAATGAAGGTATGTGGCCTTTCAAGCATAGTCTCAGGGTGCAAATTGAAGTTTTGTCATTGACTTCAATGAGGCAAGGTGTTCACACGGCATATGCAAATCTTTCATGGAGAGCTTCATATCAACTTTTCATTTCAGTAATACATTTCTTTGCTTTATATGCCATAACAATATGAGTGGTACACTGCTGGTGACTAAAACTGTGAAGATTAAACCAAAAGCTTCAAAGATGCCTGTTAGTAATGGACTTCCTATGGTATAGTGGTAGCAACTGTAGTTCATTTTCTGTATGAATTTAAATTAAAAAAAGGTAAATTATAGTTTAAAACTGTCCAATGGCCAATACTGATCTTGCACAATCTGGTGTCTGTCTTTGACTTTGCTTATTGAAAGAATATGGTAAAAGAAAACAGCTGAAAAAAAGGAAGCATTTTAATTCCTAAACACTTCCTTTAAAAGATATGCTTTGAACTAATGGTAAAAATAGAAGCTTTTCACTGCGTTTTTGTTTTTAAAAAACAGGAAAATTAGTAGGCAAAACCTTTGTATTCATGAAGAACGCTACAGTTCAAAAGGCCTGAGAATCAGGGAAAGACAAGGGGTGAGAAGATATACCCAAATTTAATATACTCAAATGAACATGAGCGAAATAAACCACGCATCACATGTTCCACTACAATTTTAATTTTGTTCACATATAATCCATCTAAGAGGGCTATGTTAATAGTCATGGGTTTCATTTTTACTGAGTTCTTGTTGTGTGCTGGTGTAATGACAGGCAAAATCACCCTAAAAACTGTGTATTATCCATTCCTCCATGTTGGACAGGTGGTTAGATTAAATCAATTACTGCAGTGGTATTATCACACTGATTAGGCTGCTACAGCTTAAAAGCCTCAGACTGTTAGTTCCCTCCCTGTTGGTTAATTACATACTGGGGATTTGATTTCTTATAGGGTGGAATTCTTTCCACCTGCCAAAGGAAATGGGATTTTGGAGACTGAAATTCAAGGCAGAGAGGGCCTGTGGGGAGTGAAATCTGCAATGCAATCTTCCTGACCTGTTCCTGACCACCACTTTAGCTTATGGGCTGGAATATCACTGGAGCTCTTCTGTGCAATGTGTTCTGGTGGTCACTGCATCTACATATTGATGTATCATGTGGTCTCTTTGCCAGCTTTGCCCCAATATTGCATCTCACATTGGCCTAAGGTAGTGGTGACACAGAGCCCAACCTTAAGCACACACATGCTCTGGTAATTCTGATTGCACTACATCCCACCCAGAGCAACATCATCATGTGACAAAAAAAATAGCTATATGTGAGGACTGGTTGTGAAGCAGTGCTAACTCACCCAGCTGCTTCCCCTTCCAATGAATGCTGTGAAACACAAAAATGCCCCTTTGCAAAAAAATCTGAGATTTTTTTAAAATCTGGTTTCATTCCAGATCAGAATGAATTAGAACATTTCAAAATAATCCATGAAAGAAAAATTCAAAACCCTTTTCATTTCAGGCCAATTGAAACATATCTTGTTAACAAAAATAAAAATATTTCATTTTGATCTCTAGAAAATGTGTTTTATAATGGAATGGGTAATGCAAGACCCAATAAAAACACTCAATTTAAAAGTAATTTTAAAATGGCAAATCATAACATTTTGCTCTGAAAATATGGAAACGGAATGTTTTTACATTGTCCAATCTCTTTTTCTGCCTTTCTTCCACAATATTCTAGCAAAATCCACCCACATTTTCAAGGTTGTTTAGATTTTGATGGAACTGCATATTCCAATGGATTATAGTTGTATCAACATTTCTTTGCCCAGCTCTGCTTTTAGTAGTAGTTGTTTCAGAAACAGACAAAACTTTTAGGGCAGGAGGGAGCAACAAAAAGTGATCCAGCCATAGCTTGAGGAAGTGATCCCAAAGCCCACTCTAGTACAGTACATTCCTACATTCTCAGACTAAAGCACTTATTTTACAGATTTACCTGCCATGTAATTTTAGCAATAAAACTTCCCCTGCCTTCTTCAGAATGAGACAGACAGAGGGAGTGGGAGAGAGAGAGAGAGAAAGGCATTTTGTTCTGAGGACATATCCATGGGAAACTCAGGTTATGGTTACACTACAGGGTTTTTCTGGGGTTCCAGAGGTATCCCGGAAAAGCTCTGCTGCATACAGGGAATGTGTCTGCTCTTCCGCTTTTTTTAGCAGAAGATCAGATACGCTCTTTCGGAAGCCCTGTCTTCCTCCTCTCACAAGGAAGAAGGGCTTTTCTGAAAGAGGAGGCTTTTCTGAAATTTCTTCCCCTGCATTAGGACACATTCCCATGGCATGAGTTCCATCTGCACCACTGCAGTAAACATTCTAGCAGCGTACAGGCTCCAGAGTGAGGGAGGGAAGAGGTTGGGATGGCACATGAGAAGCATCTGTATTCTCTAGTCCTTTGGTACCCACCAGGAGTGAGGTATCAGCCTGTGAAAATATTGGCAATATTCACTGTACTTTCCCTGTACACGTATCCAGGGACACCCAATATCTATGCAACAGTCCCCCATCCCCCAGTCAGTGCTCACCATTGCTAGAGCTGCAGCACAGTGCTGTAATGAGCTGCTCCAAAGCTAAAGTGACAATTAGTATTTCTTAATTAATGTCTTTATAGGAACAATATAAGGGAGATTGATGACTTCTCTGGACCCTTCCACTGTGACTGTCAATCTAATGCTGTAGCTGTCTGTTTTAATCAGCAGCATCTGATTTGGCGGCCTTGAGGGATGCCCCTGGTGGACCTCTGGCATGGATTAGACAAGGAAAGAAGCAAAGAAGGGAGAGCTAGCCTTACGGGTGGGTGACCTGAGCTACTGCTCAGGGTGCCATTGTCGAGAGGCTGCAGAAAGGTCTTGCCCATCTAAGATGTGGGAGGAGTGGATAAGGAGGTCTGGGGGTTAGGAACCAGCACTCCCACCATCCCCTCTCTGTTCTCCTAGCAGCATGACACCTGAAATGCAATTGCCACTCTGCCTGCAACTGCTCTGCCTGCTTGGAGCTGTATTTAAAGGGTGCCAAAGAAAATTCACTGAAGGCATTATTTTCCATAAGGCCGATCTTGGGAGCAGAGAGGATGTGTTTTCCAGTCCTCTACAGCTGCTGAAGACAGGAAAAAAGCAGTTGCATCAAGAGAGATAAAGGTACAAAGAGATGCAGCAGGAAGTGCACTAGGACACTGTGGCTTTGCTCAGGCAACAAAGTCATTAGTAAAGTAATTAGGTGATATGGAAATGTCAAAAACAGAACACATAGGCCAGTTTTTAAGGCCGAGAAACACCAAACAATAATTTTTTTTATGGGGCATACCAAGGATTTTGTTGAGCAAAAAAAGGAAGCTTGCCCCTCTTAAGGACGACCAATCTCTTCTCTCCGCATATGGTGACCATATTTTCTGAACCTACTCCCCCTGACCTCTGTTTACTATGCCCCTGATTCTCGGGGTCAAGATGGATACATGACCAAAAGTAAAAGTAACCCCCTCTAAGAACTTTTCCCACCATCCTCCTACCCATAGGGGATGAGTTTGGCCCCCACCGAACCCTCTCCCCTCTGGTGCTGGTTTCTCTCCTGCAGGTGTCTGCCCTTCTGCTTCACCCCCAGAATCCCCTGGCACCTGCACCTTCCCTTACCCCTGCTTCTTCCTGGTGCCTCCCCCTTCCCTCACTGCCCCTGCCCCCTTGCCCTCTTTCTTCCTGATGCCCATCACCTCACCACCCTCTGCCCCAGTTCCTCTCATGCCCCTGTGCCCTCACACATGACTTGCTCCATCCCCGCCTTCCTCATGTCCACCCCTCCTTTCAACCTTTCTCCCAGCACATCCCCCTCCCCTTGCTTTCTCTTGCCCCCAAACCCTTTCCCTCTCCTCATCCTGTCCCCTCCATCCTCCCACCCCCACTGACACCCCCCCCCTCCTCCTCCTGCCCTTTTCCTCATTGTCTCCACTTGGCCCCCTGGCATTTGTCTCTCTCCTCCACTCTCTCCCTTGGTGTCTTCCCCTTTCTTCTCCTGCCCTGCCTTCCTCCCCTCAGCACAGGCCCCTTCCTCTCCCACCCTCCTTCCCCCTAGTTCTCTTGGAGCCCCTCCCCACCTTTTGCCTTCCAGTTTGCAGGGCTGGAGTCTGTGGTCGGGCCCCAGAAGTCCTCGCAGCCCTGGCCCCAGCTGTTTCCAAGACAGGACCACTTGCCGGGCCTGGAGCTGGGCCGCCCGCAGTGCTAATGTTAGTGCTGCATTCCAGTCCCTGCACCAGCTTTGGCTCCCATTAGGAGGAGCACGGGGAGGGAGAGAGAAAGCCCCCACACTCCCAGATCTGACTTGTGGAGTGTGGTAGAGTGAGTGGGTCCATGCACTGCCACTCCCCCAGAGGAGTGGGAAGCGGTGGGGGAAGAAAGGGCCACACACAGAGCACACCGGAAGAGCCCGAACGTACCCCGCTCTGCAGTGCTCCTGCTTAGCTCTGCGCAGTCTCTGCCGGGACTCTGGTGGCAGGTCCCAGGAGCAGCTCACCGGCTCCAACCAGTGCCCCTTCCGCTCCGGCAGTGGTGGCGGCCACCTGTGGATGGAGGAGGCTGGGCTGGCGGCACACAGGAGGCAGTCCTGCAGTTGGAGGGAAGGGCCACGTGGTGGGGGGAGGTGCGTGCTGGACAGTGGCGTGTGCTGCATGGGAGCTCGGAGCGCAGGACACTGTGCACCACCGGCAGCGGCTCTGGCGTCCACACCTCAAATGCACTTTTGTGCAAGTAAATCAGCAGTAAAACAGCAGAATAGAGGGCTTTTGCCGGTGTAGGTAAACCTCCTTCTACAAGGCATAACTCCCTTTTGCGCTATAGCTATTGCACAAAAAGGCAAGTGTGAATGCTCCTATGGGAAAAAGCACAGGTACTCTGATGGCCGTTCTGTGACTGGCCATCAGAGCGTTCTTGCACAGGAGCGTCCGTGCAGTGTGAACACTCCTGTGCAAAAGCACATCACTTTTGTGATGCGCTTTGAGGTGTGGATGTGCTCTTGCGGAAAAGGCTTCTTGCGCAAGAAGCCTGCAGTATAGATGTAGCCTATATAGTGAAATTCATGGTAGGAAAACAATTTTCCCTCCATACATTAATTTCTTTGTTTCCCCCCTAACCTTACATAACATTATTGACCACATACCCAAAACCCCTGATACAGCTCAGCAGCTCTTCCAATCAATGGAAAATGTAATTGCTGCTCCCAACCAGCCCCTCCCCCCCCCCCCCCACTCCTTGCTGTAGCATAAAAGGTAGCAACGGGGCATGAACCTTTATCTCTACCCTCCATGCCAAGGTGATCTGAGGAAGTGGGTCTGGCCCACGAAAGCAGATCACCTAATAAACTATCTTGTTAGTCTTTAAAGTGCTACATATTTTTTTCCTTTTGTATCTCCATGCCAGGGGAAAATCATGATTACACTTACATTGACCTGTGATAACCAGACAACCATGCACAGTGCACTATGTTCTTGTAATAGGCACAAACCTTGTAATATGTTTTCATATGTAAATTTGTATGTTATTGTTTGATTTTTATAAATGCTAATACCTGCTGGTAAATAGTGATTTTTTTGGTCCTCTTTTTGTTGTATATAAAATTCATTTGCATATAAACTATTATTCTCCCACAATCTTCATGAGATTAGCAAAACGTGTTTGAATTTTAAGGCCCAGGCATGGAGTCAGCTCCTATGGCAAGAGAGATGATACAACCTTGTTCTAATGTTATAAAAGAGAGTAAATAAGAGTGCCCAGATGATCTTTGTTATAGCATTCTTTATTTATAGAACTCTGCCATAGCTCATCTTAATTTGTCTCCTCTCTCTGAATTTTCCATCATACAAAAAATGACTTCAGAAGGATTCTGCAATTAAAGGACTTATTCTTTCTTCCCGACACTAAAATGACATTTATATCTGATTAATCCTGATCACATCAGAAGGCAGTGTGAGGTTTTATACCACTGGGTTATGTCTTCCGGTTTTTGGTGTTATTTATGTGTAATGCAAATCTGATAAGAATTATAGTTGAAAGGATGGAAAAGCCTGTATGAAAGAACTTGTTCCTAGGATTCTATTTAGAGCACAAGCTGGAAGCGTTTTGAAGGAAGCATTTAAGATAACCTGGAAAAGGCTTTGTACCAATTCTGGATTCTTTATGACTTATGAAAAAGGACGGAAATAATCTTATTTTCCCAAATTGTTTTTTCTTCAATTATTCATTAGTAATTCAGGTTTTGTCTATCTTGACCTGGAATATTCTTTGTATGGCTGGAGAACCATTGCAATTTTTTGATGTCACAAATACTAAAGAAATTCAAGCTGAGCAGCTGAGAGGGGAAGAGAGTTATACTCAGTCTGGTATAAACGTCTCTTTTTTGCTTTGTATTTTTTTGACATCTATTTGTCTCAAATGCATAACAAATAGTTGAGAGGGAAAATATCATTGTTAAAGGTCCAATCCTGCTCTCCTTGAAGTAAGAGGCTGTGACCCATCAGGGAAACAAATGTAGTATTCCTGATATTTTAAAATAAAAATCAATCAGGAAAAAATCTTTACCCCTCTAATACATCCCACATTCTATGCTTTCTTTACATATCATAAAGAAGCAAAAAAGGGTACAAGTCAATTTCTTCTCTTTGTGGGCTACTTATAGCTTCCCTACTCTGCAAGCCAGAGTTGTGGACTATGTCATCTTTTACCCCTCCTGATCGTCTGAAGCCATACTAGTTTCCTCTGTGTTCTTGTTAGATCTCTCTCGGTTAGTGAATGTCAAGTCCACTCAACACATGATTGGGCGGTCCTATGGAAAATCTAGGGCACTGCAGAAACTGTATAGGTGCTGCAAGGGGTGGCAGTTTTCTCTATAATGTGTGCAGAACCAATGATCTAGCACAGTGTTTTTCAACCTTTTTTAATAAAGTACCCCTTTAAAAAAATTATAAGTACCCCCAGTACCTACAGTTTTCAGACACACACAATTTTTTTGTACCATTTCAACACATTTGTTTAAATAACTGAATCATAACCAGGCGGGCGATGAAATTTTTGGGTGTAAAAAGTACAAAAATAATAAAGCACTGTAAAACTTAAAACAAAAATTCAGTTTTCTCCACATTTCAGTTGTGGTGATGTACCCCCTAGACTTCTCTCGAGTACCCCTAAGGGTCCTCATATCACTGGTTGAGAAACACTGCATGCTGATTAAGTTATTTCTCTTTAGGATCACTGCTATGTTGCTGGTAGAAGACAGTGGGGACCTTAAAAATAGCTGCATGAACATGGGCTCCCTGTTACTGTATAGTTTATGGGGTGATCTGCATGTCCATATAAAAAAAAGTCTCCTTCTTTCTTTTCCTCTCTCCCCAGTATAATGCAACATGCCCCACGCCAGCTGGTTGCTGAACTTGATCCATTTGCCAGGCCCTAATATTTGGTGAGCTTTCATTTAGTTCCCATGGGCCAATTTGGGAGCTGCTCAGGAAACAGCTGCTCCCACCTCTCTTTGCTTCTGTTGGACGTATCTCATCTCAGTCTGCTTTGCTGCTCACAAAGCTTCCTGTGCCAGCTCCCTCCCGCCAGCATACTGCTCTTCTGCTGTACTTAGCCACAGCTCCTCCTCTGGACTAGCAAGCACAGCTGCTCCCCTAGCTTCTCCTGTACCCATATCCACTCTTCTGCCTTGTTGCCTCACCAAATCAGAGTTCTAAAATCATTGCACTGTAGTCCCAAACCTCATTGGCCTTACCACCCTCCACCCTTTAGCTGGCTTCACTTCAGTCATGTTGTATGTATATGGGTTTTATAGCCCTTTGGGATCCTCTGGGAGAAGAGATATTGTAAATCTGTGAGATTCTTCCATTACCATAGGAGCAAATAACATTTCCCTGCTACATTAACATTTCAGGGTTCTTCTTCAGGGGCACAAGAGCTGATTCCTCTCTCCTGTGACTGCTTGACATACTCCCATAAGCTGCTCCAAGGACCATGGCAGCAAAATTGTTCCAGAACCTCTTTGCACTTGCTGATTGGCCTAACCATTGCCAAGCTATGGGGATAGTAAGATAGACAGCGAATGTTGAGCAACACCAGTCAGGCCTCCCCCTGTAAATAATTCTGCCTTTCAATTCTGGCCAACTGGTCATTTGATTGAAAAGCCCTGCACCTGAGTGATGCTGGCAAAATTCATCTCTTGTCCTGAAGGCCTTCTAAATATAGCACTCTCATTGACCTTGGTGAGAGATTCAGGAAATACAGCACTGATGACCTCTATGGTAGCCAATATAGTATTTAGGGCAAACAAACACAAGCAGTTAACAATTCCCCACGAGTACATTATTTCAATAAATAAAACATTTTCAGAAGACCCATTTTTATCAGTGTTCCCTGTGGAGATGAAGCCACATTTGTCTGTGGAATGTAATGCCATACGTTAGAAGGGCTAAGCCCATACAAGCAGTGAGGCTGTACCAAACTACTAACCATCAAAGAGATTTAAGTTACTTTAAATAGACTTGTAGAAATCTGCAATACTTTAATCACCTAGCTTGCAGCAGAGTATTTGCAGTGTCTGGGTTTATTTATGTTCTCTTAACATCCTCTGGAGCAAGAGATAATGGCTGAGAATATTTTCTTCTATCTCACTAACTTTCTGTGATTATTTCACAAAGATTCTGTGAACAGCCTTCGCCTTGCAGCACAGTGGCAAGACTTCCTGTATAAAACAGCAACTCTATTTCCAATAATAAATAGGAAGTGAAGAGTTACAATTACTTACATATTTTATGAGCAAGTAAAATATGGAAAACAAACTCCTATCTGTGGAGGAAAGATGATGCTTGCATGCCACAAAGAAAAGTTTGTGTGGTAGATTTTAAAGTCATGATGTTTTATGTCATCACAGGCCTATGACACAATCTGTGTCCCCTGGCCTGGAGTAGGATAATTGTGAGGGGAAAATTCCACATTTACAAGGAGAAAGAAATGTGTGTGCAGGGCCAGATTAAGGGGGGGGGGGCTAGCCGGGCAGCTGCCCAGGACGCCAACCTATGGGGGGGCACCTGATCACAGCTGTAAGGGCTGCCACATGCCCGGCCATGCGGCGCCCCTTTGAGCTGCCATCAGGCGCCATGCGTCCGGGGCTGAGGGCTGCGCGGTGCCCCTTAGAGCTGTCATTAGGTGCCTCACTCCTGATTGCAGCTGTAAGGTGTGCAGCACACCGGGGGGCGGGGCAGTGCATGCGCCCTGCGCCCGGGAGCAGAGCCATGCATGCATCGTGTGCCCGCTGCCTGGGGTGCAGGAATGGCTCGAGCTGGCCCTGTGTGTGTGTATGTTATAAACTTATATATTGCTTGCATGGAATTCCCTAAATGTTATCTACAATATTTTTGGGTGCCCCTTTGATTACCCAACCCAGCTGGCTTCAATAAGTGGAGATTTGGAACAAAACCTTAGATCTAGAATTTAGCTTTCTATGGCTACGTCTAGACTGCAAACTTCCTTTGGAATAAGCTTTTTTGGAAGAGATCGTCTGGAAAAGCTTAATTCGAAAGAGAGCATCTACACAGCAAAAGTGCAATGAAAAAAGATGTGCTTTTTTGAAAGATAGTGTTCACGCAGATTCGATGCTATCTCTCATTTAAGGCCATCCGGAACCAGTTCAGGCAGGGCATTAAGTTAGCAGTTGCTTCTGGATGCTGTCTCCTAAGGCTACCTTAGGGACCCCCCTGAACAGCCATTTCTCTGTTTCTGCTGCATGCTTGCTACCTCTCCAAGGGACAGCAAAGCTTTAGCAGTGTGTGCTCTGGTTGCCCTGCTTTAGGACACCACAGCATACTCCTCAACATGGAGCCAGAGCTGCCCCTTGTCATGCAATGCCCCCACACTGCCATGCTGCAGCTTCTGCAGCACTTTGTGCAGACTGTTTTCATCGTCCTGCATGAGTTTGAGTCTGAGCTCAAAAGTGAGACACTCTGCCTGGATGCAGGAGCAATGCCCTTGCAACCACACTCCATGGAAGAGAGACTGTTTTGGATGCTGGACACCAGTTCTGACTGGTGGGAGCAACTGGTCATAGAGCGGTGGGATGATCAGCAATGGCTCCAAAATTTCTGAATGCAGAAGGCCACCTTTATGGAGCTGTGTGCCTGGCTCACCCCTGCCCTCCTCCGGGACACCCACATTTGACCTGCCATACCCCTGGAGAAGCGGGTTGCCATAGCCATATGGAAGCTCGCCATCCCAGACAGCTACCAGTCCATGGGAAAACAGTTCGGCGTGGTAAAGTCCACCATTGGTGCCTTCCTCATGGAGATAAGGCACTCTTATACTGCAGTGCCTGGAGGCGGGGGAGTCCTGGAAAGGGGGACCCTAAGGAAAAGGGGGATGGGAGGGTGGGGATGGGCCCTGCTGGTGGGGTGGTCTCATAGGGTGTGGCTCCTGAGGTGCTTGAGATGTGGGAAGGGAGGGGACGGGCACCTCCAAAGGGCTCAGGCCAGGGGTGGGCAAAAGGGCCTCCGCAGGCCGGATCTGGCCTGCCAAGTGGGTTGATAGGGCCCACAGAGGCCCTGCTACTCCCCCACCACCAGCAGGTTGGTCTGGGGGCGAGGGAGCGCGCGAAGCTTAGAAGTGCTGCATGCAGCTCGCAGGAGGAGCATGCGAAGTTTCCTCCGCCCTCCCCCCCCACCCTGCGAGGAGTGCATGACACTTCAAAGTGCCGTACGCTTGTTCAGGCTTCACACAGCTCCCCTGCCCCCAGGCCAATCAGGACTTGGGGGCAGGGGAGCGCGTGACATCTCCTCCCGCCCTGAGAGCAGCACGTGGCACTTTGAAGTGCTGCATGCTCCTCGCAGGGTGGGGGTAGGATGGGAGAGGGGCTTTGCATGCTCCCCTACCCCCAGGCCAATCAGGGTCATGAGTGTCTAGTGGGAAAATGGGGGGCCAAGGGCCTCCCCCACCTCCAGACCAATTATGGTCTGGGGGTGGGGAAGCCAGAAGCATTCTGGCCCCTCCCCTTCTGGATTAGTCTCCTCCCCTCCTGGCCTGGCAAAAAATTATTGCCCGCTCTTGGCTCAGGCACTCCCTCTGATTCTCTGTGTGTTTCTGCAGATGGTGAGGGCCATCAACTCTGTCCTGCTGTGCAGCAGCATCTGCCTGGGATACCTGGACCCTATTGTCGGTGGATTTGCCGTCTTGGGCTTCCCCAACTGCGGAGAAGCCATCAATAGAACCCACATTCCATCTGCACACTGCAACACTGAGCCGTCCAATACATAAACCAAAAGAGCTATTTCTCCATGGTGCTGCAAGCCCTGGTCAACCACCATGGACAGTTCACGGACATTTTTGTCTGGTGGTCGGGCAGGGCGAACAACACCTGAATTTTCCGAAACTCCAGCCTTTACCAGAAGGTGGAGGCTGGCATATTCTTCTGCCAGCATGATTTTGGGGTTGGGGACGTGCAGATGCCACAGTGCATCATAGGGGACATGGCTTACCCCCTCATGCCATGGCTCACGAAGCCCTACTCCGGCCACTTGGACCCCAGCAGGGACCAGTTCAATGCCCACCTCAGCCAGGCCTGACTGCAGGAGAAATGTGGCTTCGGGCGCCTGAAGGCACGGTTCAGGTACCTCCTGACCCTCCTCAATGTGGGGGAGCACAACATCTCCGAGGTGGTCTCAGCCTATTGTGTTCTCCACAACATTGTGGAGAAGAAGGGGGACGCCTTCCTACCAGTGTGGGGGGTAGAGGCTGGACGGAAAGGAACAGCCTTTGAGCAGCCACGCACAGCTGCAACTCTCCCCAGGGCCTCCCCACTAGGGTCCTGTGCCTTGCCTCCCTATGCCTTTCCCACAACACCCCCTCCCTTATCCCCTTCCCTGGACACTGAATAAAGACACCAATTTTGAGTTGAAAACAAAAATGTTGTATTTTTTTCATAATAAAAGTAACTGGGGAGGGTGAAGGGGGGCTGAGAACCTGGATGGGAGAGGGTGGAGAGGGGCTCAGGGCTGGTAGTGGCACGTGGTGCGGCTGGAAGTGCCACCTCGTGACCAGGGACCTCAGTGGTGGGTGGAACCTGGGACAACGGGGGGGGGGGGCGGTAATCAGGAGGGGGGCTGGAGCGGGGTCAGGTATGACGGGGGGGCAAGGGAAGGGAGCATAGGCAGGGCAGGGGGAGGGCAGGAGCAGGGACAGGAGCTGGGTGTGCCATCATTTCACGGATGATAGCACACATGTTTTCACCCTGCCTCACAAGCTGATCCCACATGCGGGTCCATCACTGAGCATCATCGCGGACCTTCTGGGCCAGGGTTTGCTGCATGTCATGGAGGACAGCCACATGTTGTCCCACGAGGTCCTTGTGGACCCTCCTGTTCTTGTGGTTCCCCTGGTGTCAAGCAGCTGCCTTGGATGGCATTGATTGCCCCTCAGTGACAGCTGGTCTGGCTATGGAGAATAAAGAGGGAGAGGTGGTCACTCATCCAGGCAGACACTGTCCCTGAGGCTGTGCTCTCCTCTGTGAGCAGCGAGTAACAGTCCTTGGGCCAGAGGACAGGGATGTCCCAGGAGAAAGGCCATGTGTGGCCTGCAAAGTGGGCCCTTGTTTCACTGGGCCCCGAGGTGCCCAGAGGACCATGCTTCCCCTCCCCTCCCCTTCCATGGACAAGCAGGCAAGGGAAGTGTCTGGCCACACTGAGATCCCATGTGTGGGAGAGGGGCCTGGAGCAGCCTGGGGCCCGCACACACACCGGTGCTTGGCAGCACTGTCCGCAGGAACGGGTGGAGCCTCGCACATGCAGGCATGTCAGTGTGCTGTGTGCGGCACTCCTCAGTCTGTATGGGGTTGTGCGAGCACCCTTGTGCCCAGTCTGCTTACAGTGGTGTCTGGTGGTGCGATGGTGTCCCCCCTGGAGTCAGCTGTGTGTGGCCTCCCCTGAACGTGAGCAGGAGCCTGGGGGTGGTCCAGGGGCTGCCTCCTGAGGCCTCATGGCGCAGACTGGTGCAGCACGTGCTTCCACGTGCACAGACTGCAGCACGATGTCCAGACCGAGCAGGCATCACACCCCATCCCCTCTGCGCCCGCCTCCCCCGCCCTGTGTGTGTGACAAACTGAAAGCACTCACCTGATGATCCTTCCCCGCCCTCAGAGGATGCCTAGGAGATCTCCAGGCCCTGGGGTATTGGCTCGAGGGTGAGAGTGACCGTGCTTGCCATCTCCTCTTCCTCCTGCAGTTCCAGAATTTGGTGGAGCTCCTGAAAGTAGGGGCAGTAGTGGGATCCCTGCTGCGGAATGAGAGGTATGTTCCCTGGCTCTGGCAAAGCCCAGGTGGAGCTCTTTGACTTTGCTCCGTACCTGTTCTAATGTCTGCACTGCGCCTCCAGGAGCAGAGATCCTGCAGGGTGGTCTCCTCATCCCACAGCTCACGGAGGGACACTTCCGTGGTGCTCCCTGTGACAGCCAGAGGCATCTCAGGGGGCTTGTGGCTGGGCCATGTTTCGAAAGGCCTGTGGCAGTCAGAGCCGCGTGCTCAGGTTCAGTTCTCTTCTGCCACAAAGTTTGTCCCGGGTGCCTGCAGTTTTAAGAGCTGCCAGGAGACAGGAGTTCTGATTAGTTTGGATAGAGAGGCCACCAGGGCACCTGTGTTATTTCCTGAAGGCTTCTTTTTTTTAAAAAAAACTGCCTCTTCCGCATCCGCACACGCCTTTTTCTGAAAAAGCTTTTTTGGAACAAGGCTTCTTCCTCGTAGAAAGAGGTTTACCTCTGTTGGAAAAACTCCTCCGTTCTTTCAACTTTTTGTTGAAAGAACACAAGAGCAGTGTAGATGCAAGTATTGTTTTTCTAGAAAAACGGCCGTTTTTCTGGAAAATCGCTGCAGTGTAGATGCACCAATTGCCTAGCTAATACACCAATTGCCTAGCCAAAACCCCTGATCCATGCACTTCTGAATTTGGGATGTGTGAAATCCTAATCTGAACTTGAACCTTTTCACATATCGAGCTACTAGGAACTATTATTTACATTCAGCAATGAACTCAGTTCAGACCTAGATTTGCCGTTTTCCTCCAGGCCTATATTTATGAGCTTTTAAAGCACAATAGCTATTCTTCACAGGCTACGGCTTTGTATACACTGCTAAGTTTAAAGCAGAGCCACTGCAGTGCTTTAATGTGGCAGTTTGGTCCCAACACTATATATTAAACCAGCCAAACGAGAGGCATAGCTCCCAGTGCTTGAAGACTGTTTACACTAGCACTTTACAGCACAGTAACTTGCTGCACTCAGGGGATGTTTTTTCACACTCCTGAACAAGAAAGTTGCAGCACAGTAAAATGGCAGTATAGAACATGACTTAAGACCACATGTGGACACTCTTCTTCTGCAGCTATTCTGCAAGTTTTTCCAGGCTATTATCTTCTGTAGAGAAACCCGAACGAATAACCAACATTGCAATTAATTTATGACAGAATGTGAGATTTAGCTTGATTTCACACAATAAGAGTAGCAATGGTCCTTTGTAAACTATCTCTTATGTGCTTTCAGCTCTCCTCATGAGAGGCTCATGGTATTATTTGCAAAGCACAGAGATCCAAGTCCTGGCATGCAAAACCACTTAGCCACTATTTTACAAATCAGCTGCTCCATATCTGAATTCACTTGTGATTCCACATGTGCTGTCATCGCTGAACCTTGCACGCTGTTCACTGTGGTGCTCTCATTAACTAGTTGTCTTTATGCCCATTTTCCCCGGGTATTCCCAGCTACAGGAGATCAGTGTTACGCATTCTGGTCTCTGCCGTTTGGGAGGTTACTGGGAGGTTGCTGACACATACAAGATGGCTGGCAACTTGACACATAGAATCCTGAAGTTTCTCCTCAGAAAATGTCTATTGAGATCTCCTTGTTTCTGTGAGGTAAAAATTATGCAATTCCAGTCTCTCAGTGGAGGGCCCTAATATAGCTGAAGTTTTGGGCTGGTTCTGGTTTGTAGTAGAGAAGGCCTATGGCTGAATTCACAAAATCTGGTCCTAGATTTTGAACATCCCAAAGTTTTACAGGTAGCTTGCCCTGAGAGTTTGATTCTGCCCATTCTAAAGACAGGAGTGACTGCAGAAATTCAGACTTTGATTCAGATTCTCAGTTCCCATGGTGTTCAGATCATACTTAGTGTAGGTTCCCCCATGCAGATATATACCAGTGTCCACAAGGACAGAAATGGAAAACTAACTTGTTACAGTGCTTTAAAGTCTTTAATTCTCAGTAGCACTTAGATGCTATGGTAATCAGTGGTATATAAAATCCTAAGATTCATTCCAACACCTTAAAAATATATTTTGTTTTGCATAAACAATTTTACTGGTTTTCAAGTGCTGACACAGATGGAAATTGTATATGGGTTGCTGAAGGCAAGAAGAGAACCCAGAAGATGTTCTGATTTAGTTGGAGTTGCTCCTGCTTTGAGCAGGGATTTGTACTAGATGTCTTCAAGGGGAGACACGTAGCTAGGGAGCATATGAGAAGGGGAAAGGGACCAGAGTCTCTGGGTAGCACAGGAGACTGGCAGGGGGCCTGGCACCCAGAACAGGGGTTGGGACCTCTGAACTCACTGGCAATGGCAAGGGAAGTGGAGTGCCCTGGCCTTAGCCCATCTTCTCCCCTGGGTCCCGGCTGCATTGTTTGGGTGAGTGGGTGGGATGGCCCCACACTCACTGGAGGGAAGTAGGAGACAGGAGAGCAGAACAGGCTGGGGCCAAGTGACTCCACTTCCCCCAGCACGGCTGGTGAGTGAAAGGGAGGTTGCATTGCTTAAGGAAGGGAGCTTGGGAAAAGAGACAGGATCATGGTGAAGCAGGGATGGGAAAGAAGTTGGGTGTGGACAGAGCAGGGACAGGGAAGAAACAGGAAGTGGGGGAGGCAGGAGTAGGTCTAAGGCAGGAAGAGGTAGGGTCTGGGGAAGAGGAGAAATTGTCTCCTCTCCCCTGGATTAGGGGTGGCCTGGGGAAGAGTCACGTGGGGGGTGGTCACATGACTAGCCCCTCCCCTCCGTGTCCCTCATTAGCAGTCACCCCAGGTCTCTTCCAACTCTACATGTCCATGATTAAGATTGTAGTAGGAACCAAGAGATTTTGCCCCTTGTGGGGACCAACAATTACAGCTCTGTGCTTTCCTGTGTGCGAGGACTGTTCAAGTAATAGGGTGACTGGATGTCCCATTTTTAAAAAAGACTGTTCTGTATTTAAGCCCTCCTACCAGTGTCCCAATTTTTTCTTAGGAATGGGCAAATTGCCCCTTATTTTCAGTCTCTCCCCCTTGCTCCCCATGAGGACTTGTAAGTCCTGCAGCTGACCAGGTTCCTGCTCAAACCAGCAGGGGGATATAGTGGCCAGCAATGGGGACAGGTATGCAAGGCTGGTGGCAGGGAGAAGATGCAGAGCATGGAACTTGATTTTGAACTGATTGTTTGTACTCATTGGTTACTACAGAACTTGCTCTCCTGGAGACGAAATTTGCATATCACTGTCCCTGGCGACTTCCATGCCCACCTGGCCTAGTAAGTCTATCTGTTCATCTCTGTGTGTACATTATTATAAATGATTGGGTCACTTTCTATGGCTGTGGTGTCCAACCAGTTCTGAAGCAGTAACCACTATAGTGGCTAATGCTATAGCGAACTAGACACTCTCAACCAACCAAAATAGCCACATTGTTCAAGCCAACTAGCCACACTGAACCAGCCAATCAGCCACATGTGGCTAGTGGCTATCATGTTGGACACCATGGATCTATGGTATCCATTGCTTACTTTCTCTCCAAGTCTTCTCTGCAGAAACCCCAGCAGAGATACTGCATGTCAAATTTTATAGACAAAATATTTGGCATCAGTGGTAAGATTAGTATTGAAGAGCCAAAAAATAAAGATTTTTCTCTCTGGACAGTTAAAGGCACTAGCTAGTTCCATATTACACACTTTTTGGGGCCTTCAAAATTTCACACAATATTACATTTTAAGGATTCCAGCTCCTTATTTTACCTCCCCAACACAACTGACATTATGTGTTGTGAAATTTCACAGCAAATTTTTCACCTCTGCCTTGATTTTTCAAGGACTGCTAACAAGCCATACAATGTGCCTTCAGGAGCGGTGTGAGGCCAGCTGCAGCAGCTGGCACCCCAGGTGGAAGGCACGATCGGCGCCCCCACCTGCACGGCCATCCATGGCTGTGATATAATCACGGGGCGCCCTGGCGCCCCATGACATTGTCAGGGCTTTGAACCCAGACGGCTTCTGTTCGTTGTCTGACCACAAAGAGACAGGCAACACCAGCAAGGTCCAATCACAAGCTCTTTATTGAAGAGTGCACACAACAATAGAGAGCGGCCCATCTCCAAAGAGAACCAGCCCTGATTTCAGTAACAAGTAGGTTTATATAGACAGTTCCGTCGCATCATAAAACGTTTGCCCAAGCAACCTACCCCCCCTTAAAGAGTTGGAAGCTTCTAGTGCTCATGCATACCTAACCAACTATACATCGTGGCCTTAAGCAATTCATAACGCATCAGCAACTTTCTTATCAGCCCAGAAGACAGGTACCAGACAACAAGGAGACAGGGAGTTAGGAACAAACGGAGGGCAGAAACAGGGAGTTAAGTTCAGTGAGGGAGAACAGAAACAGGGAGTTAGTTTATCAGTTCTCAAAACAAGCTGTTCCACTCACAGCAGGTACAACAATGCAATTTTTCACTTATCGTACCTTTGCAACCTAAGCAAGTAGGTAGGGTGCACCTTTCTTGAACCGTGTCTCCAGTTCTGCTCAGGGACTACACAGAAACCTTTGTTAGCTTCTTTTTGGTCTGCCTTAGCACTAGGCCCTATTTTCTTGGGCCCAACAACATCATCATCGGGCACCCAGGCTGGCGGTGCCCTAGGCAACTGCCTAGTTTGCCTAGGCTCACAGGCCACCCCTGTGTGCCTTGGTTATAACACAAGAAAAAATGTTCTACTATTGGAAAGGACAATGTCTGCTACAATGTACCTTGTAAACATTAGGGCTGTGTCTAGACTGGCAAGTTTTTCCGCAAAAGCAGCTGCTTTTGTGGAAAAACTTGCCAGCTGTCTACACTGGCCACCTGAATTTCCACAAGAACACTGACGATCTCATGTAAGAAATCAGTGCTTCTTGTGGAAATGTGTTCGGGCAAAAGTCCTTTTGTGCAAAAGCTTTTGCGCAAAAGGGCCAATGTAGACAGCTCAGATTTGTGCAAAAAAGCCCCGATCGCGAAAATG
Organism: Pelodiscus sinensis; assembly: GCF_052426305.1. Classification (NCBI taxonomy): domain Eukaryota; kingdom Metazoa; phylum Chordata; order Testudines; family Trionychidae; genus Pelodiscus; species Pelodiscus sinensis. The sequence goes on from NC_143056.1 coordinate 33,537,052, forward strand.
GCGGTCGGGGCTTTTTTGTGCAAAAGCGCGTCTAGATTGGCATGGACTCTTTTCCGCAAAAAGTGCTTTTGCGGAAAAGCGTCTGTGCCAATCTAGACGCTCTTTTCCGCAAATGCTTTTAACGGAAAACTTTTCCGTTAAAAGCATTTGCGGAAAATCATGCCAGTCTAGACATAGCCTAGTTGATTACACATAAATAAATACATAAATAGATAGATAGATGTCACAACTGTTTATACTAGAGCAAGCCTGAAAAAAATTACTTCCCTTTAGATTTTCCCAACACGTTAGTTATCAGCCAAAGCCAGTAAATTTGTAGAAAATTGTAGCTACAACATACAATGAACATTTCTGCATGTTTGATATAAATTGATTTGAATACAGAACATTTGCTATGTGATTAAATCTCCCAATATTTTCCTTTATATTGCATTCTACTTCCCAACAGGACAAATGCTCACAGAATTAATAAAAGGAAAGCAATCAAATAACAAACTGTCCATCAGCAAGTTATTTCACCTGTCATGTATGATCTGAGGCCAGTAAGCTCATCACATAATGAAAACAGCAGTTCACATTTGCCTATTTCCCTTGCATCTCTGCTAAAACTATGCAGATAGCTTCATCTTTTTTTATCTAAAGACTTAGCTAGAACCAACAGCAGTCACATGCCTGAGCCATGTGTTCTGTTCTCAAAAGAGAAATAAAATGACACTATGAAAGGCCTGGTTAATGTGTTTATAAAACACGGGTATTTTGATCCAAACACAATAGGTGCAGCTTTTGTATTAATGTGAGATCCTCATGAAAGTGTTAATTTATCTTGTAACTTTGGTGAAGTGCTGTGAGATGAATGGATGAAAATTGCTTTTTATATGCAAAGTACTATTGAATATCTTTAGTTCTGCAGTTCATGGGCACCCGGAAAGTGGTCTTGAAGAATTACAAATGCTTTTAAGAAATACTTCACCTCAGGTTCTAAATGAAAAACCTTGAAATATTTCTGCAAGCTTTGAAAGAGATACAAAATAAGGTAATATATAAACAAGGCACAAGCACATCTTACCCATGAAGCAAATAAGCTAAATTTCTTCAGTAGCTTACTTTAAAAATTTAAGATTGAGTTGACTTCTCTACCTCAATTTCTCTATCTGTAAAATGGCCATAATGACATGACCCACTTAACAAGAAATCTGAGGGCTAATGAAGTAATATTTTACAGTACGTTAAAGATATAAAATGCTAAGTATAGTCATGTCTTATAAAACTACAGTGTTGCAGAACAAAGAGGTCAAGACCTCCTAAAAATGTACATATCTTCATAATGCACTTTCATAAGAAATATAAATGGTTGTTCCAGTCTAAGCCCTGGTCTACACTAGGGCTTTATTTTGAAATAACCCTCTTAGGTTGAATTTATAAGCAGAGCATCCACACTACCAAGTCTGTTATTTCGAAATGAGGGGCCATTTATTTCAAAATCTGTAATCTTGCTTTTCTTGGGCCATTAGTGTTATTCCCTGAGGAAAGCAGTACAGATTTTGAATTAAGCGGCCTGTTATTTTGAAATAACGGGCTTGGTAGTGTGGACTCTCCGCTTACAAATTCAAACTAAAGGGGGTTATTTTGAAATAAAGCCCTAGTGTAGACCAGGGCTTGGGAAATAATGCTAATTTCTAAATAGTTATTTCGAAATAGTGTTAGTGTGGATGCTGCAGTGCCACTATTTTGAAATAACTACTCCCCAGAGTAATTCAAACTAATTACTCCCCAGTGTTTCCTGGGGCTCTAAGTCAAGGTAGCATGTCCACATTAATGGACTAATTTTGAGGCTTCCCACTAGCAGGGACACACTATTTCGATTTTGTAATATCGGGAGTTATAAAGTCAAATTTAGTTATTTTAAAATAATTTCCTATTGTACACATGGCCAAAGGGACCTCAGTGGAGATAAGATTGAGCCCCTCTCCTCATACACCTTTATAAAATTTTCTGTTTTTTCATTCAGTGCCACACAGCTGTCCCTACCCATAAGCAGAATATGAAGCTGCATAAGGCACCCAAAAATGTGGGGCACCACTGAGCATTCATGTCCACCCTCCTGCCTCTTCAGATCCCTGACTTGTGGCTCTGCTTCCTTTCGAGAGGATCTAGTTAACTTAAAAGTGCATGTCAGACCTATTAGCAGAACACTGAACCTGTGAAAGAGCCAATCAAGTGGTAATGAAGCCATTTAACAGGCATTTGCCAAACACGAGGATATTTTGTCACTTTCTGAATTTGCTATGTTGGTTCTACAGGACGTTCATTTAAAATATTTAATTAATGTGTTGCTGAAAATTAGAAAATCACATTTCTAAAAAATCATCATCCGCTGGCTGCCATCGGGCATAGGAGCACCAGTTTAATAATACTGCAAAGGGCCTCAAAAATCCTAAGGATGGCCCTGCAGTGCAGAGATAGTACACCAGCTTTGAAATCCACATAATTGATAAATCACAACCACTGAAGCTCAGAGAACAGTTTGACGGACATTTTTTGATGGGCAGAGATTCCAGTAACCCTCAGGCTAGTAAATTCCTAAGCAAGCAGCAAAGTACAGCAATGAAAATTATAGAAAGAGTAATGGAAAGATGTGGCTCATATTGTTACCTGAAAGTGTCTGAATAAAAATCCAACTTTTTTTTTTTTGCCATTGTCTCAGGTAATCAAGTGTCTTAACCCCCCATCCTCCCGTCCCGTCTCACCATGCCTGTTCCTAGCACTGCACAAATGACCTGCAGAGATTTAAAAAAAATCAATGAAACCAAGCCCAATCCATTTAGAAGGCAACTCCTGCTCAGTGTTCCCTTTAATTTTTTCTATCTATGTGCAGAATGAATATTGTTATGTGCACAGATATTGAGGTGGTTTGTGGATGTGTGCCACCAGTAGAAACCAAAAACCTAGATGAATAAAGCACTGGTGGCCCATCAGGGGTTAACCCTGGTGAGCTGCATCCAGCCCATGGGCCACTTATTGCCCACTGCCTAGACCTTATTTACAGCTTTATTTCTGAAAGGGAAGAGCCAAAAATGTTCAGAGCTGGAGGCCTACACATTTCAGATGATCTATTTCTATAACAGAGTACATGGCAGAAAAAATGGAATACAGTAATTGTAGCTGTGGAAGCAGTGATGTTGGAAGGATGGTGGTAAAATTAGTTCAGCAAACATGCAGGGGCTGAATCTCTTGGTCTAAATGTGAACCCTTCTGCTGTTGATATACTATAGTATAATGTCTTTAGAAATCATGGAAGGAGATTTAGCAGAATGTTTTAAATAAGAAAATACCATGAACACATCATAAATGAGAGCATTCAGAATAAAACTGAATTCAAATGTGCAGGGCCTATAATTAACTCAGAAGGGACAGACTGGCATTTTCAGGTCTGAACACAAAGCAGGCAGATGGCTATAGCTAACCAGCTCTGAATATATTATTACAGGAGTTGAAATAAAAAGCAGCAGGTAGTAGGAAGAAGATGTTTTTCTCCTTTGCTGCAATGGCTTTTATTTAAACAAATGAAATCAATATTCTGGGCGTATTCTACCTTCTACTTAAGAGAGACTCTTTCCTGGAAGAATGATGGTCTTGTGGTTGAAGCTTGGCCTGAAGATTTGGGTTCTATTCCAAGTTCTGCTCTAAAATTCTTTCGTGACACAAGGTGAGTCATTTAATCTCCTTTGCCTCCATTTTCCCCTCAGTAAACTGGGCATTTTAATAATATTTATTGAGACAGGCAATATGAGGTTAAAACCATTAATGTTAATAAGACACTATAAATCAATACTAAGTATTTTACATGCAAAATGTAACTGGGTCTCTTATGCTGTTGCCTTGTGACTTTTTATTCTTCTCTGCTATACCTAAAATTTGATTTCCCCCTTCTTTATAGAAGCCCACCATGTAGCCTAGGAATCAGTCTGAACATGTTTCTGTTAAGCAGAAAAGTCTTTGTATGAGTATGATGCAGTAACTTGCCTTACATCAAGGCATTTCACCATTCAGGAGGAAACAGTGGAAATATTCGTCTCGAATGTTACATTTTATGTACTTGTAGCTTATTCTTTCTCTCATTTCTGAGTGGGGAATTCAGTTGACTAGGTTTGTGTTTGCTTGTAGACCCACTGGAAGAAGTAGCTGTTGCTAGGAAGTGAATGAGGAAGCGTTAGAGATCTGTTGCCCTTGGATTATGAGGTTTATTCATTTGTCAGGAGTAACGGGGAAGAGGGCCAAGAGATGGGATTATGAAACAGAATCTCCTTGGCTTCTTATGTACATTCTCGGGATGTTAGAAATCAGTTAATTGTAATAAGCATGTAACCGCTAAATTTCTTAGCGGTTACACGGTTACTTGGTGCGCCCCACCCCGGGGGGGAGGGCCAAATTTGGCAGCCAATGCAATCCCAGCTCCCAGCTCCTCTCCTGGGAAGCCCCCTGCTACCGAATGCTGCTGCCTCTGTATCAGAGGCAGCAGCACGGGGTGGCAGGTAGAAGCCGGTCCATGGGCTTGCTGCAGACAGAGGCTGCTCCGTGGAATGCCAAAGCAGCCTCAGTAACCTATGCAGATTTGGTGGACTCAGTCCAGTCTTTGTCAGACAGGTGTATTCATCACAACAGTCATCACTAGAAATAACACTGAATGCTTCAGATTATTTTGACACTAGCAGTCTTATCCAGCGCTGACTGGGTCTGGTCTGGGGAGGTGGGAGGGAGTGTGCAGGCCTCCTGCAGCCCTGGCCTGGGCTGGCCCGGGGTCAGAGGGAAAGGGATGCTCCCCCGAAGGGATGGAGGGGAAGGGAAAGAGCTGCGCAAGCCTTCCCTCATGGCGCTCCCTGTGCCCGCCTTCCCCTGCAGATGTTCCTTGGGTCTGGCCCAGGGGTTGGATGTAGGGGAGGCTATGCAGGCCTCCTCAGCCAGCATTCCCTGGGGTTGAGGGGGCAGGAGGAAAGGGTGGCCACTTAGGGCTCCCCCAGTGTTCCCTTGTCCATTGAGACAGGGGAGAAGAAGAGGGTTGTACAGGCTGGCCCACAGCAGCCACACTGTACATCCCAGCAGTGCAGTTGGAAGGGGGCCTCCAGTGAATCCTGTAGGAGGTAGTCGGGGCTGGGCTGGCTGGCCCCAGTGGTGCTCCCAGTAGAAGCCACGGTAGTGAGGCTTGGGGTTTGGGAGCGAGGTTTTAGGCAGGGAGGCCACTTATCAGTGGCAGGCAAGATGGCAAAGCCCCATCCCCACTGGCCACTCCGTCGGCGGTGCAGCTGCCCCCAGTACTCACTCTACACTGGAGAGCTGTCCCCTGCGCTCACTTCCCCCAGTAGTGAGTATGAGTATTGCATCCCTCCTTTCTCTCTCTCTCCCTCCTCCCCTTCCATGTTATTGAAAACGATCAAATTCCAGGTACATCCCATTTTCCTGGCACAACCAAATCATGACCTTGCTTTAAGTTACGATAAGAGGAAGCTGCTTACCAAATTTGGCAAATTTGGTCCTAGCTCTTACTGTGTAGGAGGAGTTCTTGAACAAACAGACTTGCAGACAGACACACAGACAGAAACATCTATCTATCTATCTATCTATCTATCTAGATTATAATGTACCCCCAAATCCACCAGCACTGGCAATAAATAGCACACATATGTATCCTATTATATTTCCATTCTTATAATATCTTGAGTAGAATTTCAGAGTAAGGTGAGACACCACCTCTCTTCTTGATCAAAATTCTGAACCGTCTAACATCAATGAAATCTCAGCAGACACTTTTTATATTTTAATTTGTTCAGATTCAGTGATCCTCATCAGGGAACTAGGTTAATAATTGTTAGTGACACTGGAGGATGAAGTCAGTTTATCTGACTTCACATGCTGCTGGATGAATCAGAGGAACTATAATGAATGCTTACTTTGCTGTTTTACATGGACACAATATTAATCAAATTATCATCCCCGCTGTGTGCACTATAGGAGGCCCCAAACTTGCGACCGCCTGACTTCCGACCCCCCCCCCCTCGCACTTACAACCATTTTTGTAAGTGTGGAAGGGGTTGAAAACCCCCGACTTGCATCCTCTGCCCACATTTATGATGGCACACGGTGCCTATCATAAATGAGGGTTCGAGTTATGACACTCCCCCACTTGCGATGCTTGCCCCCAAAACCAATCACGTCACAATTTGGGGGTCTCCTGCATTAAAATCTGAGACAAGGAGAAAGCACTTACACATGGGAATACAATTATAGAGCAATTCTGAAATGCCCAAATTTTTGAATCAGTTTTATTTTGACACTGATATCCCAGATAATCCCAATATAAAGTACTTACAAGAAATCATCAATTAAACAGCTCTTCACTTCTCTCATCTTCATGTCTTTTTAAGCCACTAGGTGGTGCTTTGTAAATAGGCAGAAGCTACTTAGGGGCTAATGCACAAGACTGGAAATGAAGAAATCTAGTATCTTCTTCCTGTTTTTTCACAGGCTAGTTATGTGTCCTTGGAACAATTACAATTTTTCCCCCTGTCAAAGTGTCTTTATCTGGAATTTGGGAATGATAAGGCTTCCTGGGGGTGCTATGAAGCTTCATTTGCTAATGTTCAAAAACATTCATAGTGCCTTCAATCCTATAGCAATGTAAACATTCCCATTTTATTTTTAGCCACTTATAGTACTTGCATCCAGGTCAGGCATACAGTACATGGAGTAGATTCACCATTACTGTTGTAGGAAGGGGCACTGGACCCAGTTGGAGATTCACAGCCGAGAAGGACAGGCAATGTTTATACTGTCACTCGTTATTTCACTGATTTAGTGAAAGCTTTGACTTCCTCCCAGAGCTCTATAGATTCCTAACCAATAGGATTGTCAGGAAATCTGGGACACAAGAAGTGATTCTGTGTTGTCCAGCTGACAGTGTACACTGACTATCCTTACAGATATCTTGGGACTGCTACTTCAAAAAAAGAGAAGATCCAAGAAAAACTTGGATGGGGGGGAGCACTCTTTTCAGTTTGTGGAGGCTGCTGAGGCAATTCCCCAATTGCCAAGGCCATGCTACCTTTACTAACTAACTAGCATCTTCCACTGTGAGGACTGCTCTGTCTGCCTGCAGGCCCCCAGAGAAGAGAGATGGAAACCCCTTGCTGGGCAGACCTTCCACACAACCCTGAGGCATTTTACAGAACTGCAGACGGTAGAGGACAGAATGGACTTGGTGCATTCTGAAATCCTGGCATTTGTCGTATTGAAACCACATATCAGGACAGCAAAACTGTACTGGATCCCAGTCCCAAGCTTGACAAGAGGCTCTTGGAGCGTGTGTAATGTGACTGTTTTATTCCGTGCCATATCTCCTAGAGATGAACCTGTTGTATATTTGTTCTCCGCACAACATTAATAATATGTGAAAACTACATGGACACAATTGGATTGATATCACTTTTGGTAACTTCATACAAGCATTCAGGCCTAGCTAGATGTGTATGCTACTGCACTAGTAGGGTTCTGGTAACTGATGCAGCAGAAAACAAAACAGGTATAGTAGAGTCCTCCCAAATTATTAAAAGGATACTACTGAATTCCCATACAATCACAGCAGTGATGCCCAGATTTATTACACAGAAGGCGCACATAAACCTAAGAATAACCTTGTGTGGGCCAAACAAAGTCCACATATTTGGATAACACTTAAAGTCACCTGTCCTAACTTTATATTTTAAAAAAACAACAACAAATGGTCTGGTAGCACTTTATAGACTAACAAAACATGTAGATGGTATCGTGAGCTTTCTTGGGCAAGCCCACTTCTTCAGATGACCGGAGTTTTGAGTTATATATTTTAGAGTTTATATTTTAAGTTCAGCTGGTTTCATATGTAGTTAAATAGGTTGTTTATTTATGCACTTGTGTAAACTAATATGATGTAAGCATGATGACAAAATGCTAATGAACTAGCTGTTAGTATATTATGTTGAAGCAGACCACAGGCCTTATGAAATTATCTGGTGGGCTGTGTAGTGTATCCAAGAGCCATAGGTTTTGGTTTATAAATGGGGGCTTTGAAAATGTGGGTGCTGATTGGAATTTTGAATCTCCTTCCGGAGATTTGGTTTGGGTCCTTCTCTATTCAAATAGAATCAGAAACAGTCTGCCAAATAAGCAGTGGAAGCACAGATGGTATTAAGGTATCCAAGGAAAGCACAGTTGTTTACTTAACCTTCCTTAGCATATACTGGTCTGTGTGCTCAAAGCAACTGCACTTGTCAAAAAATGGATGGTGGCCTTGGAGCCCTATGACTCTGTCCACATAGCAACATGTGGGGGTTGGTTAAGTTCCCTCAGCCAGCACTCTGGGGATAGTCCCCTCTTTCACTGAGGCCCGTGGTTATGGGAAAGAAAAGCAGCATGCAAAGAAAAAAAGCATCAGTCAGAGAATGTGAAATTTTTAGTTTTCTTTCCCGGCTAGACCAGACAAGAACAGGAAAACACTGATTTTATTCTGTAAGGGTATGTCTACGCTACCCTCCTAGTTCGAACTAGGAGGGTAATGTAGGCATACCGCACTTGCAAATGAAGCCCGGGATTTGAATTTCCCAGGCTTTATTTGCATAAACTGGCCGCTGCCATTTTTAAATCCCTGCTCATTCGAACCCCGTGCCGTGCGGCTACACGCGGCACGAACTAGGTAGTTCGGACTAGACTTCCTAGTCCGAACTACCGTTACTCCTCATTCCACGAGGAGTAACGGTAGTTCGGACTAGGAAGCCTAGTCCGAACTACCTACTTCGTGCCGCGTGTAGCCGCGCGGCATGGGGTTCGAACGAGCAGGGATTTAAAAATGGCGGCGCCCAGTTTATGCAAATGAAGCCCTGGAAATTCATATCCCGGACTTCATTTGCAAGTGCGGTATGCCTACATTACCCCGCTAGTTCGAACTAGCGGGGTAGTGTAGACATACCCTAATGTATTATCTTCAACCCTTCAGCCACTGATGGCAAATTTAAATACAGGCAAGATGCTAGGCTCTTCCGTTTAACTATAAAAATATAATCTGATCTGTCCAGATAAGGACAGTTTGAACAGTATCCGAGGTTTCTATTATTAGATTTGTAAGTCCTTTGCCCAGGTTTGATTTCAGTGCAGTGTAGGAGAAATCTGAATTTAAATACATTGTAGCTTCTTCATCTCGACAGAAATGTTGGATGTTTTTGTTTTCTGAACAATGAGACATTAAGTCGGTACAAGTCATTAAATATAAACCTCCTCAATTTATGCAGAGTTATTAGCTGCAGGGTTTACATATATTTTTTTCTGATGGCTCTACATGTTCACTGTCATAGTTTCTACAGCATTTTAATATTCCTCTGTTCAGGGTTAAGAAGGCTTATGAGATCTTAGATCACTTATCAGTCTTTGGTGTGGAGTTTCATTATCTGTAAGATGGATTATAGAGGCACAAACTGTTATTGCAATGGTTTCTTTGAAAGTTATGAATAATGCCTTCTCCAAAGAATTATACGTGGCTGTACAGTACACATAAAATAATATTATGCAACTTGTGCGATGGACGAGATATCAGCATTTGTTTTATTTGGATTCTAGGACACAAGGGTATTAAAGGAAAATGAAATGGCAGATGCAGCTGTTGTAGGCATTCCCCAAAAGGGCTAGAGCTAATAGGATATATATCTTCATCCAAAACTGAGTTAATTTTGAGAGCAGAGAATAAAAAAATGAGACTAACCACACAAGAATCTAGGACAATGGAAAACAAAAATGGAATTTTTTAGCCTCCTTCACTAATCTGTGATAGATAATTATGATGAAAAGGATCTCCTTAAGCAAGAAATCCTGGAAGGCAAGATGATGTTGAGCAGCTTACGTGTCAGCTTGTTTGAAAAAAAGAAAGAAAACCCCCTCACATCTGAGAATGGAACTGTATGCTGCACAGACAGGCTTTGAAAGATCCTGCATGTTTATCTAGACGACTACAAATTTAGTGGCCAAAAGGGAATGACTTTTAAAATCCTATTTAGGTTGATATTAAAGACTTTAATCTGTTTTCTGTTTTTAAGCTCTAGATAAAATATGGTGCTGAAAATACAAAGTCACCACTAAGCTTGTTTGAAAATTGCAAATCTATTAAAAAAGGTATATTCCAATTTCGCTTTTAGTGTGGTGCTGACATCATTGACAGAAAATACTCTATATTTCTTCTAAATTGGTGTAGGTTATTTTTTTATTTTAAGCAGATGAATGCTGCTCTTTCATGTTCTCTTTAAGGAGCTGTCACTCTTGCTCTGAGCATCTAGAGAATATCATTCCCTGGAAATTTGCCAGGTATTGCACAGTGGGGAGAAAATGCCTCAAACTTCAATTTTAATCTGCAGTTGAATTTCTCCTATTGGGAGTCTGAGTCACTGTGCAATATCCTCAGGTGCAATGATTTCTCTTCCACCTGCTGATAGACTTCAGATGCCAAAGGCTTTTCTATGATGGTAGCTCTCAGGAGCCTTTTTGCACTACCTCTGGGGAGTTAGGATAGGCGCAAACATTTATATCACTGCATAATTTAACCATGCTCAATACAGGCCTGGAAAAAAATGAATTGTTTACCATCAACTAGCATCTAAGACCTGATCCACTGAAATGATGAACAGCAACATGCAGAATTAGGCCCTTAATTGTTGATTGTCCAAGAATTCTTTTTGCACAGAGGCTGTGTAATGTGTAGCTTGTTCAGTAAACTTTTTTCTGTAGCCTAAAATGGCTCTCAGCACTGTGAAATATGGGCCTGCTCTTGATTGGACATCACAGATGTGGTAGATATAGTGTGAATGGCAAGTACTTGTTTGTCCCTCATCTTTGTGTCTTAGCCAAGAATGTTCAGAACTACTAAACTTTGGATACTGCAAATGCTTATGGCATAGTGGGCAGAGTAAATATTCAGAAAGATATAGATATTATAGATGCATGTCACTTAGGAATGTTAATATATGGAATATTGAAAAGTGATTGACAATTTCTCTTTAGCAGAAGCCTCAATGCTCTAGAGGCTGCACATACTTTGACCATTTTTTAGTCTATTCTTTACTTCGTAAGAGAAATTTCCATCATCAAGCAACACAGGTCAAAGTCATTAGGATGAATGTGCCCAAAGGTAATGATGATTGTGTTCTTCCTACCCGTTCTTCAAACGCCTTATTCAGCTGCTGTGATTCCATTCCTCTCCGTGCTACCTTCTGTAACAATTCTGACCAGTCCCCTACTCTCATTTCCCTAGATGAGAGAAGCTATGTCAATTTAAACTAATTACAATCAATACAATTTTGATCAGAGATAATACCATACACTGTGATATAGAAACTGAAAGGTGTGCCATACTATTAATAGATAGTACATTTGAAACTGATAAAGATGTACTTTTATCCAACATTTAATTAATGTGTAGAACTCAGCACTGTAGCTATTAGTAAAGGAAATAACTTTGTAAGGTTCAAAAGACATTAAAATCAATAATAATAGTGTCTATTATTATGGAAGGTAGGACCAAAATTAGGGTTATTACTCTTCATGTTTCAGGATATAAACTGATCAGTGAAGGTCAGAAAGAAATCCCCGCCTATGCACAATTGGCTAGGTATGCCTAGTTTTGTGTTTTAATTTCCTTCTCCTGAAGCATCTTGAAGAGGCTTTGGTCAGAGAGAGACTGAGACTCAGAGGATCATTGGGCTGTTTCATTTTGTTTGTTTGGTTGGTTGGTTTCTGAGCAAAGGATATAGACGCTGTTATTCAGAATGTACAGCAAATTGATGATGGATCTGTAAATATTGCAATTACATAATCATCGAACTTTAGGGCTGGAAGGACCTCAAGACCCCTGGCAGGACCAAGTAAATCTAGACCATCCCAGAGAAGGTTTTTGTCCAGCCTGTGCTGAAAACCTCCAATTACAGTGATTTTACAATCTCCCTCAGAAGCCTATGCCAGAGCTAAACTACCTTTATAGTTAGTCAGTTACCCCCTATTATTTAACCTAAACCATCATTACTGCAGATTATGTCCATTACTACTTGTCCTACCTTCAGTGAATGAAGAGAATAATTGATCCCTGTTCTCCTTATAATAACCCTTAATGTATACAAAGACTGTTTGTTATCAGGTTCTCACTTCAGAATTCTTTTCTCAGGAATAGACAGTTGCAATTTTTTCATCCTTTTCTCACTGGTCAGATTTGCTAAACTTTGTATTATTTTTGTTGCCATCCTCTCTCCAGTTTGTCCATATCTTCCCTAAAGTGTGGCACCTAGAACTGGACACAGTACTCCAGCAGAGGCCTCCCCAATGCCAAATAGAGAGGGACAATTACCTCCCATGTCTCACATGCATGCAACAGTCCTGTTAATATGCACCAAAATGATATTTGCCTTTTAAGCAACTGCATTACAGTGTTGACTTATTCAATTTGTGATGTCCTATAATTTCAAGATTTTTTTCAGCAGTACTTTTACCTATCTAGTTTTGTAGCCCATTTTGTAGTTGTGCATTTGAAATTATTTTCCTAGGTGAAGTTCTTTGTTCTCATCTTTATTGAATTTCATCTTGTTGATTTCAGAGCAATTCTCCAATTTGTCAAGGTAATTTTGAATTCTAATCCTGTCCTCCAAAGTGCTAGCAATCCTTCTAACTTGATGACATCCACAAATGTTGTAAGCATGTCTTTCATTCCACTATCCAAGTCCTTAATGAAAATATTAAGTAGTTCTGGATCCAGAACCCAGGTACTCCACTTGATCCAAACTCCCAGTTTGACAGCAAATCATTGATATCTACTCTCTGAGGGCATGTCTACACTATAGAGAAGATCAACGCTCCAGAGGTCTATCTTTTAGCATTCAATTTAGTGGGTATAGTGTAGACCCCCTGTCACATTACTGGATTTTGAGGGAAGCAGCCAGATCACTGCTGAACCCATAGGTGGGGGTGTTGGCCCCAAAAAATGGTATAAAAGGGGCCATGTGAGGTGTTGAATAGAAGCTTACTGTCTGCTAATCCTATGTACACTAGTCATGTGATCGTATAATGCCCGTGTGTAAAATTATAAGCATGTACTTTGTATGGATACTGAATATTTCCCTGCATGTGGTTGAGCATTGGGCAGAGCCCAGCCTATGGACATGCTAATTAGCAAGGCCCTGTGGGACAATGGCACTCAATGGGCCAAGGAAACACCTAAAGAATGAGGGCTGACTCCTGAGGGCAGCGAGCAGGGAACACAGGGATAGGCCGCTGGCCAGGTGACCTGCTGTAGCCAGGAAGAGACCAGGAAGGATGTATAAAGAGTCCATGTGGTCGACCCCATCTTGGTTCGCAGCTCAGCACTTCATCCCAGAGGCAGCAATGCAGGGATTGAAGAGCCAGAAAGAACTGTGGACCCATCCTGATCCTAGGATGTGCAACAAGGACTTTTAAACCAGCAGCTGTAACATCTCTGCTAGAGCCTGCATCGAGAACTGGGAGATTCGATGCATGTAATGTACTATTCTTTAACAACCTTACTCTCATGCTTTTCTTTATTGTAGTAATAAACCTTTAGAGGATAGATTCTAAAGGATTGGCTCAGCGTGATTTGTGGGTAAGGCCCAGAGGGTAAATTGACCAGAGATCTGTGGCTGGTTTCTTGGAACTGGACAGAACTCGTTCGGGGTAGGTGGGATTGGGTTCTAAGACACCCCCACCTGTATATGAGGCCCGGGGCTATCTGGGGCACGGATATTGCTGGGGTGTCGGAGGGGTTTTGCTCGTGAGGCTTCAGGCAGGCAGCTGAAGCGCTCTGTGTGACTGGTTTGTGGCCTGTTTGGAGAGGTCATCAGTGTGGGGGCTGTAAGGAGCTCCGAATTTGAGCAATTCACCCTGAGCGGACGCCCTCAGATGTGCCCAGACACGGCCTGGTCCATCACACCCCCAAATCAAACACTGAGAGCAGCCCCCACCATCATCCCAGAGTAAGAGAAGCTGACAGGAGCATGTGTTCCCATCGGCCTCCCACAGTGTAGATGCAGTGGCGGCTCGGCTGAAGGTAAGCTGAATTCATCTACACATTTTGCATTGCTCTATGGTGTACCTTAAGCCAACTTTCCTGGTCTAGTGTAGACCAGAGCTGAGTGTAGTCTTTCACCCAGTTTTGCATCCACCCATAGTAAATTCATCTAGACCACATTTCCCTAGTTTGCTTATGAGAATGTCACTTAGCACTGTGACAAAACGTTTACAAAACAAATCAGTGTATCGGATGTTCAGTTCTACACTATTTATTAGAACAGTAACTCTGTCAAAGAAGAAAATTAGGTTGGTTTGGCATGAAATGTTATTGAAAAATCCATGTAACTATTAATTATCACTCAGTTATCCTCTATATGCTTTCCAAATTGATTGTTTAATAATTTGTCCCAGAATCTTTCTAGGTATTGAAGTTAGGCTGACTTGTTCTCTTTTCCCCCTGTTTAAGGATATACAATGTTTTCCCTTCTCCCATTAGGGACTGACCCCTTTGGGACTTCACTTTACACTTGCCTTCCTCTTTCTCTTGTTCCGAATGTATTTATGGAAACTCTTCTTACTGCCTTTTATGTCTCTTGCTAGGTGTAATTCATTTTATGCCTTAGGCTTTTGGGTTTTATCCCTTACTTGTCACCTGAGCAATTTATCCATGTTTCCATATTTCAAAGAGTTCCTTTTTTGTTTTGGATCATGGAAGAGTTTTTGATGGATCCTCATTGGCTTCTTATTATTTTTGCTATCTTTCCTCCACATCAGGTGTGGTGATTAAAGTGTTGTCAACATGCAAATGTTGACAAAACTGAAAAGTTGTCAAACTTGGTTTTATGCCATCTATTATTGCCATTTCATGGCCACGTCATTAGGTCCCCTGTCAACAAAGAGAGCAAAGCAATGTGGTTAAACAATGTGGTTAAGCCTCGTGTCACCTTCAATCATTAAGCACTGTGGGAATATGCAATGTAGTGCTAGGCATTTTGGGAATGGGAAAAATATCCTATCAGCCACCTATTTGCTTCACAGCCTTCCCTGGGCTTCCAGCTTACTTACATACCACTTGAATGACAGTCCTTGCTGCGAACTCCAGCATCTGCTGTGAGAAATCATGGAGCCAAGAATTCTCTCCCATGTTGTGCTTAGGACATCACGCATTACAGCAGAGCTACTTATGCAATTAATTGCAGAGGACAAAGACTCAGATATAAGCGACAGGGAGAGCAGCAAAGTGGCATTGTATTGGGCTATCACAGATCAGCTATGCACAGTAGAGCATCACTTTTGGGCTAGGGCAACCAGCACTGAGTGGTGGGATCACATTGTCGTGCACTGTGTCAAGACCAGTGGCTACAGAATTTTCAGATGCATAAAGCAACCTTTCTGGAGCTGTGTGTTGAGCTGGCCCCTGAACTGCAGCACAAGGACACCCAAATGAGAGCTGCTCTCTTGGTAGAGAAACGTGTTGCCATTGCTTTGTGGAAACTGGTGACTCCCGATTAATACCGTTCAGTTCCAAATTGGTTTGGAATGGGGATGTCTACCATTGGGAAAGCACTTAAGCAAGTGTGCAGGGCAATAAATTGCATTTTACTGCATAGGACTGTGACTCTGGAAAATATGGATGACACAGTGGCTGCCTTTGCTGACATGGGCTTTCCAAACTTGCCAGCGTAGACAAGGTCAGAGACTTTCAAACATTTTGTTTCTTATCTCCTTTGCCCCTCGGAACAAATGCATATATTCTTGATATATAGTGCAGTACCTTCCTTTTTCACTCCCTATCTTTCCTGAACAAGTTATACCTCTCAGTACCAATATTCCTATCATAAGTTTTATCCAACTGAGCCTCTGTGTTGCCAATTAAGCTGTAATTTAGCTTATGTCCATTTATTCTTGTTTATTCCCAAAACTCCTCGCATTTGTGTATACACATCTAAAATGTGTAGCAAATTCCCGCACTGTTATCCTTTTTATTGCTCCTTTGATCCAATTATAATTTTCCAAACTGCCCCTCATCCCCAGTAACATTTAGTCCTCTGTTCGGGTCATTTTTCTACCTATTTACAGGTTTTAGCCAATTAGTTTATATTGTACATATTTTGATTTCTTAGATCTTTTTGTTAATAAGAAGGATGCGCATAGTAACAATTCCAGTGATTAGACAGTCATTGTCATTCTAACCCAGCTCATTGGCCCTTTAACCAAGCCTATTTTAAAAAAGGAAGGATGTCTCACAGCTATGATCTCCAAAAAGCAGAAGAGATACCAACCATGTCCCTAATGAATCAGCAATTGTGCATATGGTGGGATTTACTAAGCTGACAACAGAGGGTTTTGTTGCTGACTGTTTTCGTATTTTCTAAGCAATTAGTCTCAGCACAGATTGTCTCTTTCTATCCTGCTGTGCTGTTCCAGGTGTTTTTCAGCACAAATGTGGGTCACTTAGATTCTTGGTGGTGAACCATTGTTTCTAGTTACTATGGGTATACTTGTATCATGACAACAAGGAGAAATGATGTCTAGGCTTGAGTTTCCACTGTTTAGTCTCTAATGAAGCAGGCATTCTGTACCACTGAAACCCTTCTCCCCTACCACTCCAATGAAGGGAAGGAGGGGCTGGATTATTCAAATGCTGTAGCTGTCCCCATCATGTGACAAGACTGTGGGTTTTCCATGCACTGTCTGCAGAGGTAGCATAGGCACAGTGCACCTCCCCCGCAAGGATCTCCAGGAAGCACAGAACCTGGCTTGGACACATGCTTCCTGGACTGCTGCATGCTGAGCATGGGCCAGAGACCCCTTGCTACATGCACTGAAAGAGAGTGTGTGCTGCCCAGTCTAACCACTTGCCTCAGCATTTAGCTCAAATCTTCTTCAAAGGACAGAGAGAGCAATGTGAGCAGAATGGGAAAAAAATGGCAAAGCTCTTATTGACATCAGTGGGGCCAGCATTCGGTTCTCAGCCATGAAGGGAATTTTATCCAGACATCTTGATAAACACTAGACTCATGTTACAGGTGATAACAAAATGGAGCCATTGTGTTTCACAATATTATAATCCCTTCTGCGGGACCTGCTTGTAACCCTGACCGCTACATCTCTATTTAAAGAGAACAGTGTATCAAGACCAATTACCTGTGTAGTGCAGGCACAATCGCCCTGCTCAGTTCAAGTTATTGTTTTATTAATTCATTGTAATGAGATAATGGGAGATCATATAAAACCCAGCCACTTCTAGCACCTCAAGTACTTTCATCTGCTCTGGCAGCACTTCTGCGGTAATTGATAGTGACACAACAGTCTCTTTAAATGGGGAAATGCTCATTCAGCTTACAAGTGTGTCCTGAAGAAGGTGTCATTTGGTGAAACCCACTGGCCCTGTAATTTGTTGCCTGTGGCATGAACTTCATTCACTATGACCCACTGTGGTGGTGCTTCCACTGTCACACAGACCTTGTTCATCTCCCCATCCCCCCACTGGCTGGGCTACTTGAGGCAAGGAGTCAGGAGGCAACAGACTTTACACATTAAGAACTAATGTCTCTCTCAGCTATCAGCAAATCATCTGTTTAATTAAGGCATAGCACTGTTGGAGATTACAGTGAGTCCTGTCCCATGCTCCACATTGGATGGGGGCAGAGTGTGGTATAATGAGGGGAGAGTGTTCTGTGTGGTAGAAGACACTCAACTCCCCATTTTTCCCAAGTAACCCTTAATTAGCTGCTGAAGAATTTGGCTGGAGGATTTAATGTGTATAAGATCCCTGCAAAATCAGCAAGCTTTCAAGTCACATTTGCATCTGACAAAGTGGGTCTTTGCCCACGAAAGCTTATGTTCCAATAAATCTGTTAGTCTATAAGGGTATGCCTACACTACAAAGTTAGTTCGAACTAACGGATGTTAGTTCGAACTAACTTTCACAGGCGCTATACTAGCGCTCCGTTAGTTCAAATTTAATTCGAACTAACGGAGCGCTTAGTTCGAACTAGGAAATCCTCATTTTACGAGGGTGTGTAGCCCCTTAATTCGAACTAGTGGGAGGCTAGCCCTCCCCAGGTTTCCCTGGTGGCCACTCTGGCCAACACCAGGGAAACTCTTCTGCCCCCCTCCTGGCCCCGGACCCCTTAAAGGGGCATGGGCCGGCTACGGTGCCCGTGCCAGGTGCAAGCCTGCCAGCACCCAGCCAGCAGACCCTGCACCTGGCACGAATTGAGCCACCCACCCGATGACCCCCAGCCCTCCCCCTCTTCCCGGGACCAGGCTGGCGGCTCCCGGGAGTTTGCCTGGGACCGCAAGAGGCGGGCACCCGCCTGGGCTAGTGCAGACATCGTGGACCTCGTCCACGAACTCCGCACTAGGCACAGGAAAGTGGCCGTCTAGGGCAGGAGAGCTGCCAGCCTGGCCACCCAGGAGCAGGTGTGCAAGAGAATCAAGAGGGTCCAGTGAGACCCCCGACCCTGAGCCCTGAGCTTACAATGGCCATCCTGGGTCAGACCAAAGGTCCATCTAGCCCTGTAGCCTGTCTGCTGACAGCAGCCAACCCTAGGGTGTGTCTAGACTACATGCCTCCTTCGACGGAGGCATGTAGATTAGCCAGATCGGAAGAGGGAAATGAAGCCGCGATTAAAATAATCGCGGCTTCATTTAAATTTAAATGGCTGCCCCGATCTGCCGATCAGCTGTTTGTCGGCAGATCGGGGGAGTCTGGACGCGATGCCCCGACAAAGAAGCCTTTCTTCATCGACACAGGTAAGCCTCGTGAAACCAGGTTTACCTGTGTCGATGAAGAAAGGCTTCTTTGTCGGGGCATCGCGTCCAGACTCCCCCGATCTGCCGACAAACAGCTGATCGGCAGATCGGGGCAGCCATTTAAATTTAAATGAAGCCGCGATTATTTTAATCGCGGCTTCATTTCCCTCTTCCGATCTGGCTAATCTACATGCCTCCGTCGAAGGAGGCATGTAGTCTAGACACACCCCTAGGGACCCTGGAGGGGATGGACCGACGACAGTGACCAAGCCCTTTGTCTCGTGCCATCCCTCTCCAGCCTTCCACAAACCTTGGGCAGGGACACCACTCCTACCCCCTGGCTAATACCACTCCATGGACCCAGCCTCCATGACTTGATCTCACTTCCCTTTAAACTCTGTTCTAGTTCTAGCCTTCACAGCCTCCTGCAGCAAGGAGTTCCACAGGCTGACTCTTTGCTTTGTGAAGAACAACTTTCTGTTACTAGTTTGAAGCCTGCTACCCATTCCTTTCCTTTGGTGTCCTCTAGTCCTTCTTTATGGGAACTCAGGAAGAACTTTTCTGTATGCACCCTCTCCACCCAACTCCTGCTTTTAGTGACCTCTATCCTGTCCCCCCTCCGTCTCCTCTTTTCTAAGCTGAAAAGTCCCAGTCTCTTTAGCCTCTCTTCATATGGGACCTGTTCCCAACCCCTGATCATTTTAGTTGCCCTCCCCTCTTCCAGCCTCTCTCTTCCCCTCTCCCACCTCCTTTTCCCAGTCTCCCCCAGTTTTGATCAATAAAGACAGATTCCATTTTGGAAGACACGTTATCTTTATTTTGTACATCAAGAAGAGGGGCTAGGGAAGGGTAAGTGGAAGGAGGTGAGGGAGGAATGGGGCACGATGGGGAGGACTCCTTAAGCCCGATGGGGAGGACTGGGCTGGCTCTGCGGGCTTCTGGGGGTGGAAGCTCTCCTGCAGCCCCCCAATTACCCCCTCTCCCCAGATGGCAGCCTGCGGCAAGTGCAGCCGGGCTGATGGCCGAGTGGTGTGATGTGCCCAGTGTGGGTAGTCCGGGCAATCCAAGCCAGGACTGCTTTGCAAGCAGGGCACCCCTGAGAACTGTCTGTCCGGGGTGGGGGTCGGGACCCTTTAAGCACAGCCCTCGGCTAGCCTGAGAAAGCATCTCCACGCTCTAAGTTCTTCACTGATGCCCTGCCGGCACTGCTTCCGGCCATCCTTAAGCCCGGTTCAGGGTCCACTTAATGTGGACATGCTAGTTCGAATTAGCAAAACGCTAATTCAAACTAGTTTTTTAGTCTGGATCCGTTAGTTCGAATTAGTTTAGTTCGAATTAACTAATTCGAACTAAGTTAGTTCGAATTAACGTTGTAGTGTAGACATACCCTAAGGTGCCACAGGACTCCTCGTCGCTTTTTGCAGATTCAAACTGACACGGCTACCCCTCTGATATTTGTAGCTAGAGTAATCAAGAGCTAATGTGGCCACATGCTATTCAGATTCTTAGCCTTGCCACTGACTGCAAGTGTCATCACGAGAAATGCACTTAAACAGTGTGCTGCCTCAGTTTATCCAGAATAATACAGTTAGAAGATCTACATCTCTGTAAATGAGAACAGAATTGGTCCTAATTTCTTAGATACTATGGACCATCTCTGTAGATCCTTAGTCAGGCAAAGCTTCTATTAAAGTCACTGACATGATTTGGACCTATGTGGTCTTGAAATGCTACTCTGTGATATGTAAAGCTCTAGTTCCCCTTAAAAAGAGGAACAAAATGGAAATATATTTTGAAACCACGCATCAGGTAAGAAGCTCTCTTCTTTGACATCAGGCAATAATACACCTTGTTACCTCCAACATCTGTAGATAGGGCATGTTTAGTCTCATGTTCATGTCTTCAGAATATTGCTCTGTAGGACAGGTCAGCATTGGAGCAGCTGCACAATTTCTCTAATGAGCCTTTTAGATACAAAAATCTTCCAACATGTTTTCTTCTATAAGTAAAAATTTTAGGAAATGATCAACTTGTCCTGTTTCAGAATTCTCTGTCATTAGGGATTATTTATATGTGCCCAGAAGAAAGAGGAAGAAGCCCTGTGTGTTAAGTACATGGATGAAGTATACCGAAAAAAGCAGCAGTTGTTTTTTAAAGCTCTCCAGATCACTGTCAAGGAGAGGAAGTTTGCATTTATCTGTGATCTCAATTCACTCAAACCAGTTATTTGGAATACACTCTAATAGCAATTTCCTGTATTGAGTACAAATATTCTGATTGCCAGATGGTCTGGAATGAGCTAGTGACTAATTTTGGCTCATAATGAGAAGGAAATATTCCGATAGATATTGGCTGTGCTTTCACCAGGTTCAGGGGTTAAAATTGTAACAATTTAAAATTTGGCATGTGCTTAGCTGAGGAGGGACCTTTTGATGCAGTCAGAGCTTCATGGGGAGCCTTTATGTGTTTGAGCGAAAAAGTGTGATACCTAAAATAGAGATACTAAGTGAGTAAGTGCATGTTGTGAAACGATCACTCCTATTTCCAGATATGGTGGGGGGCACTGTCATACTATCCTGACAAGCCTATTGATTTAATGGTTACAGTCCAGAATATTTGGCCCTACAGCTGGAATCCAGTGTCCATATTCAATATTTATCAACTTTCAAAATTATAAACAAATTTGGAAAGACTTTGCAATATAGACAGTGGCACTTCTAGGCACCTCGAAGAGATAGAGTGTTTGTAGTAAGTTGTGGTAGCAAAACTAAACTTCTTGAAACTAAAGACGTGCATAAAAGCAGCTTTTGTGTAAAAGGATGTTACTGCTGGTTTTCCCTGTGGTGTTGCACCTCTGAAAATATTATTTTTATTCATCATTTTGATGGAATGGCTATTTTTGCATTACAAATACCAATTTTCACCTGTTTTTGTACAAAAATATTTGAATTGATATCTAGGCCCATGTTTGATGGAAAATTGGCCCATATTCCCTTGAATATTGTTTGTACAGTTTGGACCTCTCTGGTCTAGCATACTCAGGACCTGATCAGTCCTGAATGAGGGAATTTGCCCGACCAGGGGAGGTCTCCTGCTATCAACTCCCCAGCACCCAGCCTACCTCTCTTCCCTGCTTCCAGAAGTTGTGACCCCCCCGTCAGGCTGCCGGGCTGTTGCAGCCCCACCAGCCCAGACTGCCACGTTCCCAGCTCTGCCTTCACTACTGGGGCTGTCACATCTCCTGCTTCTCTGTCCCTGCTACCAGGGTTGCCGGGGCCCTGGCTGCGCTACTGCGTCTCTGGCCCCGGTCCCAGCCCCAGTGCCACCTAGTTCCAAGCCACTAGCCCTCTTGCCACTGGGGCTTCCAGCCAGGATTCCCTCTACCGGAGATAAGGATCTTGCACAAAAAGGGGGTTTTGCACAAAAAGGAAACGTCCACACTGCTTGTTTTTGTGTAAAAACCTCTTGCACAACAACGGTTCAGAATAGATTATGCAAGTGAAGCGAGACAATATGCTAATCAGCGCTTCATTTGCATTGCCTCTTCTGGCAAAAAATGATAGTGTAGACATAGCCAAAACAACTGGCTGATATTTATATAGCATCTTCACTGATCCCAAAGTACTTAACAACAATTACAAATACTGAGCTAAATTCTTCACTCATGTCTCAAATTGTCTTCAAAGGGAATTTTGTCCAAGTGAGATTCCAATCCTGCAGTCCTAACTAGTTATCTATTTCCATTGAAATAACAGCTAGAAGCTCCTTCCCCATTGCATTAGGACCTTTGCAAACATATAACAAAGAGCCGGTCCCTGCCCCCAATGAATATATCTTCAGCCGCTATTGTGGAGCAGATAGTTCCGAAGTGAGACATGGTAGCTTTTTAACAGCTTGCAACACCATTACCTGGAATTTTAAGACAGGAATTGATGAGCAATACCAAATCCATCCCAGTCCATCACAGGGATCATAGTGGACTTCAAGCTCAATATGAGTAACAATGTAATGCTCTTGCAAAAAAAAAAAAAAAAAGTGAACGTCATTCCAGGATGTATTAGCAAGACTCCAGAAGTAATTCTTCTACTTTGGCCACACTGATTAGCCCTCAACTGGAGTATTGTGTCCTGTTCTTGGTGCCCCATTTCTGGAAAGATGTGGAAAAACTGGAGAAAGTCCAGAGAAGGGCAACAAAAATTATTAAATGTCTAGAAAATTTGAACTAGAAGTGAAGATTAAAAAATAGGGTTTGTTTAGTCTGGAAAAATGAAGACTGAGTGGGATCATAACAGCTTTCAAATACATAAAATGTTGTGACAAGGATGAGTGAGCAAAATTGTTCTCCTTAAACTCTGATTATAGGTCAAGAAGTAATAGACTTAAATTGCAGCAAGGGTGGTTTAGGTTGGACATTAAGAAATACTAATTAAGTGTCAGGATAGTTAAGCTCTGGAACAAATTGCTTAGGGAGGCTGTCAAATCTCCATTATTGGAGATTTTTAAGAGCAGCTTAGACTAACACTTGCCAAGGATGGCCTAGATCAGGGATCATCAGCCTCTGGCATGCAGCCCATCAGAGTAGTCCACTGGCAGGCTGTAAGCTGTTCACTGTTCCTGGACAATATTCATCAGAACAAGCATACAGTCTTATAAGGCCTCAGTAGGCCCACAGCTCTCTGCCTGTTTTGTATCTTAACAGCAAATGTTATGTTTCTATTTTAATATTGTCCTCTCTTCACAATTATAACATATTTTATATCTAGAATTCAGATACCATCTAGACATGGCTACAGGATAATATATATCTGTATTAAAAAAACTCAAAATGTCTCCTCAATTTTGAGATACTAAAAATAAAAAAAGAACCATTCCTTAATTGTCTGTTTCTGCACACTGGAAGCTCTAGTTACAGTAGGGAACCAGAGTCAGAATTCCTGGGTTCCTTCTCCCTATTCTATTTCTGACTTAAATTTCTGACTTAAATTTCACCTTAGTCACATGACATGATCTCTGTAAGCCCCCAGTTCGTGCATGTAAGATGCATACAATAATTACCACCACACAGGACTGCAGCATGATACTTATAAATAACAGGATTATTAACTGGGCAGCTCAGCCTCTTGTAAATTGATTCCTAGCAGAGCAGGAGATGGTGGGCAGTTTTAAAATGAGGTCAGGACCAATGTTCTCATTAATCTTTTCCATCCATATGTGGATTTTTTCCATCCACGAGTGGAATATATATTTTTATGTGCACGGAGGCATATGCAAATGTGTACCACCAGCAGAAACAAAAAACCTAACTGTGGGTGCTCTGTTCATCTGCTGGGCAGCAGCTGAATCTCTCTTGAGCAGTTGCACAAGTGCACAGCCTACTGCTCAAGACTGCATTAAGGACCCTACTAAGGGAGGCAATCAAAGGCACAATTTATGGGGGAATGGAGGTAGCAGCCCGAGTTTGAACCCCCTGGATTTCATACTTGAAGTCTGCTTAAAGCTGCATGCCCTGGCTCCAGAGGCATGTCTTAACTACAATGGGAGTTTGAGCTACTTGCAGCTTTGCCTTTGGGGTACGGAGTTTGTTATAAAAAGAGAGAGGCAGGGTGATTAAGAATAACAAAAGTCTGAGCATTCAAACAGTTCAAGGATCATTAGATCATCATGAAAACATTGCCAGGTACTCTACTTAAAAGATGAAGCAAAATACAGGACAATGTAGCACTTTAAAGACTAACAAGATGGTTTATTAGAAGATGAGCTTTAGTGGACCAGACCCACTTCCTCAGATCAAATAGTGGAAGAAAATAGTTACAACCATATATACCAAAGGATACAATTTAAAAAAATGAACACATATGAAAAGGACAAATCACATTTCAGAACAGGAAGCGGATGCAGGGGGGGGGGGGGAAGGAAGGAAGGTAAGTATCTGTGAATTGATGATATTAGAGGTGGGGAGAGTGGGATGTTTGTGAGCTAATGGTATTAGAGGTGATAATTGGGGAAGCTATCTTGGTAATGGGTAAGATAGTTTGAGTGTTTGTTCATTCCTTCTCGGAGAGTGTCGAATTTTAACATGAATGACAGTTCAGAGGATTCCCTTTCAAGTGCAGATGTAAAAGGTCTTTGTAGCAGAATGTAGGTGGTTAAGTCATTGAGAGAGTGTCCTTTCTAGTTAAAATGGCAAGAAACTGTTTTTTCTTTGTGATCTTGTCTGATATCTGTTTTGTGGGCATTAATCCTTTGGCGAAGTGTCTGAGATGTTTGTCCAATGTACATAGCAGACGGACACTTTTGGCACATGATAGCATAAATTATATTTCTGGATGCGCAGGAATATGTGTTCTTGATCTTATAACTCACTTGGTTAGGTCCAATAATGGTATCAGCAGGACTAACACAGCTACATTTCTATCACTACTTAAAAGATAGGAGTGTTGTGCTTCTGGGATTTGCATTTGAATCACTGCTGTTAAACTTAAAAAAAACTTAAAAAACAATGAGTTGTCCTGTAAGACCTTAGAGACTAACAAATAACTGTTCTTAAATGTATAAATGTTCTTGAAAATGGGGTGAACAGTGACTAATCCAAAGCTGACTGCAAAGGGCACTCACAAAACTGGGTGTTTGGGCAACACAAGGACAAATTAATTCAGTGTTGATAAGTGTAAAGTAATGCACAAATCCCAGCTATACAAACAAAAATGATAGGGTCTAAAATAGCTGTTACAACTCAAGAAAGAGATCTTGGAATCATTGTGGATAGTTCCCTGAAAATATCTGCTATATATGCAGGGGCAGTCTAAAAACTTAAAAGCTAACAGATTATTGCAAATCATTAGGGAAATGAATATTTTGGAAGACAAAATATATTGTCTCTATATAAAGTCATTGTATGCCCACCTCTTGAATACTGTATGCAGATTTGGTCACCATCTACAAAAAGATATATTGGATTTGGAAAAGATACAGAAAGGGCAACAGAAATGTTTAGGGGTAAGGAACAGCCTCCATATGAGGAGAGATTAACAATAGTAGGACTTTTCATCTTGGAAACTAAATGACTGAAGGGTGAGGGAATATGTTACAGGTCTAGAAAATCATGAATGGCATGGAAAAAAAGAGTAAGAAAATGTTATTCATTCCTTCACTAATATAACACAAGAAGCTGATCCAATTAAATTTATAAGCAGTAAATTTAAAACAAACAAAATAAATTATTTCTTCACAGTCAACTTGTGGAACTCTTTTCCAGGAGATGGTAGAAAGATCCAAACCAGGGTTCCAATAAGAACAAAATAAATTCAAGGAGGATAGGTCCATCAATGGCTACTAGCCAGAATGGGCAGGGATGGTGTCCCTAGTCTCTGTTTGCCAGAAGCTGGGAATGCGTGATTGGGGATGGATCATGATGATTGCCTGTTCTGTTTGTTCCTTCTGAAGCACCTGGCATTGGCCACTGTTGCAAGACAGGATATTAAGTTAGAAGGACCTGTGGTCTAACCCAATATGGCCATTCTGATGTTCTTATATAGAGCCCAAATGTATCTACCCCTTGCTGTAACCCACTAGACCCCACTCCCCTTCCAGAGCTGAGATAGAACCCAGAAGTTCTGACGGGATCTGTCTGTCTATCTGTCTCTCTCTGTACAGAGTTAGTAACAAAGTAAAAATATACATAAAATGTTAAGGATAACTGTTAAATTGTCTTCCAACAAAAATAGGGTTTTCCAGTGCCTTAGTAGCCCTTGGATAGAGTGTATATGTGTGTGTGGTGGTGGAGGGGGTTGGTTTCTCTCTCCCAATTGGGGCTCGGCTTGTACTGAGCATGCTCAGTAACACTGCTGAAGCCTCTGTTCTTAGTCTGCCTCCTGTGCTCTCACTCTATCCTCCTCTTTCCCCCCATCACAGCACGCAAAGGTCGCCTTCCCCCCTACAAAAATCTGAAATGGTATCCGTGGAGGCGATTGTGGGATGCACAGCTTCATCTCATCTTCCCTCTGCCCGGGCCATTATCTTTCTCCAGCCAGCATTGCCCACTATTGACCATCCTCACTGAAGCTATACGAGCGCACTGCTGGTGTGGTAAACCATCCTTCCACCACAGTGCTCCCTGCTACATGAGTTACACTAGCAAACCCAAGGCTGAAGCTAGCCTGATGCCTATACAATGTTTCTAGAGCCTTGCATGGAAGCTTCTATGTAATTGGCTAAGTGTTAGTAGCAGTGGTGTTTTGAAAGTCTCACATTCATCTTTCCCAGAGGATGTAAAGTCTTGGTTGCCCGCTGACTTTGGAATAAAAGAAAATCAGGTTTGATGTGAATGCAGGAGACAGTTACATGTCCCTGTCACTTCTGGGATCCCCTCAAGCAAGTGAATGATTCTCAGAAGGTTGCTTCAAGCATTCATAAGTAATTGTCTAAATATGAACTTCAACTGTGCTGACTCTTTCCCATGCCAATACCCTTCCTTGCAACAGAGCAAACGGGCAGCACTTGTCATTGCTTGTAAAACACCTTCTTTTCTCAGTTTCAAGTTGTCAGGTAATAAGATGGTATGGAGCGGAAGGACTGTCTCTTCATGGATGGATTATAGTTGGCCGTGTTCACATTGCTACAAACAGAAGGTTACATCAACATTTCTGGGGACTTGGAACTTGGCCATGAAAATTTGCTATTGGCTGAAACTTGTCATCTGAGTTTTAAGCCTGGAAGCAGAATGGTTTGTTACAAGGTCACAAGGACTAGTTGTCAGTTTGCTCTTTGTTTTAAAGAACTGCTGAAATTTGAAAAGCCCTGGGCCTACTTCAGCATGACCTATGACCTCAGTGGAGTTACTCTGGGATATAAATGGAGTAAGGTCCCAGTGAAACAGGCCCCAAGTTTGTGCCATTTTGAAAATAAGAAGTAATTAGCCAGCCTGATGACCCAGCATTACTGCTGTTTGCTAAAAGCTGCTGAGATTCTAGTTCAAGTTCTCCTTTTGCTTTTCAGCCAGTAGGTTGGCAGAAGGTTGACAGAAGGCAGAGGAGGGTAAGGCAAACATTCCTCTGTTGGATCTCCATATAAAAGTCACCTTTGCACACCTCTAATAGTTATGTAGCTTTTGTGTAAGGCCATTCCCCACACACCATATTAGAGCAGACCAAGAACTGCTGTAAACAGTATTGATGATAGACAGCTCCTAAAGGCAAACCACAGTTAAGCGTCATCATGTCATAGGACTGTACTGGCCACACACACCCTTTTCTCCCTCTGCACTGGTAGCAGGGAATGGGAGTGGCATAAGAGCTCCTACACCAGATCTGCACTATTGGAAGATCATCTTCACACTGTCTGGGATCATCCTCTCTGGGCCAGTTCAGCCAGTTTTACAGTCAGTTTCAGCTGATAAGTTTATCACTGTGCTGAATGATCCACAGAGACTGTTGCATTTGGATGGATTTCCTGCCTGTGGGAGTTTGATAAGATTATGTGCATAATTAAGAGCTCACAGGCTGATCCAACATGTCTGAAATGTAGAGTCCCTCCTTGATAAAGTGAATGCTATAGAAGGATGCTTTTCCTACTCCGTAAATGTATACATTACTAACATAAGGGGTGCATCTAGACTGGCAAGATTTTGCACAAAGTCAGCCGCTCTTGCGCAAAAACTTGCCAGCTGTCTACACTGGCCGCTTGAATTTGCGCAAGAGCACTGACATTCTAATGTAAGAATTCAGTGCTTCTTGCGCAAATATTTTGATGCTCCCGCTCAGGGATAAGCCCTCTTGTGCAAGAATACTTGCGCAAGAGGGCCAGTGTAGACAGGCACCTTAATTTTTTGCGCAAGAAAGCACGATGGCTAAAATGGCCATCAGAGCTTTCTTGCGGAAAAGCGCATCTATACTGGGCATGGATGCTTTTGCGCAAAAACACTTTTTGCGCAAAAGCATCCGTGCCAATCTAGATGCTCTTTTGAGGAAATACTTTTAACGGAAAAACTTTTCCGTTAAAAGTATTTCTGCAAAATCATGCCAGTCTAGACGCAGCCAAGGTGTGTCACTGCCAAATAAACACTACTGAACAATAGCTGTGGACAACTTTTGTCCCCATTCAGTTATGGGGAAGTCAATGGAAGTTTCATTCTTATAACTGAGGGCAAAATTTAGGCTCTGATAAGTGTATTCATATTATATTATGGTTGACAATCAGTGAGCCAAATTCTCATATCATTTTCACTAGTATAAATATGGGGTAACTCCAATAAAGTAATTGACAGATAATATTATTTCATTTTTACCAATGTAAGTGAACCCAGAACATTGCCAATGGCTCTAGAGTTATATTTCCTAGGCTTTGAGAACTGCAGTTATATTTCCTGTACAGTACCACACCTCAGGTGCTAGGTACATCTCCACATGGCATACACACACCGAGCTGTTTATTCCATCTGCCACATGGCTTCTTCACTTCAGAATTGCTGGGTTTGAGGTTTTTTACCAAAACCCTTTTTGTTTGTTTACAAAAATGAAAATCAGAACCACTGAAAAGGACAAAAATAACTTACATCTGAGAAATCTAATTTTTGAAGAAAATATCCACTTTATATAAAACCAGTTTTATTATATATGGGAAAGATTTCAGTGTTATTGTTCAATCTTGTGCTCTGCTAACTTCCATAACTGTATATTTAATGTAAACAGAGATAGAAATAACATAGGTAAAACTGTCAGGACATGCTTTGCATTCAAAAATTTCTAAACTTCCCAAGTGCCTCTCTTTTCCATTGGGGACCTGTGTCTTTAAGAATGCTGAAAAAGAAAAAAGCATTCTGATTGTCACAGACAAAACCTTGTGACCAATAAAGGAGACTTGTGATCCCTTAAATAAATGAAGCATTTCTTACACTTAGCAGCCAGTTGATAGATAAATATGTTTATCCAGTCCATTAAGAGGTGATACAGAGAACCCCAAAGATTCAGACAGGGTAGCTTGCATTCTGAAGAAGATACAGTAGAACGATACAAGGATTTTATGGGAAGTTGGAAGAGAGTCTTATGAAATAATCTAAAATATTACACCAAATTCATGCTTCTTGTAACTTGTAACTGATACCAGGATAGATTTTGCCCATTTATTCTTGAGAAGATTCTCCTGAGTATTTCATAACTAATATTCCATAATCATAAGCAGCCAGGTAAAAAGTACAATATATACTCCTTCTGGGAAGCTGTCTAAGCACATCTACAGAGCAGGGCTAAGCTTGAAATAAGCTATTCAACTTGAGCTATGCTATCTTAAGTCGAAATAGCTTATTTAGACTTTTGACACTGTCTACACAGCAGTTATTTTGAAATAGAGCACTCTTTCCCCAACTTCCCTTATTCCTCATACAATGAGATTTACAGAAGTCGGAGTCAGAAGCCTGTTATTTTGAATTTATTTAGAAATAATGGACTTGCTATGTAACTGTTCACTATGTCATTTCGGAATAACGAATGTTTTTTCAAAATAATGCTGCTGTATAGACATGCCCTAAGGCACAGTGGTAAAAAAAGAGTTAATGAAGAATTAATGAAGACAGATGTTTGTCTGACATCCAACACACCTGAGCGTCTATCCAGAAAACAGGCTCACCTCTCAAGGAACAAAAGTACTGACAACTGAGTTGTAAGAGTTTCTTTGTTGAATAAAGAAAGTAGGCAGTTCACAGAGTCCCGCATAGTCTAAGGTTTGTGTTTTGTTTAGTGAAGGCTGTTATCTTGGGTGTTTCCTTTGATCCTTCTTCAGCTGGACTAA
The DNA here is from genome assembly GCF_052426305.1 of Pelodiscus sinensis. Taxonomy (NCBI): domain Eukaryota; kingdom Metazoa; phylum Chordata; order Testudines; family Trionychidae; genus Pelodiscus; species Pelodiscus sinensis. The sequence goes on from NC_143056.1 coordinate 33,567,673, forward strand.
CCTTACTTTCCTGGTGGGACTATTGTTAATGAAAATAGCAAGAGTGGTGACTGCTCAGTCAGACAGGACTCAATTTTTCCCTTATTCTCCACAGCAAGAAGCTTTTCCTGGGTACTAAAAAGGGCATTTTAGCTGACTGTCTATCCTACAGAGAGCAAAAATGTCTGTACTTTAAGTTCTACATAAAGCACTCTGAAGCAGGGAAGGTCAGAAGCAAGAGTGCAATGCAACCTATTTCCATTTTCAGTCATTGTACGGTGAATATTTCAGGAGTAGAAAAAAAGGTGATTTATATTGTTTTTCATTAATCCATACAGACTAGAAATCAGGAATCCTGATCTAACCTTCCCTCAAGCACAGATAATCCTTCAATTCAAAACCAATTTGAAACTGCACCTGAGTTAAAATACCAGCTTTATAAAGCAAGGAGTTTCTTAAATCCAATTTCTTTCCAGAGCCATGAGATTACACAGTTAGGATGGGCTTCACCTATAGGATAGGGATTGTATAAGGATCCTCACTGCAGTTCTGCTATGTGAGAGGTACATGGCAGTGAGCAGACAGTCAGGGAGACAGTTCAAACATCTGCGCACAGCAGAATTCAGTGTCACATAGCTGGGGCTTAAATGTAGGGCACGGATGATGCCATAGCCCTTAGGGCCGTATCTACATGGACCCACAGGCCACAGACTCATGTGCAGCAATTTTTATCTCTGTTGTAGCCTAGTGGTTGGATTATAGCAGGTTTGGGATCTCCCTCACATCTCTCCTTAGTTCTCTGCACACATCTTATTCAATGTACTTTTGTAGAAGTGAATGAATTTCCCATAGGCTATGTCTAGACTGCATCCCTCTGTTGACAGAGGGATGCAAATCAAGCATGTCAAAATTGCTAATGAAGAAGGGATTTAAATATCCCACATTTCATTAGCATAAACATGGCCACCACTTTTTTTCAAAATGGAGATTTTTTTTAAAAAAACCCGCAGTCTAGATGTGGATTTGTTGAAAATAAACCCTTTTTCAACAGATACTGTATTCCTCAAAAACTAAGTTTACAGGATCTGTCGAAAAGGGGTTTATTTTTGACAGATCTGCGTCTAGACTGCTAGGTTGTTTTTTTTCCGAAAAAACTCCATTTAGAAAAAAACGGTGGCCATGTTTATGCTAATGAAGTACAGGATATTTAAATCTGTGCTTCATTAGCAATTTCGACGTGCCTAATCTACATCTCTCTGTCGACAGAGGAGTGTAGTCTAGACACAGCCTTAGTGATCAGAGAGACTTGTGAGGTGAATGTAGAGATAATATAGGTGGTTTCCTGAGCTCTGGATAACTTTGATTCTTCCATATTACAGGCATTGAACAAGAAGTGAAATGTCTGATTGTGTGCTAGCATTTCTTCGTCAGCATTTTCATCATTCTCATTATGGTACAATTGTCATTTGATTTATGGGAAATGGAACACGCTTTGATTCATAACAGATGGGGTAGGAAACACAAGCAGCTAATTTTATGTTGCATAAACAGGACTGAGCTCTCCGATGCCTGGTCCATGGCATTGTCTGAAAGTGCTTTTTCAGAGTTTGTCACCACAACCGGGACTTGTGCAGCAGGAAATTTGATTTTCACGGTTCATCTGTCACATGGAGATGGCAGGGAAATGAGCTATGTAAATGTGACTGGCGGGTATGTCTAGACTGCAGGCTTCTTTCGGAAGAAACTTCTTTTGGAAGAGATCTGCAAAAAAAACTTCTTCCGAAAGATAGCGTCCACACACAAAAGCGCATCGAAAAAGCAATGCACTTTTTTTTGAAAAAGAGCGTCCAGACTGATTAAGGGGAGTATGATAGAGGTCTATAAAATCATGACTTTTTTGTGTTACATAAAAGCCTCTGCCCGAGCTACAGCAAAACTCCAATTGTCCGGCATCCAGTGGTCCAGCACTCCTGATAGTCCAGCACCAACTGGAACCCAGAAGTGCTCCAGCCAGCCCGACAATTGGAGCTGCTCTGCCCCCAGCTTCCCCAAGTCCGCTGCTGATCAGTTTCAGCAGTGGTGGACTTGAGGAAGCCCTACAGCAGAGCCAGGTCCAGCCCGAGGTATTCTAGCGCCCCGGGCATGAGCACGCAGCACTGCCCCCAGGTGCACGGCGCATGTGTAGCCCGGCTATGGCTGCTGGTGCGCAGCCCGGGGCCCGCCCCTAGGGCACACAGTGCAAGCGTGGCTCAGTCCGGCCTGGCAATCACTGCTGGTGTGCATGCCGGGCCGTGTAGGGCCCTATAGCCATGGGGATGCGGGCGGGCCAGCGCTGCGGGAGCCAGGTGCATGGCGTCCCTTACAGCTGCCATCAGGCGCCCCCCATCGGTTGGCACCCTGAGCAGCTGCCCAGCTCACCCATGCCTCCGTCTGGCCCTGGGCAGAGCACCCCAGCTGCTCTGTCCCCGGCTTCCCCAAGTCCGCTGCTGCTGAAACTGACCAGCGGCTGACTTGGGGAAGCCAGGGGCAGAGCAGCTGGGGTGCTGCCGGGTTGGTCCCACAGCACCGCCCTCTCCCACGCTGTGCAGTTCCCCGCCGGCCCCTTCCCCCCGATCCCTTATAGCCCCCCTTCCGGTACTACGGCATATCTGATAATCCGGAACCCCCTGGGTCCTAAAGGTGCCAGATTATCGGAAGTTTACTGTATTACTTGATTTTACAGATGGATTTTCTGGAAATACACTAAACTGTAAGGTCCTGCCAACACATCACTTAGGGTGTGTCTAGACTACATGCCTCCGTCGACGGAGGCATGTAGATTAGACAGATCGGCAAAGGGAAATGAAGCCGCAATTAAAATAATCGCAGCTTCATTTAAATTTAAATGGCTGCCCCGCTCTGCCGACAAACAGCTGATCGGGGCAGTCTGGACGCACCGCGGTCACAAGGAAGCCTTTCTTGATCGGCGCAGGTATGCCTTGTGAAACCAGGTTTACCTGCACCGATCAAGAAAGGCTTACTTGTGACCGCGGCACGTCCAGACTTCCCTGATCAGCCGACAAACAGCTGATCAGCTGTTTGTCGGCAGAGAGGGGCAGCCATTTAAATTTAAATGAAGCCGCGATTATTTTAATCGCGGCTTCATTTCCCTTTTTCAAATACACTAATCTACATGCCTCTGTCGACGGAGGCATGTAGTTTAGACGTACCCTTAGAGACTGATAAAAACCTCCTGCTGACTGCATTGCTGGGGGGGGGCAATTGTCTTTTAAATCACTTTACTGATAATTTGTAAATGATTCTCTGAAGCTTTGTAATTGTTTCAGCTGTATTGTCTTTTAAACTCTGCAACTCATTGTAATCTTTGTTAAACCTTGTAATTTTGTAATCTTTTTGTAACTTCCATCCACTCTGCTTGTAACTTGTTCTAAACTGCATTCTCCCCTGAGATGTGAATGTGTGTGAATGGAGACTATTGTGAGTTTGGGATTAGAAACTGCAAAGCTGAGCGCATGGAGCCAGCCAGGTGATGAGTCATCAGACCAATTAAGGAGACTGCTGCTCTGCTGGATCAAGGGAAGTCAGGGCATGCTCCCTGGTGACCAATGTGGATGAGTCACAGGGGTTGTACAAAGGCAATAAAAGGAGAGTGCAGGTGGCAGAAACCCTTTTTCTGGGACGCTTTTCTTTCTGCAGCCAGTTTCTTTCCTGACTAGCTCCCCAGGCATGATTAGCAGACAGACCCTTCAGAACCAACATGCCTTGGCTCCTTCTGCAACCCATATGCCTGTGTAAGTATATGTGAGTGCCTGAGGCAGGAATGAATATGAGTGAATGAGTGTGTGAGAGAGAGATAGCTGGTTCCCCTTTAGTTTAAACCATTAGTGGCAGCTCTATCCTCTTTATTTTAACCATATAGTGCATATAGTGGAGTGTTAATTCCTCAAACAGTAAATCCATACTAGTGTAACCTGGGTAGTCTCCAGTGGGAATTTTGGGGGTAACAGCTGCAGAAAGTAAATAAGGAAAACTATTTACTCCTTCTCATAACTCGACAACTAAGGGTCACCAAATGAAATTAATGGGCAGCAGATTATAAACAAACAAAAGGAGGTATTTTGTCACTCAACATACAAACTGTGGGACTCTTTGCCAGAGGATGTTGCGAAGGCCAAGACTATAATGGGTTCAAAAAATAACTAAATAAACTAATGGTAGCTATTTGCCAGGATGGCAGGGATGGTGACTCTAGCCTCTGTTCGTCAGAAGTTTGGAATGGCAGTTACATGTTTATGCATGTGGAGGAACTGACAAAGCCTTGAAGCATATCATCAACAGCCACCAGTAAGTCATGAAACTGGGCCCAGAGCCAGCCCCCATACTTTGCCCAGAGCCTGGTGAAGTCTGTCAGCTGCCCTAGTCTCAACTTCCTGAAACTTTGTGCATTTGATGATCTGCAAAACCTGGCCATTCAGAGTGAGAGTGAGGACACACTGGATGTATGTACTGAAAAGTTGATGTATTTGCCTTACAACACCACACATAGAGAGGGAAGCCATATGCATGAACATGGTAAATGCTTCACCAGATACTTCCAAATCCTTAAAGTTATAAGACCATATCCTAATAAACCTTCTATAAGCCCTCTACTGGTACATTAAACAAAATTAATTTCTGGGAACTTCTTCAGAAAACCAGCAGCCAGCCTTCCAGTAACCCCAGGCAAAGGCTTGCATTTTCCTTGAAATAGAATCTGCTTTTGCCTGTAGTTGCCCATTTGCAAAGAGTAGCAAAGACAAAGAGCTTGGACTGCTGGATCCGTACTGAAGCAGCAGTGGCTTATTTGCTGCACTCCCACTAGGCTACCTTCATCAAATGTGTTGTTTACTGTTTCTTTCTTAAGTTCCAGCTCCAGCACAATATAGCAGCAGCTGGATGGAGGCCCCTTCCTGTTCCCTGGTCAGTCTTCTATACTGCTTGCTTTCTTGTCAGGGTTCTCTAGCTGGTCAGCTGATTATCCCCTTTGCTCATCAGACTCCCAATAGGTTTAAGTGATTCCTTCTATGGCCAGATCTACACTATAAACCAGTAGACAATAATTATTTGCTGGGGGCCACTTCAGAAATTTATGAAGTGGCTCTGGGCTGCTCCAGAGGGAGTGGATCCTCAAGCAGAAGGGTCGGGGCCAGGATATTTTCCCTCCCACAGACCATAATTGGTTTGTCAGCAGAGGAGCACACAAAGTTTCCTCTGCCCTGTCCCTGCCCTACAAGGAGCGTGAAGTGCTTAGAAGGGCCGTTCACTCCTGGCAGGGGAAAGGAAACTTTGTGTGCTTCCCACTGCTCCCAGGTCATAGTGGGTCTAGGAGCCGGGGAGCATCAGGATCTCTGCAGGCCAGATCAACCCGCTTGGTGGGCTGGATCCAGCCCACGGAGGCCCTTTTGCTCACCCCTGCTATAAACCTATATTAGAATAACTATGTCACTCTGGGAGTGGGATGGAGGGAGGAAGAAAAATCCATATCCTTGGACAGTGCGGTTATACTGACCTGACCCTCAGTTTAGGCATCTCCAGCTAGCATAACTATTACCTCACAGAGGCGGATTAACCAAGAGAATGGGAAAAGCTCTCCCTGCTGCATAGAAACATCTTCAGGGAAGTTCTTCAGCTTCCAAACTCAATGAGCTACTTTAGGCTCTGTCTATACTAGCACTTTTGTCAGAAAATCTTGTCATTTAGGGGTGTGAGAAAAAATATAATACTGAATTTCTAGCCCAAATGAAATAATCTGTTCAGATGGGAGGCAGGGAAGGTGGTTTATTGTCTGCCCAGAGTCTGATTGGAGACAATATGGCTACTTTAGAACTTATTTCATGTAGGAGCTGCTGACTCAATGGGCTGTTAAACATTTTAGGCAGTTGAGGAAATTTGCCTCAGTTGATGTGCTAGAAGCAGTGGCTTTGTCACTTGGATGGACTTCATTTATTTAGATACTACACATCTGAGTAGGAACTCATTTTTGTCTGAGTACAATTGTAATCATCTTCCAGCTTTTGCTCTCCTATTTGAGATTAAGCCATTTGGACCTGGATCCTGATTGTGAGCATCTGTAAAGGCACAGGTACTCAGAACTGGGTTTTGATCTTGGCTTATCTGTAATATTCATTTTATTTTGTCACCTTCATCTCTCTTGTCTAGAAGTAACTTGCTGTAGTTGTTCTTTTGCATGGGATTTTGGTTTGTATCAGTAAAATGAGGGGGGTGTATATTAAATACTTGCTGTATTGTTTACCAAGTCACTGCAGCATGGAGAAGTGAAGGCCGTGAAATAGTTCAGTTATGGTGTGACATGATCTATATACATTGCAGCTATAGTTTCACCTTTATGGTAACATTGATTAAATCAAGAAAAACTGCAGAATCGCTTCTGTTGTGGAGTTGTGCATATTGCAAATGATGCCCTACTCATGTGTGACCACAATTTTATCCTTTCATATCAAGGACGGGCACACACACACACACACACACACACACACACACACACACACACACACACGTTCCATTCTGCAACTGAGCCTTGACAAACACATACAGGCTCCTGTTACGGATACCTAGCCCTAACAGGTAGGTGTAGATCACATCCCCCACCAGCACTGTAACTGATACTGCATGTATTGTTTTAACAGCAAAATGTAATTGCATATGCAGGGTGTGGGGTTTTTTTTCCCTCACATCAACTGATGGAGCCAGAAGATTGGGGCTGAGGCAAGCCGGGATATTTGGGATTAGGTTATGGCATTAACTCTGTCCCTTTCTCACCCTGTTATTTCTCCTATGAAGATATAATGAAGTTTCCACAATAGTCAGAGTTATTCCAGCCTCAGGGCTATGGTCCAGGTTGTAGAAAATAAACTCTGAACAGCTTACTACAGTATATGAAGGCAGCGGATATTCTTTAATGTTAGCTCAAGATTAGTTTGTTAATTGCTTTTCTGTGTTGTAAATTAAGCACGCAGGACAACATAAGATATACAGGCTTTAATTGTCTTTAAAAACATCTAAAACCCATACATACAATAATATAACGAATTGTCATTGTGCCCACAGGCATTAAAGCTACCAAGTTATACCTCTTTTAAAAAAAACAAAAACAAAACATTTTCCTTGTATTCAGTGACTTGGCACTGATCCTACATCCTATTGCATTAGTTCATAAAGTGTGTGTTGAGTGCCATGATGTGATGTAACTTAAGCAAAGCTGACAAAATGTCACTTCCCTGCACGGGAGAGATGTGTGTTGTAAGCTTGGGTAGGAACTGCTACAATCATCATGAGCCAGCAATGCCCCTCTCCCAGGTATATTGGCCAAACTGGACAATTTCTGTGCCAAAGTATAAATGGACACAAATCAGACCTCAAGAAAGATAACATTCACAAATCTACAGGGGAACACTTCAGCCTCCTTAGATACTCAGTAATGGATTTAAAAGAAGCCATCTGTCCTACAAAACAAAACAAACCCTTCAAAACCACTTTATGAAGGGAGACAACGGAACTGCAATTAATGTGCAAATTCAATACAATCAAATAAGGGCGGAATAAGGATTTTTATCGGTTATCTCACTACAAAGGCAATTTCCTCTCTGAGTATTCATAGCTCCTCACCACCTGCTATGAGTGAACCACATCTACCGTGACTAAATTGGCCTAATTAATACTGGTCCTTTACTTGATTAGCAACTTTCTTCTTTTCTTATATATACCTCTGCCTCTAATTTCCACTCCAGTTCGTCTGATGAAGTGGGTTTACCTATGAAAGCTTATGCCCTAATAAATCTGCTAGTATACACTGTGGGTACGTCTACACTGTGGGCTAAAGTTGAGTTAAGATTTGCAACTTCAGCCACATTAATTGTGAAACTGAAGTTAACTCGACTTTTGGTGCTGACTACAGAGCAGGAAGTTGAAGGAAAAACACTCTTCCTTTGACTTCCCTTACTCTGACTTCTGTAACCCTCATTTCACAAAGAGTAAGAAGCCAATAATTATTAATAATTTCAAAATAATGGGCTTGCTGTGTAGATGCACGCTCTTTTATTTTGATATAACATAAGTTATTTTGAAGTAAGTGTGCAGTGTAGACATAGCCCAATGTACCACAGGACTCCCCCTTTTAATTAATCCAGATACAGATTAATATGGCTACCCCTCTGAGACTAAAATATCCATGTTACGCGAGGTTAGGCAACTGCTGCCGCATTCTAAAGCATTTAAATTTAACAGCAAATTATTATGCTTATGGCCAGTGATTTCCCCAGTAATTGAAATTAGAGATGGTGATGTAAGACCATGAAGGGAAAGGTGGACTATATGGCACAACAGTAAAAACCAATACAATGTTTCTGACCATTTTATTAAATTTAACTTGTGTTTTGAAATCACAGAAATTAAAGTTGGCTACTGAAGCTTACTATGAAGCATTACATCTACATCCTTCTTGGTTCCTTATTGTAGTTTTACATAGCTGTTAATGAACTCTCAAATGCAGTGATTCATCTTTGATGGCTTCTTGTGTGTCTTTACTTCCAGTCCTTTACGATATCCTCATTATCAGGCAGAAGGCAACTCCTTTGAAAATAGAAATTTCTGTTCAATGAGGAAAAAGAATGCCCAACTGTGACTATTGTGGCTGGGAGTAGCAACTTCTTTCATCCCAGGAAACATAGCAGAAAGATTGCGTCAAACCACTAGTAATGATAAAGAAGTTAAAGGCAATCTTCATTCATTTGTCTTATTTGTAATGAAAGAAGTGCCGGGGCCCAAGCCAGCTTTTTACTTTCATAACTGATGTGGTAAGCCCAGAGGTCCCGGGGATAATAACTGCCAGCTTGGCAAAAATAGAGCACTGAGAACCCCCTCAATCAGAACAGGTTGGCTATGTCTACACTATAGAGTTTTGGTGCAAAAACGGCCATTTTTGCGCAAAAACTTGCAGAGCATCCATTCCTCAAGCTCATTTTTGCACAAAAAAATTGAAAGAACAGTGGTTTTTTTGTGCAAATAGTTATTCCTCATTCTACAAGTAATAACTCCTTTCTGTACAAGAGTTCTTGCACAACAAGGTGTGTGTGGAAGGGTAACAGATTTTTTGCGCAAAAACAGGAAGAGGAAAAAGCACAGGTGCCCTGGTGGCCATTCTGTGGATAGCTATCAGTGCTTTCTTTTAAGAGAGTGTCCATGCAGTGTGGACACTCTCTTGTGCAAAAGTGCATTGCTTTTTCAATGTGCTTTTGCAGTGTGGACACTATCTTGTGCAAAAAGTTTTTGCAGAAGATCTCTCCTGCAAAAAACTTCATGCACAAGAAGCCTGTAGTGTAGACATAGCTGTTATATACAGTTCTGCTGCCCTTTACTCGTATAAGAACAACATTTCATTACCCCTGCATTCAATACTAAAGTGATTTGTAACCCAACACCAGCAACGTTGATCACTTGTGCAACACAGATCTGTCTGATAGATTCCTGGGCAGAATAGGTGTGTTCCTGTAAATACAGTCTGGTGTTGAAGTCTTTCCCCCTTCAACTCCAGTTCATCATTAGTGGTCAGGGAGAGCTCATTCTGATCTTGCTTATAAATTGCAATTTGAAATTCTAAGATTGGCCAGTATCACTGAATGAATATACTGACATTGTCAGAAAAAACAGCAGCTGTATGAGGAAGCTAATCTTTGTTCATACTTATTTTTCTTCAGGTACAACTATTTTATCATATACTGTGTATGCTTTTAAAATGTGCATAAATGTTTTGATTTTAATTCAAATTTCCCATGAATGACTAAATCAGCAACATTGCATGTAACTAGTTGACCATTACGAGGATGTTGTGGGAAATTCAGAAGGGGGTATTTGGAGTAATATAGGGAAAACCTTCTTTATGATTACTCCAAAAATGAAGGGTTTTGTTTCAGGGCATCTTCACTATCATTGCAGAAGAAAGACTTGTAGTTTTATCTGTCTGCGCTCACACGCACAAGGTGTGACTCACTGATTAAGAAGAAATGCTGCACTGAATGTGAGAAGTACAAGCAAATTATACAGTGTGCTAGGCCCTTCCCACCAAATTAGATACTTCCCTTCCACCACAATAACATTTAAGTGGCAAACAAAACAATGGAGGCTGTGCGAATTTATGACTGTTATTGAGAACAAATTACAGAAGAACACCCCAGATGTAAAGACACTGCTAGAAATGTGTAGTGCGCAAAATATAAGATAAAAAATAATGAAAAAATACCAGACTGTAGAGCTAGTTTGTTTGATTTGAAATCAATAGTGCCTCTTCTACTAATTTCAGTGAGTGCAGTATTAAGCCCCCAAGTATTCAGAATCCAAATGAGATTGGATTATATCTTTATACCATTCCTACTAGTAGAGCTTGACAACTTCAGCCACTAATCAGGTCCCCACAGAGCTTGTATTGTGAAGGAATTTACAGAAAATATTGGACACAGAACATCAGACTGGTACTGCAAAAGAAGAACCAGACCCACTGAAAGGCTATGACTGAGTTTGGGTCAAGATGTTTGTTTGTAAATACACAGATTGTATCAGTTCATCTGATAGTAAAAATCTGTCTGTTTTAGATGTTTTTATTTTGTTATTTATGCACAGGTATAAAAAATAACCAGGAATAGCTAAATATTGTCATCAACCTTATCCTGCTAGCCTTTGGGGCTTGCAGCCTCCCTAGAGCTGGAATAAACCTATCGCACTGAAACAAATATCCTCAGTTCTTGGTTAAAAGATTTGTAATTCCTTGTTTCATGAAGCCGTGAGGATGTCCTAGAAACTGAGGTGGTATCTGCTCAATGCAGTTGCCTGACAGCTTCAATTGGGTGTCCTCATTTCTGCATTTTGTGCTGCACTCAGCATGTTGGGGAGAAAATTGTGTGGTTGCTGCCTGCTGGGACCTACATGAAGGATGGATATTTTATGAGGCTATTTTTGAATAAATGCATTGATGATATACTGCCATAATGAAGGTACTCACAGTAATGGAACAAAGGCAAATACGTGGTGCATTTCAACAGCAAAAAACGTACAGTGTGAAAAATGTGCACACACCTTCTATTAACCCTTAAAATGCTGGCTAATGCAGATAGATTTTAACCCTTTAATAAGACTAGGTACTTTTCAAATAATTCTCTTGATGAATGTGGGAGGGAGGGGAACACTACAGTAGGGAGGGGGAGAGAATAAAGGGGTGATAGTGTGTTTGGCTTGGGAGAAAACAGAGTTGGAAAGCCTGGGAATAGTCATTCCCACCTTCCCTAAAACACATACATGCGTCTTGAGCATGTGTGCAAGCTTTGTTCCACTTCTGACTGCTGCCAGGGCTGTCTAGTCTCTGGAGAAGAATGGAGATGGAACCAGGAAGCTGTCCTGGGCTCTGATAGCTTGACTAGGGAGTACAAGTCTCTTCTATCTGCCCAGATGTTGGCCTATTTCACTCTGGGCTGGGGGCACACTGGCAGGACAAGACAGGTTTGTTTAGAAGCTGGCAAGAGGCTGTGGCCAATGGCAGGGGGCCAGGAGAGTATGAGAGAGATAAGAAGTGGATCTATCTATTCCGAAATAATGTCCTGATATTTTTAGAAGAGCTGAGCACCCACAACTCCTGTTAAAGTCAATGCGACCCTGTGAGCATTCAGCAGCTTTGCAAAATCACACCACTTATTAAGTCTCCAAAAATGGCTAATTATAGGCATCACATTGGTGCATTTTGGGTTGAATACATAGTTTTACTTGCCTATCACCTTACACTATCTTAACAGTCAAAGTAGGTATTTGGCAGTGCTCCCTTGTTAGAGACTTACAAATATTCAAACCATCAGACAGCCAGGAGGCTGCACAAAAAGAAGAAATAAAAATCAGGATTCTGGAATACATTCAAATAAAGGCACTTTAGTAAAGGATGGGGAATTCTACTGACTGCATGTGAATATAAAGTATGAAAATATTGCAGTCTCCATGGCAGCATCTCAAAAATGTTACAGCAATATTTTGAAATGTAATATAAATTCTAATTTGTTAATCTTAAACCAGCAAATCAGTTTTGCTATAAATATTCACCAAGCTCAACCTCTCAGAGTAAAGCCTGACAGATTTTTTAAAACTGTCCTACTAAAGGTCTAAACATTTAATTTACATTCCATACTAAAAAAACTCCCTGTATTTAGAGAATATTAAGGCTGCACAGTGAAGTAAGCAACAATCAAACATCAAGGCGGCATGTTCTAACTGGAATGTATTCCCATGTGCCTAAGGATTATGGTTGCATTTATAATTATTATTTAAATATCACCAGAAGGTTCCAGATGTTATGAAACATGTAAACATTCTTATTACTTGCACTAGGGAGTTTACAATATAGGTAGTAGGTCATATACAATTGCAGGGAGGTGAAAGAAGGAATACAAGACAGTGTGGTTTAACATATTTTATAATGCCAAGATTCATTGGTTTTTCTAATCTTTATGCCTTTACTTAAGAGGATTATAAGCATTCCCTATAGGGGCCTTAGGGTGTGCAGGTGCATTTGAGAAATGGCAAATTTCTAATAATCCCTGATACACAAGAGAGCAGTTTCATGTAATATCTCTTGCATAGCATAGGTGATTTTCTCTAACTGTACATTAAGGCTGTGTCTAGACTACATGCCTCTGTCGGCAGAGGCATGTAGATTAGACACAAAGGCAAAGACAAATGAAGCCGCGATCATTTAAATCATGATCAGCTGTTTGTCCGCTCAGCGCGCTAGTCTGGACGCTCCCCTGCCGACATCAAAGCCCTTTGTCGGCAGCCCCGTTATTCCTCGTGGGATGAGGTTTACCGGGGCTGCCGACAAAGGGCTTTGATGTCGGCAGGGGAGCGTCCAGACTAGCGCGCTGAGCGGACAAACAGCCGATCAGCTGTTTGTCGGCTCAGCGCGGCAGCCATGTAAATGTAAATGAAGCCGTGATCATTTAAATCACGGCTTCATTTGACTTTGCCAAACAAACAAATCTACATGGCTCCGTCGATGGAGCCATGTAGTTTAGACGTACCCATAGACTTTCTTATAGTCCGTGATGCCTTCCCCCTATGATTCTGTTCTTTTGATTATAGAATCATTGAACACTAGAACTGGAAGGGACCTTAACAGTCATCAAGTCCAGTCCCTGTCCTCACGGCAGGACCAAGAGCCATCTAGATCATCCCTGGTAGATGTCTATCCAACCTGCTCTTAAATATCTCCAGAGATGGAGATTCCACAACCTCCCTAGGCAATTTATTCCAGTGTTTAACTGCCCTGACAGTTAGGAAATTTTTCCTAATGTCCAACCTCAACCTCCCTTGCTGCAGTTTTAAGATTATTGCTGCTTGTCCTTTCATCAGAAGCCAAGGAGAATGATTTTTCTCCCTCTTCCTTGTGTCACCCTTTTAGATACCTGAAAACTGCTATCATATGCCCTCTCGGTCTTCTCCTTTCCAAACTAAACAATCCTAATTCTTTCAGTCTTCCCTCATAACGCGTGTTCTCTAGACCTTTAATCATTCTTGTTGCTCTTCTCTGGACCTTCTCCAATTTCTCCCCATCTTTCTTGAAATGTGGTGCCCAGAACTGGACACAATACTGCAATTGAGGCCTAATCAGTACAAAGTAGAGCGGAGGAATGACTTCTTGTGTTTCGATCACCAGACTCCTGTTAATGCATCCCAGAATCATGTTTGCTTTTTTTGCAACAGTGTCACACTGTTGACTCATATTTAGCTTGTGGTCCACTATGACCCCTAGATCCCTTTCTGCAGTACTCCTTCCTAGACAGTCACTTCCCATTCTGTATGTGTGAAACTGATTGTTCCTTCCGAAGTGGAGCACTTGCATTTTTCCTTATTAAACTTCATCCAATTTACCTCAGACCACTTCTCTAGTTTGTCCAGATCATTTTGAATTATGACCCTATCCTCCAAAGCAGTTGCAACCCCTCCCAGCTTGATATCGTCTGCAAACTTAGTAAGTGTATTCTCTAAGCCAATATCTAAATTGTTGATGAAGATATTGAACAGAACCGGTCCCAAAACAGACTCCTGCAGAACCCCACTTGTTATGCCCTTCCAGCATGAGTGTGAACCATTAATAATTACTCTCTGACAACAGTTATCCAGCCAGTTATGCACCCTCCTTATAGTAGCCCCATCTAAGTTGTATTTGCCAAGTTTATTGATAAGAAGATCATGCGAGATCTATCAAATACCTTGCTAAAGTCAAGGTAAACCATATCCATCACTTCTCACTTATCCACAAGACTTGTTATGTTGTAATGTGCCTTCCATGATTTCTCTCTTACTGAAATATAAATTAAATGTAAAATAACCCGTTCCCCACACACAAAGAAGTCTATACTACATGATCATATACAATATTATTTCTCATTTAATTCAATGACATCTGACCCAACTGTCTTATAAATCTTGTGATATTTGATGTTTTCCTATAGGCCCCAATACTTGGAATTGTGAGGATTATGTTTGCAATTTTTTTTTTTTTTTTGAAAATGTCCCTCTTCTATCTTGCAGACTCAGAAACCAGAAGGGAAATACAGAGGACTTCCATTATACATATTTTTAAATCTTATGATTTGTGGGGTGGTGGGGAATTACTGAATGCTGGGCTTGGCAAAACTGTACTGTTTCCAGAGACAGCTGCCATTTCCAGTCTTTCATACAAGTGCTGATTAATCAAGTCTCCATAAGAATAGCCCAATGCATCCACAACTTGGAGCCTGAAGCAGATAACATCTTCCACTGTGAAATATGATCCAGATCTCTCAGTTTAGAATCTATCTCCCTCCTATTAGAGTTCATCTCTCTTGTCATGAAAATTTGCCTTCTGCCTCCTCTGAACTAGAAACACCACAACAATTTGAATCTGGTGCTGGCCATCCTTCTGAATGCTTTCTAATAATGTTTGAACATGAGATTTCTAAAGATGTCAGGCAGGAGACAGACCATGTCATTCACAGATTCCCTTTAAAGTCATACTGAAGCCCAGCATCTCCTTTGTTCAGCTGATCTAGAGATGTTAAAATGTGTTTCTTTTTGTAAACTTTTACCTGCTGAAAGGTTTAGCTATTACACGTTTACACATGGAGGAGGGCAAGCTAGAGCCAGTGCTTGTGGGGAACTGACTTTTTTAAGCTGGCTCCCTGCGTGTACTGGCTTCCACTTGCCCTCTCCCATGCTGCCTTCTCTGTTTCCAGAGGCAGCAGTGAGGAGGGGTCTAGGTGGGTACACGAGAACCAGCCCCTGCCTGTCCCCCTTCGCTGCTGCCTCTGTAGGAGGCAGGAGAGTGGGGGCAGGGAGAGGTGGCTCTGCGAGAACCAGCTCCTGACTGACACCCTTTGCTGTTGCCTCTTTAGGTAGCTCTGCATAAAAGCTGGCTCCCCACGTGCACAGGCTCCCGCCCCCCCCACCTGTGCTGCTACTTCTGCTACAGAGGCAGCAGCAGGTGTGTGTGGGGGGGGTTGGCGACTGTGTGCATGTAACCATGTACACAATTAACATTCCTAAGCTGATCCCTCTTCAAAAATGAAATGGAAACTCATCGAGTCAAGATATTTAGCTAACTATTTTGTTCTGGATTCAGGGAGCTTAAATATATAGAGCCATAAAAATCTATAGCAGGTGAAGGTCTGCCCCAGGTTGCTTCTGATGTAGAGAATGCTTCTAGCTTTTATGCAGGGGGAGCGAAGTCGGTGAACTGACCTCTTCTGTAACATAATGGCCAAGTTAGGGAGACTAGGAAAGGTGTTCGTGTCAAGTAGTGCACAATGAAAGCAAATTTCCCAAGAAGGTGCATGGAAAAGCTGTGACTCAGCTCCTGTCAATATTCAGCCTTCTAATGCAGCCCAGTGATGGTTGATTGTTTGTGAGGGGGGGCAGGGAGGCAGACATTGGGAGATGCTAAAGCTGTTTCTTCCTCTAATGCGTCCCAGAGTTCTTCCATCAATAGACTATATTTGGAGAATGGGACGTGATTGGGACAAAGGATCAGGTGCATCTTCCCTCATCCAAGAAGCCCCGTAGGTAAGTAGGCATGATATAGGATGCCATTAAAACAGCCATGACTGAAGAAAGGAGAGGGACTCTTCCATTTGGCTGTATGTTCTGTCCAAACAGAAGGCTAGGTTGCAACAGAGCCATTCTTATGGAGTCTTGATCAATCAGCCCATTTATATATAGGGAAGAAAGTTCCAACTTTTCCTACAAAGAATTCTTTGCTCCTCTCCCCATTTAACATCATATTATAGGTTCAGGTTAACAAACATTGGTATTAAACATTCCTCGACTAAAGATGCATCTACACAGCACCCTTACCTCAAAATAAGCTACGCAAGTTGCGCTATGCAAATTGTGTAGCTTATTTCAAGGTAATTTCAAAATAGCTTATTTTGAAATTTTGCACTTTTAGCTCCAAGGATAGAGGCTACTACTCTAAGCTTCAGAGGTCCAAGATTCAAATCCGCCCGGTAGCAGTTACAAGTGGGGGCTCGTCTGGGATCTCAACTGAGTCTCTGAAGCTTGGGACAGGCTTCCTCATCTGGGGCAAATATGTAACCCACACACCTAGGGTATGTCTATATCGCAGCCTTCTTCTGCAAACACGTATGCAAATGAAGCACTGAGTAGAATATCGCCGCACTTCATTTGCATAATTAATTAGCAGCTGTTTTTGCGCAAGAGGTTTTTGCACAAAAAGGAGCTGTGTAGATGTCTCCTTATTGAGCAAAACCCCTTCTTGAACAAGAGCCATTCTGCCAGTTTTTTTCAGAAAGAACGGCTCTTGTGCATGACAGGGTTTTTGCACAAAAAGGAGCCATGTGCACAAAAAAAGCCCTTTGCACAAAAATGGTGGCTCATTAAGTATGCAAATGAGGCATGGCGATATTCACTGCTTTGCCTCATTTGCATAATCTCTTGCGCAAGCGGGGGCAGTCTAGACGTAGCTGTAGTGTGATTCACTGTCTCATGCAGTGGCACCTAGACCACAGAAACAGATAAAAAGAGACCTCTACAACATGGGCAGAGAGCCAGCTGGCTTTTAACTCAAAGGGTTACACTAAGCTTCAGAGGACCCAGATTCAAATCTGCCTGGTGGCGGTTACATCTACACAGCACCAAATTTTGAAATGAAGTGCTATTCTGAAACATCCCTTAATTGTCGTACAATGTGGTTTACAGGGACATTGGAATAGCAAGCCTGTCATACTTCGATATAACGGCCTTACTCTTAAGATGCTGAATAGCTATTTCAGGATACCAGACATTTATGGGGTAACATAATTTGCTTACTCTATTTAATTTAGCCTTGTTACATTAATCATTACAGGCCAGATTTTCAGGTGGCTTCCATTTTTGCAGCTGCTGTTCAAATCATTTGGATACCTACATATCTTGATTTCACCTACAAATTGATAGTTTAATATCAGTTGTGGGTGAGCATAAAATAGGAGCCCAGGTAAATCCAGGCTCTCTATCTCATCATACAACATAGGCAATCTATTATAATCTTTTGCATCTAGGCACTCATGTTATATACTGTGCTAGAAATTATTTTTACAAACAGCTTGGCAGGTTTTGTATTGCCATCTGTAATACCAGGTACTTCTCAGCTAGGACATCTTTAGGAAAAAAGGGCATATCATTCTTTCTAAGAACTGCAGAAATATACAGGAACCATTAGCAGCTTAGCTACATTACCTGTACAGACTAAGTGACATGCAGCAAATAAAATGAAGGAGTGTAAAAGATAATTATCAGGTGCCAAGAGCATCACATAAGTAAGAGTCTTAGAGGGGTAGCTGTGTTAGTCTGGAACTAAATAAAAAATAACAACCTTCTTGTAGAACCGTAGAAACTAACAAATATATAAATAGTATCATGAGCTTTCGAGGGTATAACCCACTTCTTCTGATGACAAATAACATAAATAAGAGTATAGCTGAGAGACAAATATTTATAACAAATGTTTCTGTGGAGTGAGAGACTTGCAATTCTGATTAGATCAAGCTACAAAATCAGAGATTCAAATTCCAGACCTGCAATTGCCTCTCTAGCGCTCATCACCTCACAGTTAAGCCCAATTTTAGCAGTAATACATTGAAATGTTTTGACTAGGCTTTTTGCAGATAAAATGCAAAGAGGGAGCACAAAACATTTGGCAAACTGCCATACAAATTGTATGTAGGGACCTTTTCATTAAATACTACTAAGTAGCTACCTTTTGGGAAAAACATGGCAGCTGTGTTAACAGCACAGAGCAAACAACACAACAATTCTGAAGATAAAGGAAAGAAAGATATGATTTGCAACTGAAATGCTGGAAGAGCCTTGGGAGGTTTAATGTTCAAAAGTTATCAGAATCTTGCCCCCCAACACCAAACATTTCTTTCTATTCTGAAAAAAATTGCTATTTTTGTGAAAATATGCAGGAGTATTTTGAGGTAAGAGAAGCAAAATTCTCTTTGTTGTTTATTTACACATATACATATGTACATGCATACATATTTGGCAAAGCTGGCCATATGTATAGCTAGCTGTGTGTTAGACATCTTCCCATTTCCACCCCAATCACAGTGCTGCATTGTGATCACTTTGGCCTTCTATTTTCTTTGGAATTAATTGCAAGTTGAAGCTCTAAACATAAGACATTGGATCTTCTACAATTATACTTATTTATTATTATTGCTGAGAGCCCCAAATGTGCTAGGAGTTTCACAGAAACGATCCTCACCCCCAAATTGTATACAGGACATTTGTAAGCAATTGGAGGAGCTAGCTAGAGAAAGACATCCCAGTGCTCAGAGCTGCTGTTGGCTGGCTTTTTGTTTATCAAATTTTGATCGCATGCCACAACATACACATCCAGGTACCAGTGCCAGATGCTGGTAGATTTGCTTAATAAGCAGAGAACACATTTGAGAGTTTGCTTCTCCGGAAAGAGATTTTTCTATCTGTTCTGCAGCAGCACTCACTGCTTTTACACACAGCCATCCTTCTTTTGCTCTTGAAATGAATGACACTGAAACTAATTGAGCTGTGTGTCATCAATACAGGCTGTGGTGCTGGTAGAGATGATTCGGACTGTAATTTCTGCTATAGTGCAGAACCCCACAATACGGCCTTCTTAGGCTATGAGCAAGCTGCAGGAGGGCTGAAGGAAAGTAATGGAGAATGGCCAGATGAAATGCAGGTTTTTGACACATGTGGCCAGTAAAGATGAAAACCAGCAGGAACCGGCTGATATCATCCCAAGGAGAAGCAGACAACATTACATTTAGATACAAGTCAGATATTCACCTTCAAAAATGTCTAGGCAGAAAAAACAGGTGTGTCCTCTAGCCATTTGCAATCTAGCAAATGTCCCTTACAGTGACTATTATATTTCAAAATCTCCAAATCCATTTAGAACATCAGAATGCATATATATACACAAGAAACACTTGGACAATTCATTTGATGAAGACAAATCTTAGCTCCCAGCTTTGTATTAAACTAAAATACAGTCTGTTGATCTAAAATAACCAGGCACTGTGCCCTAGAGTTAAATATGAAATGTCATGGTTCATACTTTACTGAACTTGTGCAGCAATACATGAAATACAAGAGGGAGAAAAAGGCATTGAAATCCTGCATTGGGCGGTGCTGCCTGTACCAAGTCTCGTTCAAGCTTGAGGGTGAGATTTGCTCTACAGAAAAGAAAAGGTATGAAAATATATTCAGGCTTTCAGCTGTTAAAGTGACTCTGCAGATTTCAAGGGAGACAAATTGATACTTTGAGATTTTTTTTCATTTTCAAATATGTGATTAAGGACACTGGAGTAATGTTTATTTTAGGGTAAGTCCAGGATAGGGATCCATTAAAAATAAGGTGTCTCCTTGGATGGATGCCAAGAGCTACAGGATTCTGGTTCTCACAAGCCTATGTAGCTAGTTGATTATTTCTACTTGTTGCATAATCAAGTCACAGCACCAAACTATATGATATCAGATGCCATAAGAGAGGAGAAAAGCATGGTTAATTGCACTTTCTAAATAATTCATGGTGCATAAATTCCTTGAATGCTTATTTCCACACACAGGCTGTGTCTAGACGGGCCACTTTTTCTGGAAAAGCAGTTGCTTTTCCGGAAAAACTTGCCAGCTGTCTACACTGGCCACTTGAATTTCTGCAAAAGCACTGATGATCTCATGTAAGATTGTCAGTGCTTTTGCGGAAATACTATGCTGCTCCTGTTTGGGCAAAAGTCTTTTTCCAAAAAACTTTTGCGCAAAAGGGCCAGTGTAGACAGCAGAGATTTGTTTTCCACAAAAAAGCCTCGAGTGCGAAAACTGCTTTTGCAGAAAAGCATCCAGCCAATCTAGACACGCTTTTCCAAAAATGCTTTTCACGGAAAACTTTTCCGTGAAAAGCATTTCTGGAAAATCATGCCAGTGTAGACGTAGCCACACACTTTAGGGTGGCTCCTTTTAGTTTCTTATAGAGGCAGCATTAACACAGGATTCTCTGCAAAGTATGTCCCAAGAACATCCCCTGGGCTCAAAAATCCTGCTTCATGGGGATGAGGGGAGTAAATCCACTGGGAAATACATAGATGGGGGAAACAAAGGATTATGTATGGTCTGCAAATCATCTTGCTGACCCTTGTACAGAGACAGAAGTTGGAGGAAGGAAGAAGAGAAGAACCTGATCAAGTGTTCCATTTTGCCCTAGCCTTTACAAGGCTGTGATCAAATTAAAGAAAAAGTCTGTGGTAATGTAATGCTGCCGGAAGCAGCATGAACCTTTGCTGAATAATTTGTGAATCTCCTCTGCAAAGCGTAGATTACACCATGGAAGCCTAGCCACTGGTCCTATCATGGCTAGGAGAAGGAAGGAGGACATAGAGAAGATTTTCAATCCACATGATAGGATATGTGGCCCTGGAACCCCAGCCCTTCAATACCATTCAGGTGCTACATCACCCTCGTGGTCTTGCAGCTCTGGTCAGAAAGGCAGTATGTTTGTGTAACCCACTCTAGGTGAGTACAGGGTTTTTGTCCTTCAGTAGTAGGTCCACATACATTCGCTAGTGGCATAAGTGGGGTTTGTGCTGAAAGTCTTGGTATCAAATTCTGTTGCTGATCCATACTATTAGGTACATGGGTGAAGGTCTCAAGCCAAGGTCCACAAAGGTGCTAAGCAAAAAAGCCTTACTCTTTGCACCAGTGCAACAGGGATTGATACCAGAAAACTGCAGCTAGAGCCTCATCACGAGCTACACTTGGGCTATGTCTACACTGGCATAATCTTGCGCAAAAACTCTTTTGCGGAAGAG
The DNA here is from genome assembly GCF_052426305.1 of Pelodiscus sinensis. NCBI lineage: Eukaryota > Metazoa > Chordata > Testudines > Trionychidae > Pelodiscus > Pelodiscus sinensis. The sequence goes on from NC_143056.1 coordinate 33,589,071, forward strand.
TTCTTGTGCAAAAACTCTGCCAGAAGAGAGCGTCTACACTGGCATGTGCTTTTGCGCAATAGATGTGCTTTTGCGCAAGAGCATCCATACCAGTGTAGACGCTCTCTTGTGCAAGAAAGATCTGATGGCCATTTTAACCATAGGGCTTTCTTGTGCAAGAAGTTCATGTTGCCTGTCTACACTGGCTTCTAGCGCAAGAACAGTTGCGCAAGAGGGCTTATTCCTGAGCGGGAGCATCAGAGTTCTTGCGCAAGAAGCACTGATTTCATACATTAGAACGTCAATGTTCTTGCGCAAGAACTCATGGCCAGTGTAGACAGGCAGCAAGTTTTTGCGTAAAAGCAGGCGCTTTGCGCAAGATCGCACCAATGTAGACACAGACTTGGTGTCTCAGCAGGTTCAGGTGACTAGCAGCAGACTGCTGATTGGACACTTCTGTGTTCCAGTTTCTTTGCTTTTCTGATCAAGTATCTATTAGGCCTATTGCTGCCCCAGTGGTTAAGTACCCTCATTGGTAAAAATGTACTCCTTATGCGCCATGGGAATTTGTCTAGCTTCAACTTCCAGCCACTGGATCATGCTCTTGGCTAGACTGAAGAGGGCACTAACAAATATTGTTCTTTGTGTATGTACCTGTAGATCAGTGGTGGGCAATAATTGGCCTGTGGGCCAGACAGTTCCCCAAGGTTAGCCTCTGGTGGGCCACAAGATGCTTTATTTACCTGCCCCTCCACATGTACAGCTGCTTGGAGCTCCCTTTGGCTGTGTTTCACTGTTCCTGATCTATGAGAGCTGTGGGAAGCAGCACAGACCAGGACACGGCTTTCCACAGTTCCCTTGTCCAGGAATGGCAATCTGCAGCCAACGGGAGCTGCAAGCAGCCATACCTGTGGATGCACAAGTAAATCAAATGGTGGCTCACCGGAGGCTCCAGATCCGGGCCTGCAGGTTGCTTATTGTCCACCCTTGTTGCAAAGTCTTACCAGATCATCCTTAACTTTCTCTTTTGTTAAGCTAAATCTCTTGAGCTGCTTCAGTCTATCGCTAAAAAGGCATTTTTTCTATTTAATATTTTAATCATTCTCATGGCACTTGTTGGAACTCTCTCCAGTCTATCATATTTCCTTCTTAGACTGTTGACACCAGAACTGGATATAGCTTTCCATCAGTGGTTGCACCAGTGCCAAATATCAAAGTAACCTCTTTACTAACACTCCAGCTTTGCTTGTTTATGCATCCAGACATTGCATTAGCCCTTTTGGCCACAGTATGTACTGAGTGCTCATATTCAGTTGATTATCCAGCGTAACTTGCAAATCTTTCTCAGGACCACTGTAGGATAGCGCCCCCCCCCCTCCCGCCCCCCATGCTGGAAGTACGGCCTTTTCTCTTTGTTCCTAGATGTATATATGTGTATTTAGCCATATTAAAAATGTTGTTTGCTTGCACCCAGTTTTCCAAACAACTCAGCTGTCTCTGCATCAGTGACCTGTTCCTTCATTATTTTCCAATCCGTGTCTCCTGCAAACTTTATAAAAAACAATAAAATATTAAAAGGCAGAGACCCAAGAACTGATCTCTGCAGGAGCCAATTAGAAACACATCTTTGACTATCATTCTCCATTCACAATTACATTTTGAGACCTGCTAACTAGATTTTAATGCATCAAATTTATACCATGTTACATTTGTATTGTTTAGGGTTTTTTTTTAATTAAAAATGTGGTATGGTGCCAGGTCAAGCACCTTATAGAAGTGTAAGTATATTATATAAACACTATTTCCTTTTTCAACAAAACCAGTTATCTGATCAAAGAACGATAACATTAGTTTGATTTAATCTATTTTCCATAAAACCGTGTTTATTGTCATTAATTATATTACCCACCTTTAATAAAGAATCAATCTAGGCCAGTATCAGCTGGTCCATTAGCCTGTGTATATTTTTTAAACACTGGCAAACCATTATCTTTCTTTCATTCTTCTGGAACTTTCCCAGTACTCCAAAACTTGTTGAAAGTCAACTTTAATGGCCAGTGAGCTCCTCAACTAGCTCTTTTAAAAGTGTTTGTCCCTATAGGAGTCATTAGAATATATAGTGTGATTCATAAAAGGGGAAGACAAGAAAGTTCTTAAGACATCTGTGGGGGTTCGTTCCGTCCCCCCTTTTTCTCCCCTTTTTATCCCCAGTCACAGTCCCCTTTCTCCGTGTTGGTGTGCTTACAGCCATGGAAGTGTGGGGACGGGGGTCCGGGACCACCCTCTCTCCCGGAACCCAGCCCAGGGCCCTAAGGACAGAGTTGCACGGACCTGTCCCACCGGAGGGGTGAAGACCCTAAACCCACCGGTGCGCCGGCTCCTTGCCCTGCCCTGGGCTACTTCCTCCCTGCCTTCGTCCGTCCCGGATTCTCCTATGCTCCCCTCCTCTCCGCCCTTGCTCCTCCCTGTTCTCCTTCCCCCCCCCCCCCCCCCGGCTCCTCTGTCACGCCATTTAAACCTCCCGTGGCTGCGCCGGGGACGTCTGACGTCATCGGCGTCGACCGCTGCCAACTCCTGCGGCCCCGCCCCCCCCTCGTTACACGCATGCCGTTTCCTTGCGGCTCCCTCCGCCCCACCGCCCAGCTGAGCTGCCACCTCGCTACACTGCGCGCACGCCACTAACGAGCCCCACGCTGCCCCCATTAGTGACAGGGCGATTGTTCTAATGATAGCTTTTGGCCCACCTGAAAATGCTGGACCACCCCCGCCGTATGCCCCATCAGGCTCTTCCCCGCCCGCCAACCTTTAAGAAGGTTAACATGATAAATGTTTGTGGCCTTCCTCTTCCCTGGCATTCTGATTTCATAATTCACTTCCCCTACGCTACGGATTATCTCAAAGGGGCCTTGCCAGCGAGCCAGTAGCTTGGAGGCCTGCTCTGGTAGTAGGAGGAGAACCCTATCGCCGGGCTGGAAAGTACATAGCTGCGCTTTCCTATCGTAATACTGGGTTTGTCGCCCCTGTGCCTCAAGGAGATTCTGCTTAGCGAACTCCCCCACCTGCTGTAGCCTTTCCCGCAACTTAAGGATATAGGGTACCGTCCCTACTGCCTGAGTAGCTTGCTCCTCCTAAGTCTCCCGAATCACGTCTAATATCCCCCACGGCTGTTGGCCGTATAATAATTCAAAGGGGGAGAACCCCGTAGAGGACTGTGGCACCTCTCTTACCGTGAACATGAGTGACGGCAGGGCCTGGTCCCACTCGTTAGGTTCCTCCTGGACAAATTTCCTGAGCATACCTTTAAGTGTTCGATTGAATCTCTCGACCAGTCCGTCCATTTGCGGATGATATACGGAGGTCCTCAATGCCTTGACCCGGAACAGGCGGCATAATTCCTTCATCAAGGTGGAGGTGAAGTTCGTACCCTGGTAGGTGAGGATTTCCTCCGGTAGGCCCACCCTCACGAAGATCTTGACTAGTTCTTCCGCCACCGTGGAGGCGGTGATGTTGCGTAGGGGTACTGCCTCCGGGTACCGGGTTGCGTAGTCAATGGCTACCAGGATGTACTAGAATCGATTTCTCGTTCGCTCCAATGGATCTACCAATCCATAGCGATCCTCTGGAAAGGGACCCCCACTATAGGCAGCGGCACCAAGGGGGCCCGCGGTACAACCCCCGCTCCGGTCTTCTGACACTCTGGGCAGGAATCGCAAAAGTCCTTTGTGGCGCGGTAAATCCCTGGCCAGTAGAATCGTTGGAGCAGACGGCGTATAGATTTTTTATATCCCAAATGGCCGGCCCACGGATTACTGTGTGCCAGCTCTAATAGGCGCCGGTGGCGTTTGCCAGGTACTAACAGCTGGGTGACTGTTTCCCCTTCCTCCTTCCCCTCAATGACTCGATATAATCGGTCGCCCTGTATCTCGAACCGGGGGTATGCTAAGGTCCCCCGGGGGTTATCGTTTCCCCCCATATTTCTGGCAGCTTGTTCCCATGCCTGCTGTAAAAGAGGGTCCTCCCTCTGTTCCCTCACAAAATCTGAGGGCCAGTCCGCCTCATTCTCAGTTTCCTCTCTCCTCCCCGGCACCCCCTCTCCCGTGGGTGTTTTTCGGGTCGGCCGCCAGGGCTATGGCCCCTTCTCCTGCTCCTTGCCCTGGCCATTCCCTTAGGGCTCGTTTAAAGCCCTTCCAATCTCGTCCCAACAGGACGGGATACACCAGCCCTGGAACGAGGGCCACATAGGCCCACCCTTCCTGCGTCCCATCTTTGAGGTGTACCCACGTGGGGTACGCCTCTACCTGTCCATGCACGCACTGGACCAGTACCGGGGGACCCCTGGGACCCCTGGGACCCCCCCTTGCCACCAGATCTGCCCGGACTAGGGTCTGACCACATCCCGAATCCACCAGAGCGGTGACCGCCTGACCCTCCACCTCCACTTCCCTCAAGATTCTCCCATGGCCTCGAGCTCCCGCCGTGTCCGGGCCCACCCTTACCTGCCCGTAGGAGCAATCCATATAGGGGCAGTCGCGTCGGAAGTGTCTCTCCTGTCCGCACTGATAACACCCTCCAGTTGGAGTTCGCACCGGGGTTGAGCTCTCTTTCCGAGTCTCGCGAGGTGGGGGACGCAGCACGGGTTCCGTCACCGTAGGCCTGCTCCATACCGGTGCCAACCGTCTCCTGCCGGGGCTAGGGGGTCCCCCACCCGCTGCCCTCTCCCTGAGGCGCGAGGAGGGTTGGGCCCCACCTCTGCCCCCCCCCCACCGTGGGTTCCTTCCGAACTCCGCTACCTCCTTCTCCTCCCTCCGCTGCCAAAAAATCCTCCATCAATGTAACTGCCTCATTTAACAACGAGGGATGGTGGCGGCGGACCCACCACTGGCCCTCCCCCAGCAAGATATTAATAAATTGTTCCAAGACCACTTTCTCTGCCACCTGGGGCCCGGTCTGCTGCTCTGGCTCCAACCAGCGCCAGCCGGCTTCCCTCAGTCTTTGGGCCACCGCCCGGGGTCTTGCTCTGGGGGGGTATTTCTCCTGCCTAAACCTTTGTCGATAGGACTCTGGCGTAATGCCTAACTGGTCCAGTATAGCCTCTTTTACTTTAAAATAATGTAGGGCTTTGCGCGGATCTAGGCTCCGATAGGCCAGCTGAGCTGGGCCCGTGAGATATGGAGCTAGAATCATTGCCCAATGTTGCTCTGGCCACCTGGCAGCTGTGGCCACCCGTTCGAAGGTGACGAGCCCCGCGCTGCCCCCATTAGTGACAGGGCAATTGCGGGGTCAGTGTGGGGTGGGCCTGCTTCCCTGGAGTATGTGGGTCCCGCCCCGTCACAACATCACTCTACTGAGGATATAATACATTCAGAAACTGCAGTGCAAGTAGGTAACTCATCAGTCCATTTATTAAAGTTCTTGCTTGCAGTTCTCATTTCAATACAGCTGAAACCCTAATAAAGATTGATCCAAGAATGATGTTCTGCTCCTGCAGCACTTTAATAGATAAGAGGATAAATTCTCCACTGCTGCAACCACAGGGATGCCAAGGAGGTTGATCTTACTTCTATCAATCATGAATTTGGCTACAAAAGATTTTAAATGGCTTGGACCTCCAGGAGTTAAGAGTTTGGAGTTAAGAACAGGTAAGTAGGATGTGTGGAACTGGTCAACGGAGCGTACAACCTATGGTGGATGCTAGATGGGGCAGTGCTTCTGAGAGCAGATTAACCTGCTGGCCTGAAGAAGTTTTTTCCTAAGGCTATACTTACATGCTAGAGATCGATCTTCTAGCATTTGATTTAGCGGGTGTAGTAACATCCTACTAAATCAAACACTGAGGATGCCCCTGGTTGGTGCCGGTACTCCTTGTAGTCATGGAGGAGTAAGGGAAGCCGATGGGAGTATTTGCTCCCATCAACTTCCCACTGTGAAAAAGATGCCAAGTTTGGCTTAATGTATGTCAACTCCAGCTACATTATATACTTAGCTAGAGTCGCATACTTGAAGCCAACTTTCCAGGTCTAGTATAGACCTGGCCTTAGCGTAGTTTGATCCCTGGGAGAGGAGAGTCTTTTCCTTTTGCTACTCAGGCTGGTACTCAGTACTGATCCATAAAAAATAGCAATAGTTAGCTCAAACAGTTTTATGTCCAAACATAACGAGATAGCGTATTAATATCAAAGGCTTTGTGCTAATATTGTATTAACTAGAGGAGGGGGGATGTTTGTTTATTTTACAACTTTGTACACAGAGTTAATGCTCTTGGTTAAGCATAATCCCTCCAAAGGTCTTTTCGGTACTGAGGAGTTCAGCAGAGGACACTAATACAATTGTGTGATTAACTTGCATCTATGCTTCTGTTTGGCTTGAATTTTGCATTATGTGCAGGCAGCACAGTACAGTAAGTCATGCCAAAAGAGCTGTCTGTCTCTTTACAGAGATGACTGCTGGCTCTGTAGTGCTGGCTTCTTCAAAACAAGTATGAGTCACTGACCGGGGGTAGATAGTAAATGTTATGGTGACGTTTACAATGGAAAGACACTGAGAGGGAACAAAGAAGCTTATTTTCTTAATAGAAATTTGTTTGGGGAACATGCAGAGCCTAATACTTCTCCTACTGAAGTCAAAGGAAAGCTCATCATTGAAAAGATGCTATTTTAAAGGACTCTGCTGTCTATGGATGAAACATCTTTATATTCTAGCCAGGGATTATTAATTATTCTATGGAAACAAGATTAAGCCTGCAGAATAAATTAATAAACACAGTTTGATATGAATTATATTAAACAAGTTCTGCCATTTCAGGTTTAAAGTATGAAGCTAACAAAACAGAGTTAAGGATCTAGCTATTATTATTTATTAAAACTTCACACTTGCAGGCTTACTTCATCAAAGATGTTCATGTCTTTGACCCTTAATCAGTTAAGTATTGTTATCCTGTTTTACACAGGGATAAAATGAGGCACAGAAGAAATAAATAAGTCTGAGTAGTTTCTCAAAATGTATGAACAATAAAGGATACATGGTTTGATAATTCTCATCATGCAAAAACACAGAGCTGCTTCCTATTCTGTTTTCTGTTTACCACTTCCATCCTCTGTTCAAACACACACAAACCCATATGAGAAATACCAGACTAAAATTGTCCATCATTTATTTTAAATGATTGTGGTTTAATCATGAGTAATGCTTTCTGACCCTCAAAGCTTATCATTCTAAGCTTGTTTGTATAGTGCCTAGCATGATAGGCCTCCATTCTCAGTTGGCCATTACATACTACCATACAAAATAGGATTAATTATTAATAGCTAAGTATGTGTAATATGAAACCGTAAAAACTGTATTTATATTCACATGGATCAAGATGTTCCTTTCTCCCTTTCCCGCACTCCATGACCTTAGATGTGAGCTAATGAAGATTAGTGTCATATCTCCTCCTTGGTGATAGTAGAATATTTTCCTCGAGCTTTGTCCTGCTCTAACTATATATTGCTTACCACCTATTCCTCTTCTCCATAGTTTCCTTCTTTCTTTCATCAGTTATGCAATACTAGCTCTCAAAAGCCATCACATCAGTGAAGAATGCTTAGTGATATCCCTGCTTAGAGTGATCTCAATTTGTTGATCTTTCCAGTGTTAGTCAGGAGCAAAACATCTTTTTAATAGCTATCCCAGCCCTTCCAAAAGTAACCCTGTCTGTCTATAAGATCAATCTCTTCTTTACCTAGTGTTTGATCCTAGTCCATCACACTCCACTTATCAAATAGAATTAACTTCCTTTCTATTCTTGTTTCTTTCCACTCAAATCCAAGCTTCTCTCATCCACCCCTTTAACTGCACAAATCTACAGATCATCTTCTCAAAAGAGCTGAACAAATATCTTTATAGGTTACAACCCGCCTCTAGCCACCTATTCTTCACCTTCCCTAATCAGTTCCTCACCTAGACTTGCTTCCTATTGGCTTCAGGGCTTCTGGGTTACTAGAGGGTGACTCCTCCAGCTTATTCATTGCCATGTGTCCAGCCTGACCACACTGCCCTGCATATGTCAGCACAGCCAGAGCCTGCCATAAACTTTTGACCTTTCCTTAGCTCTCCTCAGTCTCATATAGTTCTTCAGCAGAGACAATTGCACTGTTGCTTATATTTAACTACCGTAGCCAGAGAATGCTGGAAAACACCGTGTTACATCTCTCATTACACTGATTGAGGGCAAAAAGATTGTTGAGACAGCAGCTGTTGTGCTTGGGTTTGTTTATCATAGAGCTTTCCTCTTCGTTGACCTGCACGATCCGTTTTCCTATTAATCTTTGTGTTGCTGCTTAGGAATCTACTCTGAAAGACTATTTAGCTCAGTGTAGTAATACAGTGTAACCTTGGATGAACTGCACGGTTAATCCCTGCTTTGGATGAAGGCAAAGCAGGAAACAGAAAAATAGAAGCATTGCTGGAGTTCTCTGTGGGAGGGGAAGGAGGTAGAGGCTGTAAAAATGTGTCTAGGGTTGGACACTTTGATGACGGGTAACATACTATGTCCAGAAACCTTCACTAATGTCAGGGTGGGAGAGTGAGACAAACACTTTTAATTTTAATTTTAGTACATTACCTAGGTCCTGTTGCTGCTTTTCCTCTAAGTTGAAACATGAAGCTGACTTGCTAATATTTGCCAGTGTTTCCTTCTGCTCTGTAAGTGTTTTGCTTCTCTTATCTTCTACACAATGTTCTTGCAGAAATCTTCAATCTAGAAACAGGGTTTAAGTCACTTGACTCCTACTGGGAACAGACTGTCATACACTTTGAAAGTTTAGAAGCCTGGCACTTTCTTCTACACACTAGTTATAAAGCATTTCCAAAGACTATGCCCACAGTCTTGCCTTTTGTTATGCAAATCTCTGTGCATCATCAGTTTTCCAGCTCATTTCCAGATCTCCTCAAATTGCTTATCTGTTCACTGTTGGCTTAACTCCATCATTTCTCTTTCTCTTCACTAGCATTTATTACTGATGCTGGCACCGTATTATTTATGTTGTAAATAATTTTGTGATACAGATGGTACGAACAATGCAATTCAGAGTAAAGGCGCACCATATAGTGCGGTGTATTAGCACCACATGTGGCTTTCAGAAATTTCTAGGAAATCACCTAATCCACTCAGAGTGAGATTAGCCAATGAAAATGGGTTTGGATGATATAAATCTTGTAACTTGCTACCTGTCTTGAAGTGCTTTAATAAGAAGAACTTCTCTGGATTTGTTCTTCAGAAGAAAATAAATCCGACCTTCATTAAGGCAAACTCTATTCCTTCTAGATTGTACGTGACTAACTTGAACAACCTCAAGTTTTACTATATATCTTTATTTTCCCAGCTCCATTCCCCCTGTTAGTTTAGTATCTTTTCTATTATTGGATTGTAAATTCAAGGGACCATATGTGTTTCTATAGCACCTATCGCAATGGGATCCCAGCTGGGCCCACAAACCCTACCAAAACAACCAAATAAATAATAGTAATACGGTAAAACATATCAGTGTTGCCAAGTATCGTGACTTTATTTCAAGTCTTTTGGTATTTATTATTTTTCTTGAAGCTTGTATTGTTGAAACTAGAAACCTAGAGCAGGATGCCAGCTCTCATTTGAAATCAAAAGCAAGTTTATATTTCTCATGCTTGCAAAGAAATCCTAATGGCTCCAGAACCAGAAGGCCAAAAGGACCAAGCATTTATTAGTTTTACAAATTCCTGATTTTGGGGGGGGTTGACTCATGATTTTTGCATGACATGAGTCAGCAATATCTAACCCATTTTAAAGTAGATGTTGTGATTTTTGGATCTTTCCTTTGTGCACTCCTTTTACACAACATGCATATTTCTATAATGCCACTTTAAATAAAATGCACGGTTACTTACCACTTCTGCACCTGGAGAATAATTTTCTTTTCTCATAGATCTATAGTTTATCTGTAAATCAAAATAAACATGTGCTAACTTTCCAAACATGGCCCCTGAGATAATTTTGAAATGTGAGGTAATTCTTCAGACATGAAAGCATATACTGTTAATATTTAATTAAAATAACTTTCATTCTTCACTAATATATGTAAGCATTATATGCTTGAAAGGAGTATTTATATCATATAGTAAATTTACTGCAGCAAATTATGACATTTTCTATTATAAATAATACAGTATTGACTTAGTAAATATGTCATCTGTTAATCTATTCACTTCATGGCTGATTAAGTTTAAATTTGTCTTATTTTTTAAAACAGAAGACATACTGTGACTTGGGTGCAGACACAGTATTTTCCCATTATTCTTGACATCATTGTCAAGATACTGTGCTATGCATTGTCTTCTTTCATCACAGAAATTACACTTACAGCTGGGAGGCATGGTGATGTTCAAAAACAGGAGCAGAAGCTATAAAGAATAATGTTAAATAAATAATTGTTTCTACATTATTAAAAATAAGCATGCTTTGCACTTCTGTACTTTTACATGCAGATCTCAAAAGTTTTTATTTAATTAATGTTCATGATGCCCGAGAGTGGGGGTGAGGAGAGGGGGTTGTAGGTAAATTGTTGTTTTTACAGATGAGAAAACTGTGGCATCATGAGGCAGAGTGACATGATCAAGGTCACACAATGACTTCATGGTAGAGCTTGAACAAGATGCCCATAATCCTGACTTCCAATCTCTGTCTGTAACATTAAACCACACTCTGTTCTACCCTCTTGGATTGTCTCCATTATCTTCCATATATTCACAATCTATTGTCTGAGCAAGCGGTGATTCATGTTTTCTTTAGTAACCCACTGGCTCTCATTATAGTTAGCTAAAAGATAGTCATTCATGAATAATGGAATTATTTTCCAACCCCTATTGGATGTAGGAGGTATGGACTGAGTTCAGGTACAAAATTCACAGGCCCTATGTGGCTAGAGTGCTGGAAAAGCACACAGTGTGTTTTGAAGTTCCTTTTTAACATCTTCAATTATTAATGTGTTCAGGAGAGGATTAAAGCCTGATTCTGCAAATTTTGCATACATGGGGTGAAACCTCTGCTTTATTGATGATAATGGGAGCAAGATTTCACACATGCTTAATTTTAGCTTAATGCTTAATGAGTATACTTACTGGAAGATCAATGCTCCTTTTGGGAGGAATAAAGGAAGCATTTGCTCCTGTTGGCCTCCCGCAGTATGGATGCTGCCAAGGTTTGGCTTAAGGTAAGCCTACTCCAGCTATGCATTTTACATAGCTGGAGTTGAGTACCTTAAGACAACCTTTCTGGTCTAGTACATCAGGCCATAGTGATTGCACTGAATTCAGTGTCAACAGGATTTCTCACATTTGTAAAGTTCAGCATGTGCATAATTATTTGTACCAAAAAATTTGTTGAGACTTGTCAAAGAAACATTGATTCTGTAGTATATGCAAATGAGTTTTTCAAAAACTGTAATCAGAACCACAGGAAAGCATATGGATAGTTTAAATAATTTATGTACAATTATATGGGACAAAACAACAAAAAAAATCACAATGTGCAAGCAAACAAAAACCTAAACCTGAAAGTAATAGTGATTTTTACCCACACTACTTCGCTGTGCTTTGTTAGCAAGACTGGCACATTTAAATAACTTTTTGGTAGGAAAAAGCAGGATGAAATCAGAGAATACTAACCCAAAGACCACCAGCAATCACTTTGCACACAACTTGCTTAATATATAACATTTACAGCACATCACTGAGTCCAAGCCTTTCAATATGATACCTGGCATCTGTCACAGGATTAATAATCTTCATCAACCAGTCACCATAGCTTCTAATGTCCTCGTGCTCTGTGATTTCACATTATATATTACTGCCAAGTACCTGGCACACACATGCACACACATTCTTCAGATTTACATAGTGAAGAAAGAACATGTAGCTACTGAGTTTGCAGATCATTTCTCCAAATTCCTACTGAAGACCGGGGATATGAAATACTTAATCCATGAAGATAAGGTGTAGACTTAAAGCAGATCAACTGTTGTTGAGTCAAGATAAGCACCAGTTTGATGAGTTTTTTAGTTAGGAACATTACAAAAAGGCAGTGGCATTTCCTGGTACAGTAACAATAATATCAGTGCTATCCAAGACTACAAATGGTATTTTATCAGACTTTAAATCAAGTGTGCCTTTCAAATTATTTCCCTGTCTGCAAACTGTGTTGTATGGACTATTGCATGATATTATATTCTGGGGATAATGTGTTGACAAGTGTAAACTATACTAACTCAGGTGAACATAGCTGGCCCTCATTTCCACTGAGCTGCGCAGTTTTGCAATTGGCAGGTGTTTCTTTTCTCCTAGTTTTCATTAATTCAAATTACACTGCTGGGTGAGACAAATTAATCTGCATGTGTAGTAATCAATCATTGTGTGATGGGCATGTCCTTATTGGGAACAAGTGAAAGAATTAAACTTGTAATTATTTTCTCAAAGCACCATAACTTCAGTATGTTCTAGGAAATTTATGCTAGAAAAGTGAAGCTTTGCATGCTGGGAATTGCAGCTTCACTGTGCCTCAGTCTATGTTAAGAGCGGAAGCTGTATTTTCTGGTGTAATAATACAGGGCATATGGCTTTTTAATCTGGTTTCTACTCCCAGTGCCACCACTGATTTGTAATGTAACAGTTGCTTGCCTCAGTTTCTGTATCTTTAAAAGGGAAATGAATAGTTACTAATCTTTGAAAAACACCTTGAGATCTTGCATTCAAAAGCATTGAACACAGTATGTGCTAGGCATTGTTATTAAAGAGAAGGGGAGTTCCAATCTTTGCTCCACTTTCTGCAAAAAAGGCAAGTGGTTGGCAAATTGCCATGTCTGCGCTTTCATTTTGTCAAAGTTTACTTTAAGCTGTCCTATTGATCTGTGTCTGGCAAGGTAGGATGCATAGAAGTTGCTTTGAGTATTAGGAGTCTGACAACATATCCCCTGTAAGGCCTTTTGTAAAAGGGGAAATTGCCTTAGCCAAGGCCTGCTCAGGGTGATCATGTCATCTATGAACTTGGGCTCTTCTGGATCCATAGAATTTCAGTATCCATAGTGAACTAACAAAAACTGGGTGTAGTAAATTAGTTATTGGGCAGACTTCTATTTGCATCACTACCCTCCAGCATTACTCCACCATGAGCTAGGATGATGAGGATTTTCTTATATATAAACAAAGAGGGAGTAAGACAGTCTTTTCCCTTCTCTTTTCTCGTAATAACATTGGCCTTGTTCATTCCAAGTTGTCTTAACTAATCATTAATAATCACTGAAAGGCATAACTCCATTTTCTGCCTCCACTCCTAAATATTTCTCCACTGTGCATTGCACTGACTCAAACAGGGTAAAACAATTATAATTTTATATATTTGTTTGTAAAATAAATGCTGCCTAAAATTCAAATGTATTAATAAATAAAAGGAACCTCAACTTCAAAAAGGAGAATGGTATGCCAGTCTGCTGGGAGATTTTTTTTTTTTTTTTTTTTTTTTGGAAAACTGGGGAAGTATTTTTAAGAAAAGGAAAAGTTCCCCTTACTTTTTTCTTCTTTTTTTTGATATTATCAGATGGCATTACATTGTTCTGCACTCATCAGGGGTCACCTTGGGCTCCTATAAGTCTGACATTATCTTATTCCTGCTCTATTTGTATCTGGAGCTGGAGTAAGACAATTTTTTTTCCTGTTGCTACCTGCAAATATAATGTAGCAAATGTGAAACAGCTGACTTAGGTCCTCTGCAGAAATAGAATTAACAGCACTTCTAGCATGCAACCAAAAGGAGGCTTATTGTCTGACTCCAGATATGTCATGCATTGATAGCATTACTCAGTTTTTGATTTGTGTTTAAAAATCCTGTTTTTTGCCCCGCATCCACACTGCTTTTCATTTGCAGAATCTACAGTAAGTACACTTTATGGATATTAAGCCAGAGGTGATTTCAGAGGTAAAAACATCTTGTTTGTTCTGACAAAAGAGAGAAGCTCAGTGAGCAGAGCTAGCCATTGGTACTTTGTTCTTCTGCAGCAGCAGCAGCTTTTGTCCATGGTTCTCAAAGCGCGTTACTTGCATTAGTGTGTCAGAAGCTTATTTCAGTCTTTGGAGAATTCAACCCTACAACCCCTACATCTACTTGTTCATGCTACTAGTTAATAGGACTATCTGCAAGAAGTATTCAGTGGTGGGAGTAAGTGTTGCAGAATCTGACCTTGAGGTAGAAAAATATTATCATCTCATGTTACCTAGAGAAACTCTGACACAGAAAAATGCAGTAACTTGCAAAAAGTGACAAAGCAAGTCAATGGCTGATCGGTCACTAGAACCCAGGTATTCTGATTTCTGTTCACTGGGTCTAACCACAATCAAACCACAGAATTTAAAGCTAACACAAAATTACTAACAGAAGCGCTGGTTTGTGAATGTGCAGAACTTACTAGAAGATGTGGTACATTTTTTGAAGCACATTCTCACTCTTGACTTCCTACCAGTCCAGAGATTCAGCCCTCTCAGGGTATGTGTGTACACAGAGATAAAAAGTCATACAATATGACCATGATTTCCATAGCTCGGCTGACTCAGTCTCTCAGGTCTCAGACTGAGAAGCTAAAAATTGCTATGTAGATGTTTAGGTTGACTGGGTTTTTTCAGCCCCAAGAACCAGAGTCAGCTAACCTGAGCCAGCAACAAAGGTTTTTTTTAAAATCCGTGTGTAGATATACCCTATGCGCTTGTCCATACAAAGACTTAGCCTGCAGAAAGCCAGGCTGTGAATCTACAGTGCACTAACCTGCTGCCCATTAGCTGACTGTATGGATCCTACTACTGGACACACAAAGTTTGGTCAGGATACACACGGACAGTTAGTTTATGGCTTGTGGGAGTGCTGTAGGTTCACATGCTGGCTTGCTGTTCACTAAATCCCTGTGTAGGCAACTGTCGCGAGAACCACAGGTCCGATGATGCATACCCAAGGGGGGAAGGACAGAACTAGGTGGACTGTTTTAGTAAATAAAAGATTTACTAAAGATTTATTTATGACAGTGATGAATTTATAGTATTTTTAATTGACCGTGTCAGTAATGAATTTACAGTATTTATTATATTTATTCTACGATTTGTAGTTGAACGTATCAGAAATATAAGGATGGGAATGGCAAGGGGAATAGTCTCTATTCTAAAGATATCCAGCTACACTAATTAATAACAGTGATAACTACAAACTGTATGTACTACCAAAAACAACTACAACACTAAGCTATACAACAAGAAAAATCAAATTATACATACCAATTTACATAGCACACGGAACATTTCAAAGATATCAGTTTAGTTGCGAAGGCCTTGGTTACGCCCGAGAGTCGGGGGAGGTGGCTGATCAGTTGATCAGGCTGGCAGTGCTTTGGAGTATACGGGAAGGCACACGCACAGTGGCGCATGTGTTGCGAAGACCTCCTCGAGCGAACTGTGCGATGGGTATTTATCCCCAAGTCTGCACATCGCTTTCCCGCGCTTGCATATTTCCATATATGGCCCAACAATCACCAAGTAAGGGGCTATGTCGTAGGGGCTGGGCCGAAACCGTGCAGGTTTCATGTGATCAGGTAAGCCCCGCAGTTCTCATGCCGAGGTGATGGGTGGGAGAGTCTGAGGCTATTTTCCCCTTTTCTCACCTTCCCTTTTCTAAAGGCAATGGTATCCAGGAAGGGTGCATCCGGTTTCTCCCAAGGAGTCCTGAGGCCCACTATAGCAAGAGCGGCCTGGACAAATTTTTTACAGGGGGACAGTTTTTTTCCTAACATCAACCTCCTTTAGTTCCCCACTAAATCGTCTACCAATATTCCCACTTGGCTCTGTCATTGGGGCGGGGGGGGGGGGAGGGGGATTTTGTCTCAGCAACATCACATGGGATTTCCAACT